>NC_091820.1:82592500-83217500 GCF_041296235.1 Equus asinus | reverse complement strand
GTACTGGCAAGCTGTGTTTTTTGTTCGTTTGTGTTTAGCTTCCGTTTTTCTATTCTTTGCAACTTGTAATTGTTTCTGTTTTGGCAGAAGTGCATCGCTGTGCTCACATCTGCTGGCAACGCTCCTGTATTTGCTGTGGAAGTCTGGCCCTATGTAACGTCCCTTCCCATCTGCCTCTACACCCCCTCGGACGCCTGCCCCAGAATGACTGAAGCAGTGGTGAGGAGGCTCACCCCCAGGATTCCACCCGGCCCACCCCGGGCCACCGACCCAGAAGCTGCGGACCTCACCGCTGCACCACCGGCCGGCCCCTTTCATGTTCCAATGGCAACCTGCAGTTGAGTGCAATGGGGCTTGAGTATGCTGCTGGAGCCCAGCTCTGGCACTGTGTAGATGAGGCCAGGTGGTTTGTCGGGGAGACTGTGACGTCAGAGGATTGGTCATAATTGTGTGTCTGCTGCCCTGGCAAGCTTCATGGACACAGGGCTTCAGAGCCCGCTTGGAGCAGTCTCATAACTCACCCTTCCCAGTGAGCCCAGGTTTGACCTTCGCTGCCGTGTTTTGGCTTGTGAATTTCTCTGACTTTCAAACGTTCCAGCAGAGCCTGTCTAAAGACTGACATCTTTCATTGTGGATTATTCAGGTGTGATATCTGTTCGCCTTGCATTTTCTGGGACCTTTTTTTCTTTTCCACAGTATCCTCGTCATGGTCTTTCTCAGCTATCTCCCTTAGATGTGCTTATCAGTCCGTTCTCCTTCAGTCCAAGGGATTAATTTTGTATTTCTTGAATCACCGTATGTTCTCTAGGCCGAGGTGTGAGTGCTTTCGTGATTCTTGGTTGCTGTCTTTGAATTTGCAGCGGTCACTTGTAGGACTCTTTGCTATCCTAGCCTAGGTCAAACGAAGCACTGAGAACCCGTGGTCATCTGGGTTGGTTTGACATCCTGAGATCAGAAACTCCAAATTCGAGGTGGTCCTGGCAACCCCCTTCATGGACATCATGTTTTTCCGAGACAAATTAGACAAATCTGATGAATTCCCCGCTCCAGGAAAGATATTTTTCTTTCTCTTTTGTGGATTTGGGAAGTTTCGAACTTGACCCCTGACCGTTGGACCTTGCCCTAGATTCCGTCTAGATGCGGGCTTACTTTATTTCTATAGGCTGTGCCATTTGTTTGACCTACATCCTCAGCCCTGGCATGTTTATATTTCTGGAAACAGAATTGTAATGTTCTAATTTTCAGCCAGCTTCCTTCCATATGGCGTCAAAGCACATAATCAATAATCCTTCTACGGCAAGAGGTCGGGGGAGAGAATTTCATTGGAGCCAAAGTGAGCACTCTAGTCTGGGAGGGCAGCCTTCACAAAGGAACCAAGCCCTCTGGAAAAGGGTGATTTTCAGCACACTTGTAGAGCCCTTCCCAACAAAGAGACCTACCCCAAGCATGGCAGGGCTCCATTCCTTCAAGGCTTCCAAGACATCTCTTGGGACGCATTAGCATGTGGCCAGTGGGCCCCCGTGACGCCAGAGCTATGGAAAGTGAGACTGATCTTCCAAGAACGCTAGGGGCCTAGGAAAGGAGGCATCGACTCTTCTCTTCAATGTCCTCAAGAGATCCTTCTTGACTTTGGATTATGCTTAAGGCAGAAGGACACTGTAGGTCTGATAAGGCCCAAGTGCGGCCTCGTGTTTCCAATCAAGTTTCAAGCTTGAATCAGCATGGCCTCCCCATAGATTTGAATAGATGACAATGTTCTCCTCTCAGTGCTTGTCCCTCTATTCTGGCTTCTTGCCAAGGATTCCTTTCTTATCCCTGGCATCAGAGTCTGTTTGATCTCTTCCAGTTTCTGTGCCCGCTTTCTGTTTGTCAAAGCTGTTTCTGGGTATGTCTCCCTTTAATAGCCCAGCCTAGGCCAATCCTCAGACTGTAACCATGCGGCCATCTTGGGGGACATGTTCACCGTGATGTCATAAAGAACCTCAGAAGGCTAAGTTGTCCTGACAACCTCCAAGCACACAGAGTTTCAGAGCCATCTCACACCAGTCTGACTCCTCCCCCTTTCCAGGTAGGATAGTTTTCCTTTTTCTGGATGTCTTGTCGGTTTCTAACTTTCTCCTCGAACTTGGAAAGGCCTGCTCCCTTCTCTCTAGACACTGGTCTCTTTCCTGTAAGATTACCCTGGGTGTTATCTCTTATGTCTTGGGTAGATGGCCAAGTGGTTGGACCTTCCCCAGAGAAAGTCCTGGACTCCCTCCCAAGTTGAAGATGCCCAGGCAATCCTCTGATGCGCAATGATCGTGTCATCTCCTAGCACTCTGCCAATTCCGCCTTGGCAGGTCCCATGTTTTCCTTCCTTCTTCCTTTGGGGAAGTGTACCAGATGCCTTCCTAGATTGGAATATTCTCACGGTTCTTTTTCTGGTGCGTATTGAGAACGGACCCTCACAATTGCTACTTCTTTAGGACCTCTGTCCGCACCGTACCATGAAATCTCTATTCCCTAACAGTGCTAATGTGATCTGCACCCGTGCTGTGAAAGAGTGAGGCCCGGGCCACCCAAGCGGAACGTGGGCACTTGCCCGCTCCAGCACAGGCCCGGCCCTGACTTGTACTTTTGGACCAACCTGTGGCCTGAAATTGGGAAGATGTGGGCCTGTTTGGATTATTCGTGAAGGTGATTAGTAGGAACATCATGGATGGTAACGTTTTCCGTTGGTCCCTGGGCTTAGCACGGATCAGGTTCTCTTGGTAGGATTCCTCTTCATGTATTTGGAATGGTCTACCTTTCTGTAGCATCAGTAAGCCTTTTGAGGTGATTTTCCATCCTTGGAAGTTCACCTTCTCTAATCTCTTTCAGCCCCCAAAGCTGTATGCCGTCATTCTGGACCCCTTTTTGGATTTTTGCTTTTAGGTGGATTTATTGCCATAACCCTGCATTCGAACATCCTATGTCTTTCAGATTTACATCCTCATCGATTTAGACTTCCGTGTAGGTTCCATCATCTTCACCAGCGTAAGCCGAATCACAGGCCCTCACCACACACTTGTGCCTCATCATCTCTTTCACCCTCCCCCACCGCCCCGCTTTGCCTCTGGGCACCCCCGATCAAATGTCCAGTGCCGCCTGTTGGTCAGTGCTTGTTTTTTCTTCTCCTTGTAAGTGAGATCCTACGGTATTTGACTTTGTCCCTGGGGCTTGTTTCACTTCCCCTAAAACCCTCCCAGCCATTCTGGTGGTCACAAATGGCTGGATTGCATCCTTTGTTCCCGCTGAGTGGTATGCCATTGTGTGGCTATAGCCCGTGTTCCTTCTCCATTCGTCCCTTGCTGGGCACCAGGGCGGCTTCCAAGTTTTGGAGAGCGGGAGTAAGGCTGTGGTGAACTCAGCGGTGCACATGTCTTTAGGCGGTAGTGTTTCCGAGTTGTTTGGCTAAACGCGCCCCAGAGGAATAGCTGGATCATATGGGACATGGATTCTTAAATTTCGGAGGCAGTTCCACACCGCTTGGCCTAGTGGCTGCACCGGTTTCCACTGCCAGCAGCAGTGCAGGAGGCTTCCCTTCTCTCCACCTCCTCTCTGATGCTTGTTGTTTCCTGTCTGCCTCCTTATAGCCATTCTGACCACAGTGAGCTGCTATGTCATTGCGGTTTGAATTTGCCTTGGCCTCAGACTTAATGAGGGTGAACAAGTTTTTATGCACCTGTTGGCCCTCTTTAGATCTTCTTGGGAGAAATCTCTGTGTCCATCTTTGGCCCAGGGTTTCATTGGCTTGTTCTTTTTCTTGTGGAGACGTGTGAGTTGATTGTATCTTTGGGCTTTTCACCCCTTGTCCGATGTGTGCTTTGCAAACATCCACTCCCAGTTGTTGTGCTGTCTTTGCATTGAGTCGATGGTTTCCTTGACTGGGCAGAAGCGTCTGCATGTGAGGTGGTCCCGTTTGTTTCTTGTCTCCTTTGCTGCCCTTGCCCAGTCAGACAGGCTTCTTCCCAATAGGCGGCTCAGACAGATGGCAAAGAGCACTCTGCCTAGGTCTTCTCCTACAAGTTTCACGGTTTCAAGTGTGCCATTCAGGGCTTTAATCCATTCCAGGTGGTGCGTGTGCCAGGTGGCACATCATGGTCTACTCTCGTTGTGTTCCATGTGGCTGTGCAGGCTTCCCAGCACCGTTTCTTGGAGAGACTCTCCTTTGTCCACTGTCTCCTCTTGGCTCCCTGGTCGCAAATGGGCTGTCCTTGTATGTTTGAGTTGGGCTCTGGGCTCTCGATTCTGTTGCATGGGTCTGTGTGCCTGTTTTTGGGCCCGGACTGTGCCGTTTCTGTACCTAGCGCTTCGTCCTCTTGGTTGAAATCAGAAAGTGTGATACGTCCTGCTTTGTTCGTTTTCCTGAGGATTCCTTGGCCTATTCAGGGTCTCTTGTTGCTGGCTGGAAACTTTAGGATTCTCTCTTCTATCTCTCTGGCAAATATGGCTGCAACTTTGACTGGGATTGCATGGAATCCAGAGATTCCTTTCTCCGCTATGGACGTTTCAAGTGTGTTAATTCTTCCATTCCTAGGTCCCGGAATATCCTTCCTTTTCCTTGTGTCGTCTTGAATTTCTTTCCCCAAACGTTTGCTAGTTTTCGGTTGACATAGCTTTCACCTGTTTTGCTAAGGTTCTTCGTAGACATCTTCTTCTTCGTACTGGCAAGCTGTGTTTTTTGTTCCTTTGTGTTTAGCTTCCGTTTGTCTACTCTTTGCAACTTGTAATTGGTTCTGTTTTGGCAGAAGTGCATCGCTGTGCTCACATCTGCTGGCAATGCTCCTGTATTTGCTGTGGAAGTCTGGCCCTATCTAACGTCCCTTCCCATCTGCCTCTGCACCCCCTCGGACGCCTGCCCCAGAATGACTGAAGCAGTGGTGAGGAGGCTCACCCCCAGGATTCCACCCGGCCCACCCCGGGCCACCGACCCAGAAGCTGCGGACCTCACCGCTGCACCACCGGCCGTCCCCTTTCATGTTCCATTGGCAACCTGCAGTTGAGTGCAATGGGGCTTGAATATGCTGCTTGAGCCCAACTCTGGCACTGTGTAGATGAGGCCAGGTTGTTTGTCGGGGCCACTGTGACGTCAGAGGATTGGTCATAGTTGTGCGTCTGCTGTCCCGGCAAACTTCACGGACACAGGGCTTCAGAGCCCGCTTGGAGCAGTCTCATAACGCACCCTTCCCAGTGAGCCCAGGTTTGACCTTCGTTGACGTTTTTGGGCTTGTGAATTTCTCTGACTTTCAAACGTTCCAGCACAGTGTGTCTAAAGACTGACATCTTTCATTGTGGATTATTCAGGTGTGATATCTGTTCCCCTTGCATTTTCTGGGACCTTTTTTTCTTTTCCACAGTATACTCGTCATGGTCTTTCTCAGCTATCTCCCTTAGATGTGCTCATCAGTCCGTTCTCCTTCAGTCCAAGGGATTAATTTTGTATTTCTTGAATCACCGTATGTTCTCTAGGCCGAGGTGTGAGTGCTTTCGTGATTCTTGGTTGCTGTCTTTGAATTTGCAGCGGTCACATGTAGGACTCTTTGCTATCCTAGCCTAGGTCAAGCGAAGCACTGACAACCCGTGGTCATCTGGCTTGGTTTGACATCCTGAGATCAGAAACTCCAAATTCGAGGTGGTCCTGGCAACCCCCTTCATGGACATAATGTTTTTCTGAGACAAATTAGACAAATCTGATGAATTCCTCGCTCCAGGAAAGATATTTTTCTTTCTCTTTTGTGGATTCGGGAAGTTTCGAACTTGACCGCTGACCCTTGAACATTGCCCTAGATTCCATCTAGATAAGGGCTGACTTTATTTCTATAGGCTGTGCCATTTGTTTGACCTACATCCTCAGCCCTGGCATGTTTATTTTTCTGGAAACAGAATTGTAATGTTCTAATTTTCAGCCAGCTTCCTTCCATATGGCGTCAAAGCACATAATCAATAATCCTTCTACGGCAAGAAGTCGGGGGAGAGAATTTCAGTGGAGCCAAAGTGAGCACTCTAGCCTGGGAGGGCAGCCTTCACAAAGGAACCAAGCCCTCTGGAAAAGGGTGATTTTCAGCACACTTGTAGAGCCCTTCCCAACAAAGAGACCTACCCCAAGCATGACAGGGCTCCATTCCTTCAAGGCTTCCAAGACATCTCTTGGGACGCATTAGCATGTGGCCAGTGGGCCCCCGTGACGCCAGAGCTATGGAAAGTGAGACTGATCTTCCAAGAATGCTAGGGGCCTAGGAAAGGAGGCATCGACTCTTCTCTTCAACGTCCTCAAGAGATCCTTCTTGGCTTTGGATTATGCTTAAGGCAGAAGGACACTGTAGGTCTGATAAGGCCCAAGTGCGGCCTCGTGTTTCCAATCAAGTTTCAAGCTTGAATCAGCATGGCCTCCCCATAGACTTGAATAGATGACAATGTTCTCCTCTCAGTGCTTGTCCCTCTATTCTGGCTTCTTGCCAAGGATTCCTTTCTTATCCCTGGCATCAGAGTCTGTTTGATCTCTTCCAGTTTCTGTGCCCGCTTTCTGTTTGTCAAAGCTGTTTCTGGGTATGTCTCCCTTTAATAGCCCAGCCTAGGCCAATCCTCAGACTGTAACCATGCGGCCATCTTGGGGGACATGTTCACCGTGATGTCATAAAGAACCTCAGAAGGCCAAGTTGTCCTGACAACCTCCAAGCACACAGAGTTTCAGAGCCATCTCAGACCAGTCTGACTCCTCCCCCTTTCCAGGTAGGATAGTTTTCCTTTTTCTGGATTTCTTGTCGGTTTCTAACTTTCTCCTCGAACTTGGAAAGGCCTGCTCCCTTCTCTCTAGACACTGGTCTCTTTCCTGTAAGATTACCCTGGGTGTTATCTCTTATGTCTTGGGTAGATGGCCAAGTGGGTGGACCTTCCCCAGAGAAAGTCCTGGACTCCCTCCCAAGTTGAAGTTGCCCAGGCAATCCTCTGATTCGCAATGATCGTGTCATCTCCTAGCACTCTGCCAATTCCGCCTTGGCAGGTCCCATGTTTTCCTTCCTTCTTCCTTTGGGGAAGTGTACCAGATGCCTTCCTAGATTCGAATATTCTCACGGTTCTTTTTCTGCTGCATATTGAGAACGGACCCTCACAATTGCTACTCCTTTATGACCTCTGTCCGCACCGTACCATGAAATCTCTATTCCCTAACAGTGCTAATGTGATCTGCACCCGCGCTGTGAAAGAGTGAGGCCCGGGCCACCCAAGCGGAACGTGGGCACTTGCCCGCTCCACCACAGGGCCGGCCCTGACTTGTACTTTTGGACCAACCTGTGGCCTGAACTTGGGAAGATGTGGGCCTGTTTGGATTATTCGTGAAGGGGATTAGTAGGAACATCCTGGACGGTAACGTTTTCCGTTGGTTCCTGGGCTTAGCACGGATCAGGTTCTCCTGGTAGGATTCCTCTTCATGTATTTGGAATGGTCTACCTTTCTGTAGCATCAGTCAGGCTTTTGAGGTGATTTTCCATCCTTGGAAGTTCACCTTCTCTAATCTCTTTCAGCCCCCAAAGCTGTATGCCGTCATTCTGGACCCCTTTTTGGATGTTTGATTTTAGGTGGATTTATTGCCATAACCCTGCATTAGAACATGCTATGTCTTTCAGATTTACATCCTCATCGATTTAGACTTCCGTGTAGGTTCCATCCTCTTCACCAGCGTAAGCCGAATCACAGGCCCTCACCACACACTTGTGCCTCATCATCTCTTTCACCCTCCCCCACCGCCCCGCTTTGCCTCTGGGCGCCCCCGATCAAATGTCCAGTGCCACCTGTTGGTTAGTGCTTGTTTTTTCTTCTCCTTGTAAGTGAGATCCTACAGTATTTGACTTTGTCCCTGGGGCTTGTTTCACTTCCCCTAAAACCCTCCCAGCCATTCTGGTGGTCACAAATGGCTGGATTGCATCCTTTGTTCCCGCTGAGTGGTCTGCCATTGTGTGGCTATAGCCCATGTTCCTACTCCATTCGTCCCTTGCTGGGCACCAGGGCGGCTTCCAAGTCTTGGAGAGCGGGAGTAAGGCTGTGGTGAACTCAGCGGTGCACATGTCTTTAGGCGGTAGTGTTTCCGAGTTCTTTGGCTAAACGCGCCCCAGAGGAATAGCTGGATCATATGGGACATGGATTCTTAAATTTTGGAGCCAGTTCCATCTCGCTTGGCCTAGTGGCTGCACCGGTTTCCACTGCGAGCAGCAGTGCAGGAGGCTTCCCTTCTCTCCACCTCCTCTCTGACGCTTGTTGTTTCCTGTCTGCCTCCTTATAGCCATTCTGACCACAGTGAGCTGCTATGTCATTGCGGTTTGGATTTGCCTTGGCCTCAGACTTAATGAGGGTGAACAAGTTTTCATGCACCTGTTGGCCCTCTTTAGATCTTCTTGGGATAAACCTCCGTGTCCATCTTTGGCCCAGGATTTCATTGGCTTGTTCTTCTTCTTGTGGAGACGTGTGAGTTGATTGTATCTTTGGGCTTTTCACCCCTTGTCCGATGTGTGCTTTGCAAACATCCACTCCCAGTTGTTGTGCTGTCTTTGCATTGAGTCGATGGTTTCCTTGACTGCGCAGAAGCGTCTGCATGTGAGGTGGTCCCGTTTGTTTCTTGTCTCCTTTGCTGCCCTTGCCCAGTCAGACAGGCTTCTTCCAAATAGGCGGCTCAGACAGATGGCAAAGAGCACTCTGCCTAGGTCTTCTCCTACAAGTTTCACGGTTTCAAGTGTGCCATTCAGGGCTTTAATCCATTCCAGGTGGTGCGTGTGCCAGGTGGCACATCATGGTCTACTCTCGTTGTGTTCCATGTGGCTGTGCAGGCTTCCCAGCACCGTTTCTTGGAGAGACTCTCCTTTGTCCACTGTCTCCTCTTGGCTCCCTGGTCGCAAATGGGCTGTCCTTGTATGTTTGAGTTGGGCTCTGGGCTCTCGATTCTGTTGCATGGGTCTGTGTGCCTGTTTTTGGGCCCGGACTGTGCCGTTTCGGTACCTAGCGCTACGTCCTCTAGGTTGAAATCAGAAAGTGTGATACGTCCTGCTTTGTTTGTTTTCCTGAGGATTCCTTGGCCTATTCAGGGTCTCTTGTTGCTGGCTGGAAACTTTAGGATTCTCTCTTCTATCTCTCTGGCAAATATGGCTGCAACTTTGACTGGGATTGCATGGAATCCAGAGATTCCTTTCTCCGCTAGGGACGTTTCAAGTGTGTTAACTCTTCCATTCCTAGGTCCCGGAATATCCTTCTTTTTCCTTGTGTCGTCTTGAATTTCTTTCCCCAAACGTTTGCTAGTTTTCGGTTGACATAGCTTTCACCTGTTTTGCTAAGGTTCTTCATAGACATCTTCTTCTTCGTACTGGCAAGCTGTGTTTTTTGTTCGTTTGTGTTTGGCTTCCGTTTGTCTACTCTTTGCAACTTGTAATTGGTTCTGTTTTGGCAGAAGTGCATCGCTGTGCTCACATCTGCTGGCAATGCTCCTGTATTTGCTGTGGAAGTCTGGCCCTACCTAACGTCCCTTCCCATCTGCCTCTGCACCCCCTCGGACGCCTGCCCCAGAATGACTGAAGCAGTGGTGAGGAGGCTCACCCCCAGGATTCCACCCGGCCCACCCCGGGCCACCGACCCAGAAGCTGCGGACCTCACCGCTGCACCACCGGCCGGCCCCTTTCATGTTCCATTGGCAACCTGCAGTTGAGTGCAATGGGGCTTGAATATGCTGCTTGAGCCCAACTCTGGCACTGTGTAGATGAGGCCAGGTTGTTTGTCGGGGCCACTGTGACGTCAGAGGATTGGTCATAGTTGTGCGTCTGCTGTCCCGGCAAACTTCATGGACACACGGCTTCAGAGCCCGCTTGGAGCAGTCTCGTAACGCACCCTTCCCAGTGAGCCCAGGTTTGACCTTCGTTGCCGTTTTTTGGCTTGTGAATTTCTCTGACTTTCAAACGTTCCAGCACAGTGTGTCTAAAGACTGACATCTTTCATTGTGGATTATTCAGGTGTGATATCTGTTCGCCTTGCATTTTCTGGGACCTTTTTTTCTTTTCCACAGTATACTCGTCATGGTCTTTCTCAGCTATCTCCCTTAGATGTGCTCATCAGTCCGTTCTCCTTCAGTCCAAGTGATTAATTTTGTATTTCTTGAATCACCGTATGTTCTCTAGGCCGAGGTGTGAGTGCTTTCGTGATTCTTGGCTGCTGTCTTTGAATTTGCACCGGTCACTTGTAGGACTCTTTGCTATCCTAGCCTAGGTCAAGCGAAGCACTGACAACCCGTGGTCATCTTTCTTGGTTTGACATCCTGAGATCAGAAACTCCAAATTCGAGGTGGTCCTGGCAACCCCCTTCATGGACATAATGTTTTTCTGAGACAAATTAGACAAATCTGATGAATTCCTCGCTCCAGGAAAGATATTTTTCTTTCTCTTTTGTGGAGTCGGGAAGTTTCGAACTTGACCCCTGACCCTTGCACATTGCCCTAGATTCCATCTAGATAAGGGCTGACTTTATTTCTATAGGCTGTGCCATTTGTTTGACCTACATCCTCAGCCCTGGCATGTTTATTTTTCTGGAAACAGAATTGTAATGTTCTAATTTTCAGCCAGCTTCCTTCCATATGGCGTCAAAGCACACAATCAATAATCCTTCTACGGCAAGAAGTCGGGGGAGAGAATTTCATTGGAGCCAAAGTGAGCACTCTAGCCTGGGAGGGCAGCCTTCACAAAGGAACCAAGCCCTCTGGAAAAGGGTGATTTTCAGCACACTTGTAGAGCCCTTCCCAACAAAGAGACCTACCCCAAGCATGACAGGGCTCCATTCCTTCAAGGCTTCCAAGACATCTCTTGGGACGCATTAGCATGTGGCCAGTGGGCCCCCGTGACGCCAGAGCTATGGAAAGTGAGACTGATCTTCCAAGAACGCTAGGGGCCTAGGAAAGGAGGCATCGACTCTTCTCTTCAACGTCCTCAAGAGATCCTTCTTGACTTTGGATTATGCTTCCGGCAGAAGGACACTGTAGGTCTGATAAGGCCCAAGTGCGGCCTCGTGTTTCCAATCAAGTTTCAAGCTTGAATCAGCATGGCCTCCCCATAGACTTGAATAGATGACAATGTTCTCCTCTCAGTGCTTGTCCCTCTATTCTGGCTTCTTGCCAAGGATTCCTTTCTTATCCCTGGCATCAGAGTCTGTTTGATCTCTTCCAGTTTCTGTGCCCGCTTTCTGTTTGTCAAAGCTGTTTCTGGGTATGTCTCCCTTTAATAGCCCAGCCTAGGCCAATCCTCAGACTGTAACCATGCGGCCATCTTGGGGGACATGTTCACCGTGATGTCATAAAGAACCTCAGAAGGCCAAGTTGTCCTGACAACCTCCAAGCACACAGAGTTTCAGAGCCATCTCAGACCAGTCTGACTCCTCCCCCTTTCCAGGTAGGATAGTTTTCCTTTTTCTGGATTTCTTGTCGGTTTCTAACTTTCTCCTCGAACTTGGAAAGGCCTGCTCCCTTCTCTCTAGACACTGGTTTCTTTCCTGTAAGATTACACTGGGTGTTATCTCTTATGTCTTGGGTAGATGGCCAAGTGGGTGGACCTTCCCCAGAGAAAGTCCTGGACTCCCTCCCAAGTTGAAGTTGCCCAGGCAATCCTCTGATGCGCAATGATCGTGTCATCTCCTAGCACTCTGCCAATTCCGCCTTGGCAGGTCCCATGTTTTCCTTCCTTCTTCCTTTGGGGAAGTGTACCAGATGCCTTCCTAGATTGGAATATTCTCACGGTTCTTTTTCTGGTGCGTATTGAGAACGGACCCTCACAATTGCTACTCCTTTATGACCTCTGTCCGCACCGTACCATGAAATCTCTATTCCCTAACAGTGCTAATGTGATCTGCACCCGCGCTGTGAAAGAGTGAGGCCCGGGCCACCCAAGCAGAACGTGGGCACTTGCCCGCTCCACCACAGGGCCGGCCCTGACTTGTACTTTTGGACCAACCTGTGGCCTGAACTTGGGAAGATGTGGGCCTGTTTGGATTATTCGTGAAGGGGATTAGTAGGAACATCATGGACGGTAACGTTTTCCGTTGGTTCCTGGGCTTAGCACGGATCAGGTTCTCTTGGTAGGATTCCTCTTCATGTATTTGGAATGGTCTACCTTTCTGTAGCATCAGTCAGGCTTTTGAGGTGATTTTCCATCCTTGGAAGTTCACCTTCTCTAATCTCTTTCAGCCCCCAAAGCTGTATGCCGTCATTCTGGACCCCTTTTTGGATGTTTGATTTTAGGTGGATTTATTGCCATAACCCTGCATTAGAACATCCTATGTCTTTCAGATTTACATCCTCATCGATTTAGACTTCCGTGTAGGTTCCATCCTCTTCACCAGCGTAAGCCGAATCACAGGCCCTCACCACACACTTGTGCCTCATCATCTCTTTCACCCTCCCCCACCGCCCCGCTTTGCCTCTGGGCGCCCCCGATCAAATGTCCAGTGCCACCTGTTGGTTAGTGCTTGTTTTTTCTTCTCCTTGTAAGTGAGATCCTACGGTATTTGACTTTGTCCCTGGGGCTTGTTTCACTTCCCCTAAAACCCTCCCAGCCATTCTGGTGGTCACAAATGGCTGGATTGCATCCTTTGTTCCCGCTGAGTGGTCTGCCATAGTGTGGCTATAGCCCATGTTCCTACTCCATTCGTCCCTTGCTGGGCACCAGGGCGGCTTCCAAGTCTTGGAGAGCGGGAGTAAGGCTGTGGTGAACTCAGCGGTGCACATGTCTTTAGGCGGTAGTGTTTCCGAGTTCTTTGGCTAAACGCGCCCCAGAGGAATAGCTGGATCATATGGGACATGGATTCTTAAATTTCGGAGCCAGTTCCATCTCGCTTGGCCTAGTGGCTGCACCGGTTTCCACTGCGAGCAGCAGTGCAGGAGGCTTCCCTTCTCTCCACCTCCTCTCTGACGCTTGTTGTTTCCTGTCTGCCTCCTTATAGCCATTCTGACCACAGTGAGCTGCTATGTCATTGCGGTTTGGATTTGCCTTGGCCTCAGACTTAATGAGGGTGAACAAGTTTTCATGCACCTGTTGGCCCTCTTTAGATCTTCTTGGGATAAACCTCCGTGTCCATCTTTGGCCCAGGATTTCATTGGCTTGTTCTTCTTCTTGTGGAGACGTGTGAGTTGATTGTATCTTTGGGCTTTTCACCCCTTGTCCGATGTGTGCTTTGCAAACATCCACTCCCAGTTGTTGTGCTGTCTTTGCATTGAGTCGATGGTTTCCTTGACTGCGCAGAAGCGTCTGCATGTGAGGTGGTCCCGTTTGTTTCTTGTCTCCTTTGCTGCCCTTGCCCAGTCAGACAGGCTTCTTCCAAATAGGCGGCTCAGACAGATGGCAAAGAGCACTCTGCCTAGGTCTTCTCCTACAAGTTTCACGGTTTCAAGTGTGCCATTCAGGGCTTTAATCCATTCCAGGTGGTGCGTGTGCCAGGTGGCACATCATGGTCTACTCTCGTTGTGTTCCATGTGGCTGTGCAGGCTTCCCAGCACTGTTTCTTGGAGAGACTCTCCTTTGTCCACTGTCTCCTCTTGGCTCCCTGGTCGCAAATGGGCTGTCCTTGTATGTTTGAGTTGGGCTCTGGGCTCTCGATTCTGTTGCATGGGTCTGTGTGCCTGTTTTTGGGCCCGGACTGTGCCGTTTCGGTACCTAGCGCTTGGTCCTCTAGGTTGAAATCAGAAAGTGTGATACGTCCTGCTTTGTTCGTTTTCCTGAGGATTCCTTGGCCTATTCAGGGTCTGTTGTTGCTGGCTGGAAACTTTAGGATTCTCTCTTCTATCTCTCTGGCAAATATGGCTGCAACTTTGACTGGGATTGCATGGAATCCAGAGATTCCTTTCTCCGCTAGGGACGTTTCAAGTGTGTTAATTCTTCCATTCCTAGGTCCCGGAATATCCTTCTTTTTCCTTGTGTCGTCTTGAATTTCTTTCCCCAAACGTTTGCTAGTTTTCGGTTGACATAGCTTTCACCTGTTTTGCTAAGGCTCTTCATAGACATCTTCTTCTTCGTACTGGCAAGCTGTGTTTTTTGTTCGTTTGTGTTTGGCTTCCGTTTGTCTACTCTTTGCAACTTGTAATTGGTTCTGTTTTGGCAGAAGTGCATCGCTGTGCTCACATCTGCTGGCAATGCTCCTGTATTTGCTGTGGAAGTCTGGCCCTACCTAACGTCCCTTCCCATCTGCCTCTGCACCCCCTCGGACGCCTGCCTCAGAATGACTGAAGCAGTGGTGAGGAGGCTCACCCCCATCATTCCACCCGGCCCACCCCGGGCCACCGACCCAGAAGCTGCGGACCTCACCGCTGCACCACCGGCCGGCCCCTTTCATGTTCCATTGGCAACCTGCAGTTGAGTGCAATGGGGCTTGAATATGCTCCTTGAGCCCAACTATGGCACTGTGTAGATGAGGCCAGGTTGTTTGTCGGGGCCACTGTGACGTCAGAGGATTGGTCATAGTTGTGCGTCTGCTGTCCCGGCAAACTTCATGGACACAGGGCTTCAGAGCCCGCTTGGAGCAGTCTCATAACGCACCCTTCCCAGTGAGCCCAGGTTTGACCTTCGTTGCCGTTTTTTGGCTTGTGAATTTCTCTGACTTTCAAACGTTCCAGCACAGTGTGTCTAAAGACTGACATCTTTCATTGTGGATTATTCAGGTGTGATATCTGTTCGCCTTGCATTTTCTGGGACCTTTTTTTCTTTTCCACAGTATACTCGTCATGGTCTTTCTCAGCTATCTCCCTTAGATGTGCTCATCAGTCCGTTCTCCTTCAGTCCAAGTGATTAATTTTGTATTTCTTGAATCACCGTATGTTCTCTAGGCCGAGGTGTGAGTGCTTTCGTGATTCTTGGCTGCTGTCTTTGAATTTGCACCGGTCACTTGTAGGACTCTTTGCTATCCTAGCCTAGGTCAAGCGAAGCACTGACAACCCGTGGTCATCTTTCTTGGTTTGACATCCTGAGATCAGAAACTCCAAATTCGAGGTGGTCCTGGCAACCCCCTTCATGGACATAATGTTTTTCTGAGACAAATTAGACAAATCTGATGAATTCCTCGCTCCAGGAAAGATATTTTTCTTTCTCTTTTGTGGAGTCGGGAAGTTTCGAACTTGACCCCTGACCCTTGCACATTGCCCTAGATTCCATCTAGATAAGGGCTGACTTTATTTCTATAGGCTGTGCCATTTGTTTGACCTACATCCTCAGCCCTGGCATGTTTATTTTTCTGGAAACAGAATTGTAATGTTCTAATTTTCAGCCAGCTTCCTTCCATATGGCGTCAAAGCACACAATCAATAATCCTTCTACGGCAAGAAGTCGGGGGAGAGAATTTCATTGGAGCCAAAGTGAGCACTCTAGCCTGGGAGGGCAGCCTTCACAAAGGAACCAAGCCCTCTGGAAAAGGGTGATTTTCAGCACACTTGTAGAGCCCTTCCCAACAAAGAGACCTACCCCAAGCATGACAGGGCTCCATTCCTTCAAGGCTTCCAAGACATCTCTTGGGACGCATTAGCATGTGGCCAGTGGGCCCCCGTGACGCCAGAGCTATGGAAAGTGAGACTGATCTTCCAAGAACGCTAGGGGCCTAGGAAAGGAGGCATCGACTCTTCTCTTCAACGTCCTCAAGAGATCCTTCTTGACTTTGGATTATGCTTCCGGCAGAAGGACACTGTAGGTCTGATAAGGCCCAAGTGCGGCCTCGTGTTTCCAATCAAGTTTCAAGCTTGAATCAGCATGGCCTCCCCATAGACTTGAATAGATGACAATGTTCTCCTCTCAGTGCTTGTCCCTCTATTCTGGCTTCTTGCCAAGGATTCCTTTCTTATCCCTGGCATCAGAGTCTGTTTGATCTCTTCCAGTTTCTGTGCCCGCTTTCTGTTTGTCAAAGCTGTTTCTGGGTATGTCTCCCTTTAATAGCCCAGCCTAGGCCAATCCTCAGACTGTAACCATGCGGCCATCTTGGGGGACATGTTCACCGTGATGTCATAAAGAACCTCAGAAGGCCAAGTTGTCCTGACAACCTCCAAGCACACAGAGTTTCAGAGCCATCTCAGACCAGTCTGACTCCTCCCCCTTTCCAGGTAGGATAGTTTTCCTTTTTCTGGATTTCTTGTCGGTTTCTAACTTTCTCCTCGAACTTGGAAAGGCCTGCTCCCTTCTCTCTAGACACTGGTCTCTTTCCTGTAAGATTACCCTGGGTGTTATCTCTTATGTCTTGGGTAGATGGCCAAGTGGGTGGACCTTCCCCAGAGAAAGTCCTGGACTCCCTCCCAAGTTGAAGTTGCCCAGGCAATCCTCTGATGCGCAATGATCGTGTCATCTCCTAGCACTCTGCCAATTCCGCCTTGGCAGGTCCCATGTTTTCCTTCCTTCTTCCTTTGGGGAAGTGTACCAGATGCCTTCCTAGATTGGAATATTCTCACGGTTCTTTTTCTGGTGCGTATTGAGAACGGACCCTCACAATTGCTACTCCTTTATGACCTCTGTCCGCACCGTACCATGAAATCTCTATTCCCTAACAGTGCTAATGTGATCTGCACCCGCGCTGTGAAAGAGTGAGGCCCGGGCCACCCAAGCGGAACGTGGGCACTTGCCCGCTCCACCACAGGGCCGGCCCTGACTTGTACTTTTGGACCAACCTGTGGCCTGAACTTGGGAAGATGTGGGCCTGTTTGGATTATTCGTGAAGGGGATTAGTAGGAACATCATGGACGGTAACGTTTTCCGTTGGTTCCTGGGCTTAGCACGGATCAGGTTCTCTTGGTAGGATTCCTCTTCATGTATTTGGAATGGTCTACCTTTCTGTAGCATCAGTCAGGCTTTTGAGGTGATTTTCCATCCTTGGAAGTTCACCTTCTCTAATCTCTTTCAGCCCCCAAAGCTGTATGCCGTCATTCTGGACCCCTTTTTGGATGTTTGATTTTAGGTGGATTTATTGCCATAACCCTGCATTAGAACATGCTATGTCTTTCAGATTTACATCCTCATCGATTTAGACTTCCGTGTAGGTTCCATCCTCTTCACCAGCGTAAGCTGAATCACAGGCCCTCACCACACACTTGTGCCTCATCATCTCTTTCACCCTCCCCCACCGCCCCGCTTTGCCTCTGGGCGCCCCCGATCAAATGTCCAGTGCCACCTGTTGGTTAGTGCTTGTTTTTTCTTCTCCTTGTAAGTGAGATCCTACGGTATTTGACTTTGTCCCTGGGGCTTGTTTCACTTCCCCTAAAACCCTCCCAGCCATTCTGGTGGTCACAAATGGCTGGATTGCATCCTTTGTTCCCGCTGAGTGGTCTGCCATTGTGTGGCTATAGCCCATGTTCCTACTCCATTCGTCCCTTGCTGGGCACCAGGGCGGCTTCCAAGTCTTGGAGAGCGGGAGTAAGGCTGTGGTGAACTCAGCGGTGCACATGTCTTTAGGCGGTAGTGTTTCCGAGTTCTTTGGCTAAACGCGCCCCAGAGGAATAGCTGGATCATATGGGACATGGATTCTTAAATTTCGGAGCCAGTTCCATCTCGCTTGGCCTAGTGGCTGCACCGGTTTCCACTGCCAGCAGCAGTGCAGGAGGCTTCCCTTCTCTCCACCTCCTCTCTGACGCTTGTTGTTTCCTGTCTGCCTCCTTATAGCCATTCTGACCACAGTGAGCTGCTATGTCATTGCGGATTGGATTTGCCTTGGCCTCAGACTTAATGAGGGTGAACAAGTTTTCATGCACCTGTTGGCCCTCTTTAGATCTTCTTGGGATAAACCTCCGTGTCCATCTTTGGCCCAGGATTTCATTGGCTTGTTCTTCTTCTTGTGGAGACGTGTGAGTTGATTGTATCTCTGGGCTTTTCACCCCTTGTCCGATGTGTGCTTTGCAAACATCCACTCCCAGTTGTTGTGCTGTCTTTGCATTGAGTCGATGGTTTCCTTGACTGCGCAGAAGCGTCTGCATGTGAGGTGGTCCCGTTTGTTTCTTGTCTCCTTTGCTGCCCTTGCCCAGTCAGACAGGCTTCTTCCAAATAGGCGGCTCAGACAGATGGCAAAGAGCACTCTGCCTAGGTCTTCTCCTACAAGTTTCACGGTTTCAAGTGTGCCATTCAGGGCTTTAATCCATTCCAGGTGGTGCGTGTGCCAGGTGGCACATCATGGTCTACTCTCGTTGTGTTCCATGTGGCTGTGCAGGCTTCCCAGCACCGTTTATCGGAGAGACTCTCCTTTGTCCACTGTCTCCTCTTGGCTCCCTGGTCGCAAATGGGCTGTCCTTGTATGTTTGAGTTGGGCTCTGGGCTCTCGATTCTGTTGCATGGGTCTGTGTGCCTGTTTTTGGGCCCGGACTGTGCCGTTTCGGTACCTAGCGCTTCGTCCTCTAGGTTGAAATCAGAAAGTGTGATACGTCCTGCTTTGTTCGTTTTCCTGAGGATTCCTTGGCCTATTCAGGGTCTCTTGTTGCTGGCTGGAAACTTTAGGATTCTCTCTTCTATCTCTCTGGCAAATATGGCTGCAACTTTGACTGGGATTGCATGGAATCCAGAGATTCCTTTCTCCGCTAGGGACGTTTCAAGTGTGTTAACTCTTCCATTCCTAGGTCCCGGAATATCCTTCTTTTTCCTTGTGTCGTCTTGAATTTCTTTCCCCAAACGTTTGCTAGTTTTCGGTTGACATAGCTTTCACCTGTTTTGCTAAGGTTCTTCATAGACATCTTCTTCTTCGTACTGGCAAGCTGTGTTTTTTGTTCGTTTGTGTTTGGCTTCCGTTTGTCTACTCTTTGCAACTTGTAATTGGTTCTGTTTTGGCAGAAGTGCATCGCTGTGCTCACATCTGCTGGCAATGCTCCTGTATTTGCTGTGGAAGTCTGGCCCTACCTAACGTCCCTTCCCATCTGCCTCTGCACCCCCTCGGACGCCTGCCCCAGAATGACTGAAGCAGTGGTGAGGAGGCTCACCCCCAGGATTCCACCCGGCCCACCCCGGGCCACCGACCCAGAAGCTGCGGACCTCACCGCTGCACCACCGGCCGGCCCCTTTCATGTTCCATTGGCAACCTGCAGTTGAGTGCAATGGGGCTTGAATATGCTGCTTGAGCCCAACTCTGGCACTGTGTAGATGAGGCCAGGTTGTTTGTCGGGGCCACTGTGACGTCAGAGGATTGGTCATAGTTGTGCGTCTGCTGTCCCGGCAAACTTCATGGACACAGGGCTTCAGAGCCCGCTTGGAGCAGTCTCATAACGCACCCTTCCCAGTGAGCCCAGGTTTGACCTTCGTTGCCGTTTTTTGGCTTGTGAATTTCTCTGACTTTCAAACGTTCCAGCACAGTGTGTCTAAAGACTGACATCTTTCATTGTGGATTATTCAGGTGTGATATCTGTTCGCCTTGCATTTTCTGGGACCTTTTTTTCTTTTCCACAGTATACTCGTCATGGTCTTTCTCAGCTATCTCCCTTAGATGTGCTCATCAGTCCGTTCTCCTTCAGTCCAAGTGATTAATTTTGTATTTCTTGAATCACCGTATGTTCTCTAGGCCGAGGTGTGAGTGCTTTCGTGATTCTTGGCTGCTGTCTTTGAATTTGCACCGGTCACTTGTAGGACTCTTTGCTATCCTAGCCTAGGTCAAGCGAAGCACTGACAACCCGTGGTCATCTTTCTTGGTTTGACATCCTGAGATCAGAAACTCCAAATTCGAGGTGGTCCTGGCAACCCCCTTCATGGACATAATGTTTTTCTGAGACAAATTAGACAAATCTGATGAATTCCTCGCTCCAGGAAAGATATTTTTCTTTCTCTTTTGTGGAGGCGGGAAGTTTCGAACTTGACCCCTGACCCTTGCACATTGCCCTAGATTCCATCTAGATAAGGGCTGACTTTATTTCTATAGGCTGTGCCATTTGTTTGACCTACATCCTCAGCCCTGGCATGTTTATTTGTCTGGAAACAGAATTGTAATGTTCTAATTTTCAGCCAGCTTCCTTCCATATGGCGTCAAAGCACACAATCAATAATCCTTCTACGGCAAGAAGTCGGGGGAGAGAATTTCATTGGAGCCAAAGTGAGCACTCTAGCCTGGGAGGGCAGCCTTCACAAAGGAACCAAGCCCTCTGGAAAAGGGTGATTTTCAGCACACTTGTAGAGCCCTTCCCAACAAAGAGACCTACCCCAAGCATGACAGGGCTCCATTCCTTCAAGGCTTCCAAGACATCTCTTGGGACGCATTAGCATGTGGCCAGTGGGCCCCCGTGACGCCAGAGCTATGGAAAGTGAGACTGATCTTCCAAGAACGCTAGGGGCCTAGGAAAGGAGGCATCGACTCTTCTCTTCAACGTCCTCAAGAGATCCTTCTTGACTTTGGATTATGCTTAAGGCAGAAGGACACTGTAGGTCTGATAAGGCCCAAGTGCGGCCTCGTGTTTCCAATCAAGTTTCAAGCTTGAATCAGCATGGCCTCCCCATAGACTTGAATAGATGACAATGTTCTCCTCTCAGTGCTTGTCCCTCTATTCTGGCTTCTTTCCAAGGATTCCTTTCTTATCCCTGGCATCAGAGTCTGTTTGATCTCTTCCAGTTTCTGTGCCCGCTTTCTGTTTGTCAAAGCTGTTTCTGGGTATGTCTCCCTTTAATAGCCCAGCCTAGGCCAATCCTCAGACTGTAACCATGCGGCCATCTTGGG
Organism: Equus asinus; assembly: GCF_041296235.1. Classification (NCBI taxonomy): domain Eukaryota; kingdom Metazoa; phylum Chordata; class Mammalia; order Perissodactyla; family Equidae; genus Equus; species Equus asinus. Next base: position 83,196,821 of record NC_091820.1, on the reverse strand, counting down.
GGACATGTTCACCGTGATGTCATAAAGAACCTCAGAAGGCCAAGTTGTCCTGACAACCTCCAAGCACACAGAGTTTCAGAGCCATCTCAGACCAGTCTGACTCCTCCCCCTTTCCAGGTAGGATAGTTTTCCTTTTTCTGGATTTCTTGTCGGTTTCTAACTTTCTCCTCGAACTTGGAAAGGCCTGCTCCCTTCTCTCTAGACACTGGTCTCTTTCCTGTAAGATTACCCTGGGTGTTATCTCTTATGTCTTGGGTAGATGGCCAAGTGGGTGGACCTTCCCCAGAGAAAGTCCTGGACTCCCTCCCAAGTTGAAGTTGCCCAGGCAATCCTCTGATGCGCAATGATCGTGTCATCTCCTAGCACTCTGCCAATTCCGCCTTGGCAGGTCCCATGTTTTCCTTCCTTCTTCCTTTGGGGAAGTGTACCAGATGCCTTCCTAGATTGGAATATTCTCACGGTTCTTTTTCTGGTGCGTATTGAGAACGGACCCTCACAATTGCTACTCCTTTATGACCTCTGTCCGCACCGTACCATGAAATCTCTATTCCCTAACAGTGCTAATGTGATCTGCACCCGCGCTGTGAAAGAGTGAGGCCCGGGCCACCCAAGCGGAACGTGGGCACTTGCCCGCTCCACCACAGGGCCGGCCCTGACTTGTACTTTTGGACCAACCTGTGGCCTGAACTTGGGAAGATGTGGGCCTGTTTGGATTATTCGTGAAGGGGATTAGTAGGAACATCATGGACGGTAACGTTTTCCGTTGGTTCCTGGGCTTAGCACGGATCAGGTTCTCTTGGTAGGATTCCTCTTCATGTATTTGGAATGGTCTACCTTTCTGTAGCATCAGTCAGGCTTTTGAGGTGATTTTCCATCCTTGGAAGTTCACCTTCTCTAATCTCTTTCAGCCCCCAAAGCTGTATGCCGTCATTCTGGACCCCTTTTTGGATGTTTGATTTTAGGTGGATTTATTGCCATAACCCTGCATTAGAACATGCTATGTCTTTCAGATTTACATCCTCATCGATTTAGACTTCCGTGTAGGTTCCATCCTCTTCACCAGCGTAAGCCGAATCACAGGCCCTCACCACACACTTGTGCCTCATCATCTCTTTCACCCTCCCCCACCGCCCCGCTTTGCCTCTGGGCGCCCCCGATCAAATGTCCAGTGCCACCTGTTGGTTAGTGCTTGTTTTTTCTTCTCCTTGTAAGTGAGATCCTACGGTATTTGACTTTGTCCCTGGGGCTTGTTTCACTTCCCCTAAAACCCTCCCAGCCATTCTGGTGGTCACAAATGGCTGGATTGCATCCTTTGTTCCCGCTGAGTGGTCTGCCATTGTGTGGCTATAGCCCATGTTCCTACTCCATTCGTCCCTTGCTGGGCACCAGGGCGGCTTCCAAGTCTTGGAGAGCGGGAGTAAGGCTGTGGTGAACTCAGCGGTGCACATGTCTTTAGGCGGTAGTGTTTCCGAGTTCTTTGGCTAAACGCGCCCCAGAGGAATAGCTGGATCATATGGGACATGGATTCTTAAATATCGGAGGCAGTTCCATCTCGCTTGGCCTAGTGCCTGCACCGGTTTCCACTGCCAGCAGCAGTGCAGGAGGCTTCCCTTCTCTCCACCTCCTCTCTGACGCTTGTTGTTTCCTGTCTGCCTCCTTATAGCCATTCTGACCACAGTGAGCTGCTATGTCCTTGCGGTTTGGATTTGCCTTGGCCTCAGACTTAATGAGGGTGAACAAGTTTTCATGCACCTGTTGGCCCTCTTTAGATCTTCTTGGGAGAAACCTCCGTGTCCATCTTTGGCCCAGGATTTCATTGGCTTGTTCTTCTTCTTGTGGAGACGTGTGAGTTGATTGTATCTTTGGGCTTTTCACCCCTTGTCCGATGTGTGCTTTGCAAACATCCACTGCCAGTTGTTGTGCTGTCTTTGCATTGAGTCGATGGTTTCCTTGACTGGGCAGAAGCGTCTGCATGTGAGGTGGTCCCGTTTGTTTCTTGTCTCCTTTGCTGCCCTTGCCCAGTCAGACAGGCTTCTTCCAAATAGGCGGCTCAGACAGATGGCAAAGAGCACTCTGCCTAGGTCTTCTCCTACAAGTTTCACGGTTTCAAGTGTGCCATTCAGGGCTTTAATCCATTCCAGGTGGTGCGTGTGCCAGGTGGCACATCATGGTCTACTCTCGTTGTGTTCCATGTGGCTGTGCAGGCTTCCCAGCACCGTTTCTTGGAGAGACTCTCCTTTGTCCACTGTCTCCTCTTGGCTCCCTGGTCGCAAATGGGCTGTCCTTGTATGTTTGAGTTGGGCTCTGGGCTCTCGATTCTGTTGCATGGGTCTGTGTGCCTGTTTTTGGGCCCGGACTGTGCCGTTTCGGTACCTAGCGCTTCGTCCTCTAGGTTGAAATCAGAAAGTGTGATACGTCCTGCTTTGTTCGTTTTCCTGAGGATTCCTTGGCCTATTCAGGGTCTCTTGTTGCTGGCTGGAAACTTTAGGATTCTCTCTTCTATCTCTCTGGCAAATATGGCTGCAACTTTGACTGGGATTGCATGGAATCCAGAGATTCCTTTCTCCGCTAGGGACGTTTCAAGTGTGTTAATTCTTCCATTCCTAGGTCCCGGAATATCCTTCTTTTTCCTTGTGTCGTCTTGAATTTCTTTCCCCAAACGTTTGCTAGTTTTCGGTTGACATAGCTTTCACCTGTTTTGCTAAGGTTCTTCATAGACATCTTCTTCTTCGTACTGGCAAGCTGTGTTTTTTGTTCGTTTGTGTTTAGCTTCCGTTTGTCTACTCTTTGCAACTTGTAATTGGTTCTGTTTTGGCAGAAGTGCATCGCTGTGCTCACATCTGCTGGCAATGCTCCTGTATTTGCTGTGGAAGTCTGGCCCTATGTAACGTCCCTTCCCATCTGCCTGTGCACCCCCTCGGACGCCTGCCCCAGAATGACTGAAGCAGTGGTGAGGAGGCTCACCCCCAGGATTCCACCCGGCCCACCCCGGGCCACCGACCCAGAAGCTGCGGACCTCACCGCTGCACCACCGGCCGGCCCCTTTCATGTTCCATTGGCAACCTGCAGTTGAGTGCAATGGGGCTTGAATATGCTGCTTGAGCCCAACTCTGGCACTGTGTAGATGAGGCCAGGTTGTTTGTCGGGGCCACTGTGACGTCAGAGGATTGGTCATAGTTGTGCGTCTGCTGTCCCGGCAAACTTCATGGACACAGGGCTTCAGAGCCCGCTTGGAGCAGTCTCATAACGCACCCTTCCCAGTGAGCCCAGGTTTGACCTTCGTTGCCGTTTTTTGGCTTGTGAATTTCTCTGACTTTCAAACGTTCCAGCACAGTGTGTCTAAAGACTGACATCTTTCATTGTGGATTATTCAGGTGTGATATCTGTTCGCCTTGCATTTTCTGGGACCTTTTTTTCTTTTCCACAGTATACTCGTCATGGTCTTTCTCAGCTATCTCCCTTAGATGTGCTCATCAGTCCGTTCTCCTTCAGTCCAAGTGATTAATTTTGTATTTCTTGAATCACCGTATGTTCTCTAGGCCGAGGTGTGAGTGCTTTCGTGATTCTTGGTTGCTGTCTTTGAATTTGCCGCGGTCACTTGTAGGACTCTTTGCTATCCTAGCCTAGGTCAAGCGAAGCACTGACAACCCGTGGTCATCTGGCTTGGTGTGACATCCTGAGATCAGAAACTCCAAATTCGAGGTGGTCCTGGCAACCCCCTTCATGGACATAATGTTTTTCTGAGACAAATTAGACAAATCTGATGAATTCCTCGCTCCAGGAAAGATATTTTTCTTTCTCTTTTGTGGAGTCGGGAAGTTTCGAACTTGACCCCTGACCCTTGCACATTGCCCTAGATTCCATCTAGATAAGGGCTGACTTTATTTCTATAGGCTGTGCCATTTGTTTGACCTACATCCTCAGCCCTGGCATGTTTATTTTTCTGGAAACAGAATTGTAATGTTCTAATTTTCAGCCAGCTTCCTTCCATATGGCGTCAAAGCACATAATCAATAATCCTTCTACGGCAAGAAGTCGGGGGAGAGAATTTCATTGGAGCCAAAGTGAGCACTCTAGCCTGGGAGGGCAGCCTTCACAAAGGAACCAAGCCCTCTGGAAAAGGGTGATTTTCAGCACACTTGTAGAGCCCTTCCCAACAAAGAGACCTACCCCAAGCATGACAGGGCTCCATTCCTTCAAGGCTTCCAAGACATCTCTTGGGACGCATTAGCATGTGGCCAGTGGGCCCCCGTGACGCCAGAGCTATGGAAAGTGAGACTGATCTTCGAAGAATGCTAGGGGCCTAGGAAAGGAGGCATCGACTCTTCTCTTCAACGTCCTCAAGAGATCCTTCTTGGCTTTGGATTATGCTTAAGGCAGAAGGACACTGTAGGTCTGATAAGGCCCAAGTGCGGCCTCGTGTTTCCAATCAAGTTTCAAGCTTGAATCAGCATGGCCTCCCCATAGACTTGAATAGATGACAATGTTCTCCTCTCAGTGCTTGTCCCTCTATTCTGGCTTCTTGCCAAGGATTCCTTTCTTATCCCTGGCATCAGAGTCTGTTTGATCTCTTCCAGTTTCTGTGCCCGCTTTCTGTTTGTCAAAGCTGTTTCTGGGTATGTCTCCCTTTAATAGCCCAGCCTAGGCCAATCCTCAGACTGTAACCATGCGGCCATCTTGGGGGACATGTTCACCGTGATGTCATAAAGAACCTCAGAAGGCCAAGTTGTCCTGACAACCTCCAAGCACACAGAGTTTCAGAGCCATCTCAGACCAGTCTGACTCCTCCCCCTTTCCAGGTAGGATAGTTTTCCTTTTTCTGGATTTCTTGTCGGTTTCTAACTTTCTCCTCGAACTTGGAAAGGCCTGCTCCATTTTCTCTAGACACTAGTTTCTTTCCTGTAAGTTTACCCTGGGTGTTATCTCTTATGTCTTGGGTAGATGGCCAAGTGGGTGGACCTTCCCCAGAGAAAGTCCTGGACTCCCTCCCAAGTTGAAGTTGCCCAGGCAATCCTCTGATGCGCAATGATCGTGTCATCTCCTAGCACTCTGCCAATTCCGCCTTGGCAGGTCCCATGTTTTCCTTCCTTCTTCCTTTGGGGAAGTGTACCAGATGCCTTCCTAGATTGGAATATTCTCACGGTTCTTTTTCTGGTGCGTATTGAGAACGGACCCTCACAATTGCTACTCCTTTATGACCTCTGTCCGCACCGTACCATGAAATCTCTATTCCCTAACAGTGCTAATGTGATCTGCACCCGCGCTGTGAAAGAGTGAGGCCCGGGCCACCCAAGCGGAACGTGGGCACTTGCCCGCTCCACCACAGGGCCGGCCCTGACTTGTACTTTTGGACCAACCTGTGGCCTGAACTTGGGAAGATGTGGGCCTGTTTGGATTATTCGTGAAGGGGATTAGTAGGAACATCATGGACGGTAACGTTTTCCGTTGGTTCCTGGGCTTAGCACGGATCAGGTTCTATTGGTAGGATTCCTCTTCATGTATTTGGAATGGTCTACCTTTCTGTAGCATCAGTCAGGCTTTTGAGGTGATTTTCCATCCTTGGAAGTTCACCTTCTCTAATCTCTTTCAGCCCCCAAAGCTGTATGCCGTCATTCTGGACCCCTTTTTGGATGTTTGATTTTAGGTGGATTTATTGCCATAACCCTGCATTAGAACATCCTATGTCTTTCAGATTTACATCCTCATCGATTTAGACTTCCGTGTAGGTTCCATCCTCTTCACCAGCGTAAGCCGAATCACAGGCCCTCACCACACACTTGTGCCTCATCATCTCTTTCACCCTCCCCCACCGCCCCGCTTTGCCTCTGGGCGCCCCCGATCAAATGTCCAGTGCCACCTGTTGGTTAGTGCTTGTTTTTTCTTCTCCTTGTAAGTGAGATCCTACAGTATTTGACTTTGTCCCTGGGGCTTGTTTCACTTCCCCTAAAACCCTCCCAGCCATTCTGGTGGTCACAAATGGCTGGATTGCATCCTTTGTTCCCGCTGAGTGGTCTGCCATTGTGTGGCTATAGCCCATGTTCCTACTCCATTCGTCCCTTGCTGGGCACCAGGGCGGCTTCCAAGTCTTGGAGAGCGGGAGTAAGGCTGTGGTGAACTCAGCGGTGCACATGTCTTTAGGCGGTAGTGTTTCTGAGTTCTTTGGCTAAACGCGCCCCAGAGGAATAGCTGGATCATATGGGACATGGATTCTTAAATTTCGGAGCCAGTTCCACTTCGCTTGGCCTAGTGGCTGCACCGGATTCCACTGCCAGCAGCAGTGCAGGAGGCTTCCCTTCTCTCCACCTCCTCTCTGACGCTTGTTGTTTCCTGTCTGCCTCCTTATAGCCATTCTGACCACAGTGAGCTGCTATGTCCTTGCGGTTTGGATTTGCCTTGGCCTCAGACTTAATGAGGGTGAACAAGTTTTCATGCACCTGTTGGCCCTCTTTAGATCTTCTTGGGAGAAACCTCCGTGTCCATCTTTGGCCCAGGATTTCATTGGCTTGTTCTTTTTCTTGTGGAGACGTGTGAGTTGATTGTATCTTTGGGCTTTTCACCCCTTGTCCGATGTGTGCTTTGCAAACATCCACTCCCAGTTGTTGTGCTGTCTTTGCATTGAGTCGATGGTTTCCTTGACTGGGCAGAAGCGTCTGCATGTGAGGTGGTCCCGTTTGTTTCTTGTCTCCTTTGCTGCCCTTGCCCAGTCAGACAGGCTTCTTCCAAATAGGCGGCTCAGACAGATGGCAAAGAGCACTCTGCCTAGGTCTTCTCCTACAAGTTTCACGGTTTCAAGTGTGCCATTCAGGGCTTTAATCCATTCCAGGTGGTGCGTGTGCCAGGTGGCACATCATGGTCTACTCTCGTTGTGTTCCATGTGGCTGTGCAGGCTTCCCAGCACCGTTTCTTGGAGAGACTCTCCTTTGTCCACTGTCTCCTCTTGGCTCCCTGGTCGCAAATGGGCTGTCCTTGTATGTTTGAGTTGGGCTCTGGGCTCTCGATTCTGTTGCATGGGTCTGTGTGCCTGTTTTTGGGCCCGGACTGTGCCGTTTCGGTACCTAGCGCTTCGTCCTCTATGTTGAAATCAGAAAGTGTGATACGTCCTGCTTTGTTCGTTTTCCTGAGGATTCCTTGGCCTATTCAGGGTCTCTTGTTGCTGGCTGGAAACTTTAGGATTCTCTCTTCTATCTCTCTGGCAAATATGGCTGCAACTTTGACTGGGATTGCATGGAATCCAGAGATTCCTTTCTCCGCTAGGGACGTTTCAAGTGTGTTAATTCTTCCATTCCTAGGTCCCGGAATATCCTTCTTTTTCCTTGTGTCGTCTTGAATTTCTTTCCCCAAACGTTTGCTAGTTTTCGGTTGACATAGCTTTCACCTGTTTTGCTAAGGTTCTTCATAGACATCTTCTTCTTCGTACTGGCAAGCTGTGTTTTTTGTTCATTTGTGTTTAGCTTCCGTTTGTCTACTCTTTGCAACTTGTAATTGGTTCTGTTTTGGCAGAAGTGCATCGCTGTGCTCACATCTGCTGGCAATGCTCCTGTATTTGCTGTGGAAGTCTGGCCCTACCTAACGTCCCTTCCCATCTGCCTCTGCACCCCCTCGGACGCCTGCCCCAGAATGACTGAAGCAGTGGTGAGGAGGCTCACCCCCAGGATTCCACCCGGCCCACCCCGGGCCACCGACCCAGAAGCTGCGGACCTCACCGCTGCACCACCGGCCGGCCCCTTTCATGTTCCATTGGCAACCTGCAGTTGAGTGCAATGGGGCTTGAATATGCTGCTTGAGCCCAACTCAGGCACTGTGTAGATGAGGCCAGGTTGTTTGTCGGGGCCACTGTGACGTCAGAGGATTGGTCATAGTTGTGCGTCTGCTGTCCCGGCAAACTTCATGGACACAGGGCTTCAGAGCCTGCTTGGAGCAGTCTCGTAACGCACCCTTCCCAGTGAGCCCAGGTTTGACCTTCGTTGCCGTTTTTTGGCTTGTGAATTTCTCTGACTTTCAAACGTTCCAGCACAGTGTGTCTAAAGACTGACATCTTTCATTGTGGATTATTCAGGTGTGATATCTGTTCGCCTTGCATTTTCTGGGACCTTTTTTTCTTTTCCACAGTATACTCGTCATGGTCTTTCTCAGCTATCTCCCTTAGATGTGCTCATCAGTCCGTTCTCCTTCAGTCCAAGTGATTAATTTTGTATTTCTTGAATCACCGTATGTTCTCTAGGCCGAGGTGTGAGTGCTTTCGTGATTCTTGGTTGCTGTCTTTGAATTTGCAGCGGTCACTTGTAGGACTCTTTGCTATCCTAGCCTAGGTCAAGTGAAGCACTGACAACCCGTGGTCATCTGGCTTGGTTTGACATCCTGAGATCAGAAACTCCAAATTCGAGGTGGTCCTGGCAACCCCCTTCATGGACATAATGTTTTTCTGAGACAAATTAGACAAATCTGATGAATTCCTCGCTCCAGGAAAGATATTTTTCTTTCTCTTTTGTGGATTCGGGAAGTTTCGAACTTGACCCCTGACCCTTGAACATTGCCCTAGATTCCATCTAGATAAGGGCTGACTTTATTTCTATAGGCTGTGCCATTTGTTTGACCTACATCCTCAGCCCTGGCATGTTTATTTTTCTGGAAACAGAATTGTAATGTTCTAATTTTCAGCCAGCTTCCTTCCATATGGCGTCAAAGCACATAATCAATAATCCTTCTACGGCAAGAAGTCGGGGGAGAGAATTTCATTGGAGCCAAAGTGAGCACTCTAGCCTGGGAGGGCAGCCTTCACAAAGGAACCAAGCCCTCTGGAAAAGGGTGATTTTCAGCACACTTGTAGAGCCCTTCCCAACAAAGAGACCTACCCCAAGCATGACAGGGCTCCATTCCTTCAAGGCTTCCAAGACATCTCTTGGGACGCATTAGCATGTGGCCAGTGGGCCCCCGTGACGCCAGAGCTATGGAAAGTGAGACTGATCTTCCAAGAACGCTAGGGGCCTAGGAAAGGAGGCATCGACTCTTCTCTTCAACGTCCTCAAGAGATACTTCTTGGCTTTGGATTATGCTTAAGGCAGAAGGACACTGTAGGTCTGATAAGGCCCAAGTGCGGCCTCGTGTTTCCAATCAAGTTTCAAGCTTGAATCAGCATGGCCTCCCCATAGACTTGAATAGATGACAATGTTCTCCTCTCAGTGCTTGTCCCTCTATTCTGGCTTCTTGCCAAGGATTCCTTTCTTATCCCTGGCATCAGAGTCTGTTTGATCTCTTCCAGTTTCTGTGCCCGCTTTCTGTTTGTCAAAGCTGTTTCTGGGTATGTCTCCCTTTAATAGCCCAGCCTAGGCCAATCCTCAGACTGTAACCATGCGGCCATCTTGGGGGACATGTTCACCGTGATGTCATAAAGAACCTCAGAAGGCCAAGTTGTCCTGACAACCTCCAAGCACACAGAGTTTCAGAGCCATCTCAGACCAGTCTGACTCCTCCCCCTTTCCAGGTAGGATAGTTTTCCTTTTTCTGGATTTCTTGTCGGTTTCTAACTTTCTCCTCGAACTTGGAAAGGCCTGCTCCATTCTCTCTAGACACTGGTTTCTTTCCTGTAAGATTACACTGGGTGTTATCTCTTATGTCGTGGGTAGATGGCCAAGTGGGTGGACCTTCCCCAGAGAAAGTCCTGGACTCCCTCCCAAGTTGAAGTTGCCCAGGCAATCCTCTGATGCGCAATGATCGTGTCATCTCCTAGCACTCTGCCAATTCCGCCTTGGCAGGTCCCATGTTTTCCTTCCTTCTTCCTTTGGGAAAGTGTACCAGATGCCTTCCTAGATTGGAATATTCTCACGGTTCTTTTTCTGGTGCGTATTGAGAACGGACCCTCACAATTGCTACTCCTTTATGACCTCTGTCCGCACCGTACCATGAAATCTCTATTCCCTAACAGTGCTAATGTGATCTGCACCCGCGCTGTGAAAGAGTGAGGCCCGGGCCACCCAAGCGGAACGTGGGCACTTGCCCGCTCCACCACAGGGCCGGCCCTGACTTGTACTTTTGGACCAACCTGTGGCCTGAACTTGGGAAGATGTGGGCCTGTTTGGATTATTCGTGAAGCTGATTAGTAGGAACATCATGGACGGTAACGTTTTCCGTTGGTTCCTGGGCTTAGCACGGATCAGGTTCTCTTGGTAGGATTCCTCTTCATGTATTTGGAATGGTCTACCTTTCTGTAGCATCAGTCAGGCTTTTGAGGTGATTTTCCATCCTTGGAAGTTCACCTTCTCTAATCTCTTTCAGCCCCCAAAGCTGTATGCCGTCATTCTGGACCCCTTTTTGGATGTTTGATTTTAGGTGGATTTATTGCCATAACCCTGCATTAGAACATCCTATGTCTTTCAGATTTACATCCTCATCGATTTAGACTTCCGTGTAGGTTCCATCCTCTTCACCAGCGTAAGCCGAATCACAGGCCCTCACCACACACTTGTGCCTCATCATCTCTTTCACCCTCCCCCACCGCCCCGCTTTGCCTCTGGGCGCCCCCGATCAAATGTCCAGTGCCACCTGTTGGTTAGTGCTTGTTTTTTCTTCTCCTTGTAAGTGAGATCCTACGGTATTTGACTTTGTCCCTGGGGCTTGTTTCACTTCCCCTAAAACCCTCCCAGCCATTCTGGTGGTCACAAATGGCTGGATTGCATCCTTTGTTCCCGCTGAGTGGTCTGCCATTGTGTGGCTATAGCCCATGTTCCTTCTCCATTCGTCCCTTGCTGGGCACCAGGGCGGCTTCCAAGTCTTGGAGAGCGGGAGTAAGGCTGTGGTGAACTCAGCGGTGCACATGTCTTTAGGCGGTAGTGTTTCCGAGTTCTTTGGCTAAACGCGCCCCAGAGGAATAGCTGGATCATATGGGACATGGATTCTTAAATTTCGGAGCCAGTTCCACTTCGCTTGGCCTAGTGGCTGCACCGGTTTCCACTGCCAGCAGCAGTGCAGGAGGCTTCCCTTCTCTCCACCTCCTCTCTGACGCTTGTTGTTTCCTGTCTGCCTCCTTATAGCCATTCTGACCACAGTGAGCTGCTATGTCCTTGCGGTTTGGATTTGCCTTGGCCTCAGACTTAATGAGGGTGAACAAGTTTTCATGCACCTGTTGGCCCTCTTTAGATCTTCTTGGGAGAAACCTCCGTGTCCATCTTTGGCCCAGGATTTCATTGGCTTGTTCTTTTTCTTGTGGAGACGTGTGAGTTGATTGTATCTTTGGGCTTTTCACCCCTTGTCCGATGTGTGCTTTGCAAACATCCACTCCCAGTTGTTGTGCTGTCTTTGCATTGAGTCGATGGTTTCCTTGACTGGGCAGAAGCGTCTGCATTTGAGGTGGTCCCGTTTGTTTCTTGTCTCCTTTGCTGCCCTTGCCCAGTCAGACAGGCTTCTTCCAAATAGGCGGCTCAGACAGATGGCAAAGAGCACTCTGCCTAGGTCTTCTCCTACAAGTTTCACGGTTTCAAGTGTGCCATTCAGGGCTTTAATCCATTCCAGGTGGTGCGTGTGCCAGGTGGCACATCATGGTCTACTCTCGTTGTGTTCCATGTGGCTGTGCAGGCTTCCCAGCACCGTTTCTTGGAGAGACTCTCCTTTGTCCACTGTCTCCTCTTGGCTCCCTGGTCGCAAATGGGCTGTCCTTGTATGTTTGAGTTGGGCTCTGGGCTCTCGATTCTGTTGCATGGGTCTGTGTGCCTGTTTTTGGGCCCGGACTGTGCCGTTTCGGTACCTAGCGCTTCGTCCTCTATGTTGAAATCAGAAAGTGTGATACGTCCTGCTTTGTTCATTTTCCTGAGGATTCCTTGGCCTATTCAGGGTCTCTTGTTGCTGGCTGGAAACTTTAGGATTCTCTCTTCTATCTCTCTGGCAAATATGGCTGCAACTTTGACTGGGATTGCATGGAATCCAGAGATTCCTTTCTCCGCTAGGGACGTTTCAAGTGTGTTAATTCTTCCATTCCTAGGTCCCGGAATATCCTTCTTTTTCCTTGTGTCGTCTTGAATTTCTTTCCCCAAACGTTTGCTAGTTTTCGGTTGACATAGCTTTCACCTGTTTTGCTAAGGTTCTTCATAGACATCTTCTTCTTCGTACTGGCAAGCTGTGTTTTTTGTTCGTTTGTGTTTGGCTTCCGTTTGTCTACTCTTTGCAACTTGTAATTGGTTCTGTTTTGGCAGAAGTGCATCGCTGTGCTCACATCTGCTTGCAATGCTCCTGTATTTGCTGTGGAAGTCTGGCCCTACCTAACTTCCCTTCCCATCTGCCTCTGCACCCCCTCGGACGCCTGCCCCAGAATGACTGAAGCAGTGGTGAGGAGGCTCACCCCCAGGATTCCACCCGGCCCACCCCGGGCCACCGACCCAGAAGCTGCGCACCTCACCGCTGCACCACCGGCCGGCCCCTTTCATGTTCCATTGGCAACCTGCAGTTGAGTGCAATGGGGCTTGAATATGCTGCTTGAGCCCAACTCTGGCACTGTGTAGATGAGGCCAGGTTGTTTGTCGGGGCCACTGTGACGTCAGAGGATTGGTCATAGTTGTGCGTCTGCTGTCCCGGCAAACTTCATGGACACAGGGCTTCAGAGCCCGCTTGGAGCAGTCTCGTAACGCACCCTTCCCAGTGAGCCCAGGTTTGACCTTCGTTGCCGTTTTTTGGCTTGTGAATTTCTCTGACTTTCAAACGTTCCAGCACAGTGTGTCTAAAGACTGACATCTTTCATTGTGGATTATTCAGGTGTGATATCTGTTCGCCTTGCATTTTCTGGGACCTTTTTTTCTTTTCCACAGTATACTCGTCATGGTCTTTCTCAGCTATCTCCCTTAGATGTGCTCATCAGTCCGTTCTCCTTCAGTCCAAGTGATTAATTTTGTATTTCTTGAATCACCGTATGTTCTCTAGGCCGAGGTGTGAGTGCTTTCGTGATTCTTGGTTGCTGTCTTTGAATTTGCAGCGGTCACTTGTAGGACTCTTTGCTATCCTAGCCTAGGTCAAGTGAAGCACTGACAACCCGTGGTCATCTGGCTTGGTTTGACATCCTGAGATCAGAAACTCCAAATTCGAGGTGGTCCTGGCAACCCCCTTCATGGACATAATGTTTTTCTGAGACAAATTAGACAAATCTGATGAATTCCTCGCTCCAGGAAAGATATTTTTCTTTCTCTTTTGTGGATTCGGGAAGTTTCGAACTTGACCCCTGACCCTTGAACATTGCCCTAGATTCCATCTAGATAAGGGCTGACTTTATTTCTATAGGCTGTGCCATTTGTTTGACCTACATCCTCAGCCCTGGCATGTTTATTTTTCTGGAAACAGAATTGTAATGTTCTAATTTTCAGCCAGCTTCCTTCCATATGGCGTCAAAGCACATAATCAATAATCCTTCTACGGCAAGAAGTCGGGGGAGAGAATTTCATTGGAGCCAAAGTGAGCACTCTAGCCTGGGAGGGCAGCCTTCACAAAGGAACCAAGCCCTCTGGAAAAGGGTGATTTTCAGCACACTTGTAGAGCCCTTCCCAACAAAGAGACCTACCCCAAGCATGACAGGGCTCCATTCCTTCAAGGCTTCCAAGACATCTCTTGGGACGCATTAGCATGTGGCCAGTGGGCCCCCGTGACGCCAGAGCTATGGAAAGTGAGACTGATCTTCCAAGAACGCTAGGGGCCTAGGAAAGGAGGCATCGACTCTTCTCTTCAACGTCCTCAAGAGATCCTTCTTGACTTTGGATTATGCTTAAGGCAGAAGGACACTGTAGGTCTGATAAGGCCCAAGTGCGGCCTCGTGTTTCCAATCAAGTTTCAAGCTTGAATCAGCATGGCCTCCCCATAGACTTGAATAGATGACAATGTTCTCCTCTCAGTGCATGTCCCTCTATTCTGGCTTCTTGCCAAGGATTCCTTTCTTATCCCTGGCATCAGAGTCTGTTTGATCTCTTCCAGTTTCTGTGCCCGCTTTCTGTTTGTCAAAGCTGTTTCTGGGTATGTCTCCCTTTAATAGCCCAGCCTAGGCCAATCCTCAGACTGTAACCATGCGGCCATCTTGGGGGACATGTTCACCGTGATGTCATAAAGAACCTCAGAAGGCCAAGTTGTCCTGACAACCTCCAAGCACACAGAGTTTCAGAGCCATCTCAGACCAGTCTGACTCCTCCCCCTTTCCAGGTAGGATAGTTTTCCTTTTTCTGGATTTCTTGTCGGTTTCTAACTTTCTCCTCGAACTTGGAAAGGCCTGCTCCATTCTCTCTAGACACTGGTTTCTTTCCTGTAAGATTACACTGGGTGTTATCTCTTATGTCGTGGGTAGATGGCCAAGTGGGTGGACCTTCCCCAGAGAAAGTCCTGGACTCCCTCCCAAGTTGAAGTTGCCCAGGCAATCCTCTGATGCGCAATGATCGTGTCATCTCCTAGCACTCTGCCAATTCCGCCTTGGCAGGTCCCATGTTTTCCTTCCTTCTTCCTTTGGGAAAGTGTACCAGATGCCTTCCTAGATTGGAATATTCTCACGGTTCTTTTTCTGGTGCGTATTGAGAACGGACCCTCACAATTGCTACTCCTTTATGACCTCTGTCCGCACCGTACCATGAAATCTCTATTCCCTAACAGTGTTAATGTGATCTGCACCCGCGCTGTGAAAGAGTGAGGCCGGGGCCACCCAAGCGGAATGTGGGCACTTGCCCGCTCCACCACAGGGCCGGCCCTGACTTGTACTTTTGGACCAACCTGTGGCCTGAACTTGGGAAGATGTGGGCCTGTTTGGATTATTCGTGAAGGGGATTAGTAGGAACATCATGGACGGTAACGTTTTCCGTTGGTTCCTGGGCTTAGCACGGATCAGGTTCTCTTGGTAGGATTCCTCTTCATGTATTTGGAATGGTCTACCTTTCTGTAGCATCAGTCAGGCTTTTGAGGTGATTTTCCATCCTTGGAAGTTCACCTTCTCTAATCTCTTTCAGCCCCCAAAGCTGTATGCCGTCATTCTGGACCCCTTTTTGGATGTTTGATTTTAGGTGGATTTATTGCCATAACCCTGCATTAGAACATCCTATGTCTTTCAGATTTACATCCTCATCGATTTAGACTTCCGTGTAGGTTCCATCCTCTTCACCAGCGTAAGCCGAATCACAGGCCCTCACCACACACTTGTGCCTCATCATCTCTTTCACCCTCCCCCACCGCCCCGCTTTGCCTCTGGGCGCCCCCGATCAAATGTCCAGTGCCACCTGTTGGTTAGTGCTTGTTTTTTCTTCTCCTTGTAAGTGAGATCCTACGGTATTTGACTTTGTCCCTGGGGCTTGTTTCACTTCCCCTAAAACCCTCCCAGCCATTCTGGTGGTCACAAATGGCTGGATTGCATCCTTTGTTCCCGCTGAGTGGTCTGCCATTGTGTGGCTATAGCCCATGTTCCTTCTCCATTCGTCCCTTGCTGGGCACCAGGGCGGCTTCCAAGTCTTGGAGAGCGGGAGTAAGGCTGTGGTGAACTCAGCGGTGCACATGTCTTTAGGCGGTAGTGTTTCCGAGTTCTTTGGCTAAACGCGCCCCAGAGGAATAGCTGGATCATATGGGACATGGATTCTTAAATTTCGGAGCCAGTTCCACTTCGCTTGGCCTAGTGGCTGCACCGGTTTCCACTGCCAGCAGCAGTGCAGGAGGCTTCCCTTCTCTCCACCTCCTCTCTGACGCTTGTTGTTTCCTGTCTGCCTCCTTATAGCCATTCTGACCACAGTGAGCTGCTATGTCCTTGCGGTTTGGATTTGCCTTGGCCTCAGACTTAATGAGGGTGAACAAGTTTTCATGCACCTGTTGGCCCTCTTTAGATCTTCTTGGGAGAAACCTCCGTGTCCATCTTTGGCCCAGGATTTCATTGGCTTGTTCTTTTTCTTGTGGAGACGTGTGAGTTGATTGTATCTTTGGGCTTTTCACCCCTTGTCCGATGTGTGCTTTGCAAACATCCACTCCCAGTTGTTGTGCTGTCTTTGCATTGAGTCGATGGTTTCCTTGACTGGGCAGAAGCGTCTGCATTTGAGGTGGTCCCGTTTGTTTCTTGTCTCCTTTGCTGCCCTTGCCCAGTCAGACAGGCTTCTTCCAAATAGGCGGCTCAGACAGATGGCAAAGAGCACTCTGCCTAGGTCTTCTCCTACAAGTTTCACGGTTTCAAGTGTGCCATTCAGGGCTTTAATCCATTCCAGGTGGTGCGTGTGCCAGGTGGCACATCATGGTCTACTCTCGTTGTGTTCCATGTGGCTGTGCAGGCTTCCCAGCACCGTTTCTTGGAGAGACTCTCCTTTGTCCACTGTCTCCTCTTGGCTCCCTGGTCGCAAATGGGCTGTCCTTGTATGTTTGAGTTGGGCTCTGGGCTCTCGATTCTGTTGCATGGGTCTGTGTGCCTGTTTTTGGGCCCGGACTGTGCCGTTTCGGTACCTAGCGCTTCGTCCTCTATGTTGAAATCAGAAAGTGTGATACGTCCTGCTTTGTTCATTTTCCTGAGGATTCCTTGGCCTATTCAGGGTCTCTTGTTGCTGGCTGGAAACTTTAGGATTCTCTCTTCTATCTCTCTGGCAAATATGGCTGCAACTTTGACTGGGATTGCATGGAATCCAGAGATTCCTTTCTCCGCTAGGGACGTTTCAAGTGTGTTAATTCTTCCATTCCTAGGTCCCGGAATATCCTTCTTTTTCCTTGTGTCGTCTTGAATTTCTTTCCCCAAACGTTTGCTAGTTTTCGGTTGACATAGCTTTCACCTGTTTTGCTAAGGTTCTTCATAGACATCTTCTTCTTCGTACTGGCAAGCTGTGTTTTTTGTTCGTTTGTGTTTGGCTTCCGTTTGTCTACTCTTTGCAACTTGTAATTGGTTCTGTTTTGGCAGAAGTGCATCGCTGTGCTCACATCTGCTGGCAATGCTGCTGTATTTGCTGTGGAAGTCTGGCCCTATCTAACGTCCCTTCCCATCTGCCTCTGCACCCCCTCGGACGCCTGCCCCAGAATGACTGAAGCAGTGGTGAGGAGGCTCACCCCCAGGATTCCACCCGGCCCACCCCGGGCCACCGACCCAGAAGCTGCGGACCTCACCGCTGCACCACCGGCCGGCCCCTTTCATGTTCCATTGGCAACCTGCAGTTGAGTGCAATGGGGCTTGAATATGCTGCTTGAGCCCAACTCTGGCACTGTGTAGATGAGGCCAGGTTGTTTGTCGGGGCCACTGTGACGTCAGAGGATTGGTCACAGTTGTGCGTCTGCTGTCCCGGCAAACTTCATGGACACAGGGCTTCAGAGCCCGCTTGGAGCAGTCTCGTAACGCACCCTTCCCAGTGAGCCCAGGTTTGACCTTCGTTGCCGTTTTTTGGCTTGTGAATTTCTCTGACTTTCAAACGTTCCAGCACAGTGTGTCTAAAGACTGACATCTTTCATTGTGGATTATTCAGGTGTGATATCTGTTCGCCTTGCATTTTCTGGGACCTTTTTTTCTTTTCCACAGTATACTCGTCATGGTCTTTCTCAGCTATCTCCCTTAGATGTGCTCATCAGTCCGTTCTCCTTCAGTCCAAGTGATTAATTTTGTATTTCTTGAATCACCGTATGTTCTCTAGGCCGAGGTGTGAGTGCTTTCGTGATTCTTGGTTGCTGTCTTTGAATTTGCAGCGGTCACTTGTAGGACTCTTTGCTATCCTAGCCTAGGTCAAGTGAAGCACTGACAACCCGTGGTCATCTGGCTTGGTTTGACATCCTGAGATCAGAAACTCCAAATTCGAGGTGGTCCTGGCAACCCCCTTCATGGACATAATGTTTTTCTGAGACAAATTAGACAAATCTGATGAATTCCTCGCTCCAGGAAAGATATTTTTCTTTCTCTTTTGTGGATTCGGGAAGTTTCGAACTTGACCCCTGACCCTTGAACATTGCCCTAGATTCCATCTAGATAAGGGCTGACTTTATTTCTATAGGCTGTGCCATTTGTTTGACCTACATCCTCAGCCCTGGCATGTTTATTTTTCTGGAAACAGAATTGTAATGTTCTAATTTTCAGCCAGCTTCCTTCCATATGGCGTCAAAGCACATAATCAATAATCCTTCTACGGCAAGAAGTCGGGGGAGAGAATTTCATTGGAGCCAAAGTGAGCACTCTAGCCTGGGAGGGCAGCCTTCACAAAGGAACCAAGCCCTCTGGAAAAGGGTGATTTTCAGCACACTTGTAGAGCCCTTCCCAACAAAGAGACCTACCCCAAGCATGACAGGGCTCCATTCCTTCAAGGCTTCCAAGACATCTCTTGGGACGCATTAGCATGTGGCCAGTGGGCCCCCGTGACGCCAGAGCTATGGAAAGTGAGACTGATCTTCCAAGAACGCTAGGGGCCTAGGAAAGGAGGCATCGACTCTTCTCTTCAACGTCCTCAAGAGATCCTTCTTGGCTTTGGATTATGCTTAAGGCAGAAGGACACTGTAGGTCTGATAAGGCCCAAGTGCGGCCTCGTGTTTCCAATCAAGTTTCAAGCTTGAATCAGCATGGCCTCCCCATAGACTTGAATAGATGACAATGTTCTCCTCTCAGTGCTTGTCCCTCTATTCTGGCTTCTTGCCAAGGATTCCTTTCTTATCCCTGGCATCAGAGTCTGTTTGATCTCTTCCAGTTTCTGTGCCCGCTTTCTGTTTGTCAAAGCTGTTTCTGGGTATGTCTCCCTTTAATAGCCCAGCCTAGGCCAATCCTCAGACTGTAACCATGCGGCCATCTTGGGGGACATGTTCACCGTGATGTCATAAAGAACCTCAGAAGGCCAAGTTGTCCTGACAACCTCCAAGCACACAGAGTTTCAGAGCCATCTCAGACCAGTCTGACTCCTCCCCCTTTCCAGGTAGGATAGTTTTCCTTTTTCTGGATTTCTTGTCGGTTTCTAACTTTCTCCTCGAACTTGGAAAGGCCTGCTCCATTCTCTCTAGACACTGCTTTCTTTCCTGTAAGATTACACTGGGTGTTATCTCTTATGTCGTGGGTAGATGGCCAAGTGGGTGGACCTTCCCCAGAGAAAGTCCTGGACTCCCTCCCAAGTTGAAGTTGCCCAGGCAATCCTCTGATGCGCAATGATCGTGTCATCTCCTAGCACTCTGCCAATTCCGCCTTGGCAGGTCCCATGTTTTCCTTCCTTCTTCCTTTGGGAAAGTGTACCAGATGCCTTCCTAGATTGGAATATTCTCACGGTTCTTTTTCTGGTGCGTATTGAGAACGGACCCTCACAATTGCTACTCCTTTATGACCTCTGTCCGCACCGTACCATGAAATCTCTATTCCCTAACAGTGCTAATGTGATCTGCACCCGCGCTGTGAAAGAGTGAGGCCGGGGCCACCCAAGCGGAATGTGGGCACTTGCCCGCTCCACCACAGGGCCGGCCCTGACTTGTACTTTTGGACCAACCTGTGGCCTGAACTTGGGAAGATGTGGGCCTGTTTGGATTATTCGTGAAGGTGATTAGTAGGAACATCATGGACGGTAACGTTTTCCGTTGGTTCCTGGGCTTAGCACGGATCAGGTTCTCTTGGTAGGATTCCTCTTCATGTATTTGGAATGGTCTACCTTTCTGTAGCATCAGTCAGGCTTTTGAGGTGATTTTCCATCCTTGGAAGTTCACCTTCTCTAATCTCTTTCAGCCCCCAAAGCTGTATGCCGTCATTCTGGACCCCTTTTTGGATGTTTGATTTTAGGTGGATTTATTGCCATAACCCTGCATTAGAACATCCTATGTCTTTCAGATTTACATCCTCATCGATTTAGACTTCCGTGTAGGTTCCATCCTCTTCACCAGCGTAAGCCGAATCACAGGCCCTCACCACACACTTGTGCCTCATCATCTCTTTCACCCTCCCCCACCGCCCCGCTTTGCCTCTGGGCGCCCCCGATCAAATGTCCAGTGCCACCTGTTGGTTAGTGCTTGTTTTTTCTTCTCCTTGTAAGTGAGATCCTACGGTATTTGACTTTGTCCCTGGGGCTTGTTTCACTTCCCCTAAAACCCTCCCAGCCATTCTGGTGGTCACAAATGGCTGGATTGCATCCTTTGTTCCCGCTGAGTGGTCTGCCATTGTGTGGCTATAGCCCATGTTCCTTCTCCATTCGTCCCTTGCTGGGCACCAGGGCGGCTTCCAAGTCTTGGAGAGCGGGAGTAAGGCTGTGGTGAACTCAGCGGTGCACATGTCTTTAGGCGGTAGTGTTTCCGAGTTCTTTGGCTAAACGCGCCCCAGAGGAATAGCTGGATCATATGGGACATGGATTCTTAAATTTCGGAGCCAGTTCCACTTCGCTTGGCCTAGTGGCTGCACCGGTTTCCACTGCCAATAGCAGTGCAGGAGGCTTCCCTTCTCTCCACCTCCTCTCTGACGCTTGTTGTTTCCTGTCTGCCTCCTTATAGCCATTCTGACCACAGTGAGCTGCTATGTCCTTGCGGTTTGGATTTGCCTTGGCCTCAGACTTAATGAGGGTGAACAAGTTTTCATGCACCTGTTGGCCCTCTTTAGATCTTCTTGGGAGAAACCTCCGTGTCCATCTTTGGCCCAGGATTTCATTGGCTTGTTCTTTTTCTTGTGGAGACGTGTGAGTTGATTGTATCTTTGGGCTTTTCACCCCTTGTCCGATGTGTGCTTTGCAAACATCCACTCCCAGTTGTTGTGCTGTCTTTGCATTGAGTCGATGGTTTCCTTGACTGGGCAGAAGCGTCTGCATTTGAGGTGGTCCCGTTTGTTTCTTGTCTCCTTTGCTGCCCTTGCCCAGTCAGACAGGCTTCTTCCAAATAGGCGGCTCAGACAGATGGCAAAGAGCACTCTGCCTAGGTCTTCTCCTACAAGTTTCACGGTTTCAAGTGTGCCATTCAGGGCTTTAATCCATTCCAGGTGGTGCGTGTGCCAGGTGGCACATCATGGTCTACTCTCGTTGTGTTCCATGTGGCTGTGCAGGCTTCCCAGCACCGTTTCTTGGAGAGACTCTCCTTTGTCCACTGTCTCCTCTTGGCTCCCTGGTCGCAAATGGGCTGTCCTTGTATGTTTGAGTTGGGCTCTGGGCTCTCGATTCTGTTGCATGGGTCTGTGTGCCTGTTTTTGGGCCCGGACTGTGCCGTTTCGGTACCTAGCGCTTCGTCCTCTATGTTGAAATCAGAAAGTGTGATACGTCCTGCTTTGTTCGTTTTCCTGAGGATTCCTTGGCCTATTCAGGGTCTCTTGTTGCTGGCTGGAAACTTTAGGATTCTCTCTTCTATCTCTCTGGCAAATATGGCTGCAACTTTGACTGGGATTGCATGGAATCCAGAGATTCCTTTCTCCGCTAGGGACGTTTCAAGTGTGTTAATTCTTCCATTCCTAGGTCCCGGAATATCCTTCTTTTTCCTTGTGTCGTCTTGAATTTCTTTCCCCAAACGTTTGCTAGTTTTCGGTTGACATAGCTTTCACCTGTTTTGCTAAGGTTCTTCATAGACATCTTCTTCTTCGTACTGGCAAGCTGTGTTTTTTGTTCGTTTGTGTTTGGCTTCCGTTTGTCTACTCTTTGCAACTTGTAATTGGTTCTGTTTTGGCAGAAGTGCATCGCTGTGCTCACATCTGCTGGCAATGCTGCTGTATTTGCTGTGGAAGTCTGGCCCTATCTAACGTCCCTTCCCATCTGCCTCTGCACCCCCTCGGACGCCTGCCCCAGAATGACTGAAGCAGTGGTGAGGAGGCTCACCCCCAGGATTCCACCCGGCCCACCCCGGGCCACCGACCCAGAAGCTGCGGACCTCACCGCTGCACCACCGGCCGGCCCCTTTCATGTTCCATTGGCAACCTGCAGTTGAGTGCAATGGGGCTTGAATATGCTGCTTGAGCCCAACTCTGGCACTGTGTAGATGAGGCCAGGTTGTTTGTCGGGGCCACTGTGACGTCAGAGGATTGGTCACAGTTGTGCGTCTGCTGTCCCGGCAAACTTCATGGACACAGGGCTTCAGAGCCCGCTTGGAGCAGTCTCGTAACGCACCCTTCCCAGTGAGCCCAGGTTTGACCTTCGTTGCCGTTTTTTGGCTTGTGAATTTCTCTGACTTTCAAACGTTCCAGCACAGTGTGTCTAAAGACTGACATCTTTCATTGTGGATTATTCAGGTGTGATATCTGTTCGCCTTGCATTTTCTGGGACCTTTTTTTCTTTTCCACAGTATACTCGTCATGGTCTTTCTCAGCTATCTCCCTTAGATGTGCTCATCAGTCCGTTCTCCTTCAGTCCAAGTGATTAATTTTGTATTTCTTGAATCACCGTATGTTCTCTAGGCCGAGGTGTGAGTGCTTTCGTGATTCTTGGTTGCTGTCTTTGAATTTGCAGCGGTCACTTGTAGGACTCTTTGCTATCCTAGCCTAGGTCAAGCGAAGCACTGACAACCCGTGGTCATCTGGCTTGGTTTGACATCCTGAGATCAGAAACTCCAAATTCGAGGTGGTCCTGGCAACCCCCTTCATGGACATAATGTTTTTCTGAGACAAATTAGACAAATCTGATGAATTCCTCGCTCCAGGAAAGATATTTTTCTTTCTCTTTTGTGGATTCGGGAAGTTTCGAACTTGACCCCTGACCCTTGAACATTGCCCTAGATTCCATCTAGATAAGGGCTGACTTTATTTCTATAGGCTGTGCCATTTGTTTGACCTACATCCTCAGCCCTGGCATGTTTATTTTTCTGGAAACAGAATTGTAATGTTCTAATTTTCAGCCAGCTTCCTTCCATATGGCGTCAAAGCACATAATCAATAATCCTTCTACGGCAAGAAGTCGGGGGAGAGAATTTCATTGGAGCCAAAGTGAGCACTCTAGCCTGGGAGGGCAGCCTTCACAAAGGAACCAAGCCCTCTGGAAAAGGGTGATTTTCAGCACACTTGTAGAGCCCTTCCCAACAAAGAGACCTACCCCAAGCATGACAGGGCTCCATTCCTTCAAGGCTTCCAAGACATCTCTTGGGACACATTAGCATGTGGCCAGTGGGCCCCCGTGACGCCACAGCTATGGAAAGTGAGACTGATCTTCCAAGAACGCTAGGGGCCTAGGAAAGGAGGCATCGACTCTTCTCTTCAACGTCCTCAAGAGATCCTTCTTGACTTTGGATTATGCTTAAGGCAGAAGGACACTGTAGGTCTGATAAGGCCCAAGTGCGGCCTCGTGTTTCCAATCAAGTTTCAAGCTTGAATCAGCATGGCCTCCCCATAGACTTGAATAGATGACAATGTTCTCCTCTCAGTGCTTGTCCCTCTATTCTGGCTTCTTGCCAAGGATTCCTTTCTTATCCCTGGCATCAGAGTCTGTTTGATCTCTTCCAGTTTCTGTGCCCGCTTTCTGTTTGTCAAAGCTGTTTCTGGGTATGTCTCCCTTTAATAGCCCAGCCTAGGCCAATCCTCAGACTGTAACCATGCGGCCATCTTGGGGGACATGTTCACCGTGATGTCATAAAGAACCTCAGAAGGCCAAGTTGTCCTGACAACCTCCAAGCACACAGAGTTTCAGAGCCATCTCAGACCAGTCTGACTCCTCCCCCTTTCCAGGTAGGATAGTTTTCCTTTTTCTGGATTTCTTGTCGGTTTCTAACTTTCTCCTCGAACTTGGAAAGGCCTGCTCCATTCTCTCTAGACACTGCTTTCTTTCCTGTAAGATTACACTGGGTGTTATCTCTTATGTCGTGGGTAGATGGCCAAGTGGGTGGACCTTCCCCAGAGAAAGTCCTGGACTCCCTCCCAAGTTGAAGTTGCCCAGGCAATCCTCTGATGCGCAATGATCGTGTCATCTCCTAGCACTCTGCCAATTCCGCCTTGGCAGGTCCCATGTTTTCCTTCCTTCTTCCTTTGGGAAAGTGTACCAGATGCCTTCCTAGATTGGAATATTCTCACGGTTCTTTTTCTGGTGCGTATTGAGAACGGACCCTCACAATTGCTACTCCTTTATGACCTCTGTCCGCACCGTACCATGAAATCTCTATTCCCTAACAGTGCTAATGTGATCTGCACCCGCGCTGTGAAAGAGTGAGGCCGGGGCCACCCAAGCGGAATGTGGGCACTTGCCCGCTCCACCACAGGGCCGGCCCTGACTTGTACTTTTGGACCAACCTGTGGCCTGAACTTGGGAAGATGTGGGCCTGTTTGGATTATTCGTGAAGGTGATTAGTAGGAACATCATGGACGGTAACGTTTTCCGTTGGTTCCTGGGCTTAGCACGGATCAGGTTCTCTTGGTAGGATTCCTCTTCATGTATTTGGAATGGTCTACCTTTCTGTAGCATCAGTCAGGCTTTTGAGGTGATTTTCCATCCTTGGAAGTTCACCTTCTCTAATCTCTTTCAGCCCCCAAAGCTGTATGCCGTCATTCTGGACCCCTTTTTGGATGTTTGATTTTAGGTGGATTTATTGCCATAACCCTGCATTAGAACATCCTATGTCTTTCAGATTTACATCCTCATCGATTTAGACTTCCGTGTAGGTTCCATCCTCTTCACCAGCGTAAGCCGAATCACAGGCCCTCACCACACACTTGTGCCTCATCATCTCTTTCACCCTCCCCCACCGCCCCGCTTTGCCTCTGGGCGCCCCCGATCAAATGTCCAGTGCCACCTGTTGGTTAGTGCTTGTTTTTTCTTCTCCTTGTAAGTGAGATCCTACGGTATTTGACTTTGTCCCTGGGGCTTGTTTCACTTCCCCTAAAACCCTCCCAGCCATTCTGGTGGTCACAAATGGCTGGATTGCATCCTTTGTTCCCGCTGAGTGGTCTGCCATTGTGTGGCTATAGCCCATGTTCCTTCTCCATTCGTCCCTTGCTGGGCACCAGGGCGGCTTCCAAGTCTTGGAGAGCGGGAGTAAGGCTGTGGTGAACTCAGCGGTGCACATGTCTTTAGGCGGTAGTGTTTCCGAGTTCTTTGGCTAAACGCGCCCCAGAGGAATAGCTGGATCATATGGGACATGGATTCTTAAATTTCGGAGCCAGTTCCACTTCGCTTGGCCTAGTGGCTGCACCGGATTCCACTGCCAGCAGCAGTGCAGGAGGCTTCCCTTCTCTCCACCTCCTCTCTGACGCTTGTTGTTTCCTGTCTGCCTCCTTATAGCCATTCTGACCACAGTGAGCTGCTATGTCCTTGCGGTTTGGATTTGCCTTGGCCTCAGACTTAATGAGGGTTCACAAGTTTTCATGCACCTGTTGGCCCTCTTTAGATCTTCTTGGGAGAAACCTCCGTGTCCATCTTTGGCCCAGGATTTCATTGGCTTGTTCTTTTTCTTGTGGAGACGTGTGAGTTGATTGTATCTTTGGGCTTTTCACCCCTTGTCCGATGTGTGCTTTGCAAACATCCACTCCCAGTTGTTGTGCTGTCTTTGCATTGAGTCGATGGTTTCCTTGACTGGGCAGAAGCGTCTGCATTTGAGGTGGTCCCGTTTGTTTCTTGTCTCCTTTGCTGCCCTTGCCCAGTCAGACAGGCTTCTTCCAAATAGGCGGCTCAGACAGATGGCAAAGAGCACTCTGCCTAGGTCTTCTCCTACAAGTTTCACGGTTTCAAGTGTGCCATTCAGGGCTTTAATCCATTCCAGGTGGTGCGTGTGCCAGGTGGCACATCATGGTCTACTCTCGTTGTGTTCCATGTGGCTGTGCAGGCTTCCCAGCACCGTTTCTTGGAGAGACTCTCCTTTGTCCACTGTCTCCTCTTGGCTCCCTGGTCGCAAATGGGCTGTCCTTGTATGTTTGAGTTGGGCTCTGGGCTCTCGATTCTGTTGCATGGGTCTGTGTGCCTGTTTTTGGGCCCGGACTGTGCCGTTTCGGTACCTAGCGCTTCGTCCTCTATGTTGAAATCAGAAAGTGTGATACGTCCTGCTTTGTTCATTTTCCTGAGGATTCCTTGGCCTATTCAGGGTCTCTTGTTGCTGGCTGGAAACTTTAGGATTCTCTCTTCTATCTCTCTGGCAAATATGGCTGCAACTTTGACTGGGATTGCATGGAATCCAGAGATTCCTTTCTCCGCTATGGACGTTTCAAGTGTGTTAATTCTTCCATTCCTAGGTCCCGGAATATCCTTCTTTTTCCTTGTGTCGTCTTGAATTTCTTTCCCCAAACGTTTGCTAGTTTTCGGTTGACATAGCTTTCACCTGTTTTGCTAAGGTTCTTCATAGACATCTTCTTCTTCGTACTGGCAAGCTGTGTTTTTTGTTCGTTTGTGTTTGGCTTCCGTTTGTCTACTCTTTGCAACTTGTAATTGGTTCTGTTTTGGCAGAAGTGCATCGCTGTGCTCACATCTGCTGGCAATGCTCCTGTATTTGCTGTGGAAGTCTGGCCCTATCTAACGTCCCTTCCCATCTGCCTCTGCACCCCCTCGGACGCCTGCCCCAGAATGACTGAAGCAGTGGTGAGGAGGCTCACCCCCAGGATTCCACCCGGCCCACCCCGGGCCACCGACCCAGAAGCTGCGGACCTCACCGCTGCACCACCGGCCGGCCCCTTTCATGTTCCATTGGCAACCTGCAGTTGAGTGCAATGGGGCTTGAATATGCTGCTTGAGCCCAACTCTGGCACTGTGTAGATGAGGCCAGGTTGTTTGTCGGGGCCACTGTGACGTCAGAGGATTGGTCACAGTTGTGCGTCTGCTGTCCCGGCAAACTTCATGGACACAGGGCTTCAGAGCCCGCTTGGAGCAGTCTCGTAACGCACCCTTCCCAGTGAGCCCAGGTTTGACCTTCGTTGCCGTTTTTTGGCTTGTGAATTTCTCTGACTTTCAAACGTTCCAGCACAGTGTGTCTAAAGACTGACATCTTTCATTGTGGATTATTCAGGTGTGATATCTGTTCGCCTTGCATTTTCTGGGACCTTTTTTTCTTTTCCACAGTATACTCGTCATGGTCTTTCTCAGCTATCTCCCTTAGATGTGCTCATCAGTCCGTTCTCCTTCAGTCCAAGTGATTAATTTTGTATTTCTTGAATCACCGTATGTTCTCTAGGCCGAGGTGTGAGTGCTTTCGTGATTCTTGGTTGCTGTCTTTGAATTTGCAGCGGTCACTTGTAGGACTCTTTGCTATCCTAGCCTAGGTCAAGTGAAGCACTGACAACCCGTGGTCATCTGGCTTGGTTTGACATCCTGAGATCAGAAACTCCAAATTCGAGGTGGTCCTGGCAACCCCCTTCATGGACATAATGTTTTTCTGAGACAAATTAGACAAATCTGATGAATTCCTCGCTCCAGGAAAGATATTTTTCTTTCTCTTTTGTGGATTCGGGAAGTTTCGAACTTGACCCCTGACCCTTGAACATTGCCCTAGATTCCATCTAGATAAGGGCTGACTTTATTTCTATAGGCTGTGCCATTTGTTTGACCTACATCCTCAGCCCTGGCATGTTTATTTTTCTGGAAACAGAATTGTAATGTTCTAATTTTCAGCCAGCTTCCTTCCATATGGCGTCAAAGCACATAATCAATAATCCTTCTACGGCAAGAAGTCGGGGGAGAGAATTTCATTGGAGCCAAAGTGAGCACTCTAGCCTGGGAGGGCAGCCTTCACAAAGGAACCAAGCCCTCTGGAAAAGGGTGATTTTCAGCACACTTGTAGAGCCCTTCCCAACAAAGAGACCTACCCCAAGCATGACAGGGCTCCATTCCTTCAAGGCTTCCAAGACATCTCTTGGGACGCATTAGCATGTGGCCAGTGGGCCCCCGTGACGCCAGAGCTATGGAAAGTGAGACTGATCTTCCAAGAACGCTAGGGGCCTAGGAAAGGAGGCATCGACTCTTCTCTTCAACGTCCTCAAGAGATCCTTCTTGGCTTTGGATTATGCTTAAGGCAGAAGGACACTGTAGGTCTGATAAGGCCCAAGTGCGGCCTCGTGTTTCCAATCAAGTTTCAAGCTTGAATCAGCATGGCCTCCCCATAGACTTGAATAGATGACAATGTTCTCCTCTCAGTGCTTGTCCCTCTATTCTGGCTTCTTGCCAAGGATTCCTTTCTTATCCCTGGCATCAGAGTCTGTTTGATCTCTTCCAGTTTCTGTGCCCGCTTTCTGTTTGTCAAAGCTGTTTCTGGGTATGTCTCCCTTTAATAGCCCAGCCTAGGCCAATCCTCAGACTGTAACCATGCGGCCATCTTGGGGGACATGTTCACCGTGATGTCATAAAGAACCTCAGAAGGCCAAGTTGTCCTGACAACCTCCAAGCACACAGAGTTTCAGAGCCATCTCAGACCAGTCTGACTCCTCCCCCTTTCCAGGTAGGATAGTTTTCCTTTTTCTGGATTTCTTGTCGGTTTCTAACTTTCTCCTCGAACTTGGAAAGGCCTGCTCCATTCTCTCTAGACACTGGTTTCTTTCCTGTAAGATTACACTGGGTGTTATCTCTTATGTCGTGGGTAGATGGCCAAGTGGGTGGACCTTCCCCAGAGAAAGTCCTGGACTCCCTCCCAAGTTGAAGTTGCCCAGGCAATCCTCTGATGCGCAATGATCGTGTCATCTCCTAGCACTCTGCCAATTCCGCCTTGGCAGGTCCCATGTTTTCCTTCCTTCTTCCTTTGGGAAAGTGTACCAGATGCCTTCCTAGATTGGAATATTCTCACGGTTCTTTTTCTGGTGCGTATTGAGAACGGACCCTCACAATTGCTACTCCTTTATGACCTCTGTCCGCACCGTACCATGAAATCTCTATTCCCTAACAGTGCTAATGTGATCTGCACCCGCGCTGTGAAAGAGTGAGGCCGGGGCCACCCAAGCGGAATGTGGGCACTTGCCCGCTCCACCACAGGGCCGGCCCTGACTTGTACTTTTGGACCAACCTGTGGCCTGAACTTGGGAAGATGTGGGCCTGTTTGGATTATTCGTGAAGGTGATTAGTAGGAACATCATGGACGGTAACGTTTTCCGTTGGTTCCTGGGCTTAGCACGGATCAGGTTCTCTTGGTAGGATTCCTCTTCATGTATTTGGAATGGTCTACCTTTCTGTAGCATCAGTCAGGCTTTTGAGGTGATTTTCCATCCTTGGAAGTTCACCTTCTCTAATCTCTTTCAGCCCCCAAAGCTGTATGCCGTCATTCTGGACCCCTTTTTGGATGTTTGATTTTAGGTGGATTTATTGCCATAACCCTGCATTAGAACATCCTATGTCTTTCAGATTTACATCCTCATCGATTTAGACTTCCGTGTAGGTTCCATCCTCTTCACCAGCGTAAGCCGAATCACAGGCCCTCACCACACACTTGTGCCTCATCATCTCTTTCACCCTCCCCCACCGCCCCGCTTTGCCTCTGGGCGCCCCCGATCAAATGTCCAGTGCCACCTGTTGGTTAGTGCTTGTTTTTTCTTCTCCTTGTAAGTGAGATCCTACGGTATTTGACTTTGTCCCTGGGGCTTGTTTCACTTCCCCTAAAACCCTCCCAGCCATTCTGGTGGTCACAAATGGCTGGATTGCATCCTTTGTTCCCGCTGAGTGGTCTGCCATTGTGTGGCTATAGCCCATGTTCCTTCTCCATTCGTCCCTTGCTGGGCACCAGGGCGGCTTCCAAGTCTTGGAGAGCGGGAGTAAGGCTGTGGTGAACTCAGCGGTGCACATGTCTTTAGGCGGTAGTGTTTCCGAGTTCTTTGGCTAAACGCGCCCCAGAGGAATAGCTGGATCATATTGGACATGGATTCTTAAATTTCGGAGCCAGTTCCACTTCGCTTGGCCTAGTGGCTGCACCGGTTTCCACTGCCAGCAGCAGTGCAGGAGGCTTCCCTTCTCTCCACCTCCTCTCTGACGCTTGTTGTTTCCTGTCTGCCTCCTTATAGCCATTCTGACCACAGTGAGCTGCTATGTCCTTGCGGTTTGGATTTGCCTTGGCCTCAGACTTAATGAGGGTTCACAAGTTTTCATGCACCTGTTGGCCCTCTTTAGATCTTCTTGGGAGAAACCTCCGTGTCCATCTTTGGCCCAGGATTTCATTGGCTTGTTCTTTTTCTTGTGGAGACGTGTGAGTTGATTGTATCTTTGGGCTTTTCACCCCTTGTCCGATGTGTGCTTTGCAAACATCCACTGCCAGTTGTTGTGCTGTCTTTGCATTGAGTCGATGGTTTCCTTGACTGGGCAGAAGCGTCTGCATTTGAGGTGGTCCCGTTTGTTTCTTGTCTCCTTTGCTGCCCTTGCCCAGTCAGACAGGCTTCTTCCAAATAGGCGGCTCAGACAGATGGCAAAGAGCACTCTGCCTAGGTCTTCTCCTACAAGTTTCACGGTTTCAAGTGTGCCATTCAGGGCTTTAATCCATTCCAGGTGGTGCGTGTGCCAGGTGGCACATCATGGTCTACTCTCGTTGTGTTCCATGTGGCTGTGCAGGCTTCCCAGCACCATTTCTTGGAGAGACTCTCCTTTGTCCACTGTCTCCTCTTGGCTCCCTGGTCGCAAATGGGCTGTCCTTGTATGTTTGAGTTGGGCTCTGGGCTCTCGATTCTGTTGCATGGGTCTGTGTGCCTGTTTTTGGGCCCGGACTGTGCCGTTTCGGTACCTAGCGCTTCGTCCTCTATGTTGAAATCAGAAAGTGTGATACGTCCTGCTTTGTTCATTTTCCTGAGGATTCCTTGGCCTATTCAGGGTCTCTTGTTGCTGGCTGGAAACTTTAGGATTCTCTCTTGTATCTCTCTGGCAAATATGGCTGCAACTTTGACTGGGATTGCATGGAATCCAGAGATTCCTTTCTCCGCTAGGGACGTTTCAAGTGTGTTAATTCTTCCATTCCTAGGTCCCGGAATATCCTTCTTTTTCCTTGTGTCGTCTTGAATTTCTTTCCCCAAACGTTTGCTAGTTTTCGGTTGACATAGCTTTCACCTGTTTTGCTAAGGTTCTTCATAGACATCTTCTTCTTCGTACTGGCAAGCTGTGTTTTTTGTTCGTTTGTGTTTGGCTTCCGTTTGTCTACTCTTTGCAACTTGTAATTGGTTCTGTTTTGGCAGAAGTGCATCGCTGTGCTCACATCTGCTGGCAATGCTCCTGTATTTGCTGTGGAAGTCTGGCCCTATCTAACGTCCCTTCCCATCTGCCTCTGCACCCCCTCGGACGCCTGCCCCAGAATGACTGAAGCAGTGGTGAGGAGGCTCACCCCCAGGATTCCACCCGGCCCACCCCGGGCCACCGACCCAGAAGCTGCGGACCTCACCGCTGCACCACCGGCCGGCCCCTTTCATGTTCCATTGGCAACCTGCAGTTGAGTGCAATGGGGCTTGAATATGCTGCTTGAGCCCAACTCTGGCACTGTGTAGATGAGGCCAGGTTGTTTGTCGGGGCCACTGTGACGTCAGAGGATTGGTCACAGTTGTGCGTCTGCTGTCCCGGCAAACTTCATGGACACAGGGCTTCAGAGCCCGCTTGGAGCAGTCTCGTAACGCACCCTTCCCAGTGAGCCCAGGTTTGACCTTCGTTGCCGTTTTTTGGCTTGTGAATTTCTCTGACTTTCAAACGTTCCAGCACAGTGTGTCTAAAGACTGACATCTTTCATTGTGGATTATTCAGGTGTGATATCTGTTCGCCTTGCATTTTCTGGGACCTTTTTTTCTTTTCCACAGTATACTCGTCATGGTCTTTCTCAGCTATCTCCCTTAGATGTGCTCATCAGTCCGTTCTCCTTCAGTCCAAGTGATTAATTTTGTATTTCTTGAATCACCGTATGTTCTCTAGGCCGAGGTGTGAGTGCTTTCGTGATTCTTGGTTGCTGTCTTTGAATTTGCAGCGGTCACTTGTAGGACTCTTTGCTATCCTAGCCTAGGTCAAGTGAAGCACTGACAACCCGTGGTCATCTGGCTTGGTTTGACATCCTGAGATCAGAAACTCCAAATTCGAGGTGGTCCTGGCAACCCCCTTCATGGACATAATGTTTTTCTGAGACAAATTAGACAAATCTGATGAATTCCTCGCTCCAGGAAAGATATTTTTCTTTCTCTTTTGTGGATTCGGGAAGTTTCGAACTTGACCCCTGACCCTTGAACATTGCCCTAGATTCCATCTAGATAAGGGCTGACTTTATTTCTATAGGCTGTGCCATTTGTTTGACCTACATCCTCAGCCCTGGCATGTTTATTTTTCTGGAAACAGAATTGTAATGTTCTAATTTTCAGCCAGCTTCCTTCCATATGGCGTCAAAGCACATAATCAATAATCCTTCTACGGCAAGAAGTCGGGGGAGAGAATTTCATTGGAGCCAAAGTGAGCACTCTAGCCTGGGAGGGCAGCCTTCACAAAGGAACCAAGCCCTCTGGAAAAGGGTGATTTTCAGCACACTTGTAGAGCCCTTCCCAACAAAGAGACCTACCCCAAGCATGACAGGGCTCCATTCCTTCAAGGCTTCCAAGACATCTCTTGGGACGCATTAGCATGTGGCCAGTGGGCCCCCGTGACGCCAGAGCTATGGAAAGTGAGACTGATCTTCCAAGAACGCTAGGGGCCTAGGAAAGGAGGCATCGACTCTTCTCTTCAACGTCCTCAAGAGATCCTTCTTGGCTTTGGATTATGCTTAAGGCAGAAGGACACTGTAGGTCTGATAAGGCCCAAGTGCGGCCTCGTGTTTCCAATCAAGTTTCAAGCTTGAATCAGCATGGCCTCCCCATAGACTTGAATAGATGACAATGTTCTCCTCTCAGTGCTTGTCCCTCTATTCTGGCTTCTTGCCAAGGATTCCTTTCTTATCCCTGGCATCAGAGTCTGTTTGATCTCTTCCAGTTTCTGTGCCCGCTTTCTGTTTGTCAAAGCTGTTTCTGGGTATGTCTCCCTTTAATAGCCCAGCCTAGGCCAATCCTCAGACTGTAACCATGCGGCCATCTTGGGGGACATGTTCACCGTGATGTCATAAAGAACCTCAGAAGGCCAAGTTGTCCTGACAACCTCCAAGCACACAGAGTTTCAGAGCCATCTCAGACCAGTCTGACTCCTCCCCCTTTCCAGGTAGGATAGTTTTCCTTTTTCTGGATTTCTTGTCGGTTTCTAACTTTCTCCTCGAACTTGGAAAGGCCTGCTCCATTCTCTCTAGACACTGCTTTCTTTCCTGTAAGATTACACTGGGTGTTATCTCTTATGTCGTGGGTAGATGGCCAAGTGGGTGGACCTTCCCCAGAGAAAGTCCTGGACTCCCTCCCAAGTTGAAGTTGCCCAGGCAATCCTCTGATGCGCAATGATCGTGTCATCTCCTAGCACTCTGCCAATTCCGCCTTGGCAGGTCCCATGTTTTCCTTCCTTCTTCCTTTGGGAAAGTGTACCAGATGCCTTCCTAGATTCGAATATTCTCACTGTTCTTTTTCTGGTGCGTATTGAGAACGGACACTCACAATTGCTACTCCTTTATGACCTCTGTCCGCACCGAACCATGAAATCTCTATTCCCTAACAGTGCTAATGTGATCTGCACCCGCGCTGTGAAAGAGTGAGGCCCGGGCCACCCAAGCGGAACGTGGGCACTTGCCCGCTCCACCACAGGGCCGGCCCTGACTTGTACTTTTGGACCAACCTGTGGCCTGAACTTGGGAAGATGTGGGCCTGTTTGGATTATTCGTGAAGGTGATTAGTAGGAACATCATGGACGGTAACGTTTTCCGTTGGTTCCTGGGCTTAGCACGGATCAGGTTCTCTTGGTAGGATTCCTCTTCATGGATTTGGAATGGTCTACCTTTCTGTAGCATCAGTCAGGCTTTTGAGGTGATTTTCCATCCTTGGAAGTTCACCTTCTCTAATCTCTTTCAGCCCCCAAAGCTGTATGCCGTCATTCTGGACCCCTTTTTGGATGTTTGATTTTAGGTGGATTTATTGCCATAACCCTGCATTAGAACATCCTATGTCTTTCAGATTTACATCCTCATCGATTTAGACTTCCGTGTAGGTTCCATCCTCTTCACCAGCGTAACCCGAATCACAGGCCCTCACCACACACTTGTGCCTCATCATCTCTTTCACCCTCCCCCACCGCCCCGCTTTGCCTCTGGGCGCCCCCGATCAAATGTCCAGTGCCACCTGTTGGTTAGTGCTTGTTTTTTCTTCTCCTTGTAAGTGAGATCCTACGGTATTTGACTTTGTCCCTGGGGCTTGTTTCACTTCCCCTAAAACCCTCCCAGCCATTCGGGTGGTCACAAATGGCTGGATTGCATCCTTTGTTCCCGCTGAGTGGTCTGCCATTGTGTGGCTATAGCCCATGTTCCTTCTCCATTCGTCCCTTGCTGGGCACCAGGGCGGCTTCCAAGTCTTGGAGAGCGGGAGTAAGGCTGTGGTGAACTCAGCGGTGCACATGTCTTTAGGCGGTAGTGTTTCCGAGTTCTTTGGCTAAACGCGCCCCAGAGGAATAGCTGGATCATATGGGACATGGATTCTTAAATTTCGGAGCCAGTTCCACTTCGCTTGGCCTAGTGGCTGCACCGGTTTCCACTGCCAGCAGCAGTGCAGGAGGCTTCCCTTCTCTCCACCTCCTCTCTGACGCTTGTTGTTTCCTGTCTGCCTCCTTATAGCCATTCTGACCACAGTGAGCTGCTATGTCCTTGCGGTTTGGATTTGCCTTGGCCTCAGACTTAATGAGGGTTCACAAGTTTTCATGCACCTGTTGGCCCTCTTTAGATCTTCTTGGGAGAAACCTCCGTGTCCATCTTTGGCCCAGGATTTCATTGGCTTGTTCTTTTTCTTGTGGAGACGTGTGAGTTGATTGTATCTTTGGGCTTTTCACCCCTTGTCCGATGTGTGCTTTGCAAACATCCACTCCCAGTTGTTGTGCTGTCTTTGCATTGAGTCGATGGTTTCCTTGACTGGGCAGAAGCGTCTGCATTTGAGGTGGTCCCGTTTGTTTCTTGTCTCCTTTGCTGCCCTTGCCCAGTCAGACAGGCTTCTTCCAAATAGGCGGCTCAGACAGATGGCAAAGAGCACTCTGCCTAGGTCTTCTCCTACAAGTTTCACGGTTTCAAGTGTGCCATTCAGGGCTTTAATCCATTCCAGGTGGTGCGTGTGCCAGGTGGCACATCATGGTCTACTCTCGTTGTGTTCCATGTGGCTGTGCAGGCTTCCCAGCACCGTTTCTTGGAGAGACTCTCCTTTGTCCACTGTCTCCTCTTGGCTCCCTGGTCGCAAATGGGCTGTCCTTGTATGTTTGAGTTGGGCTCTGGGCTCTCGATTCTGTTGCATGGGTCTGTGTGCCTGTTTTTGGGCCCGGACTGTGCCGTTTCGGTACCTAGCGCTTCGTCCTCTATGTTGAAATCAGAAAGTGTGATACGTCCTGCTTTGTTCGTTTTCCTGAGGATTCCTTGGCCTATTCAGGGTCTCTTGTTGCTGGCTGGAAACTTTAGGATTCTCTCTTCTATCTCTCTGGCAAATATGGCTGCAACTTTGACTGGGATTGCATGGAATCCAGAGATTCCTTTCTCCGCTAGGGACGTTTCAAGTGTGTTAATTCTTCCATTCCTAGGTCCCGGAATATCCTTCTTTTTCCTTGTGTCGTCTTGAATTTCTTTCCCCAAACGTTTGCTAGTTTTGGGTTGACATAGCTTTCACCTGTTTTGCTAAGGTTCTTCATAGACATCTTCTTCTTCGTACTGGCAAGCTGTGTTTTTTGTTCGTTTGTGTTTGGCTTCCGTTTGTCTACTCTTTGCAACTTGTAATTGGTTCTGTTTTGGCAGAAGTGCATCGCTGTGCTCACATCTGCTGGCAATGCTCCTGTATTTGCTGTGGAAGTCTGGCCCTATCTAACGTCCCTTCCCATCTGCCTCTGCACCCCCTCGGACGCCTGCCCCAGAATGACTGAAGCAGTGGTGAGGAGGCTCACCCCCAGGATTCCACCCGGCCCACCCCGGGCCACCGACCCAGAAGCTGCGGACCTCACCGCTGCACCACCGGCCGGCCCCTTTCATGTTCCATTGGCAACCTGCAGTTGAGTGCAATGGGGCTTGAATATGCTGCTTGAGCCCAACTCTGGCACTGTGTAGATGAGGCCAGGTTGTTTGTCGGGGCCACTGTGACGTCAGAGGATTGGTCATAGTTGTGCGTCTGCTGTCCCGGCAAACTTCATGGACACAGGGCTTCAGAGCCCGCTTGGAGCAGTCTCGTAACGCACCCTTCCCAGTGAGCCCAGGTTTGACCTTCGTTGCCGTTTTTTGGCTTGTGAATTTCTCTGACTTTCAAACGTTCCAGCACAGTGTGTCTAAAGACTGACATCTTTCATTGTGGATTATTCAGGTGTGATATCTGTTCGCCTTGCATTTTCTGGGACCTTTTTTTCTTTTCCACAGTATACTCGTCATGGTCTTTCTCAGCTATCTCCCTTAGATGTGCTCATCAGTCCGTTCTCCTTCAGTCCAAGTGATTAATTTTGTATTTCTTGAATCACCGTATGTTCTCTAGGCCGAGGTGTGAGTGCTTTCGTGATTCTTGGTTGCTGTCTTTGAATTTGCAGCGGTCACTTGTAGGACTCTTTGCTATCCTAGCCTAGGTCAAGTGAAGCACTGACAACCCGTGGTCATCTGGATTGGTTTGACATCCTGAGATCAGAAACTCCAAATTCGAGGTGGTCCTGGCAACCCCCTTCATGGACATAATGTTTTTCTGAGACAAATTAGACAAATCTGATGAATTCCTCGCTCCAGGAAAGATATTTTTCTTTCTCTTTTGTGGATTCGGGAAGTTTCGAACTTGACCCCTGACCCTTGAACATTGCCCTAGATTCCATCTAGATAAGGGCTGACTTTATTTCTATAGGCTGTGCCATTTGTTTGACCTACATCCTCAGCCCTGGCATGTTTATTTTTCTGGAAACAGAATTGTAATGTTCTAATTTTCAGCCAGCTTCCTTCCATATGGCGTCAAAGCACATAATCAATAATCCTTCTACGGCAAGAAGTCGGGGGAGAGAATTTCATTGGAGCCAAAGTGAGCACTCTAGCCTGGGAGGGCAGCCTTCACAAAGGAACCAAGCCCTCTGGAAAAGGGTGATTTTCAGCACACTTGTAGAGCCCTTCCCAACAAAGAGACCTACCCCAAGCATGACAGGGCTCCATTCCTTCAAGGCTTCCAAGACATCTCTTGGGACGCATTAGCATGTGGCCAGTGGGCCCCCGTGACGCCAGAGCTATGGAAAGTGAGACTGATCTTCCAAGAACGCTAGGGGCCTAGGAAAGGAGGCATCGACTCTTCTCTTCAACGTCCTCAAGAGATCCTTCTTGGCTTTGGATTATGCTTAAGGCAGAAGGACACTGTAGGTCTGATAAGGCCCAAGTGCGGCCTCGTGTTTCCAATCAAGTTTCAAGCTTGAATCAGCATGGCCTCCCCATAGACTTGAATAGATGACAATGTTCTCCTCTCAGTGCTTGTCCCTCTATTCTGGCTTCTTGCCAAGGATTCCTTTCTTATCCCTGGCATCAGAGTCTGTTTGATCTCTTCCAGTTTCTGTGCCCGCTTTCTGTTTGTCAAAGCTGTTTCTGGGTATGTCTCCCTTTAATAGCCCAGCCTAGGCCAATCCTCAGACTGTAACCATGCGGCCATCTTGGGGGACATGTTCACCGTGATGTCATAAAGAACCTCAGAAGGCCAAGTTGTCCTGACAACCTCCAAGCACACAGAGTTTCAGAGCCATCTCAGACCAGTCTGACTCCTCCCCCTTTCCAGGTAGGATAGTTTTCCTTTTTCTGGATTTCTTGTCGGTTTCTAACTTTCTCCTCGAACTTGGAAAGGCCTGCTCCATTCTCTCTAGACACTGCTTTCTTTCCTGTAAGATTA
Organism: Equus asinus; assembly: GCF_041296235.1. Lineage (NCBI taxonomy): Eukaryota > Metazoa > Chordata > Mammalia > Perissodactyla > Equidae > Equus > Equus asinus. The sequence goes on along the minus strand of NC_091820.1, from coordinate 83,159,137 downwards.
CACTGGGTGTTATCTCTTATGTCGTGGGTAGATGGCCAAGTGGGTGGACCTTCCCCAGAGAAAGTCCTGGACTCCCTCCCAAGTTGAAGTTGCCCAGGCAATCCTCTGATGCGCAATGATCGTGTCATCTCCTAGCACTCTGCCAATTCCGCCTTGGCAGGTCCCATGTTTTCCTTCCTTCTTCCTTTGGGGAAGTGTACCAGATGCCTTCCTAGATTGGAATATTCTCACGGTTCTTTTTCTGGTGCGTATTGAGAACGGACCCTCACAATTGCTACTCCTTTATGACCTCTGTCCGCACCGTACCATGAAATCTCTATTCCCTAACAGTGCTAATGTGATCTGCACCCGCGCTGTGAAAGAGTGAGGCCGGGGCCACCCAAGCGGAACGTGGGCACTTGCCCGCTCCACCACAGGGCCGGCCCTGACTTGTACTTTTGGACCAACCTGTGGCCTGAACTTGGGAAGATGTGGGCCTGTTTGGATTATTCGTGAAGGTGATTAGTAGGAACATCATGGACGGTAACGTTTTCCGTTGGTTCCTGGGCTTAGCACGGATCAGGTTCTCTTGGTAGGATTCCTCTTCATGGATTTGGAATGGTCTACCTTTCTGTAGCATCAGTCAGGCTTTTGAGGTGATTTTCCATCCTTGGAAGTTCACCTTCTCTAATCTCTTTCAGCCCCCAAAGCTGTATGCCGTCATTCTGGACCCCTTTTTGGATGTTAGATTTTAGGTGGATTTATTGCCATAACCCTGCATTAGAACATCCTATGTCTTTCAGATTTACATCCTCATCGATTTAGACTTCCGTGTAGGTTCCATCCTCTTCACCAGCGTAAGCCGAATCACAGGCCCTCACCACACACTTGTGCCTCATCATCTCTTTCACCCTCCCCCACCGCCCCGCTTTGCCTCTGGGCGCCCCCGATCAAATGTCCAGTGCCACCTGTTGGTTAGTGCTTGTTTTTTCTTCTCCTTGTAAGTGAGATCCTACGGTATTTGATTTTGTCCCTGGGGCTTGTTTCACTTCCCCTAAAACCCTCCCAGCCATTCTGGTGGTCACAAATGGCTGGATTGCATCCTTTGTTCCCGCTGAGTGGTCTGCCATTGTGTGGCTATAGCCCATGTTCCTACTCCATTCGTCCCTTGCTGGGCACCAGGGCGGCTTCCAAGTCTTGGAGAGTGGGAGTAAGGCTGTGGTGAACTCAGCGGTGCACATGTCTTTAGGCGGTAGTGTTTCCGAGTTCTTTGGCTAAACGCGCCCCAGAGGAATAGCTGGATCATATTGGACATGGATTCTTAAATTTCGGAGCCAGTTCCACTTCGCTTGGCCTAGTGGCTTCACCGGTTTCCACTGCCAGCAGCAGTGCAGGAGGCTTCCCTTCTCTCCACCTCCTCTCTGACGCTTGTTGTTTCCTGTCTGCCTCCTTATAGCCATTCTGACCACAGTGAGCTGCTATGTCCTTGCGGTTTGGATTTGCCTTGGCCTCAGACTTAATGAGGGTGAACAAGTTTTCATGCACCTGTTGGCCCTCTTTAGATCTTCTTGGGAGAAACCTCCGTGTCCATCTTTGGCCCAGGATTTCATTGGCTTGTTCTTTTTCTTGTGGAGACGTGTGAGTTGATTGTATCTTTGGGCTTTTCACCCCTTGTCCGATGTGTGCTTTGCAAACATCCACTCCCAGTTGTTGTGCTGTCTTTGCATTGAGTCGATGGTTTCCTTGACTGGGCAGAAGCGTCTGCATTTGAGGTGGTCCCGTTTGTTTCTTGTCTCCTTTGCTGCCCTTGCCCAGTCAGACAGGCTTCTTCCAAATAGGCGGCTCAGACAGATGGCAAAGAGCACTCTGCCTAGGTCTTCTCCTACAAGTTTCACGGTTTCAAGTGTGCCATTCAGGGCTTTAATCCATTCCAGGTGGTGCGTGTGCCAGGTGGCACATCATGGTCTACTCTCGTTGTGTTCCATGTGGCTGTGCAGGCTTCCCAGCACCGTTTCTTGGAGAGACTCTCCTTTGTCCACTGTCTCCTCTTGGCTCCCTGGTCGCAAATGGGCTGTCCTTGTATGTTTGAGTTGGGCTCTGGGCTCTCGATTCTGTTGCATGGGTCTGTGTGCCTGTTTTTGGGCCCGGACTGTGCCGTTTCGGTACCTAGCGCTTCGTCCTCTATGTTGAAATCAGAAAGTGTGATACGTCCTGCTTTGTTCGTTTTCCTGAGGATTCCTTGGCCTATTCAGGGTCTCTTGTTGCTGGCTGGAAACTTTAGGATTCTCTCTTCTATCTCTCTGGCAAATATGGCTGCAACTTTGACTGGGATTGCATGGAATCCAGAGATTCCTTTCTCCGCTAGGGACGTTTCAAGTGTGTTAATTCTTCCATTCCTAGGTCCCGGAATATCCTTCTTTTTCCTTGTGTCGTCTTGAATTTCTTTCCCCAAACGTTTGCTAGTTTTGGGTTGACATAGCTTTCACCTGTTTTGCTAAGGTTCTTCATAGACATCTTCTTCTTCGTACTGGCAAGCTGTGTTTTTTGTTCGTTTGTGTTTGGCTTCCGTTTGTCTACTCTTTGCAACTTGTAATTGGTTCTGTTTTGGCAGAAGTGCATCGCTGTGCTCACATCTGCTGGCAATGCTCCTGTATTTGCTGTGGAAGTCTGGCCCTATCTAACGTCCCTTCCCATCTGCCTCTGCACCCTCTCGGACGCCTGCCCCAGAATGACTGAAGCAGTGGTGAGGAGGCTCACCCCCAGGATTCCACCCGGCCCACCCCGGGCCACCGACCCAGAAGCTGCGGACCTCACCGCTGCACCACCGGCCGGCCCCTTTCATGTTCCATTGGCAACCTGCAGTTGAGTGCAATGGGGCTTGAATATGCTGCTTGAGCCCAACTCTGGCACTGTGTAGATGAGGCCAGGTTGTTTGTCGGGGCCACTGTGACGTCAGAGGATTGGTCATAGTTGTGCGTCTGCTGTCCCGGCAAACTTCATGGACACAGGGCTTCAGAGCCCGCTTGGAGCAGTCTCGTAACGCACCCTTCCCAGTGAGCCCAGGTTTGACCTTCGTTGCCGTTTTTTGGCTTGTGAATTTCTCTGACTTTCAAACGTTCCAGCACAGTGTGTCTAAAGACTGACATCTTTCATTGTGGATTATTCAGGTGTGATATCTGTTCGCCTTGCATTTTCTGGGACCTTTTTTTCTTTTCCACAGTATACTCGTCATGGTCTTTCTCAGCTATCTCCCTTAGATGTGCTCATCAGTCCGTTCTCCTTCAGTCCAAGTGATTAATTTTGTATTTCTTGAATCACCGTATGTTCTCTAGGCCGAGGTGTGAGTGCTTTCGTGATTCTTGGTTGCTGTCTTTGAATTTGCAGCGGTCACTTGTAGGACTCTTTGCTATCCTAGCCTAGGTCAAGTGAAGCACTGACAACCCGTGGTCATCTGGCTTGGTTTGACATCCTGAGATCAGAAACTCCAAATTCGAGGTGGTCCTGGCAACCCCCTTCATGGACATAATGTTTTTCTGAGACAAATTAGACAAATCTGATGAATTCCTCGCTCCAGGAAAGATATTTTTCTTTCTCTTTTGTGGATTCGGGAAGTTTCGAACTTGACCCCTGACCCTTGAACATTGCCCTAGATTCCATCTAGATAAGGGCTGACTTTATTTCTATAGGCTGTGCCATTTGTTTGACCTACATCCTCAGCCCTGGCATGTTTATTTTTCTGGAAACAGAATTGTAATGTTCTAATTTTCAGCCAGCTTCCTTCCATATGGCGTCAAAGCACATAATCAATAATCCTTCTACGGCAAGAAGTCGGGGGAGAGAATTTCATTGGAGCCAAAGTGAGCACTCTAGCCTGGGAGGGCAGCCTTCACAAAGGAACCAAGCCCTCTGGAAAAGGGTGATTTTCAGCACACTTGTAGAGCCCTTCCCAACAAAGAGACCTACCCCAAGCATGACAGGGCTCCATTCCTTCAAGGCTTCCAAGACATCTCTTGGGACGCATTAGCATGTGGCCAGTGGGCCCCCGTGACGCCAGAGCTATGGAAAGTGAGACTGATCTTCCAAGAACGCTAGGGGCCTAGGAAAGGAGGCATCGACTCTTCTCTTCAACGTCCTCAAGAGATCCTTCTTGGCTTTGGATTATGCTTAAGGCAGAAGGACACTGTAGGTCTGATAAGGCCCAAGTGCGGCCTCGTGTTTCCAATCAAGTTTCAAGCTTGAATCAGCATGGCCTCCCCATAGACTTGAATAGATGACAATGTTCTCCTCTCAGTGCTTGTCCCTCTATTCTGGCTTCTTGCCAAGGATTCCTTTCTTATCCCTGGCATCAGAGTCTGTTTGATCTCTTCCAGTTTCTGTGCCCGCTTTCTGTTTGTCAAAGCTGTTTCTGGGTATGTCTCCCTTTAATAGCCCAGCCTAGGCCAATCCTCAGACTGTAACCATGCGGCCATCTTGGGGGACATGTTCACCGTGATGTCATAAAGAACCTCAGAAGGCCAAGTTGTCCTGACAACCTCCAAGCACACAGAGTTTCAGAGCCATCTCAGACCAGTCTGACTCCTCCCCCTTTCCAGGTAGGATAGTTTTCCTTTTTCTGGATTTCTTGTCGGTTTCTAACTTTCTCCTCGAACTTGGAAAGGCCTGCTCCATTCTCTCTAGACACTGGTTTCTTTCCTGTAAGATTACACTGGGTGTTATCTCTTATGTCGTGGGTAGATGGCCAAGTGGGTGGACCTTCCCCAGAGAAAGTCCTGGACTCCCTCCCAAGTTGAAGTTGCCCAGGCAATCCTCTGATGCGCAATGATCGTGTCATCTCCTAGCACTCTGCCAATTCCGCCTTGGCAGGTCCCATGTTTTCCTTCCTTCTTCCTTTGGGAAAGTGTACCAGATGCCTTCCTAGATTGGAATATTCTCACGGTTCTTTTTCTGGTGCGTATTGAGAACGGACCCTCACAATTGCTACTCCTTTATGACCTCTGTCCGCACCGTACCATGAAATCTCTATTCCCTAACAGTGCTAATGTGATCTGCACCCGCGCTGTGAAAGAGTGAGGCCCGGGCCACCCAAGCGGAACGTGGGCACTTGCCCGCTCCACCACAGGGCCGGCCCTGACTTGTACTTTTGGACCAACCTGTGGCCTGAACTTGGGAAGATGTGGGCCTGTTTGGATTATTCGTGAAGGGGATTAGTAGGAACATCATGGACGGTAACGTTTTCCGTTGGTTCCTGGGCTTAGCACGGATCAGGTTCTCTTGGTAGGATTCCTCTTCATGTATTTGGAATGGTCTACCTTTCTGTAGCATCAGTCAGGCTTTTGAGGTGATTTTCCATCCTTGGAAGTTCACCTTCTCTAATCTCTTTCAGCCCCCAAAGCTGTATGCCGTCATTCTGGACCCCTTTTTGGATGTTTGATTTTAGGTGGATTTATTGCCATAACCCTGCATTAGAACATCCTATGTCTTTCAGATTTACATCCTCATCGATTTAGACTTCCGTGTAGGTTCCATCCTCTTCACCAGCGTAAGCCGAATCACAGGCCCTCACCACACACTTGTGCCTCATCATCTCTTTCACCCTCCCCCACCGCCCCGCTTTGCCTCTGGGCGCCCCCGATCAAATGTCCAGTGCCACCTGTTGGTTAGTGCTTGTTTTTTCTTCTCCTTGTAAGTGAGATCCTACGGTATTTGACTTTGTCCCTGGGGCTTGTTTCACTTCCCCTAAAACCCTCCCAGCCATTCTGGTGGTCACAAATGGCTGGATTGCATCCTTTGTTCCCGCTGAGTGGTCTGCCATTGTGTGGCTATAGCCCATGTTCCTTCTCCATTCGTCCCTTGCTGGGCACCAGGGCGGCTTCCAAGTCTTGGAGAGCGGGAGTAAGGCTGTGGTGAACTCAGCGGTGCACATGTCTTTAGGCGGTAGTGTTTCCGAGTTCTTTGGCTAAACGCGCCCCAGAGGAATAGCTGGATCATATTGGACATGGATTCTTAAATTTCGGAGCCAGTTCCACTTCGCTTGGCCTAGTGGCTGCACCGGATTCCACTGCCAGCAGCAGTGCAGGAGGCTTCCCTTCTCTCCACCTCCTCTCTGACGCTTGTTGTTTCCTGTCTGCCTCCTTATAGCCATTCTGACCACAGTGAGCTGCTATGTCCTTGCGGTTTGGATTTGCCTTGGCCTCAGACTTAATGAGGGTGAACAAGTTTTCATGCACCTGTTGGCCCTCTTTAGATCTTCTTGGGAGAAACCTCCGTGTCCATCTTTGGCCCAGGATTTCATTGGCTTGTTCTTTTTCTTGTGGAGACGTGTGAGTTGATTGTATCTTTGGGCTTTTCACCCCTTGTCCGATGTGTGCTTTGCAAACATCCACTCCCAGTTGTTGTGCTGTCTTTGCATTGAGTCGATGGTTTCCTTGACTGGGCAGAAGCGTCTGCATTTGAGGTGGTCCCGTTTGTTTCTTGTCTCCTTTGCTGCCCTTGCCCAGTCAGACAGGCTTCTTCCAAATAGGCGGCTCAGACAGATGGCAAAGAGCACTCTGCCTAGGTCTTCTCCTACAAGTTTCACGGTTTCAAGTGTGCCATTCAGGGCTTTAATCCATTCCAGGTGGTGCGTGTGCCAGGTGGCACATCATGGTCTACTCTCGTTGTGTTCCATGTGGCTGTGCAGGCTTCCCAGCACCGTTTCTTGGAGAGACTCTCCTTTGTCCACTGTCTCCTCTTGGCTCCCTGGTCGCAAATGGGCTGTCCTTGTATGTTTGAGTTGGGCTCTGGGCTCTCGATTCTGTTGCATGGGTCTGTGTGCCTGTTTTTGGGCCCGGACTGTGCCGTTTCGGTACCTAGCGCTTCGTCCTCTATGTTGAAATCAGAAAGTGTGATACGTCCTGCTTTGTTCATTTTCCTGAGGATTCCTTGGCCTATTCAGGGTCTCTTGTTGCTGGCTGGAAACTTTAGGATTCTCTCTTCTATCTCTCTGGCAAATATGGCTGCAACTTTGACTGGGATTGCATGGAATCCAGAGATTCCTTTCTCCGCTATGGACGTTTCAAGTGTGTTAATTCTTCCATTCCTAGGTCCCGGAATATCCTTCTTTTTCCTTGTGTCGTCTTGAATTTCTTTCCCCAAACGTTTGCTAGTTTTCGGTTGACATAGCTTTCACCTGTTTTGCTAAGGTTCTTCATAGACATCTTCTTCTTCGTACTGGCAAGCTGTGTTTTTTGTTCATTTGTGTTTAGCTTCCGTTTGTCTACTCTTTGCAACTTGTAATTGGTTCTGTTTTGGCAGAAGTGCATCGCTGTGCTCACATCTGCTGGCAATGCTCCTGTATTTGCTGTGGAAGTCTGGCCCTACCTAACGTCCCTTCCCATCTGCCTCTGCACCCCCTCGGACGCCTGCCCCAGAATGACTGAAGCAGTGGTGAGGAGGCTCACCCCCAGGATTCCACCCGGCCCACCCCGGGCCACCGACCCAGAAGCTGCGGACCTCACCGCTGCACCACCGGCCGGCCCCTTTCATGTTCCATTGGCAACCTGCAGTTGAGTGCAATGGGGCTTGAATATGCTGCTTGAGCCCAACTCTGGCACTGTGTAGATGAGGCCAGGTTGTTTGTCGGGGCCACTGTGACGTCAGAGGATTGGTCATAGTTGTGCGTCTGCTGTCCCGGCAAACTTCATGGACACAGGGCTTCAGAGCCTGCTTGGAGCAGTCTCGTAACGCACCCTTCCCAGTGAGCCCAGGTTTGACCTTCGTTGCCGTTTTTTGGCTTGTGAATTTCTCTGACTTTCAAACGTTCCAGCACAGTGTGTCTAAAGACTGACATCTTTCATTGTGGATTATTCAGGTGTGATATCTGTTCGCCTTGCATTTTCTGGGACCTTTTTTTCTTTTCCACAGTATACTCGTCATGGTCTTTCTCAGCTATCTCCCTTAGATGTGCTCATCAGTCCGTTCTCCTTCAGTCCAAGTGATTAATTTTGTATTTCTTGAATCACCGTATGTTCTCTAGGCCGAGGTGTGAGTGCTTTCGTGATTCTTGGTTGCTGTCTTTGAATTTGCAGCGGTCACTTGTAGGACTCTTTGCTATCCTAGCCTAGGTCAAGTGAAGCACTGACAACCCGTGGTCATCTGGCTTGGTTTGACATCCTGAGATCAGAAACTCCAAATTCGAGGTGGTCCTGGCAACCCCCTTCATGGACATAATGTTTTTCTGAGACAAATTAGACAAATCTGATGAATTCCTCGCTCCAGGAAAGATATTTTTCTTTCTCTTTTGTGGATTCGGGAAGTTTCGAACTTGACCCCTGACCCTTGAACATTGCCCTAGATTCCATCTAGATAAGGGCTGACTTTATTTCTATAGGCTGTGCCATTTGTTTGACCTACATCCTCAGCCCTGGCATGTTTATTTTTCTGGAAACAGAATTGTAATGTTCTAATTTTCAGCCAGCTTCCTTCCATATGGCGTCAAAGCACATAATCAATAATCCTTCTACGGCAAGAAGTCGGGGGAGAGAATTTCATTGGAGCCAAAGTGAGCACTCTAGCCTGGGAGGGCAGCCTTCACAAAGGAACCAAGCCCTCTGGAAAAGGGTGATTTTCAGCACACTTGTAGAGCCCTTCCCAACAAAGAGACCTACCCCAAGCATGACAGGGCTCCATTCCTTCAAGGCTTCCAAGACATCTCTTGGGACGCATTAGCATGTGGCCAGTGGGCCCCCGTGACGCCAGAGCTATGGAAAGTGAGACTGATCTTCCAAGAACGCTAGGGGCCTAGGAAAGGAGGCATCGACTCTTCTCTTCAACGTCCTCAAGAGATCCTTCTTGGCTTTGGATTATGCTTAAGGCAGAAGGACACTGTAGGTCTGATAAGGCCCAAGTGCGGCCTCGTGTTTCCAATCAAGTTTCAAGCTTGAATCAGCATGGCCTCCCCATAGACTTGAATAGATGACAATGTTCTCCTCTCAGTGCTTGTCCCTCTATTCTGGCTTCTTGCCAAGGATTCCTTTCTTATCCCTGGCATCAGAGTCTGTTTGATCTCTTCCAGTTTCTGTGCCCGCTTTCTGTTTGTCAAAGCTGTTTCTGGGTATGTCTCCCTTTAATAGCCCAGCCTAGGCCAATCCTCAGACTGTAACCATGCGGCCATCTTGGGGGACATGTTCACCGTGATGTCATAAAGAACCTCAGAAGGCCAAGTTGTCCTGACAACCTCCAAGCACACAGAGTTTCAGAGCCATCTCAGACCAGTCTGACTCCTCCCCCTTTCCAGGTAGGATAGTTTTCCTTTTTCTGGATTTCTTGTCGGTTTCTAACTTTCTCCTCGAACTTGGAAAGGCCTGCTCCATTCTCTCTAGACACTGGTTTCTTTCCTGTAAGATTACACTGGGTGTTATCTCTTATGTCGTGGGTAGATGGCCAAGTGGGTGGACCTTCCCCAGAGAAAGTCCTGGACTCCCTCCCAAGTTGAAGTTGCCCAGGCAATCCTCTGATGCGCAATGATCGTGTCATCTCCTAGCACTCTGCCAATTCCGCCTTGGCAGGTCCCATGTTTTCCTTCCTTCTTCCTTTGGGAAAGTGTACCAGATGCCTTCCTAGATTGGAATATTCTCACGGTTCTTTTTCTGGTGCGTATTGAGAACGGACCCTCACAATTGCTACTCCTTTATGACCTCTGTCCGCACCGTACCATGAAATCTCTATTCCCTAACAGTGCTAATGTGATCTGCACCCGCGCTGTGAAAGAGTGAGGCCGGGGCCACCCAAGCGGAACGTGGGCACTTGCCCGCTCCACCACAGGGCCGGCCCTGACTTGTACTTTTGGACCAACCTGTGGCCTGAACTTGGGAAGATGTGGGCCTGTTTGGATTATTCGTGAAGGGGATTAGTAGGAACATCATGGACGGTAACGTTTTCCGTTGGTTCCTGGGCTTAGCACGGATCAGGTTCTCTTGGTAGGATTCCTCTTCATGTATTTGGAATGGTCTACCTTTCTGTAGCATCAGTCAGGCTTTTGAGGTGATTTTCCATCCTTGGAAGTTCACCTTCTCTAATCTCTTTCAGCCCCCAAAGCTGTATGCCGTCATTCTGGACCCCTTTTTGGATGTTTGATTTTAGGTGGATTTATTGCCATAACCCTGCATTAGAACATCCTATGTCTTTCAGATTTACATCCTCATCGATTTAGACTTCCGTGTAGGTTCCATCCTCTTCACCAGCGTAAGCCGAATCACAGGCCCTCACCACACACTTGTGCCTCATCATCTCTTTCACCCTCCCCCACCGCCCCGCTTTGCCTCTGGGCGCCCCCGATCAAATGTCCAGTGCCACCTGTTGGTTAGTGCTTGTTTTTTCTTCTCCTTGTAAGTGAGATCCTACGGTATTTGACTTTGTCCCTGGGGCTTGTTTCACTTCCCCTAAAACCCTCCCAGCCATTCTGGTGGTCACAAATGGCTGGATTGCATCCTTTGTTCCCGCTGAGTGGTCTGCCATTGTGTGGCTATAGCCCATGTTCCTTCTCCATTCGTCCCTTGCTGGGCACCAGGGCGGCTTCCAAGTCTTGGAGAGCGGGAGTAAGGCTGTGGTGAACTCAGCGGTGCACATGTCTTTAGGCGGTAGTGTTTCCGAGTTCTTTGGCTAAACGCGCCCCAGAGGAATAGCTGGATCATATGGGACATGGATTCTTAAATTTCGGAGCCAGTTCCACTTCGCTTGGCCTAGTGGCTGCACCGGATTCCACTGCCAGCAGCAGTGCAGGAGGCTTCCCTTCTCTCCACCTCCTCTCTGACGCTTGTTGTTTCCTGTCTGCCTCCTTATAGCCATTCTGACCACAGTGAGCTGCTATGTCCTTGCGGTTTGGATTTGCCTTGGCCTCAGACTTAATGAGGGTGAACAAGTTTTCATGCACCTGTTGGCCCTCTTTAGATCTTCTTGGGAGAAACCTCCGTGTCCATCTTTGGCCCAGGATTTCATTGGCTTGTTCTTTTTCTTGTGGAGACGTGTGAGTTGATTGTATCTTTGGGCTTTTCACCCCTTGTCCGATGTGTGCTTTGCAAACATCCACTCCCAGTTGTTGTGCTGTCTTTGCATTGAGTCGATGGTTTCCTTGACTGGGCAGAAGCGTCTGCATTTGAGGTGGTCCCGTTTGTTTCTTGTCTCCTTTGCTGCCCTTGCCCAGTCAGACAGGCTTCTTCCAAATAGGCGGCTCAGACAGATGGCAAAGAGCACTCTGCCTAGGTCTTCTCCTACAAGTTTCACGGTTTCAAGTGTGCCATTCAGGGCTTTAATCCATTCCAGGTGGTGCGTGTGCCAGGTGGCACATCATGGTCTACTCTCGTTGTGTTCCATGTGGCTGTGCAGGCTTCCCAGCACCGTTTCTTGGAGAGACTCTCCTTTGTCCACTGTCTCCTCTTGGCTCCCTGGTCGCAAATGGGCTGTCCTTGTATGTTTGAGTTGGGCTCTGGGCTCTCGATTCTGTTGCATGGGTCTGTGTGCCTGTTTTTGGGCCCGGACTGTGCCGTTTCGGTACCTAGCGCTTCGTCCTCTATGTTGAAATCAGAAAGTGTGATACGTCCTGCTTTGTTCATTTTCCTGAGGATTCCTTGGCCTATTCAGGGTCTCTTGTTGCTGGCTGGAAACTTTAGGATTCTCTCTTCTATCTCTCTGGCAAATATGGCTGCAACTTTGACTGGGATTGCATGGAATCCAGAGATTCCTTTCTCCGCTATGGAGGTTTCAAGTGTGTTAATTCTTCCATTCCTAGGTCCCGGAATATCCTTCTTTTTCCTTGTGTCGTCTTGAATTTCTTTCCCCAAACGTTTGCTAGTTTTCGGTTGACATAGCTTTCACCTGTTTTGCTAAGGTTCTTCATAGACATCTTCTTCTTCGTACTGGCAAGCTGTGTTTTTTGTTCATTTGTGTTTAGCTTCCGTTTGTCTACTCTTTGCAACTTGTAATTGGTTCTGTTTTGGCAGAAGTGCATCGCTGTGCTCACATCTGCTGGCAATGCTCCTGTATTTGCTGTGGAAGTCTGGCCCTACCTAACGTCCCTTCCCATCTGCCTCTGCACCCCCTCGGACGCCTGCCCCAGAATGACTGAAGCAGTGGTGAGGAGGCTCACCCCCAGGATTCCACCCGGCCCACCCCGGGCCACCGACCCAGAAGCTGCGGACCTCACCGCTGCACCACCGGCCGGCCCCTTTCATGTTCCATTGGCAACCTGCAGTTGAGTGCAATGGGGCTTGAATATGCTGCTTGAGCCCAACTCTGGCACTGTGTAGATGAGGCCAGGTTGTTTGTCGGGGCCACTGTGACGTCAGAGGATTGGTCACAGTTGTGCGTCTGCTGTCCCGGCAAACTTCATGGACACAGGGCTTCAGAGCCCGCTTGGAGCAGTCTCGTAACGCACCCTTCCCAGTGAGCCCAGGTTTGACCTTCGTTGCCGTTTTTTGGCTTGTGAATTTCTCTGACTTTCAAACGTTCCAGCACAGTGTGTCTAAAGACTGACATCTTTCATTGTGGATTATTCAGGTGTGATATCTGTTCGCCTTGCATTTTCTGGGACCTTTTTTTCTTTTCCACAGTATACTCGTCATGGTCTTTCTCAGCTATCTCCCTTAGATGTGCTCATCAGTCCGTTCTCCTTCAGTCCAAGTGATTAATTTTGTATTTCTTGAATCACCGTATGTTCTCTAGGCCGAGGTGTGAGTGCTTTCGTGATTCTTGGTTGCTGTCTTTGAATTTGCAGCGGTCACTTGTAGGACTCTTTGCTATCCTAGCCTAGGTCAAGTGAAGCACTGACAACCCGTGGTCATCTGGCTTGGTTTGACATCCTGAGATCAGAAACTCCAAATTCGAGGTGGTCCTGGCAACCCCCTTCATGGACATAATGTTTTTCTGAGACAAATTAGACAAATCTGATGAATTCCTCGCTCCAGGAAAGATATTTTTCTTTCTCTTTTGTGGATTCGGGAAGTTTCGAACTTGACCCCTGACCCTTGAACATTGCCCTAGATTCCATCTAGATAAGGGCTGACTTTATTTCTATAGGCTGTGCCATTTGTTTGACCTACATCCTCAGCCCTGGCATGTTTATTTTTCTGGAAACAGAATTGTAATGTTCTAATTTTCAGCCAGCTTCCTTCCATATGGCGTCAAAGCACATAATCAATAATCCTTCTACGGCAAGAAGTCGGGGGAGAGAATTTCATTGGAGCCAAAGTGAGCACTCTAGCCTGGGAGGGCAGCCTTCACAAAGGAACCAAGCCCTCTGGAAAAGGGTGATTTTCAGCACACTTGTAGAGCCCTTCCCAACAAAGAGACCTACCCCAAGCATGACAGGGCTCCATTCCTTCAAGGCTTCCAAGACATCTCTTGGGACGCATTAGCATGTGGCCAGTGGGCCCCCGTGACGCCAGAGCTATGGAAAGTGAGACTGATCTTCCAAGAACGCTAGGGGCCTAGGAAAGGAGGCATCGACTCTTCTCTTCAACGTCCTCAAGAGATCCTTCTTGGCTTTGGATTATGCTTAAGGCAGAAGGACACTGTAGGTCTGATAAGGCCCAAGTGCGGCCTCGTGTTTCCAATCAAGTTTCAAGCTTGAATCAGCATGGCCTCCCCATAGACTTGAATAGATGACAATGTTCTCCTCTCAGTGCTTGTCCCTCTATTCTGGCTTCTTGCCAAGGATTCCTTTCTTATCCCTGGCATCAGAGTCTGTTTGATCTCTTCCAGTTTCTGTGCCCGCTTTCTGTTTGTCAAAGCTGTTTCTGGGTATGTCTCCCTTTAATAGCCCAGCCTAGGCCAATCCTCAGACTGTAACCATGCGGCCATCTTGGGGGACATGTTCACCGTGATGTCATAAAGAACCTCAGAAGGCCAAGTTGTCCTGACAACCTCCAAGCACACAGAGTTTCAGAGCCATCTCAGACCAGTCTGACTCCTCCCCCTTTCCAGGTAGGATAGTTTTCCTTTTTCTGGATTTCTTGTCGGTTTCTAACTTTCTCCTCGAACTTGGAAAGGCCTGCTCCATTCTCTCTAGACACTGGTTTCTTTCCTGTAAGATTACACTGGGTGTTATCTCTTATGTCGTGGGTAGATGGCCAAGTGGGTGGACCTTCCCCAGAGAAAGTCCTGGACTCCCTCCCAAGTTGAAGTTGCCCAGGCAATCCTCTGATGCGCAATGATCGTGTCATCTCCTAGCACTCTGCCAATTCCGCCTTGGCAGGTCCCATGTTTTCCTTCCTTCTTCCTTTGGGAAAGTGTACCAGATGCCTTCCTAGATTGGAATATTCTCACGGTTCTTTTTCTGGTGCGTATTGAGAACGGACCCTCACAATTGCTACTCCTTTATGACCTCTGTCCGCACCGTACCATGAAATCTCTATTCCCTAACAGTGCTAATGTGATCTGCACCCGCGCTGTGAAAGAGTGAGGCCCGGGCCACCCAAGCGGAACGTGGGCACTTGCCCGCTCCACCACAGGGCCGGCCCTGACTTGTACTTTTGGACCAACCTGTGGCCTGAACTTGGGAAGATGTGGGCCTGTTTGGATTATTCGTGAAGCGGATTAGTAGGAACATCATGGACGGTAACGTTTTCCGTTGGTTCCTGGGCTTAGCACGGATCAGGTTCTCTTGGTAGGATTCCTCTTCATGTATTTGGAATGGTCTACCTTTCTGTAGCATCAGTCAGGCTTTTGAGGTGATTTTCCATCCTTGGAAGTTCACCTTCTCTAATCTCTTTCAGCCCCCAAAGCTGTATGCCGTCATTCTGGACCCCTTTTTGGATGTTTGATTTTAGGTGGATTTATTGCCATAACCCTGCATTCGAACATCCTATGTCTTTCAGATTTACATCCTCATCGATTTAGACTTCCGTGTAGGTTCCATCCTCTTCACCAGCGTAAGCCGAATCACAGGCCCTCACCACACACTTGTGCCTCATCATCTCTTTCACCCTCCCCCACCGCCCCGCTTTGCCTCTGGGCGCCCCCGATCAAATGTCCAGTGCCACCTGTTGGTTAGTGCTTGTTTTTTCTTCTCCTTGTAAGTGAGATCCTACGGTATTTGACTTTGTCCCTGGGGCTTGTTTCACTTCCCCTAAAACCCTCCCAGCCATTCTGGTGGTCACAAATGGCTGGATTGCATCCTTTGTTCCCGCTGAGTGGTCTGCCATTGTGTGGCTATAGCCCATGTTCCTTCTCCATTCGTCCCTTGCTGGGCACCAGGGCGGCTTCAAAGTCTTGGAGAGCGGGAGTAAGGCTGTGGTGAACTCAGCGGTGCACATGTCTTTAGGCGGTAGTGTTTCCGAGTTCTTTGGCTAAACGCGCCCCAGAGGAATAGCTGGATCATATGGGACATGGATTCTTAAATTTCGGAGCCAGTTCCACTTCGCTTGGCCTAGTGGCTGCACCGGTTTCCACTGCCAGCAGCAGTGCAGGAGGCTTCCCTTCTCTCCACCTCCTCTCTGACGCTTGTTGTTTCCTGTCTGCCTCCTTATAGCCATTCTGACCACAGTGAGCTGCTATGTCCTTGCGGTTTGGATTTGCCTTGGCCTCAGACTTAATGAGGGTGAACAAGTTTTCATGCACCTGTTGGCCCTCTTTAGATCTTCTTGGGAGAAACCTCCGTGTCCATCTTTGGCCCAGGATTTCATTGGCTTGTTCTTTTTCTTGTGGAGACGTGTGAGTTGATTGTATCTTTGGGCTTTTCACCCCTTGTCCGATGTGTGCTTTGCAAACATCCACTCCCAGTTGTTGTGCTGTCTTTGCATTGAGTCGATGGTTTCCTTGACTGGGCAGAAGCGTCTGCATTTGAGGTGGTCCCGTTTGTTTCTTGTCTCCTTTGCTGCCCTTGCCCAGTCAGACAGGCTTCTTCCAAATAGGCGGCTCAGACAGATGGCAAAGAGCACTCTGCCTAGGTCTTCTCCTACAAGTTTCACGGTTTCAAGTGTGCCATTCAGGGCTTTAATCCATTCCAGGTGGTGCGTGTGCCAGGTGGCACATCATGGTCTACTCTCGTTGTGTTCCATGTGGCTGTGCAGGCTTCCCAGCACCGTTTCTTGGAGAGACTCTCCTTTGTCCACTGTCTCCTCTTGGCTCCCTGGTCGCAAATGGGCTGTCCTTGTATGTTTGAGTTGGGCTCTGGGCTCTCGATTCTGTTGCATGGGTCTGTGTGCCTGTTTTTGGGCCCGGACTGTGCCGTTTCGGTACCTAGCGCTTCGTCCTCTATGTTGAAATCAGAAAGTGTGATACGTCCTGCTTTGTTCATTTTCCTGAGGATTCCTTGGCCTATTCAGGGTCTCTTGTTGCTGGCTGGAAACTTTAGGATTCTCTCTTCTATCTCTCTGGCAAATATGGCTGCAACTTTGACTGGGATTGCATGGAATCCAGAGATTCCTTTCTCCGCTAGGGACGTTTCAAGTGTGTTAATTCTTCCATTCCTAGGTCCCGGAATATCCTTCTTTTTCCTTGTGTCGTCTTGAATTTCTTTCCCCAAACGTTTGCTAGTTTTCGGTTGACATAGCTTTCACCTGTTTTGCTAAGGTTCTTCATAGACATCTTCTTCTTCGTACTGGCAAGCTGTGTTTTTTGTTCATTTGTGTTTAGCTTCCGTTTGTCTACTCTTTGCAACTTGTAATTGGTTCTGTTTTGGCAGAAGTGCATCGCTGTGCTCACATCTGCTGGCAATGCTCCTGTATTTGCTGTGGAAGTCTGGCCCTACCTAACGTCCCTTCCCATCTGCCTCTGCACCCCCTCGGACGCCTGCCCCAGAATGACTGAAGCAGTGGTGAGGAGGCTCACCCCCAGGATTCCACCCGGCCCACCCCGGGCCACCGACCCAGAAGCTGCGGACCTCACCGCTGCACCACCGGCCGGCCCCTTTCATGTTCCATTGGCAACCTGCAGTTGAGTGCAATGGGGCTTGAATATGCTGCTTGAGCCCAACTCTGGCACTGTGTAGATGAGGCCAGGTTGTTTGTCGGGGCCACTGTGACGTCAGAGGATTGGTCACAGTTGTGCGTCTGCTGTCCCGGCAAACTTCATGGACACAGGGCTTCAGAGCCCGCTTGGAGCAGTCTCGTAACGCACCCTTCCCAGTGAGCCCAGGTTTGACCTTCGTTGCCGTTTTTTGGCTTGTGAATTTCTCTGACTTTCAAACGTTCCAGCACAGTGTGTCTAAAGACTGACATCTTTCATTGTGGATTATTCAGGTGTGATATCTGTTCGCCTTGCATTTTCTGGGACCTTTTTTTCTTTTCCACAGTATACTCGTCATGGTCTTTCTCAGCTATCTCCCTTAGATGTGCTCATCAGTCCGTTCTCCTTCAGTCCAAGTGATTAATTTTGTATTTCTTGAATCACCGTATGTTCTCTAGGCCGAGGTGTGAGTGCTTTCGTGATTCTTGGTTGCTGTCTTTGAATTTGCAGCGGTCACTTGTAGGACTCTTTGCTATCCTAGCCTAGGTCAAGTGAAGCACTGACAACCCGTGGTCATCTGGCTTGGTTTGACATCCTGAGATCAGAAACTCCAAATTCGAGGTGGTCCTGGCAACCCCCTTCATGGACATAATGTTTTTCTGAGACAAATTAGACAAATCTGATGAATTCCTCGCTCCAGGAAAGATATTTTTCTTTCTCTTTTGTGGATTCGGGAAGTTTCGAACTTGACCCCTGACCCTTGAACATTGCCCTAGATTCCATCTAGATAAGGGCTGACTTTATTTCTATAGGCTGTGCCATTTGTTTGACCTACATCCTCAGCCCTGGCATGTTTATTTTTCTGGAAACAGAATTGTAATGTTCTAATTTTCAGCCAGCTTCCTTCCATATGGCGTCAAAGCACATAATCAATAATCCTTCTACGGCAAGAAGTCGGGGGAGAGAATTTCATTGGAGCCAAAGTGAGCACTCTAGCCTGGGAGGGCAGCCTTCACAAAGGAACCAAGCCCTCTGGAAAAGGGTGATTTTCAGCACACTTGTAGAGCCCTTCCCAACAAAGAGACCTACCCCAAGCATGACAGGGCTCCATTCCTTCAAGGCTTCCAAGACATCTCTTGGGACGCATTAGCATGTGGCCAGTGGGCCCCCGTGACGCCAGAGCTATGGAAAGTGAGACTGATCTTCCAAGAACGCTAGGGG
Source organism: Equus asinus (assembly GCF_041296235.1). Lineage (NCBI taxonomy): Eukaryota > Metazoa > Chordata > Mammalia > Perissodactyla > Equidae > Equus > Equus asinus. Next base: position 83,141,017 of record NC_091820.1, on the reverse strand, counting down.
CCTAGGAAAGGAGGCATCGACTCTTCTCTTCAACGTCCTCAAGAGATCCTTCTTGGCTTTGGATTATGCTTAAGGCAGAAGGACACTGTAGGTCTGATAAGGCCCAAGTGCGGCCTCGTGTTTCCAATCAAGTTTCAAGCTTGAATCAGCATGGCCTCCCCATAGACTTGAATAGATGACAATGTTCTCCTCTCAGTGCTTGTCCCTCTATTCTGGCTTCTTGCCAAGGATTCCTTTCTTATCCCTGGCATCAGAGTCTGTTTGATCTCTTCCAGTTTCTGTGCCCGCTTTCTGTTTGTCAAAGCTGTTTCTGGGTATGTCTCCCTTTAATAGCCCAGCCTAGGCCAATCCTCAGACTGTAACCATGCGGCCATCTTGGGGGACATGTTCACCGTGATGTCATAAAGAACCTCAGAAGGCCAAGTTGTCCTGACAACCTCCAAGCACACAGAGTTTCAGAGCCATCTCAGACCAGTCTGACTCCTCCCCCTTTCCAGGTAGGATAGTTTTCCTTTTTCTGGATTTCTTGTCGGTTTCTAACTTTCTCCTCGAACTTGGAAAGGCCTGCTCCATTCTCTCTAGACACTGGTTTCTTTCCTGTAAGATTACACTGGGTGTTATCTCTTATGTCGTGGGTAGATGGCCAAGTGGGTGGACCTTCCCCAGAGAAAGTCCTGGACTCCCTCCCAAGTTGAAGTTGCCCAGGCAATCCTCTGATGCGCAATGATCGTGTCATCTCCTAGCACTCTGCCAATTCCGCCTTGGCAGGTCCCATGTTTTCCTTCCTTCTTCCTTTGGGAAAGTGTACCAGATGCCTTCCTAGATTGGAATATTCTCACGGTTCTTTTTCTGGTGCGTATTGAGAACGGACCCTCACAATTGCTACTCCTTTATGACCTCTGTCCGCACCGTACCATGAAATCTCTATTCCCTAACAGTGCTAATGTGATCTGCACCCGCGCTGTGAAAGAGTGAGGCCCGGGCCACCCAAGCGGAACGTGGGCACTTGCCCGCTCCACCACAGGGCCGGCCCTGACTTGTACTTTTGGACCAACCTGTGGCCTGAACTTGGGAAGATGTGGGCCTGTTTGGATTATTCGTGAAGCTGATTAGTAGGAACATCATGGACGGTAACGTTTTCCGTTGGTTCCTGGGCTTAGCACGGATCAGGTTCTCTTGGTAGGATTCCTCTTCATGTATTTGGAATGGTCTACCTTTCTGTAGCATCAGTCAGGCTTTTGAGGTGATTTTCCATCCTTGGAAGTTCACCTTCTCTAATCTCTTTCAGCCCCCAAAGCTGTATGCCGTCATTCTGGACCCCTTTTTGGATGTTTGATTTTAGGTGGATTTATTGCATAACCCTGCATTAGAACATCCTATGTCTTTCAGATTTACATCCTCATCGATTTAGACTTCCGTGTAGGTTCCATCCTCTTCACCAGCTTAAGCCGAATCACAGGCCCTCACCACACACTTGTGCCTCATCATCTCTTTCACCCTCCCCCACCGCCCCGCTTTGCCTCTGGGCGCCCCCGATCAAATGTCCAGTGCCACCTGTTGGTTAGTGCTTGTTTTTTCTTCTCCTTGTAAGTGAGATCCTACGGTATTTGACTTTGTCCCTGGGGCTTGTTTCACTTCCCCTAAAACCCTCCCAGCCATTCTGGTGGTCACAAATGGCTGGATTGCATCCTTTGTTCCCGCTGAGTGGTCTGCCATTGTGTGGCTATAGCCCATGTTCCTTCTCCATTCGTCCCTTGCTGGGCACCAGGGCGGCTTCCAAGTCTTGGAGAGCGGGAGTAAGGCTGTGGTGAACTCAGCGGTGCACATGTCTTTAGGCGGTAGTGTTTCCGAGTTCTTTGGCTAAACGCGCCCCAGAGGAATAGCTGGATCATATGGGACATGGATTCTTAAATTTCGGAGCCAGTTCCACTTCGCTTGGCCTAGTGGCTGCACCGGTTTCCACTGCCAGCAGCAGTGCAGGAGGCTTCCCTTCTCTCCACCTCCTCTCTGACGCTTGTTGTTTCCTGTCTGCCTCCTTATAGCCATTCTGACCACAGTGAGCTGCTATGTCCTTGCGGTTTGGATTTGCCTTGGCCTCAGACTTAATGAGGGTGAACAAGTTTTCATGCACCTGTTGGCCCTCTTTAGATCTTCTTGGGAGAAACCTCCGTGTCCATCTTTGGCCCAGGATTTCATTGGCTTGTTCTTTTTCTTGTGGAGACGTGTGAGTTGATTGTATCTTTGGGCTTTTCACCCCTTGTCCGATGTGTGCTTTGCAAACATCCACTGCCAGTTGTTGTGCTGTCTTTGCATTGAGTCGATGGTTTCCTTGACTGGGCAGAAGCGTCTGCATGTGAGGTGGTCCCGTTTGTTTCTTGTCTCCTTTGCTGCCCTTGCCCAGTCAGACAGGCTTCTTCCAAATAGGCGGCTCAGACAGATGGCAAAGAGCACTCTGCCTAGGTCTTCTCCTACAAGTTTCACGGTTTCAAGTGTGCCATTCAGGGCTTTAATCCATTCCAGGTGGTGCGTGTGCCAGGTGGCACATCATGGTCTACTCTCGTTGTGTTCCATGTGGCTGTGCAGGCTTCCCAGCACCGTTTCTTGGAGAGACTCTCCTTTGTCCACTGTCTCCTCTTGGCTCCCTGGTCGCAAATGGGCTGTCCTTGTATGTTTGAGTTGGGCTCTGGGCTCTCGATTCTGTTGCATGGGTCTGTGTGCCTGTTTTTGGGCCCGGACTGTGCCGTTTCGGTACCTAGCGCTTCGTCCTCTATGTTGAAATCAGAAAGTGTGATACGTCCTGCTTTGTTCATTTTCCTGAGGATTCCTTGGCCTATTCAGGGTCTCTTGTTGCTGGCTGGAAACTTTAGGATTCTCTCTTCTATCTCTCTGGCAAATATGGCTGCAACTTTGACTGGGATTGCATGGAATCCAGAGATTCCTTTCTCCGCTAGGGACGTTTCAAGTGTGTTAATTCTTCCATTCCTAGGTCCCGGAATATCCTTCTTTTTCCTTGTGTCGTCTTGAATTTCTTTCCCCAAACGTTTGCTAGTTTTCGGTTGACATAGCTTTCACCTGTTTTGCTAAGGTTCTTCATAGACATCTTCTTCTTCGTACTGGCAAGCTGTGTTTTTTGTTCGTTTGTGTTTGGCTTCCGTTTGTCTACTCTTTGCAACTTGTAATTGGTTCTGTTTTGGCAGAAGTGCATCGCTGTGCTCACATCTGCTGGCAATGCTCCTGTATTTGCTGTGGAAGTCTGGCCCTATCTAACGTCCCTTCCCATCTGCCTCTGCACCCCCTCGGACGCCTGCCCCAGAATGACTGAAGCAGTGGTGAGGAGGCTCACCCCCAGGATTCCACCCGGCCCACCCCGGGCCACCGACCCAGAAGCTGCGGACCTCACCACTGCACCACCGGCCGGCCCCTTTCATGTTCCATTGGCAACCTGCAGTTGAGTGCAATGGGGCTTGAATATGCTGCTTGAGCCCAACTCTGGCACTGTGTAGATGAGGCCAGGTTGTTTGTCGGGGCCACTGTGACGTCAGAGGATTGGTCACAGTTGTGCGTCTGCTGTCCCGGCAAACTTCATGGACACAGGGCTTCAGAGCCCGCTTGGAGCAGTCTCGTAACGCACCCTTCCCAGTGAGCCCAGGTTTGACCTTCGTTGCCGTTTTTTGGCTTGTGAATTTCTCTGACTTTCAAACGTTCCAGCACAGTGTGTCTAAAGACTGACATCTTTCATTGTGGATTATTCAGGTGTGATATCTGTTCGCCTTGCATTTTCTGGGACCTTTTTTTCTTTTCCACAGTATACTCGTCATGGTCTTTCTCAGCTATCTCCCTTAGATGTGCTCATCAGTCCGTTCTCCTTCAGTCCAAGTGATTAATTTTGTATTTCTTGAATCACCGTATGTTCTCTAGGCCGAGGTGTGAGTGCTTTCGTGATTCTTGGTTGCTGTCTTTGAATTTGCAGCGGTCACTTGTAGGACTCTTTGCTATCCTAGCCTAGGTCAAGTGAAGCACTGACAACCCGTGGTCATCTGGCTTGGTTTGACATCCTGAGATCAGAAACTCCAAATTCGAGGTGGTCCTGGCAACCCCCTTCATGGACATAACGTTTTTCTGAGACAAATTAGACAAATCTGATGAATTCCTCGCTCCAGGAAAGATATTTTTCTTTCTCTTTTGTGGATTCGGGAAGTTTCGAACTTGACCCCTGACCCTTGAACATTGCCCTAGATTCCATCTAGATAAGGGCTGACTTTATTTCTATAGGCTGTGCCATTTGTTTGACCTACATCCTCAGCCCTGGCATGTTTATTTTTCTGGAAACAGAATTGTAATGTTCTAATTTTCAGCCAGCTTCCTTCCATATGGCGTCAAAGCACATAATCAATAATCCTTCTACGGCAAGAAGTCGGGGGAGAGAATTTCATTGGAGCCAAAGTGAGCACTCTAGCCTGGGAGGGCAGCCTTCACAAAGGAACCAAGCCCTCTGGAAAAGGGTGATTTTCAGCACACTTGTAGAGCCCTTCCCAACAAAGAGACCTACCCCAAGCATGACAGGGCTCCATTCCTTCAAGGCTTCCAAGACATCTCTTGGGACGCATTAGCATGTGGCCAGTGGGCCCCCGTGACGCCAGAGCTATGGAAAGTGAGACTGATCTTCGAAGAACGCTAGGGGCCTAGGAAAGGAGGCATCGACTCTTCTCTTCAACGTCCTCAAGAGATCCTTCTTGGCTTTGGATTATGCTTAAGGCAGAAGGACACTGTAGGTCTGATAAGGCCCAAGTGCGGCCTCGTGTTTCCAATCAAGTTTCAAGCTTGAATCAGCATGGCCTCCCCATAGACTTGAATAGATGACAATGTTCTCCTCTCAGTGCTTGTCCCTCTATTCTGGCTTCTTGCCAAGGATTCCTTTCTTATCCCTGGCATCAGAGTCTGTTTGATCTCTTCCAGTTTCTGTGCCCGCTTTCTGTTTGTCAAAGCTGTTTCTGGGTATGTCTCCCTTTAATAGCCCAGCCTAGGCCAATCCTCAGACTGTAACCATGCGGCCATCTTGGGGGACATGTTCACCGTGATGTCATAAAGAACCTCAGAAGGCCAAGTTGTCCTGACAACCTCCAAGCACACAGAGTTTCAGAGCCATCTCAGACCAGTCTGACTCCTCCCCCTTTCCAGGTAGGATAGTTTTCCTTTTTCTGGATTTCTTGTCGGTTTCTAACTTTCTCCTCGAACTTGGAAAGGCCTGCTCCATTCTCTCTAGACACTGGTTTCTTTCCTGTAAGATTACACTGGGTGTTATCTCTTATGTCGTGGGTAGATGGCCAAGTGGGTGGACCTTCCCCAGAGAAAGTCCTGGACTCCCTCCCAAGTTGAAGTTGCCCAGGCAATCCTCTGATGCGCAATGATCGTGTCATCTCCTAGCACTCTGCCAATTCCGCCTTGGCAGGTCCCATGTTTAACTTCCTTCTTCCTTTGGGGAAGTGTACCAGATGCCTTCCTAGATTGGAATATTCTCACGGTTCTTTTTCTGGTGCGTATTGAGAACGGACCCTCACAATTGCTACTCCTTTATGACCTCTGTCCGCACCGTACCATGAAATCTCTATTCCCTAACAGTGCTAATGTGATCTGCACCCGCGCTGTGAAAGAGTGAGGCCCGGGCCACCCAAGCGGAACGTGGGCACTTGCCCGCTCCACCACAGGGCCGGCCCTGACTTGTACTTTTGGACCAACCTGTGGCCTGAACTTGGGAAGATGTGGGCCTGTTTGGATTATTCGTGAAGGTGATTAGTAGGAACATCATGGACGGTAACGTTTTCCGTTGGTTCCTGGGCTTAGCACGGATCAGGTTCTCTTGGTAGGATTCCTCTTCATGTATTTGGAATGGTCTACCTTTCTGTAGCATCAGTCAGGCTTTTGAGGTGATTTTCCATCCTTGGAAGTTCACCTTCTCTAATCTCTTTCAGCCCCCAAAGCTGTATGCCGTCATTCTGGACCCCTTTTTGGATGTTTGATTTTAGGTGGATTTATTGCCATAACCCTGCATTAGAACATCCTATGTCTTTCAGATTTACATCCTCATCGATTTAGACTTCCGTGTAGGTTCCATCCTCTTCACCAGCGTAAGCCGAATCACAGGCCCTCACCACACACTTGTGCCTCATCATCTCTTTCACCCTCCCCCACCGCCCCGCTTTGCCTCTGGGCGCCCCCGATCAAATGTCCAGTGCCACCTGTTGGTTAGTGCTTGTTTTTTCTTCTCCTTGTAAGTGAGATCCTACGGTATTTGACTTTGTCCCTGGGGCTTGTTTCACTTCCCCTAAAACCCTCCCAGCCATTCTGGTGGTCACAAATGGCTGGATTGCATCCTTTGTTCCCGCTGAGTGGTCTGCCATTGTGTGGCTATAGCCCATGTTCCTTCTCCATTCGTCCCTTGCTGGGCACCAGGGCGGCTTCCAAGTCTTGGAGAGCGGGAGTAAGGCTGTGGTGAACTCAGCGGTGCACATGTCTTTAGGCGGTAGTGTTTCCGAGTTCTTTGGCTAAACGCGCCCCAGAGGAATAGCTGGATCATATGGGACATGGATTCTTAAATTTCGGAGCCAGTTTCACTTCGCTTGGCCTAGTGGCTGCACCGGTTTCCACTGCCAGCAGCAGTGCAGGAGGCTTCCCTTCTCTAAACCTCCTCTCTGACGCTTGTTGTTTCCTGTCTGCCTCCTTATAGCCATTCGGACCACAGTGAGCTGCTATGTCATTGCGGTTTGGATTTGCCTTGGCCTCAGGCTTAATGAGGGTGAACAAGTTTTCATGCACCTGTTGGCCCTCTTTAGATCTTCTTGGGAGAAATCTCTATGTCCATCTTTGGCTCAGGTTTTCATTGGCTTGTACTTTTTCTTGTGAAGACGTGTGAGTTGATTGTATCTTTGGGCTTCTCCCCCCTTGTCCGATGTGTGCTTTGCAAACATCCACTCCCAGTTGTTGTGCTGTCTTTGCATTGAGTCGATGGTTTCCTTGACTGGGCAGAAGCGTCTGCATGTGAGGTGGTCCCGTTTGTTTCTTGTCTCCTTTGCTGCCCTTGCCCAGTCAGACAGGCTTCTTCCAAATAGGCGGCTCAGACAGATGGCAAAGAGCACTCTGCCTAGGTCTTCTCCTACAAGTTTCACGGTTTCAAGAGTGCCATTCAGGGCTTTAATCCATTCCAGGTGGTGCGTGTGCCAGGTGGAACATCATGGTCTACTCTCGTTGTGTTCCATGTGGCTGTGCAGGATTCCCAGCACCGTTTCTTGGAGAGACTCTCCTTTGTCCACTGTCTCCTCTTGGCTCCCTGGTCGCAAATGGGCTGTCCATGTATGTTTGAGTTGGGCTCTGGGCTCTCGATTCTGTTGCATGGGTCTGTGTGCCTGTTTTTGGGCCCGGACTGTGCCGTTTCGGTACCTAGCGCTTCGTCCTCTAGGTTGAAATCAGAAAGTGTGATACGTCCTGCTTTGTTTGTTTTCCTGAGGATTCCTTGGCCTATTCAGGGTCTCTTGTTGCTGGCTGGAAACTTTAGGATTCTCTCTTCTATCTCTCTGGCAAATATGGCTGCAACTTTGACTGGGATTGCATGGAATCCAGAGATTCCTTTCTCCGCTATGGACGTTTCAAGTGTGTTAATTCTTCCATTCCTAGGTCCCGGAATATCCTTCTTTTTCCTTGTGTCGTCTTGAATTTCTTTCCCCAAAAGTTTGCTAGTTTTCGGTTGACATAGCTTTCACCTGTTTTGCTAAGGCTCTTCATAGACATCTTCTTCTTCGTACTGGCAAGCTGTGTTTTCTGTTCGTTTGTGTTTAGCTTCTGTTTTTCTATTCTTTTCAACTTGTAGTTGGTTCTGTTTTGGCAGAAGTGCATCGCTGTGCTCACATCTGCTGGCAATGCTCCTGTATTTGCTGTGGAAGTCTGGCCCTATCTAACGTCCCTTCCCATCTGCCTCTACACCCCCTCGGACGCCTGCCCAAGAATGACTGAAGCAGTGGTGAGGAGGCTCACCCCCAGGATTCCACCCGGCCCACCCCGGGCCACCGACCCAGAAGCTGCGGACCTCACCGCTGCACCACCGGCCGGCCCCTTTCATGTTCCATTGGCAACCTGCAGTTGAGTGCAATGGGGCTTGAATATGCTGCTTGAGCCCAGCTCTGGCACTGTGTAGATGAGGCCAGGTGGTTTGTCGGGGCCACTGTGACGTCAGAGGATTGGTCATAATTCTGTGTCTGCTGTCCCGGCAAGCTTCATGGACACAGGGCTTCAGAGCCCGCTTGGAGCAGTCTCATAACTCACCCTTCCCAGTGAGCCCAGGTTTGACCTTCGCTGCCGTGTTTTGGCTTGTGAATTTCTCTGACTTTCAAACGTTCCAGCAGATCCTGTCTAAAGACTAACATCTTTCATTGTGGATTATTCAGGTGTGATATCTGTTCGCCTTGCATTTTCTGGGACCTTTTTTTCTTTTCCACAGTATGCTCGTCATGGTCTTTCTCAGCTATCTCCCTTAGATGTGCTTATCAGTCCGTTCTCCTTCAGTCCAAGGGATTAATTTTATATTTCTTGAATCACCGTATGTTCTCTAGGCCGAGGTGTGAGTGGTTTCGTGATTCTTGGTTGCTGTCTTTGAATTTGCAGCGGTCACTTGTAGGACTCTTTGCTATCCTAGCCTAGGTCAAACGAAGCACTGAGAACCCGTGGTCATCTGGGTTGGTTTGACATCCTGAGAACAGAAAGTCCAAATTCGAGGTGGTCCTGGCAACCCCCTTCATGGACATCATGTTTTTCCGAGACAAATTAGACAATTCTGATGAATTCCTCGCTCCAGGAAAGATATTTTTCTTTCTCTTTTGTGGATTTGGGAAGTTTCGAACTTGACCCCTGACCCTTGGACGTTGCCCTAGATTCCGTCTAGATGCGGGCTTACTTTATTTCTATAGGCTGTGCCATTTGTTTGACCTACATCCTTAGCCCTGGCATGTTTATTTTTCTGGAAACAGAATTGTAATGTTCTAATTTTCAGCCAGCTTCCTTCCATATGGCGTCAAAGCACATAATCAATAATCCTTCTACGGCAAGAGGTCGGGGGAGAGAATTTCATTGGAGCCAAAGTGAGCACTCTAGCCTGGGAGGGCAGCCTTCACAAAGGAACGAAGCCCTCTGGAAAAGGGTGATTTTCAGCACACTTGTAGAGCCCTTCCCAACAAAGAGACCTACCCCAAGCATGACAGGGCTCCATTCCTTCGAGGATTCCAAGACATCTCTTGGGACGCATTAGCATGTGGCCAGTGGGCCCCCGTGACGCCAGAGCTATGGAAAGTGAGACTGATCTTCCAAGAACGCTAGGGGCCTAGGAAAGGAGGCATCGACTCTTCTCTTCAATGTCCTCAAGAGATCCTTCTTGACTTTGGATTATGCTTAAGGCAGAAGGACACTGTAGGTCTGATAAGGCCCAAGTGTGGCCTCGTGTTTCCAATCAAGTTTCAAGCTTGAATCAGCATGGCCTCCCCATAGACTTGAATAGATGACAATGTTCTCCTCTCAGTGCTTGTCCCTCTATTCTCGCTTCTTGCCAAGGATTCCTTTCTTATCCCTGGCATCAGAGTCTGTTTGATCTCTTCCAGTTTCTGTGCCCGCTTTCTGTTTGTCAAAGCTGTTTCTGGGTATGTCTCCCTTTAATAGCCCAGCCTAGGCCAATCCTCAGACTGTACCCATGCGGCCATCTTGGGGGACATGTTCACCGTGGTGTCATAAGAACCTCAGAAGGCCAAGTTGTCCTGACAACCTCCAAGCACACAGAGTTTCAGAGCCATCTCAGACCAGTCTGACTCCTCCCCCTTTGCAGGTAGGATAGTTTTCCTTTTTCTGGATGTCTTGTCAGTTTCTAACTTTCTCCTCGAACTTGGAAAGGCCTGCTCCCTTCTCTCTAGACACTGGTCTCTTTCCTGTAAGATTACCCTGGGTGTTATCTCTTATGTCGTGGGTAGATGGCCAAGTGGGTGGACCTTCCCCAGAGAAAGTCCTGGACTCCCTCCCAAGTTGAAGTTGCCCAGGCAATCCTCTGATGCGCAATGATCGTGTCATCTCCTAGCACTCTGCCAATTCCGCCTTGGCAGGTCCCATGTTTTCCTTCCTTCTTCCTTTGGGGAAGTGTACCAGATGCCTTCCTAGATTGGAATATTCTCACGGTTCTTTTTCTGGTGCGTATTGAGAACGGACCCTCACAATTGCTACTCCTTTATGACCTCTGTCCGCACCGTACCATGAAATCTCTATTCCCTAACAGTGCTAATGTGATCTGCACCCGCGCTGTGAAAGAGTGAGGCCCGGGCCACCCAAGCGGAATGTGGGCACTTGCCCGCTCCACCACAGGGCCGGCCCTGACTTGTACTTTTGGACCAACCTGTGGCCTGAACTTGGGAAGATGTGGGCCTGTTTGGATTATTCGTGAAGGTGATTAGTAGGAACATCATGGACGGTAACGTTTTCCGTTGGTTCCTGGGCTTAGCACGGATCAGGTTCTCTTGGTAGGATTCCTCTTCATGTATTTGGAATGGTCTACCTTTCTGTAGCATCAGTCAGGCTTTTGAGGTGATTTTCCATCCTTGGAAGTTCACCTTCTCTAATCTCTTTCAGCCCCCAAAGCTGTATGCCGTCATTCTGGACCCCTTTTTGGATGTTTGATTTTAGGTGGATTTATTGCCATAACCCTGCATTAGAACATCCTATGTCTTTCAGATTTACATCCTCATCGATTTAGACTTCCGTGTAGGTTCCATCCTCTTCACCAGCGTAAGCCGAATCACAGGCCCTCACCACACACTTGTGCCTCATCATCTCTTTCACCCTCCCCCACCGCCCCGCTTTGCCTCTGGGCGCCCCCGATCAAATGTCCAGTGCCACCTGTTGGTTAGTGCTTGTTTTTTCTTCTCCTTGTAAGTGAGATCCTACGGTATTTGACTTTGTCCCTGGGGCTTGTTTCACTTCCCCTAAAACCCTCCCAGCCATTCTGGTGGTCACAAATGGCTGGATTGCATCCTTTGTTCCCGCTGAGTGGTCTGCCATTGTGTGGCTATAGCCCATGTTCCTTCTCCATTCGTCCCTTGCTGGGCGCCAGGGCGGCTTCCAAGTCTTGGAGAGCGGGAGTAAGGCTGTGGTGAACTCAGCGGTGCACATGTCTTTAGGCGGTAGTGTTTCCGAGTTCTTTGGCTAAACGCGCCCCAGAGGTATAGCTGGATCATATGGGACATGGATTCTTAAATTTCGGAGGCAGTTCCACTTCGCTTGGCCTAGTGGCTGCACCGGTTTCCACTGCCAGCAGCAGTGCAGGAGGCTTCCCTTCTCTCCACCTCCTCACTGACGCTTGTTGTTTCCTGTCTCCCTCCTTATAGCCATTCTGACAACAGTGAGCTGCTATGTCATTGCGGTTTGGATTTGCCTTGGCCTCAGACTTAATGAGGGAGAACAAGTTTTCATGCACCTGTTGGCCCTCTTTAGATCTTCTTGGGAGAAACCTCCGTGTCCATCTTTGGCCCAGGATTTCATTGGCTTGTTCTTTTTCTTGTGGAGACGTGTGAGTTGAGTGTATCTTTGGGCTTTTCACCCCTTGTCCGATGTGTGCTTTGCAAACATCCACTCCCAGTTGTTGTGCTGTCTTTGCATTGAGTCGATGGTTTCCTTGACTGGGCAGAAGCGTCTGCATGTGAGGTGGTCCCGTTTGTTTCTTGTCTCCTTTGCTGCCCTTGCCCAGTCAGACAGGCTTCTTCCAAATAGGCGGCTCAGACAGATGGCAAAGAGCACTCTGCCTAGGTCTTCTCCTACAAGTTTCACGGTTTCAAGTGTGCCATTCAGGGCTTTAATCCATTCCAGGTGGTGCGTGTGCCAGGTGGCACATCATGGTCTACTCTCGTTGTGTTCCATGTGGCTGTGCAGGCTTCCCAGCACCGTTTCTTGGAGAGACTCTCCTTTGTCCACTGTCTCCTCTTGGCTCCCTGGTCGCAAATGGGCTGTCCTTGTATGTTTGAGTTGGGCTCTGGGCTCTCGATTCTGTTGCATGGGTCTGTGTGCCTGTCTTTGGGCCCGGACTGTGCCGTTTCGGTACCTAGCGCTTCGTCCTCTATGTTGAAATCAGAAAGTGTGATACGTCCTGCTTTGTTCATTTTCCTGAGGATCCCTTGGCCTATTCAGGGTCTCTTGTTGCTGGCTGGAAACTTTAGGATTCTCTCTTCTATCTCTCTGGCAAATATGGCTGCAACTTTGACTGGGATTGCATGGAATCCAGAGATTCCTTTCTCCGCTATGGACGTTTCAAGTGTGTTAATTCTTCCATTCCTAGGTCCCGGAATATCCTTCTTTTTCCTTGTGTCGTCTTGAATTTCTTTCCCCAAACGTTTGCTAGTTTTCGGTTGACATAGCTTTCACCTGTTTTGCTAAGGTTCTTCATAGACATCTTCTTCTTCGTACTGGCAAGCTGTGTTTTTTGTTCGTTTGTGTTTAGCTTCCGTTTGTCTACTCTTTGCAACTTGTAATTGGTTCTGTTTTGGCAGAAGTGCATCGCTGTGCTCACATCTGCTGGCAACGCTCCTGTATTTGCTGTGGAAGTCTGGCCCTATCTAACGTCCCTTCCCATCTGCCTCTGCACCCCCTCGGACGCCTGCCCCAGAATGACTGAAGCAGTGGTGAGGAGGCTCACCCCCAGGATTCCACCCGGCCCACCCCGGGCCACCGACCCAGAAGCTGCGGACCTCACCACTGCACCACCGGCCGGCCCCTTTCATGTTCCATTGGCAACCTGCAGTTGAGTGCAATGGGGCTTGAATATGCTGCTTGAGCCCAACTCTGGCACTGTGTAGATGAGGCCAGTTTGTTTGTCGGGGCCACTGTGACGTCAGAGGATTGGTCATAGTTGTGCGTCTGCTGTCCCGGCAAACTTCATGGACACAGGGCTTCAGAGCCCGCTTGGAGCAGTCTCATAACGCACCCTTCCCAGTGAGCCCAGGTTTGACCTTCGTTGCCGTTTTTTGGCTTGTGAATTTCTCTGACTTTCAAACGTTCCAGCACAGTGTGTCTAAAGACTGACATCTTTCATTGTGGATTATTCAGGTGTGATATCTGTTCGCCTTGCATTTTGTGGGACCTTTTTTTCTTTTCCACAGTATACTCGTCATGGTCTTTCTCAGCTATCTCCCTTAGATGTGCTCATCAGTCCGTTCTCCTTCAGTCCAAGTGATTAATTTTGTATTTCTTGAATCACCGTATGTTCTCTAGGCCGAGGTGTGAGTGCTTTCGTGATTCTTGGTTGCTGTCTTTGAATTTGCAGTGGTCACTTGTAGGACTCTTTGCTATCCTAGCCTAGGTCAAGCGAAGCACTGACAACCCGTGGTCATCTGGCTTGGTTTGACATCCTGAGATCAGAAACTCCAAATTCGAGGTGGTCCTGGCAACCCCCTTCATGGACATAATGTTTTTCAGAGACAAATTAGACAAATCTGATGAATTCCTCGCTCCAGGAAAGATATTTTTCTTTCTCTTTTGTGGATTCGGGAAGTTTCGAACTTGACCCCTGACCCTTGAACATTGCCCTAGATTCCATCTAGATAAGGGCTGACTTTATTTCTATAGGCTGTGCCATTTGTTTGACCTACATCCTCAGCCCTGGCATGTTTATTTTTCTGGAAACAGAATTGTAATGTTCTAATTTTGAGCCGGCTTCCTTCCATATGGCGTCAAAGCACACAATCAATAATCCTTCTACGGCAAGAAGTCGGGGGAGAGAATTTCATTGGAGCCAAAGTGAGCACTCTAGCCTGGGAGGGCAGCCTTCACAAAGGAACCAAGCCCTCTGGAAAAGGGTGATTTTCAGCACACTTGTAGAGCCCTTCCCAACAAAGAGACCTACCCCAAGCATGACAGGGCTCCATTCCTTCAAGGCTTCCAAGACATCTCTTGGGACGCATTAGCATGTGGCCAGTGGTCCCCCGTGACGCCAGAGCTATGGAAAGTGAGACTGATCTTCGAAGAATGCTAGGGCTCTTGGAAAGGAGGCATCGACTCTTCTCTTCAACGTCCTCAAGAGATCCTTCTTGACTTTGGATTATACTTAAGGCAGAAGGACACTGTAGGTCTGATAATGCCCAAGTGCGGCCTCGTGTTTCCAATCAAGTTTCAAGCTTGAATCAGCATGGCCTCCCCATAGACTTGAATAGATGACAATGTTCTCCTCTCAGTGCTTGTCCCTCTATTCTGGCTTCTTGCCAAGGATTCCTTTCTTATCCCTGGCATCAGAGTCTGTTTGATCTCTTCCAGTTTCTGTGCCCGCTTTCTGTTTGTCAAAGCTGTTTCTGGGTATGTCTCCCTTTAATAGCCCAGCCTAGGCCAATCCTCAGACTGTAACAATGCGGCCATCTTGGGGGACATGTTCACCGTGATGTCATAAAGAACCTCAGAAGGCCAAGTTGTCCTGACAACCTCCAAGCACACAGAGTTTCAGAGCCATCTCAGACCAGTCTGACTCCTCCCCCTTTCCAGGTAGGATAGTTTTCCTTTTTCTGGATTTCTTGTCGGTTTCTAACTTTCTCCTCGAACTTGGAAAGGCCTGCTCCATTCTCTCTAGACACTGGTTTCTTTCCTGTAAGATTACCCTGGGTGTTATCTCTTATGTCTTGGGTAGATGGCCAAGTGGGTGGACCTTCCCCAGAGAAAGTCCTGGACTCCCTCCCAAGTTGAAGTTGCCCAGGCAATCCTCTGATGCGCAATGATCGTGTCATCTCCTAGCACTCTGCCAATTCCGCCTTGGCAGGTCCCATGTTTTCCTTCCTTCTTCCTTTGGGGAAGTGTACCAGATGCCTTCCTAGATTGGAATATTCTCACGGTTCATTTTCTGGTGCGTATTGAGAACGGACCCTCACAATTGCTACTCCTTTAGGACCTCTGTCCGCACCGTACCATGAAATCTCTATTCCCTAACAGTGCTAATGTGATCTGCACCCGTGCTGTGAAAGAGTGAGGCCCGGGCCACCCAAGCGGAACGTGGGCACTTGCCCGCTCCACCACAGGGCCGGCCCTGACTTGTACTTTTGGACCAACCTGTGGCCTGAACTTGGGAAGATGTGGGCCTGTTTGGATTATTCGTGAAGGGGATTAGTAGGAACATCATGGACGGTAACGTTTTCCGTTGGTTCCTGGGCTTAGCACGGATCAGGTTCTCTTGGTAGGATTCCTCTTCATGTATTTGGAATGGTCTACCTTTCTGTAGCATCAGTCAGGCTTTTGAGGTGATTTTCCATCCTTGGAAGTTCACCTTCTCTAATCTCTTTCAGCCCCCAAAGCTGTATGCCGTCATTCTGGACCCCTTTTTGGATGTTTGATTTTAGGTGGATTTATTGCCATAACCCTGCATTAGAACATGCTATGTCTTTCAGATTTACATCCTCATCGATTTAGACTTCCGTGTAGGTTCCATCCTCTTCACCAGCGTAAGCCGAATCACAGGCCCTCACCACACACTTGTGCCTCATCATCTCTTTCACCCTCCCCCACCGCCCCGCTTTGCCTCTGGGCGCCCCCGATCAAATGTCCAGTGCCACCTGTTGGTTAGTGCTTGTTTTTTCTTCTCCTTGTAAGTGAGATCCTACGGTATTTGACTTTGTCCCTGGGGCTTGTTTCACTTCCCCTAAAACCCTCCCAGCCATTCTGGTGGTCACAAATGGCTGGATTGCATCCTTTGTTCCCGCTGAGTGGTCTGCCATTGTGTGGCTATAGCCCATGTTCCTTCTCCATTCGTCCCTTGCTGGGCGCCAGGGCGGCTTCCAAGTCTTGGAGAGCGGGAGTAAGGCTGTGCTGAACTCAGCGGTGCACATGTCTTTAGGCGGTAGTGTTTCCGAGTTCTTTGGCTAAACGCGCCCCAGAGGAATAGCTGGATCATATGGGACATGGATTCTTAAATTTCGGAGGCAGTTCCACTTCGCTTGGCCTAGTGGCTGCACCGGTTTCCACTGCCAGGAGCAGTGCAGGAGGCTTCCCTTCTCTCCACCTCCTCTCTGACGCTTGTTGTTTCCTGTCTCCCTCCTTATAGCCATTCTGACAACAGTGAGCTGCTATGTCATTGCGGTTTGGATTTGCCTTGGCCTCAGACTTAATGAGGGAGAACAAGTTTTCATGCACCTGTTGGCCCTCTTTAGATCTTCTTGGGAGAAACCTCCGTGTCCATCTTTGGCCCAGGATTTCATTGGCTTGTTCTTTTTCTTGTGGAGACGTGTGAGTTGAGTGTATCTTTGGGCTTTTCACCCCTTGTCCGATGTGTGCTTTGCAAACATCCACTCCCAGTTGTTGTGCTGTCTTTGCATTGAGTCGATGGTTTCCTTGACTGGGCAGAAGCGTCTGCATGTGAGGTGGTCCCGTTTGTTTCTTGTCTCCTTTGCTGCCCTTGCCCAGTCAGACAGGCTTCTTCCAAATAGGCGGCTCAGACAGATGGCAAAGAGCACTCTGCCTAGGTCTTCTCCTACAAGTTTCACGGTTTCAAGTGTGCCATTCAGGGCTTTAATCCATTCCAGGTGGTGCGTGTGCCAGGTGGCACATCATGGTCTACTCTCGTTGTGTTCCATGTGGCTGTGCAGGCTTCCCAGCACCATTTCTTGGAGAGACTCTCCTTTGTCCACTGTCTCCTCTTGGCTCCCTGGTCGCAAATGGGCTGTCCTTGTATGTTTGAGTTGGGCTCTGGGCTCTCGATTCTGTTGCATGGGTCTGTGTGCCTGTCTTTGGGCCCGGACTGTGCCGTTTCGGTACCTAGCGCTTCGTCCTCTATGTTGAAATCAGAAAGTGTGATACGTCCTGCTTTGTTCATTTCCCTGAGGATCCCTTGGCCTATTCAGGGTCTCTTGTTGCTGGCTGGAAACTTTAGGATTCTCTCTTCTATCTCTCTGGCAAATATGGCTGCAACTTTGACTGGGATTGCATGGAATCCAGAGATTCCTTTCTCCGCTATGGACGTTTCAAGTGTGTTAATTCTTCCATTCCTAGGTCCCGGAATATCCTTCTTTTTCCTTGTGTCGTCTTGAATTTCTTTCCCCAAACGTTTGCTAGTTTTCGGTTGACATAGCTTTCACCTGTTTTGCTAAGGTTCTTCATAGACATCTTCTTCTTCGTACTGGCAAGCTGTGTTTTTTGTTCGTTTGTGTTTAGCTTCCGTTTGTCTACTCTTTGCAACTTGTAATTGGTTCTGTTTTGGCAGAAGTGCATCGCTGTGCTCACATCTGCTGGCAACGCTCCTGTATTTGCTGTGGAAGTCTGGCCCTATCTAACGTCCCTTCCCATCTGCCTCTGCACCCCCTCGGACGCCTGCCCCAGAATGACTGAAGCAGTGGTGAGGAGGCTCACCCCCAGGATTCCACCCGGCCCACCCCGGGCCACCGACCCAGAAGCTGCGGACCTCACCACTGCACCACCGGCCGGCCCCTTTCATGTTCCATTGGCAACCTGCAGTTGAGTGCAATGGGGCTTGAATATGCTGCTTGAGCCCAACTCTGGCACTGTGTAGATGAGGCCAGTTTGTTTGTCGGGGCCACTGTGACGTCAGAGGATTGGTCATAGTTGTGCGTCTGCTGTCCCGGCAAACTTCATGGACACAGGGCTTCAGAGCCCGCTTGGAGCAGTCTCATAACGCACCCTTCCCGGTGAGCCCAGGTTTGACCTTCGTTGCCGTTTTTTGGCTTGTGAATTTCTCTGACTTTCAAACGTTCCAGCACAGTGTGTCTAAAGACTGACATCTTTCATTGTGGATTATTCAGGTGTGATATCTGTTCGCCTTGCATTTTGTGGGACCTTTTTTTCTTTTCCACAGTATACTCGTCATGGTCTTTCTCAGCTATCTCCCTTAGATGTGCTCATCAGTCCGTTCTCCTTCAGTCCAAGTGATTAATTTTGTATTTCTTGAATCACCGTATGTTCTCTAGGCCGAGGTGTGAGTGCTTTCGTGATTCTTGGTTGCTGTCTTTGAATTTGCAGCGGTCACTTGTAGGACTCTTTGCTATCCTAGCCTAGGTCAAGCGAAGCACTGACAACCCGTGGTCATCTGGCTTGGTTTGACATCCTGAGATCAGAAACTCCAAATTCGAGGTGGTCCTGGCAACCCCCTTCATGGACATAATGTTTTTCTGAGACAAATTAGACAAATCTGATGAATTCCTCGCTCCAGGAAAGATATTTTTCTTTCTCTTTTGTGGATTCGGGAAGTTTCGAACTTGACCCCTGACCCTTGAACATTGCCCTAGATTCCATCTAGATAAGGGCTGACTTTATTTCTATAGGCTGTGCCATTTGTTTGACCTACATCCTCAGCCCTGGCATGTTTATTTTTCTGGAAACAGAATTGTAATGTTCTAATTTTCAGCCGGCTTCCTTCCATATGGCGTCAAAGCACATAATCAATAATCCTTCTACGGCAAGAAGTCGGGGGAGAGAATTTCATTGGAGCCAAAGTGAGCACTCTAGCCTGGGAGGGCAGCCTTCACAAAGGAACCAAGCCCTCTGGAAAAGGGTGATTTTCAGCACACTTGTAGAGCCCTTCCCAACAAAGAGACCTACCCCAAGCATGACAGGGCTCCATTCCTTCAAGGCTTCCAAGACATCTCTTGGGACGCATTAGCATGTGGCCAGTGGTCCCCCGTGACGCCAGAGCTATGGAAAGTGAGACTGATCTTCGAAGAATGCTAGGGCTCTTGGAAAGGAGGCATCGACTCTTCTCTTCGACGTCCTCAAGAGATCCTTCTTGACTTTGGATTATACTTAAGGCAGAAGGACACTGTAGGTCTGATAATGCCCAAGTGCGGCCTCGTGTTTCCAATCAAGTTTCAAGCTTGAATCAGCATGGCCTCCCCATAGACTTGAATAGATGACAATGTTCTCCTCTCAGTGCTTGTCCCTCTATTCTGGCTTCTTGCCAAGGATTCCTTTCTTATCCCTGGCATCAGAGTCTGTTTGATCTCTTCCAGTTTCTGTGCCCGCTTTCTGTTTGTCAAAGCTGTTTCTGGGTATGTCTCCCTTTAATAGCCCAGCCTAGGCCAATCCTCAGACTGTAACCATGTGGCCATCTTGGGGGACATGTTCACCGTGATGTCATAAAGAACCTCAGAAGGCCAAGTTGTCCTGACAACCTCCAAGCACACAGAGTTTCAGAGCCATCTCAGACCAGTCTGACTCCTCCCCCTTTCCAGGTAGGATAGTTTTCCTTTTTCTGGATTTCTTGTCGGTTTCTAACTTTCTCCTCGAACTTGGAAAGGCCTGCTCCCTTCTCTCTAGACACTGGTTTCTTTCCTGTAAGATTACCCTGGGTGTTATCTCTTATGTCTTGGGTAGATGGCCAAGTGGGTGGACCTTCCCCAGAGAAAGTCCTGGACTCCCTCCCAAGTTGAAGTTGCCCAGGCAATCCTCTGATGCGCAATGATCGTGTCATCTCCTAGCACTCTGCCAATTCCGCCTTGGCAGGTCCCATGTTTTCCTTCCTTCTTCCTTTGGGGAAGTGTACCAGATGCCTTCCTAGATTGGAATATTCTCACGGTGCTTTTTCTGGTGCGTATTGAGAACGGACCCTCACAATTGGTACTCCTTTAGGACCTCTGTCCGCACCGTACCATGAAATCTCTATTCCCTAACAGTGCTAATGTGATCTGCACCCGTGCTGTGAAAGAGTGAGGCCCGGGCCTCCCAAGCGGAACGTGGGCACTTGCCCGCTCCACCACAGGGCCGGCCCTGACTTGTACTTTTGGACCAACCTGTGGCCTGAACTTGGGAAGATGTGGGCCTGTTTGGATTATTCGTGAAGGTGATTAGTAGGAACATCATGGACGGTAACGTTTTCCGTTGGTTCCTGGGCTTAGCACGGATCAGGTTCTCTTGGTAGGATTCCTCTTCATGTATTTGGAATGGTCTACCTTTCTGTAGCATCAGTCAGGCTTTTGAGGTGATTTTCCATCCTTGGAAGTTCACCTTCTCTAATCTCTTTCAGCCCCCAAAGCTGTATGCCGTCATTCTGGACCCCTTTTTGGATGTTTGATTTTAGGTGGATTTATTGCCATAACCCTGCATTAGAACATCCTATGTCTTTCAGATTTACATCCTCATCGATTTAGACTTCCGTGTAGGTTCCATCCTCTTCACCAGCGTAAGCCGAATCACAGGCCCTCACCACACACTTGTGCCTCATCATCTCTTTCACCCTCCCCCACCGCCCTGCTTTGCCTGTGGGCGCCCCCGATCAAATGTCCAGTGCCACCTGTTGGTTAGTGCTTGTTTTTTCTTCTCCTTGTAAGTGAGATCCTATGGTATTTGACTTTGTCCCTGGGGCTTGTTTCACTTCCCCTAAAACCCTCCCAGCCATTCTGGTGGTCACAAATGGCTGGATTGCATCCTTTGTTCCCGCTGAGTGGTCTGCCATTGTGTGGCTATAGCCCATGTTCCTTCTCCATTCGTCCCTTGCTGGGCGCCAGGGCGGCTTCCAAGTCTTGGAGAGCGGGAGTAAGGCTGTGGTGAACTCAGCGGTGCACATGTCTTTAGGCGGTAGTGTTTCCGAGTTCTTTGACTAAACGCGCCCCAGAGGAATAGCTGGATCATATGGGACATGGATTCTTAAATTTCGGAGGCAGTTCCACACCGCTTGGCCTAGTGGCTGCACCGGTTTCCACTGCCAGCAGCAGTGCAGGAGACTTCCCTTCTCTCCACCTCCTCTCTGACGCTTGTTGTTTCCTGTCTGCCTCCTTATAGCCATTCTGACCACAGTGAGCTGCTATGTCATTGCGGTTTGGATTTGCCTTGGCCTCAGACTTAATGAGGGTGAACAAGTTTTCATGCACCTGTTGGCCCTCTTTAGATCTTCTTGGGAGAAACCTCCGTGTCCATCTTTGGCCCAGGATTTCATTGGCTTGTTCTTTTTCTTGTGGAGACGTGTGAGTTGATTGTATCTTTGGGCTTTTCACCCCTTGTCCGATGTGTGCTTTGCAAACATCCACTCCCAGTTGTTGTGCTGTCTTTGCATTGAGTCGATGGTTTCCTTGACTGGGCAGAAGCGTCTGCATGTGAGGTGGTCCCGTTTGTTTCTTGTCTCCTTTGCTGCCCTTGCCCAGTCAGACAGGCTTCTTCCAAATAGGCAGCTCAGACAGATGGCAAAGAGCACTCTGCCTAGGTCTTCTCCTACAAGTTTCACGGTTTCAAGTGTGCCATTCAGGGCTTTAATCCATTCCAGGTGGTGCGTGTGCCAGGTGGCACATCATGGTCTACTCTCGTTGTGTTCCATGTGGCTGTGCAGGCTTCCCAGCACCGTTTCTTGGAGAGACTCTCCTTTGTCCACTGTCTCCTCTTGGCTCCCTGGTCGCAAATGGGCTGTCCTTGTATGTTTGAGTTGGGCTCTGGGCTCTCGATTCTGTTGCATGGGTCTGTGTGCCTGTTTTTGGGCCCGGACTGTGCCGTTTCGGTACCTAGCGCTTCGTCCTCTATGTTGAAATCAGAAAGTGTGATACGTCCTGCTTTGTTCATTTTCCTGAGGATTCCTTGGCCTATTCAGGGTCTGTTGTTGCTGGCTGGAAACTTTAGGATTCTCTCTTGTATCTCTCTGGCAAATATGGCTGCAACTTTGACTGGGATTGCATGGAATCCAGAGATTCCTTTCTCCGCTATGGACGTTTCAAGTGTTTTAATTCTTCCATTCCTAGGTCCCGGAATATCCTTCTTTTTCCTTGTGTCGTCTTGAATTTCTTTCCCCAAACGTTTGCTAGTTTTCGGTTGACATAGCTTTCACCTGTTTTGCTAAGGTTCTTCATAGACATCTTCTTCTTCGTACTGGCAAGCTGTGTTTTTTGTTCATTTGTGTTTAGCTTCCGTTTGTCTACTCTTTGCAAATTGTAATTGGTTCTGTTTTGGCAGAAGTGCATCGCTGTGCTCACATCTGCTGGCAATGCTCCTGTATTTGCTGTGGAAGTCTGGCCCTATCTAACGTCCCTTCCCATCTGCCTCTGCACCCCCTCGGACGCCTGCCCCAGAATGACTGAAGCAGTGGTGAGGAGGCTCACCCCCAGGATTCCACCCGGCCCACCCCGGGCCACCGACCCAGAAGCTGCGGACCTCACCACTGCACCACCGGCCGGCCCCTTTCATGTTCCATTGGCAACCTGCAGTTGAGTGCAATGGGGCTTGAATATGCTGCTTGAGCCCAACTCTGGCACTGTGTAGATGAGGCCAGGTTGTTTGTCGGGGCCACTGTGACGTCAGAGGATTGGTCATAGTTGTGCGTCTGCTGTCCCGGCAAACTTCATGGACACAGGGCTTCAGAGCCCGCTTGGAGCAGTCTCGTAACGCACCCTTCCCAGTGAGCCCAGGTTTGACCTTCGTTGCCGTTTTTTGGCTTGTGAATTTCTCTGACTTTCAAACGTTCCAGCACAGTGTGTCTAAAGACTGACATCTTTCATTGTGGATTATTCAGGTGTGATATCTGTTCGCCTTGCATTTTCTGGGAGCTTTTTTTCTTTTCCACAGTATACTCGTCATGGTCTTTCTCAGCTATCTCCCTTAGATGTGCTCATCAGTCCGTTCTCCTTCAGTCCAAGTGATTAATTTTGTATTTCTTGAATCACCGTATGTTCTCTAGGCCGAGGTGTGAGTGCTTTCGTGATTCTTGGCTGCTGTCTTTGAATTTGCAGCGGTCACTTGTAGGACTCTTTGCTATCCTAGCCTAGGTCAAGCGAAGCACTGAGAACCCGTGGTCACCTGGCTTGGTGTGACATCCTGAGATCAGAAACTCCAAATTCGAGGTGGTCCTGGCAACCCCCTTCATGGACATAATGTTTTTCTGAGACAAATTAGACAAATCTGATGAATTCCTCGCTCCAGGAAAGATATTTTTCTTTCTCTTTTGTGGAGTCGGGAAGTTTCGAACTTGACCCCTGACCCTTGCACATTGCCCTAGATTCCATCTAGATAAGGGCTGACTTTATTTCTATAGGCTGTGCCATTTGTTTGACCTACATCCTCAGCCCTGGCATGTTTATTTTTCTGGAAACAGAATTGTAATGTTCTAATTTTCAGCCAGCTTCCTTCCATATGGCGTCAAAGCACATAATCAATAATCCTTCTACGGCAAGAAGTCGGGGGAGAGAATTTCATTGGAGCCAAAGTGAGCACTCTAGCCTGGGAGGGCAGCCTTCACAAAGGAACCAAGCCCTCTGGAAAAGGGTGATTTTCAGCACACTTGAAGAGCCCTTCCCAACAAAGAGACCTACCCCAAGCATGACAGGGCTCCATTCCTTCAAGGCTTCCAAGACATCTCTTGGGACGCATTAGCATGTGGCCAGTGGTCCCCCGTGACGCCAGAGCTATGGAAAGTGAGACTGATCTTCGAAGAATGCTAGGGGCCTTGGAAAGGAGGCATCGACTCTTCTCTTCAACGTCCTCAAGAGATCCTTCTTGACTTTGGATTATACTTAAGGCAGAAGGACACTTTAGGTGTGATAATGCCCAAGTGCGGCCTCGTGTTTCCAATCAAGTTTCAAGCTTGAATCAGCATGGCCTCCCCATAGACTTGAATAGATGACAATGTTCTCC
Source organism: Equus asinus (assembly GCF_041296235.1). Classification (NCBI taxonomy): domain Eukaryota; kingdom Metazoa; phylum Chordata; class Mammalia; order Perissodactyla; family Equidae; genus Equus; species Equus asinus. Next base: position 83,117,419 of record NC_091820.1, on the reverse strand, counting down.
TCTCAGTGCTTGTCCCTCTATTCTCGCTTCTTGCCAAGGATTCCTTTCTTATCCCTGGCATCAGAGTCTGTTTGATCTCTTCCAGTTTCTGTGCCCGCTTTCTGTTTGTCAAAGCTGTTTCTGGGTATGTCTCCCTTTAACAGCCCAGCCTAGGCCAATCCTCAGACTGTAACAATGCGGCCATCTTGGGGGACATGTTCACCGTGATGTCATAAAGAACCTCAGAAGGCCAAGTTGTCCTGACAACTTCCAAGCACACAGAGTTTCAGAGCCATCTCAGACCAGTCTGACTCCTCCCCCTTTCCAGGTAGGATAGTTTTCCTTTTTCTGGATTTCTTGTCGGTTTCTAACTTTCTCCTCGAACTTGGAAAGGCCTGCTCCCTTCTCTCTAGACACTGGTTTCTTTCCTGTAAGATTACCCTGGGTGTTATCTCTTATGTCTTGGGTAGATGGCCAAGTGGGTGGACCTTCCCCAGAGAAAGTCCTGGACTCCCTCCCAAGTTGAAGTTGCCCAGGCAATCCTCTGATGCGCAATGATCGTGTCATCTCCTAGCACTCTGCCAATTCCGCCTTGGCAGGTCCCATGTTTTCCTTCCTTCTTCCTTTGGGGAAGTGTACCAGATGCCTTCCTAGATTGGAATATTCTCACGGTTCTTTTTCTGGTGCGTATTGAGAACGGACCCTCACAATTGCTACTTCTTTAGGACCTCTGTCCGCACCGTACCATGAAATCTCTATTCCCTAACAGTGCTAATGTGATCTGCACCCGTGCTGTGAAAGAGTGAGGCCCGGGCCACCCAAGCGGAACGTGGGCACTTGCCCGCTCCACCACAGGGCCGGCCCTGACTTGTACTTTTGGACCAACCTGTGGCCTGAACTTGGGAAGATGTGGGCCTGTTTGGATTATTCGTGAAGGGGATTAGTAGGAACATCATGGACGGTAACGTTTTCCGTTGGTTCCTGGGCTTAGCACGGATCAGGTTCTCTTGGTAGGATTCCTCTTCATGTATTTGGAATGGTCTACCTTTCTGTAGCATCAGTCAGGCTTTTGAGGTGATTTTCCATCCTTGGAAGTTCACCTTCTCTAATCTCTTTCAGCCCCCAAAGCTGTATGCCGTCATTCTGGACCCCTTTTTGGATGTTTGATTTTAGGTGGATTTATTGCCATAACCCTGCATTAGAACATCCTATGTCTTTCAGATTTACATCCTCATCGATTTAGACTTCCGTGTAGGTTCCATCCTCTTCACCAGCTTAAGCCGAATCACAGGCCCTCACCACACACTTGTGCCTCATCATCTCTTTCACCCTCCCCCACCGCCCCACTTTGCCTCTGGGCGCCCCCGATCAAATGTCCAGTGCCACCTGTTGGTTAGTGCTTGTTTTTTCTTCTCCTTGTAAGTGAGATCCTACGGTATTTGACTTTGTCCCTGGGGCTTGTTTCACTTCCCCTAAAACCCTCCCAGCCATTCTGGTGGTCACAAATGGCTGGATTGCATCCTTTGTTCCCGCTGAGTGGTCTGCCATTGTGTGGCTATAGCCCATGTTCCTTCTCCATTCGTCCCTTGCTGGGCGCCAGGGCGGCTTCCAAGACTTGGAGAGTGGGAGTAAGGCTGTGGTGAACTCAGCGGTGCACATGTCTTTAGGCGGTAGTGTTTCCGAGTTCTTTGGCTAAACACGCCCCAGAGGAATAGCTGGATCATATGGGACATGGATTCTTAAATTTCGGAGGCAGTTCCACACCACTTGGCCTAGTGGCTGCACCGCTTTCCACTGCCAGCAGCAGTGCAGGAGACTTCCCTTCTCTCCACCTCCTCTCTGACGCTTGTTGTTTCCTGTCTGCCTCCTTATAGCCATTCTGACCACAGTGAGCTGCTATGTCATTGCGGTTTGGATTTGCCTTGGCCTCAGACTTAATGAGGGTGAACAAGTTTTCATGCACCTGTTGGCCCTCTTTAGATCTTCTTGGGAGAAACCTCCGTGTCCATCTTTGGCCCAGGATTTCATTGGCTTGTTCTTTTTCTTGTGGAGACGTGTGAGTTGATTGTATCTTTGGGCTTTTCACCCCTTGTCCGATGTGTGCTTTGCAAACATCCACTCCCAGTTGTTGTGCTGTCTTTGCATTGAGTCGATGGTTTCCTTGACTGGGCAGAAGCGTCTGCATGTGAGGTGGTCCCGTTTGTTTCTTGTCTCCTTTGCTGCCCTTGCCCAGTCAGACAGGCTTCTTCCAAATAGGCGGCTCAGACAGATGGCAAAGAGCACTCTGCCTAGGTCTTCTCCTACAAGTTTCACGGTTTCAAGTGTGCCATTCAGGGCTTTAATCCATTCCAGGTGGTGCGTGTGCCAGGTGGCACATCATGGTCTACTCTCGTTGTGTTCCATGTGGCTGTGCAGGCTTCCCAGCACCGTTTCTTGGAGAGACTCTCCTTTGTCCACTGTCTCCTCTTGGCTCCCTGGTCGCAAATGGGCTGTCCTTGTATGTTTGAGTTGGGCTCTGGGCTCTCGATTCTGTTGCATGGGTCTGTGTGCCTGTTTTTGGGCCCGGACTGTGCCGTTTCGGTACCTAGCGCTTCGTCCTCTATGTTGAAATCAGAAAGTGTGATACGTCCTGCTTTGTTCATTTTCCTGAGGATTCCTTGGCCTATTCAGGGTCTCTTGTTGCTGGCTGGAAACTTTAGGATTCTCTCTTCTATCTCTCTGGCAAATATGGCTGCAACTTTGACTGGGATTGCATGGAATCCAGAGATTCCTTTCTCCGCTATGGACGTTTCAAGTGTGTTAATTCTTCCATTCCTATGTCCCGGAATATCCTTCTTTTTCCTTGTGTCGTCTTGAATTTCTTTCCCCAAACGTTTGCTAGTTTTCGGTTGACATAGCTTTCACCTGTTTTGCTAAGGTTCTTCATAGACATCTTCTTCTTCGTACTGGCAAGCTGTGTTTTTTGTTCGTTTGTGTTTAGCTTCCGTTTGTCTACTCTTTGCAACTTGTAATTGGTTCTGTTTTGGCAGAAGTGCATCGCTGTGCTCACATCTGCTGGCAATGCTCCTGTATTTGCTGTGGAAGTCTGGCCCTATCTAACGTCCCTTCCCATCTGCCTCTGCACCCCCTCGGACGCCTGCCCCAGAATGACTGAAGCAGTGGTGAGGAGGCTCACCCCCAGGATTCCACCCGGCCCACCCCGGGCCACCGACCCAGAAGCTGCGGACCTCACCACTGCACCACCGGCCGGCCCCTTTCATGTTCCATTGGCAACCTGCAGTTGAGTGCAATGGGGCTTGAATATGCTGCTTGAGCCCAACTCTGGCACTGTGTAGATGAGGCCAGTTTGTTTGTCGGGGCCACTGTGACGTCAGAGGATTGGTCATAGTTGTGCGTCTGCTGTCCCGGCAAACTTCATGGACACAGGGCTTCAGAGCCCGCTTGGAGCAGTCTCATAACGCACCCTTCCCAGTGAGCCCAGGTTTGACCTTCGTTGCCGTTTTTTGGCTTGTGAATTTCTCTGACTTTCAAACGTTCCAGCACAGTGTGTCTAAAGACTGACATCTTTCATTGTGGATTATTCAGGTGTGATATCTGTTCGCCTTGCATTTTCTGGGACCTTTTTTTCTTTTCCACAGTATACTCGTCATGGTCTTTCTCAGCTATCTCCCTTAGATGTGCTCATCAGTCTGTTCTCCTTCAGTCCAAGTGATTAATTTTGTATTTCTTGAATCACCGTATGTTCTCTAGGCCGAGGTGTGAGTGCTTTCGTGATTCTTGGCTGCTGTCTTTGAATTTGCACCGGTCACTTGTAGGACTCTTTGCTATCCTAGCCTAGGTCAAGCGAAGCACTGACAACCCGTGTTCATCTTTCTTGGTTTGACATCCTGAGATCAGAAACTCCAAATTCGAGGTGGTCCTGGCAACCCCCTTCATGGACATAATGTTTTTCTGAGACAAATTAGACAAATCTGATGAATTCCTCGCTCCAGGAAAGATATTTTTCTTTCTCTTTTGTGGAGTCGGGAAGTTTCGAACTTGACCCCTGACCCTTGCACATTGCCCTAGATTCCATCTAGATAAGGGCTGACTTTATTTCTATAGGCTACATCCTCAGCCCTGGCATGTTTATTTTTCTGGAAACAGAATTGTAATGTTCTAATTTTCAGCCAGCTTCCTTCCATATGGCGTCAAAGCACACAATCAATAATCCTTCTACGGCAAGAAGTCGGGGGAGAGAATTTCATTGGAGCCAAAGTGAGCACTCTAGCCTGGGAGGGCAGCCTTCACAAAGGAACCAAGCCCTCTGGAAAAGGGTGATTTTCAGCACACTTGTAGAGCCCTTCCCAACAAAGAGACCTACCCCAAGCATGACAGGGCTCCATTCCTTCAAGGCTTCCAAGACATCTCTTGGGACGCATTAGCATGTGGCCAGTGGGCCCCCGTGACGCCAGAGCTATGGAAAGTGAGACTGATCTTCCAAGAACGCTAGGGGCCTAGGAAAGGAGGCATCGACTCTTCTCTTCAACGTCCTCAAGAGATCCTTCTTGACTTTGGATTATGCTTAAGGCAGAAGGACACTGTAGGTCTGATAAGGCCCAAGTGCGGCCTCGTGTTTCCAATCAAGTTTCAAGCTTGAATCAGCATGGCCTCCCCATAGACTTGAATAGATGACAATGTTCTCCTCTCAGTGCTTGTCCCTCTATTCTGGCTTCTTGCCAAGGATTCCTTTCTTATCCCTGGCATCAGAGTCTGTTTGATCTCTTCCAGTTTCTGTGCCCGCTTTCTGTTTGTCAAAGCTGTTTCTGGGTATGTCTCCCTTTAATAGCCCAGCCTAGGCCAATCCTCAGACTGTAACCATGCGGCCATCTTGGGGGACATGTTCACCGTGATGTCATAAAGAACCTCAGAAGGCCAAGTTGTCCTGACAACCTCCAAGCACACAGAGTTTCAGAGCCATCTCAGACCAGTCTGACTCCTCCCCCTTTCCAGGTAGGATAGTTTTCCTTTTTCTGGATTTCTTGTCGGTTTCTAACTTTCTCCTCGAACTTGGAAAGGCCTGCTCCCTTCTCTCTAGACACTGGTTTCTTTCCTGTAAGATTACCCTGGGTGTTATCTCTTATGTCTTGGGTAGATGGCCAAGTGGGTGGACCTTCCCCAGAGAAAGTCCTGGACTCCCTCCCAAGTTGAAGTTGCCCAGGCAATCCTCTGATGCGCAATGATCGTGTCATCTCCTAGCACTCTGCCAATTCCGCCTTGGCAGGTCCCATGTTTTCCTTCCTTCTTCCTTTGGGGAAGTGTACCAGATGCCTTCCTAGATTGGAATATTCTCACGGTTCTTTTTCTGGTGCGTATTGAGAACGGACCCTCACAATTGCTACTTCTTTAGGACCTCTGTCCGCACCGTACCATGAAATCTCTATTCCCTAACAGTGCTAATGTGATCTGCACCCGTGCTGTGAAAGAGTGAGGCCCGGGCCACCCAAGCGGAACGTGGGCACTTGACCGCTCCACCACAGGGCCGGCCCTGACTTGTACTTTTGGACCAACCTGTGGCCTGAACTTGGGAAGATGTGGGCCTGTTTGGATTATTCGTGAAGGGGATTAGTAGGAACATCATGGACGGTAACGTTTTCCGTTGGTTCCTGGGCTTAGCACGGATCAGGTTCTCTTGGTAGGATTCCTCTTCATGTATTTGGAATGGTCTACCTTTCTGTAGCATCAGTCAGGCTTTTGAGGTGATTTTCCATCCTTGGAAGTTCACCTTCTCTAATCTCTTTCAGCCCCCAAAGCTGTATGCCGTCATTCTGGACCCCTTTTTGGATGTTTGATTTTAGGTGGATTTATTGCCATAACCCTGCATTAGAACATCCTATGTCTTTCAGATTTACATCCTCATCGATTTAGACTTCCGTGTAGGTTCCATCCTCTTCACCAGCTTAAGCCGAATCACAGGCCCTCACCACACACTTGTGCCTCATCATCTCTTTCACCCTCCCCCACCGCCCCACTTTGCCTCTGGGCGCCCCCGATCAAATGTCCAGTGCCACCTGTTGGTTAGTGCTTGTTTTTTCTTCTCCTTGTAAGTGAGATCCTACGGTATTTGACTTTGTCCCTGGGGCTTGTTTCACTTCCCCTAAAACCCTCCCAGCCATTCTGGTGGTCACAAATGGCTGGATTGCATCCTTTGTTCCCGCTGAGTGGTCTGCCATTGTGTGGCTATAGCCCATGTTCCTTCTCCATTCGTCCCTTGCTGGGCGCCAGGGCGGCTTCCAAGACTTGGAGAGTGGGAGTAAGGCTGTGGTGAACTCAGCGGTGCACATGTCTTTAGGCGGTAGTGTTTCCGAGTTCTTTGGCTAAACACGCCCCAGAGGAATAGCTGGATCATATGGGACATGGATTCTTAAATTTCGGAGGCAGTTCCACACCACTTGGCCTAGTGGCTGCACCGCTTTCCACTGCCAGCAGCAGTGCAGGAGACTTCCCTTCTCTCCACCTCCTCTCTGACGCTTGTTGTTTCCTGTCTGCCTCCTTATAGCCATTCTGACCACAGTGAGCTGCTATGTCCTTGCGGTTTGGATTTGCCTTGGCCTCAGACTTAATGAGGGTGAACAAGTTTTCATGCACCTGTTGGCCCTCTTTAGATCTTCTTGGGAGAAACCTCCGTGTCCATCTTTGGCCCAGGATTTCATTGGCTTGTTCTTTTTCTTGTGGAGACGTGTGAGTTGATTGTATCTTTGGGCTTTTCACCCCTTGTCCCATGTGTGCTTTGCAAACATCCACTCCCAGTTGTTGTGCTGTCTTTGCATTGAGTCGATGGTTTCCTTGACTGGGCAGAAGCGTCTGCATGTGAGGTGGTCCCGTTTGTTTCTTGTCTCCTTTGCTGCCCTTGCCCAGTCAGACAGGCTTCTTCCAAATAGGCGGCTCAGACAGATGGCAAAGAGCACTCTGCCTAGGTCTTCTCCTACAAGTTTCACGGTTTCAAGTGTGCCATTCAGGGCTTTAATCCATTCCAGGTGGTGCGTGTGCCAGGTGGCACATCATGGTCTACTCTCGTTGTGTTCCATGTGGCTGTGCAGGCTTCCCAGCACCGTTTCTTGGAGAGACTCTCCTTTGTCCACTGTCTCCTCTTGGCTCCCTGGTCGCAAATGGGCTGTCCTTGTATGTTTGAGTTGGGCTCTGGGCTCTCGATTCTGTTGCATGGGTCTGTGTGCCTGTTTTTGGGCCCGGACTGTGCCGTTTCGGTACCTAGCGCTTCGTCCTCTATGTTGAAATCAGAAAGTGTGATACGTCCTGCTTTGTTCATTTTCCTGAGGATTCCTTGGCCTATTCAGGGTCTCTTGTTGCTGGCTGGAAACTTTAGGATTCTCTCTTCTATCTCTCTGGCAAATATGGCTGCAACTTTGACTGGGATTGCATGGAATCCAGAGATTCCTTTCTCCGCTATGGACATTTCAAGTGTGTTAATTCTTCCATTCCTAGGTCCCGGAATATCCTTCTTTTTCCTTGTGTCGTCTTGAATTTCTTTCCCCAAACGTTTGCTAGTTTTCGGTTGACATAGCTTTCACCTGTTTTGCTAAGGTTCTTCATAGACATCTTCTTCTTCGTACTGGCAAGCTGTGTTTTCTGTTCGTTTGTGTTTAGCTTCTGTTTTTCTATTCTTTGCAACTTGTAATTGGTTCTGTTTTGGCAGAAGTGCATCGCTGTGCTCACATCTGCTGGCAATGCTCCTGTATTTGCTGTGGAAGTCTGGCCCTATCTAACGTCCCTTCCCATCTGCCTCTGCACCCCCTCGGACGCCTGCCCCAGAATGACTGAAGCAGTGGTGAGGAGGCTCACCCCCAGGATTCCACCCGGCCCACCCCGGGCCACCGACCCAGAAGCTGCGGACCTCACCACTGCACCACCGGCCGGCCCCTTTCATGTTCCATTGGCAACCTGCAGTTGAGTGCAATGGGGCTTGAATATGCTGCTTGAGCCCAACTCTGGCACTGTGTAGATGAGGCCAGGTTGTTTGTCGGGGCCACTGTGACGTCAGAGGATTGGTCATAGTTGTGCGTCTGCTGTCCCGGCAAACTTCATGGACACAGGGCTTCAGAGCCCGCTTGGAGCAGTCTCATAACGCACCCTTCCCAGTGAGCCCAGGTTTGACCTTCGTTGCCGTTTTTTGGCTTGTGAATTTCTCTGACTTTCAAACGTTCCAGCACAGTGTGTCTAAAGACTGACATCTTTCATTGTGGATTATTCAGGTGTGATATCTGTTCGCCTTGCATTTTCTGGGACCTTTTTTTCTTTTCCACAGTATACTCGTCATGGTCTTTCTCAGCTATCTCCCTTAGATGTGCTCATCAGTCTGTTCTCCTTCAGTCCAAGTGATTAATTTTGTATTTCTTGAATCACTGTATGTTCTCTAGGCCGAGGTGTGAGTGCTTTCGTGATTCTTGGCTGCTGTCTTTGAATTTGCACCGGTCACTTGTAGGACTCTTTGCTATCCTAGCCTAGGTCAAGCGAAGCACTGACAACCCGTGTTCATCTTTCTTGGTTTGACATCCTGAGATCAGAAACTCCAAATTCGAGGTGGTCCTGGCAACCCCCTTCATGGACATAATGTTTTTCTGAGACAAATTAGACAAATCTGATGAATTCCTCGCTCCAGGAAAGATATTTTTCTTTCTCTTTTGTGGAGTCGGGAAGTTTCGAACTTGACCCCTGACCCTTGCACATTGCCCTAGATTCCATCTAGATAAGGGCTGACTTTATTTCTATAGGCTGTGCCATTTGTTTGACCTACATCCTCAGCCCTGGCATGTTTATTTTTCTGGAAACAGAATTGTAATGTTCTAATTTTCAGCCAGCTTCCTTCCATATGGCGTCAAAGCACACAATCAATAATCCTTCTACGGCAAGAAGTCGGGGGAGAGAATTTCATTGGAGCCAAAGTGAGCACTCTAGCCTGGGAGGGCAGCCTTCACAAAGGAACCAAGCCCTCTGGAAAAGGGTGATTTTCAGCACACTTGTAGAGCCCTTCCCAACAAAGAGACCTACCCCAAGCATGACAGGGCTCCATTCCTTCAAGGCTTCCAAGACATCTCTTGGGACGCATTAGCATGTGGCCAGTGGGCCCCCGTGACGCCAGAGCTATGGAAAGTGAGACTGATCTTCCAAGAACGCTAGGGGCCTAGGAAAGGAGGCATCGACTCTTCTCTTCAACGTCCTCAAGAGATCCTTCTTGACTTTGGATTATGCTTAAGGCAGAAGGACACTGTAGGTCTGATAAGGCCCAAGTGCGGCCTCGTGTTTCCAATCAAGTTTCAAGCTTGAATCAGCATGGCCTCCCCATAGACTTGAATAGATGACAATGTTCTCCTCTCAGTGCTTGTCCCTCTATTCTGGCTTCTTGCCAAGGATTCCTTTCTTATCCCTGGCATCAGAGTCTGTTTGATCTCTTCCAGTTTCTGTGCCCGCTTTCTGTTTGTCAAAGCTGTTTCTGGGTATGTCTCCCTTTAATAGCCCAGCCTAGGCCAATCCTCAGACTGTAACCATGCGGCCATCTTGGGGGACATGTTCACCGTGATGTCATAAAGAACCTCAGAAGGCCAAGTTGTCCTGACAACCTCCAAGCACACAGAGTTTCAGAGCCATCTCAGACCAGTCTGACTCCTCCCCCTTTCCAGGTGGGATAGTTTTCCTTTTTCTGGATTTCTTGTCGGTTTCTAACTTTCTCCTCGAACTTGGAAAGGCCTGCTCCCTTCTCTCTAGACACTGGTTTCTTTCCTGTAAGATTACACTGGGTGTTATCTCTTATGTCTTGGGTAGATGGCCAAGTGGGTGGACCTTCCCCAGAGAAAGTCCTGGACTCCCTCCCAAGTTGAAGTTGCCCAGGCAATCCTCTGATGCGCAATGATCGTGTCATCTCCTAGCACTCTGCCAATTCCGCCTTGGCAGGTCCCATGTTTTCCTTCCTTCTTCCTTTGGGGAAGTGTACCAGATGCCTTCCTAGATTGGAATATTCTCACGGTTCTTTTTCTGGTGCGTATTGAGAACGGACCCTCACAATTGCTACTTCTTTAGGACCTCTGTCCGCACCGTACCATGAAATCTCTATTCCCTAACAGTGCTAATGTGATCTGCACCCGTGCTGTGAAAGAGTGAGGCCCGGGCCACCCAAGCGGAACGTGGGCACTTGCCCGCTCCACCACAGGGCCGGCCCTGACTTGTACTTTTGGACCAACCTGTGGCCTGAACTTGGGAAGATGTGGGCCTGTTTGGATTATTCGTGAAGGGGATTAGTAGGAACATCATGGACGGTAACGTTTTCCGTTGGTTCCTGGGCTTAGCACGGATCAGGTTCTCTTGGTAGGATTCCTCTTCATGTATTTGGAATGGTCTACCTTTCTGTAGCATCAGTCAGGCTTTTGAGGTGATTTTCCATCCTTGGAAGTTCACCTTCTCTAATCTCTTTCAGCCCCCAAAGCTGTATGCCGTCATTCTGGACCCCTTTTTGGATGTTTGATTTTAGGTGGATTTATTGCCATAACCCTGCATTAGAACATCCTATGTCTTTCAGATTTACATCCTCATCGATTTAGACTTCCGTGTAGGTTCCATCCTCTTCACCAGCTTAAGCCGAATCACAGGCCCTCACCACACACTTGTGCCTCATCATCTCTTTCACCCTCCCCCACCGCCCCACTTTGCCTCTGGGCGCCCCCGATCAAATGTCCAGTGCCACCTGTTGGTTAGTGCTTGTTTTTTCTTCTCCTTGTAAGTGAGATCCTACGGTATTTGACTTTGTCCCTGGGGCTTGTTTCACTTCCCCTAAAACCCTCCCAGCCATTCTGGTGGTCACAAATGGCTGGATTGCATCCTTTGTTCCCGCTGAGTGGTCTGCCATTGTGTGGCTATAGCCCATGTTCCTTCTCCATTCGTCCCTTGCTGGGCGCCAGGGCGGCTTCCAAGACTTGGAGAGTGGGAGTAAGGCTGTGGTGAACTCAGCGGTGCACATGTCTTTAGGCGGTAGTGTTTCCGAGTTCTTTGGCTAAACACGCCCCAGAGGAATAGCTGGATCATATGGGACATGGATTCTTAAATTTCGGAGGCAGTTCCACACCACTTGGCCTAGTGGCTGCACCGCTTTCCACTGCCAGCAGCAGTGCAGGAGACTTCCCTTCTCTCCACCTCCTCTCTGACGCTTGTTGTTTCCTGTCTGCCTCCTTATAGCCATTCTGACCACAGTGAGCTGCTATGTCATTGCGGTTTGGATTTGCCTTGGCCTCAGACTTAATGAGGGTGAACAAGTTTTCATGCACCTGTTGGCCCTCTTTAGATCTTCTTGGGAGAAACCTCCGTGTCCATCTTTGGCCCAGGATTTCATTGGCTTGTTCTTTTTCTTGTGGAGACGTGTGAGTTGATTGTATCTTTGGGCTTTTCACCCCTTGTCCCATGTGTGCTTTGCAAACATCCACTCCCAGTTGTTGTGCTGTCTTTGCATTGAGTCGATGGTTTCCTTGACTGGGCAGAAGCGTCTGCATGTGAGGTGGTCCCGTTTGTTTCTTGTCTCCTTTGCTGCCCTTGCCCAGTCAGACAGGCTTCTTCCAAATAGGCGGCTCAGACAGATGGCAAAGAGCACTCTGCCTAGGTCTTCTCCTACAAGTTTCACGGTTTCAAGTGTGCCATTCAGGGCTTTAATCCATTCCAGGTGGTGCGTGTGCCAGGTGGCACATCATGGTCTACTCTCGTTGTGTTCCATGTGGCTGTGCAGGCTTCCCAGCACCGTTTCTTGGAGAGACTCTCCTTTGTCCACTGTCTCCTCTTGGCTCCCTGGTCGCAAATGGGCTGTCCTTGTATGTTTGAGTTGGGCTCTGGGCTCTCGATTCTGTTGCATGGGTCTGTGTGCCTGTTTTTGGGCCCGGACTGTGCCGTTTCGGTACCTAGCGCTTCGTCCTCTATGTTGAAATCAGAAAGTGTGATACGTCCTGCTTTGTTCATTTTCCTGAGGATTCCTTGGCCTATTCAGGGTCTCTTGTTGCTGGCTGGAAACTTTAGGATTCTCTCTTCTATCTCTCTGGCAAATATGGCTGCAACTTTGACTGGGATTGCATGGAATCCAGAGATTCCTTTCTCCGCTATGGACGTTTCAAGTGTGTTAATTCTTCCATTCCTAGGTCCCGGAATATCCTTCTTTTTCCTTGTGTCGTCTTGAATTTCTTTCCCCAAACGTTTGCTAGTTTTCGGTTGACATAGCTTTCACCTGTTTTGCTAAGGTTCTTCATAGACATCTTCTTCTTCGTACTGGCAAGCTGTGTTTTCTGTTCGTTTGTGTTTAGCTTCTGTTTTTCTATTCTTTGCAACTTGTAATTGGTTCTGTTTTGGCAGAAGTGCATCGCTGTGCTCACATCTGCTGGCAATGCTCCTGTATTTGCTGTGGAAGTCTGGCCCTATCTAACGTCCCTTCCCATCTGCCTCTGCACCCCCTCGGACGCCTGCCCCAGAATGACTGAAGCAGTGGTGAGGAGGCTCACCCCCAGGATTCCACCCGGCCCACCCCGGGCCACCGACCCAGAAGCTGCGGACCTCACCACTGCACCACCGGCCGGCCCCTTTCATGTTCCATTGGCAACCTGCAGTTGAGTGCAATGGGGCTTGAATATGCTGCTTGAGCCCAACTCTGGCACTGTGTAGATGAGGCCAGTTTGTTTGTCGGGGCCACTGTGACGTCAGAGGATTGGTCATAGTTGTGCGTCTGCTGTCCCGGCAAACTTCATGGACACAGGGCTTCAGAGCCCGCTTGGAGCAGTCTCATAACGCACCCTTCCCAGTGAGCCCAGGTTTGACCTTCGTTGCCGTTTTTTGGCTTGTGAATTTCTCTGACTTTCAAACGTTCCAGCACAGTGTGTCTAAAGACTGACATCTTTCATTGTGGATTATTCAGGTGTGATATCTGTTCGCCTTGCATTTTCTGGGACCTTTTTTTCTTTTCCACAGTATACTCGTCATGGTCTTTCTCAGCTATCTCCCTTAGATGTGCTCATCAGTCCGTTCTCCTTCAGTCCAAGTGATTAATTTTGTATTTCTTGAATCACCGTATGTTCTCTAGGCCGAGGTGTGAGTGCTTTCGTGATTCTTGGCTGCTGTCTTTGAATTTGCAGCGGTCACTTGTAGGACTCTTTGCTATCCTAGCCTAGGTCAAGCGAAGCACTGAGAACCCGTGGTCACCTGGCTTGGTGTGACATCCTGAGATCAGAAACTCCAAATTCGAGGTGGTCCTGGCAACCCCCTTCATGGACATAATGTTTTTCTGAGACAAATTAGACAAATCTGATGAATTCCTCGCTCCAGGAAAGATATTTTTCTTTCTCTTTTGTGGAGTCGGGAAGTTTCGAACTTGACCCCTGACCCTTGAACATTGCCCTAGATTCCATCTAGATAAGGGCTGACTTTATTTCTATAGGCTGTGCCATTTGTTTGACCTACATCCTCAGCCCTGGCATGTTTATTTTTCTGGAAACAGAATTGTAATGTTCTAATTTTCAGCCAGCTTCCTTCCATATGGCGTCAAAGCACATAATCAATAATCCTTCTACGGCAAGAAGTCGGGGGAGAGAATTTCATTGGAGCCAAAGTGAGCACTCTAGCCTGGGAGGGCAGCCTTCACAAAGGAACCAAGCCCTCTGGAAAAGGGTGATTTTCAGCACACTTGAAGAGCCCTTCCCAACAAAGAGACCTACCCCAAGCATGACAGGGCTCCATTCCTTCAAGGCTTCCAAGACATCTCTTGGGACGCATTAGCATGTGGCCAGTGGTCCCCCGTGACGCCAGAGCTATGGAAAGTGAGACTGATCTTCGAAGAATGCTAGGGGCCTTGGAAAGGAGGCATCGACTCTTCTCTTCAACGTCCTCAAGAGATCCTTCTTGACTTTGGATTATACTTAAGGCAGAAGGACACTTTAGGTGTGATAATGCCCAAGTGCGGCCTCGTGTTTCCAATCAAGTTTCAAGCTTGAATCAGCATGGCCTCCCCATAGACTTGAATAGATGACAATGTTCTCCTCTCAGTGCTTGTCCCTCTATTCTCGCTTCTTGCCAAGGATTCCTTTCTTATCCCTGGCATCAGAGTCTGTTTGATCTCTTCCAGTTTCTGTGCCCGCTTTCTGTTTGTCAAAGCTGTTTCTGGGTATGTCTCCCTTTAATAGCCCAGCCTAGGCCAATCCTCAGACTGTAACAATGCGGCCATCTTGGGGGACATGTTCACCGTGATGTCATAAAGAACCTCAGAAGGCCAAGTTGTCCTGACAACTTCCAAGCACACAGAGTTTCAGAGCCATCTCAGACCAGTCTGACTCCTCCCCCTTTCCAGGTAGGATAGTTTTCCTTTTTCTGGATTTCTTGTCGGTTTCTAACTTTCTCCTCGAACTTGGAAAGGCCTGCTCCCTTCTCTCTAGACACTGGTTTCTTTCCTGTAAGATTACCCTGGGTGTTATCTCTTATGTCTTGGGTAGATGGCCAAGTGGGTGGACCTTCCCCAGAGAAAGTCCTGGACTCCCTCCCAAGTTGAAGTTGCCCAGGCAATCCTCTGATGCGCAATGATCGTGTCATCTCCTAGCACTCTGCCAATTCCGCCTTGGCAGGTCCCATGTTTTCCTTCCTTCTTCCTTTGGGGAAGTGTACCAGATGCCTTCCTAGATTGGAATATTCTCACGGTTCATTTTCTGGTGCGTATTGAGAACGGACCCTCACAATTGCTACTCCTTTAGGACCTCTGTCCGCACCGTACCATGAAATCTCTATTCCCTAACAGTGCTAATGTGATCTGCACCCGTGCTGTGAAAGAGTGAGGCCCGGGCCACCCAAGCGGAACGTGGGCACTTGCCCGCTCCACCACAGGGCCGGCCCTGACTTGTACTTTTGGACCAACCTGTGGCCTGAACTTGGGAAGATGTGGGCCTGTTTGGATTATTCCTGAAGGTGATTAGTAGGAACATCATGGACGGTAACGTTTTCCGTTGGTTCCTGGGCTTAGCACGGATCAGGTTCTCTTGGTAGGATTCCTCTTCATGTATTTGGAATGGTCTACCTTTCTGTAGCATCAGTCAGGCTTTTGAGGTGATTTTCCATCCTTGGAAGTTCACCTTCTCTAATCTCTTTCAGCCCCCAAAGCTGTATGCCGTCATTCTGGACCCCTTTTTGGATGTTTGATTTTAGGTGGATTTATTGCCATAACCCTGCATTAGAACATCCTATGTCTTTCAGATTTACATCCTCATCGATTTAGACTTCCGTGTAGGTTCCATCCTCTTCACCAGCGTAAGCCGAATCACAGGCCCTCACCACACACTTGTGCCTCATCATCTCTTTCACCCTCCCCCACCGCCCCGCTTTGCCTCTGGGCGCCCCCGATCAAATGTCCAGTGCCACCTGTTGGTTAGTGCTTGTTTTTTCTTCTCCTTGTAAGTGAGATCCTACGGTATTTGACTTTGTCCCTGGGGCTTGTTTCACTTCCCCTAAAACCCTCCCAGCCATTCTGGTGGTCACAAATGGCTGGATTGCATCCTTTGTTCCCGCTGAGTGGTCTGCCATTGTGTGGCTATAGCCCATGTTCCTTCTCCATTCGTCCCTTGCTGGGCGCCAGGGCGGCTTCCAAGTCTTGGAGAGCGGGAGTAAGGCTGTGGTGAACTCAGCGGTGCACATGTCTTTAGGCGGTAGTGTTTCCGAGTTCTTTGGCTAAACGCGCCCCAGAGGAATAGCTGGATCATATGGGACATGGATTCTTAAATTTCGGAGGCAGTTCCACACCACTTGGCCTAGTGGCTGCACCGCTTTCCACTGCCAGCAGCAGTGCAGGAGACTTCCCTTCTCTCCACCTCCTCTCTGACGCTTGTTGTTTCCTGTCTGCCTCCTTATAGCCATTCTGACCACAGTGAGCTGCTATGTCATTGCGGTTTGGATTTGCCTTGGCCTCAGACTTAATGAGGGTGAACAAGTTTTCATGCACCTGTTGGCCCTCTTTAGATCTTCTTGGGAGAAACCTCCGTGTCCATCTTTGGCCCAGGATTTCATTGGCTTGTTCTTTTTCTTGTGGAGACGTGTGAGTTGATTGTATCTTTGGGCTTTTCACCCCTTGTCCCATGTGTGCTTTGCAAACATCCACTCCCAGTTGTTGTGCTGTCTTTGCATTGAGTCGATGGTTTCCTTGACTGGGCAGAAGCGTCTGCATGTGAGGTGGTCCCGTTTGTTTCTTGTCTCCTTTGCTGCCCTTGCCCAGTCAGACAGGCTTCTTCCAAATAGGCGGCTCAGACAGATGGCAAAGAGCACTCTGCCTAGGTCTTCTCCTACAAGTTTCACGGTTTCAAGTGTGCCATTCAGGGCTTTAATCCATTCCAGGTGGTGCGTGTGCCAGGTGGCACATCATGGTCTACTCTCGTTGTGTTCCATGTGGCTGTGCAGGCTTCCCAGCACCGTTTCTTGGAGAGACTCTCCTTTGTCCACTGTCTCCTCTTGGCTCCCTGGTCGCAAATGGGCTGTCCTTGTATGTTTGAGTTGGGCTCTGGGCTCTCGATTCTGTTGCATGGGTCTGTGTGCCTGTTTTTGGGCCCGGACTGTGCCGTTTCGGTACCTAGCGCTTCGTCCTCTATGTTGAAATCAGAAAGTGTGATACGTCCTGCTTTGTTCATTTTCCTGAGGATTCCTTGGCCTATTCAGGGTCTCTTGTTGCTGGCTGGAAACTTTAGGATTCTCTCTTCTATCTCTCTGGCAAATATGGCTGCAACTTTGACTGGGATTGCATGGAATCCAGAGATTCCTTTCTCCGCTATGGACGTTTCAAGTGTGTTAATTCTTCCATTCCTAGGTCCCGGAATATCCTTCTTTTTCCTTGTGTCGTCTTGAATTTCTTTCCCCAAACGTTTGCTAGTTTTCGGTTGACATAGCTTTCACCTGTTTTGCTAAGGTTCTTCATAGACATCTTCTTCTTCGTACTGGCAAGCTGTGTTTTCTGTTCGTTTGTGTTTAGCTTCTGTTTTTCTATTCTTTGCAACTTGTAATTGGTTCTGTTTTGGCAGAAGTGCATCGCTGTGCTCACATCTGCTGGCAATGCTCCTGTATTTGCTGTGGAAGTCTGGCCCTATCTAACGTCCCTTCCCATCTGCCTCTGCACCCCCTCGGACGCCTGCCCCAGAATGACTGAAGCAGTGGTGAGGAGGCTCACCCCCAGGATTCCACCCGGCCCACCCCGGGCCACCGACCCAGAAGCTGCGGACCTCACCACTGCACCACCGGCCGGCCCCTTTCATGTTCCATTGGCAACCTGCAGTTGAGTGCAATGGGGCTTGAATATGCTGCTTGAGCCCAACTCTGGCACTGTGTAGATGAGGCCAGTTTGTTTGTCGGGGCCACTGTGACGTCAGAGGATTGGTCATAGTTGTGCGTCTGCTGTCCCGGCAAACTTCATGGACACAGGGCTTCAGAGCCCGCTTGGAGCAGTCTCATAACGCACCCTTCCCAGTGAGCCCAGGTTTGACCTTCGTTGCCGTTTTTTGGCTTGTGAATTTCTCTGACTTTCAAACGTTCCAGCACAGTGTGTCTAAAGACTGACATCTTTCATTGTGGATTATTCAGGTGTGATATCTGTTCGCCTTGCATTTTCTGGGACCTTTTTTTCTTTTCCACAGTATACTCGTCATGGTCTTTCTCAGCTATCTCCCTTAGATGTGCTCATCAGTCCGTTCTCCTTCAGTCCAAGTGATTAATTTTGTATTTCTTGAATCACCGTATGTTCTCTAGGCCGAGGTGTGAGTGCTTTCGTGATTCTTGGCTGCTGTCTTTGAATTTGCAGCGGTCACTTGTAGGACTCTTTGCTATCCTAGCCTAGGTCAAGCGAAGCACTGAGAACCCGTGGTCACCTGGCTTGGTGTGACATCCTGAGATCAGAAACTCCAAATTCGAGGTGGTCCTGGCAACCCCCTTCATGGACATAATGTTTTTCTGAGACAAATTAGACAAATCTGATGAATTCCTCGCTCCAGGAAAGATATTTTTCTTTCTCTTTTGTGGAGTCGGGAAGTTTCGAACTTGACCCCTGACCCTTGAACATTGCCCTAGATTCCATCTAGATAAGGGCTGACTTTATTTCTATAGGCTGTGCCATTTGTTTGACCTACATCCTCAGCCCTGGCATGTTTATTTTTCTGGAAACAGAATTGTAATGTTCTAATTTTCAGCCAGCTTCCTTCCATATGGCGTCAAAGCACATAATCAATAATCCTTCTACGGCAAGAAGTCGGGGGAGAGAATTTCATTGGAGCCAAAGTGAGCACTCTAGCCTGGGAGGGCAGCCTTCACAAAGGAACCAAGCCCTCTGGAAAAGGGTGATTTTCAGCACACTTGAAGAGCCCTTCCCAACAAAGAGACCTACCCCAAGCATGACAGGGCTCCATTCCTTCAAGGCTTCCAAGACATCTCTTGGGACGCATTAGCATGTGGCCAGTGGTCCCCCGTGACGCCAGAGCTATGGAAAGTGAGACTGATCTTCGAAGAATGCTAGGGGCCTTGGAAAGGAGGCATCGACTCTTCTCTTCAACGTCCTCAAGAGATCCTTCTTGACTTTGGATTATACTTAAGGCAGAAGGACACTTTAGGTGTGATAATGCCCAAGTGCGGCCTCGTGTTTCCAATCAAGTTTCAAGCTTGAATCAGCATGGCCTCCCCATAGACTTGAATAGATGACAATGTTCTCCTCTCAGTGCTTGTCCCTCTATTCTCGCTTCTTGCCAAGGATTCCTTTCTTATCCCTGGCATCAGAGTCTGTTTGATCTCTTCCAGTTTCTGTGCCCGCTTTCTGTTTGTCAAAGCTGTTTCTGGGTATGTCTCCCTTTAATAGCCCAGCCTAGGCCAATCCTCAGACTGTAACAATGCGGCCATCTTGGGGGACATGTTCACCGTGATGTCATAAAGAACCTCAGAAGGCCAAGTTGTCCTGACAACTTCCAAGCACACAGAGTTTCAGAGCCATCTCAGACCAGTCTGACTCCTCCCCCTTTCCAGGTAGGATAGTTTTCCTTTTTCTGGATTTCTTGTCGGTTTCTAACTTTCTCCTCGAACTTGGAAAGGCCTGCTCCCTTCTCTCTAGACACTGGTTTCTTTCCTGTAAGATTACCCTGGGTGTTATCTCTTATGTCTTGGGTAGATGGCCAAGTGGGTGGACCTTCCCCAGAGAAAGTCCTGGACTCCCTCCCAAGTTGAAGTTGCCCAGGCAATCCTCTGATGCGCAATGATCGTGTCATCTCCTAGCACTCTGCCAATTCCGCCTTGGCAGGTCCCATGTTTTCCTTCCTTCTTCCTTTGGGGAAGTGTACCAGATGCCTTCCTAGATTGGAATATTCTCACGGTTCATTTTCTGGTGCGTATTGAGAACGGACCCTCACAATTGCTACTCCTTTAGGACCTCTGTCCGCACCGTACCATGAAATCTCTATTCCCTAACAGTGCTAATGTGATCTGCACCCGTGCTGTGAAAGAGTGAGGCCCGGGCCACCCAAGCGGAACGTGGGCACTTGCCCGCTCCACCACAGGGCCGGCCCTGACTTGTACTTTTGGACCAACCTGTGGCCTGAACTTGGGAAGATGTGGGCCTGTTTGGATTATTCCTGAAGGTGATTAGTAGGAACATCATGGACGGTAACGTTTTCCGTTGGTTCCTGGGCTTAGCACGGATCAGGTTCTCTTGGTAGGATTCCTCTTCATGTATTTGGAATGGTCTACCTTTCTGTAGCATCAGTCAGGCTTTTGAGGTGATTTTCCATCCTTGGAAGTTCACCTTCTCTAATCTCTTTCAGCCCCCAAAGCTGTATGCCGTCATTCTGGACCCCTTTTTGGATGTTTGATTTTAGGTGGATTTATTGCCATAACCCTGCATTAGAACATCCTATGTCTTTCAGATTTACATCCTCATCGATTTAGACTTCCGTGTAGGTTCCATCCTCTTCACCAGCGTAAGCCGAATCACAGGCCCTCACCACACACTTGTGCCTCATCATCTCTTTCACCCTCCCCCACCGCCCCGCTTTGCCTCTGGGCGCCCCCGATCAAATGTCCAGTGCCACCTGTTGGTTAGTGCTTGTTTTTTCTTCTCCTTGTAAGTGAGATCCTACGGTATTTGACTTTGTCCCTGGGGCTTGTTTCACTTCCCCTAAAACCCTCCCAGCCATTCTGGTGGTCACAAATGGCTGGATTGCATCCTTTGTTCCCGCTGAGTGGTCTGCCATTGTGTGGCTATAGCCCATGTTCCTTCTCCATTCGTCCCTTGCTGGGCGCCAGGGCGGCTTCCAAGTCTTGGAGAGCGGGAGTAAGGCTGTGGTGAACTCAGCGGTGCACATGTCTTTAGGCGGTAGTGTTTCCGAGTTCTTTGGCTAAACGCGCCCCAGAGGAATAGCTGGATCATATGGGACATGGATTCTTAAATTTCGGAGGCAGTTCCACACCACTTGGCCTAGTGGCTGCACCGCTTTCCACTGCCAGCAGCAGTGCAGGAGACTTCCCTTCTCTCCACCTCCTCTCTGACGCTTGTTGTTTCCTGTCTGCCTCCTTATAGCCATTCTGACCACAGTGAGCTGCTATGTCATTGCGGTTTGGATTTGCCTTGGCCTCAGACTTAATGAGGGTGAACAAGTTTTCATGCACCTGTTGGCCCTCTTTAGATCTTCTTGGGAGAAACCTCCGTGTCCATCTTTGGCCCAGGATTTCATTGGCTTGTTCTTTTTCTTGTGGAGACGTGTGAGTTGATTGTATCTTTGGGCTTTTCACCCCTTGTCCCATGTGTGCTTTGCAAACATCCACTCCCAGTTGTTGTGCTGTCTTTGCATTGAGTCGATGGTTTCCTTGACTGGGCAGAAGCGTCTGCATGTGAGGTGGTCCCGTTTGTTTCTTGTCTCCTTTGCTGCCCTTGCCCAGTCAGACAGGCTTCTTCCAAATAGGCGGCTCAGACAGATGGCAAAGAGCACTCTGCCTAGGTCTTCTCCTACAAGTTTCACGGTTTCAAGTGTGCCATTCAGGGCTTTAATCCATTCCAGGTGGTGCGTGTGCCAGGTGGCACATCATGGTCTACTCTCGTTGTGTTCCATGTGGCTGTGCAGGCTTCCCAGCACCGTTTCTTGGAGAGACTCTCCTTTGTCCACTGTCTCCTCTTGGCTCCCTGGTCGCAAATGGGCTGTCCTTGTATGTTTGAGTTGGGCTCTGGGCTCTCGATTCTGTTGCATGGGTCTGTGTGCCTGTTTTTGGGCCCGGACTGTGCCGTTTCGGTACCTAGCGCTTCGTCCTCTATGTTGAAATCAGAAAGTGTGATACGTCCTGCTTTGTTCATTTTCCTGAGGATTCCTTGGCCTATTCAGGGTCTCTTGTTGCTGGCTGGAAACTTTAGGATTCTCTCTTCTATCTCTCTGGCAAATATGGCTGCAACTTTGACTGGGATTGCATGGAATCCAGAGATTCCTTTCTCCGCTATGGACGTTTCAAGTGTGTTAATTCTTCCATTCCTAGGTCCCGGAATATCCTTCTTTTTCCTTGTGTCGTCTTGAATTTCTTTCCCCAAACGTTTGCTAGTTTTCGGTTGACATAGCTTTCACCTGTTTTGCTAAGGTTCTTCATAGACATCTTCTTCTTCGTACTGGCAAGCTGTGTTTTTTGTTCGTTTGTGTTTAGCTTCCGTTTGTCTACTCTTTGCAACTTGTAATTGGTTCTGTTTTGGCAGAAGTGCATCGCTGTGCTCACATCTGCTGGCAATGCTCCTGTATTTGCTGTGGAAGTCTGGCCCTATCTAACGTCCCTTCCCATCTGCCTCTGCACCCCCTCGGACGCCTGCCCCAGAATGACTGAAGCAGTGGTGAGGAGGCTCACCCCCAGGATTCCACCCGGCCCACCCCGGGCCACCGACCCAGAAGCTGCGGACCTCACCACTGCACCACCGGCCGGCCCCTTTCATGTTCCATTGGCAACCTGCAGTTGAGTGCAATGGGGCTTGAATATGCTGCTTGAGCCCAACTCTGGCACTGTGTAGATGAGGCCAGTTTGTTTGTCGGGGCCACTGTGACGTCAGAGGATTGGTCATAGTTGTGCGTCTGCTGTCCCGGCAAACTTCATGGACACAGGGCTTCAGAGCCCGCTTGGAGCAGTCTCATAACGCACCCTTCCCAGTGAGCCCAGGTTTGACCTTCGTTGCCGTTTTTTGGCTTGTGAATTTCTCTGACTTTCAAACGTTCCAGCACAGTGTGTCTAAAGACTGACATCTTTCATTGTGGATTATTCAGGTGTGATATCTGTTCGCCTTGCATTTTCTGGGACCTTTTTTTCTTTTCCACAGTATACTCGTCATGGTCTTTCTCAGCTATCTCCCTTAGATGTGCTCATCAGTCCGTTCTCCTTCAGTCCAAGTGATTAATTTTGTATTTCTTGAATCACCGTATGTTCTCTAGGCCGAGGTGTGAGTGCTTTCGTGATTCTTGGCTGCTGTCTTTGAATTTGCAGCGGTCACTTGTAGGACTCTTTGCTATCCTAGCCTAGGTCAAGCGAAGCACTGAGAACCCGTGGTCACCTGGCTTGGTGTGACATCCTGAGATCAGAAACTCCAAATTCGAGGTGGTCCTGGCAACCCCCTTCATGGACATAATGTTTTTCTGAGACAAATTAGACAAATCTGATGAATTCCTCGCTCCAGGAAAGATATTTTTCTTTCTCTTTTGTGGAGTCGGGAAGTTTCGAACTTGACCCCTGACCCTTGAACATTGCCCTAGATTCCATCTAGATAAGGGCTGACTTTATTTCTATAGGCTGTGCCATTTGTTTGACCTACATCCTCAGCCCTGGCATGTTTATTTTTCTGGAAACAGAATTGTAATGTTCTAATTTTCAGCCAGCTTCCTTCCATATGGCGTCAAAGCACATAATCAATAATCCTTCTACGGCAAGAAGTCGGGGGAGAGAATTTCATTGGAGCCAAAGTGAGCACTCTAGCCTGGGAGGGCAGCCTTCACAAAGGAACCAAGCCCTCTGGAAAAGGGTGATTTTCAGCACACTTGAAGAGCCCTTCCCAACAAAGAGACCTACCCCAAGCATGACAGGGCTCCATTCCTTCAAGGCTTCCAAGACATCTCTTGGGACGCATTAGCATGTGGCCAGTGGTCCCCCGTGACGCCAGAGCTATGGAAAGTGAGACTGATCTTCGAAGAATGCTAGGGGCCTTGGAAAGGAGGCATCGACTCTTCTCTTCAACGTCCTCAAGAGATCCTTCTTGACTTTGGATTATACTTAAGGCAGAAGGACACTTTAGGTGTGATAATGCCCAAGTGCGGCCTCGTGTTTCCAATCAAGTTTCAAGCTTGAATCAGCATGGCCTCCCCATAGACTTGAATAGATGACAATGTTCTCCTCTCAGTGCTTGTCCCTCTATTCTCGCTTCTTGCCAAGGATTCCTTTCTTATCCCTGGCATCAGAGTCTGTTTGATCTCTTCCAGTTTCTGTGCCCGCTTTCTGTTTGTCAAAGCTGTTTCTGGGTATGTCTCCCTTTAATAGCCCAGCCTAGGCCAATCCTCAGACTGTAACAATGCGGCCATCTTGGGGGACATGTTCACCGTGATGTCATAAAGAACCTCAGAAGGCCAAGTTGTCCTGACAACTTCCAAGCACACAGAGTTTCAGAGCCATCTCAGACCAGTCTGACTCCTCCCCCTTTCCAGGTAGGATAGTTTTCCTTTTTCTGGATTTCTTGTCGGTTTCTAACTTTCTCCTCGAACTTGGAAAGGCCTGCTCCCTTCTCTCTAGACACTGGTTTCTTTCCTGTAAGATTACCCTGGGTGTTATCTCTTATGTCTTGGGTAGATGGCCAAGTGGGTGGACCTTCCCCAGAGAAAGTCCTGGACTCCCTCCCAAGTTGAAGTTGCCCAGGCAATCCTCTGATGCGCAATGATCGTGTCATCTCCTAGCACTCTGCCAATTCCGCCTTGGCAGGTCCCATGTTTTCCTTCCTTCTTCCTTTGGGGAAGTGTACCAGATGCCTTCCTAGATTGGAATATTCTCACGGTTCATTTTCTGGTGCGTATTGAGAACGGACCCTCACAATTGCTACTCCTTTAGGACCTCTGTCCGCACCGTACCATGAAATCTCTATTCCCTAACAGTGCTAATGTGATCTGCACCCGTGCTGTGAAAGAGTGAGGCCCGGGCCACCCAAGCGGAACGTGGGCACTTGCCCGCTCCACCACAGGGCCGGCCCTGACTTGTACTTTTGGACCAACCTGTGGCCTGAACTTGGGAAGATGTGGGCCTGTTTGGATTATTCGTGAAGGGGATTAGTAGGAACATCATGGACGGTAACGTTTTCCGTTGGTTCCTGGGCTTAGCACGGATCAGGTTCTCTTGGTAGGATTCCTCTTCATGTATTTGGAATGGTCTACCTTTCTGTAGCATCAGTCAGGCTTTTGAGGTGATTTTCCATCCTTGGAAGTTCACCTTCTCTAATCTCTTTCAGCCCCCAAAGCTGTATGCCGTCATTCTGGACCCCTTTTTGGATGTTTGATTTTAGGTGGATTTATTGCCATAACCCTGCATTAGAACATCCTATGTCTTTCAGATTTACATCCTCATCGATTTAGACTTCCGTGTAGGTTCCATCCTCTTCACCAGCGTAAGCCGAATCACAGGCCCTCACCACACACTTGTGCCTCATCATCTCTTTCACCCTCCCCCACCGCCCCGCTTTGCCTCTGGGCGCCCCCGATCAAATGTCCAGTGCCACCTGTTGGTTAGTGCTTGTTTTTTCTTCTCCTTGTAAGTGAGATCCTACGGTATTTGACTTTGTCCCTGGGGCTTGTTTCACTTCCCCTAAAACCCTCCCAGCCATTCTGGTGGTCACAAATGGCTGGATTGCATCCTTTGTTCCCGCTGAGTGGTCTGCCATTGTGTGGCTATAGCCCATGTTCCTTCTCCATTCGTCCCTTGCTGGGCGCCAGGGCGGCTTCCAAGTCTTGGAGAGCGGGAGTAAGGCTGTGGTGAACTCAGCGGTGCACATGTCTTTAGGCGGTAGTGTTTCCGAGTTCTTTGGCTAAACGCGCCCCAGAGGAATAGCTGGATCATATGGGACATGGATTCTTAAATTTCGGAGGCAGTTCCACACCACTTGGCCTAGTGGCTGCACCGCTTTCCACTGCCAGCAGCAGTGCAGGAGACTTCCCTTCTCTCCACCTCCTCTCTGACGCTTGTTGTTTCCTGTCTGCCTCCTTATAGCCATTCTGACCACAGTGAGCTGCTATGTCATTGCGGTTTGGATTTGCCTTGGCCTCAGACTTAATGAGGGTGAACAAGTTTTCATGCACCTGTTGGCCCTCTTTAGATCTTCTTGGGAGAAACCTCCGTGTCCATCTTTGGCCCAGGATTTCATTGGCTTGTTCTTTTTCTTGTGGAGACGTGTGAGTTGATTGTATCTTTGGGCTTTTCACCCCTTGTCCCATGTGTGCTTTGCAAACATCCACTCCCAGTTGTTGTGCTGTCTTTGCATTGAGTCGATGGTTTCCTTGACTGGGCAGAAGCGTCTGCATGTGAGGTGGTCCCGTTTGTTTCTTGTCTCCTTTGCTGCCCTTGCCCAGTCAGACAGGCTTCTTCCAAATAGGCGGCTCAGACAGATGGCAAAGAGCACTCTGCCTAGGTCTTCTCCTACAAGTTTCACGGTTTCAAGTGTGCCATTCAGGGCTTTAATCCATTCCAGGTGGTGCGTGTGCCAGGTGGCACATCATGGTCTACTCTCGTTGTGTTCCATGTGGCTGTGCAGGCTTCCCAGCACCGTTTCTTGGAGAGACTCTCCTTTGTCCACTGTCTCCTCTTGGCTCCCTGGTCGCAAATGGGCTGTCCTTGTATGTTTGAGTTGGGCTCTGGGCTCTCGATTCTGTTGCATGGGTCTGTGTGCCTGTTTTTGGGCCCGGACTGTGCCGTTTCGGTACCTAGCGCTTCGTCCTCTATGTTGAAATCAGAAAGTGTGATACGTCCTGCTTTGTTCATTTTCCTGAGGATTCCTTGGCCTATTCAGGGTCTCTTGTTGCTGGCTGGAAACTTTAGGATTCTCTCTTCTATCTCTCTGGCAAATATGGCTGCAACTTTGACTGGGATTGCATGGAATCCAGAGATTCCTTTCTCCGCTATGGACGTTTCAAGTGTGTTAATTCTTCCATTCCTAGGTCCCGGAATATCCTTCTTTTTCCTTGTGTCGTCTTGAATTTCTTTCCCCAAACGTTTGCTAGTTTTCGGTTGACATAGCTTTCACCTGTTTTGCTAAGGTTCTTCATAGACATCTTCTTCTTCGTACTGGCAAGCTGTGTTTTTTGTTCGTTTGTGTTTAGCTTCCGTTTGTCTACTCTTTGCAACTTGTAATTGGTTCTGTTTTGGCAGAAGTGCATCGCTGTGCTCACATCTGCTGGCAATGCTCCTGTATTTGCTGTGGAAGTCTGGCCCTATCTAACGTCCCTTCCCATCTGCCTCTGCACCCCCTCGGACGCCTGCCCCAGAATGACTGAAGCAGTGGTGAGGAGGCTCACCCCCAGGATTCCACCCGGCCCACCCCGGGCCACCGACCCAGAAGCTGCGGACCTCACCACTGCACCACCGGCCGGCCCCTTTCATGTTCCATTGGCAACCTGCAGTTGAGTGCAATGGGGCTTGAATATGCTGCTTGAGCCCAACTCTGGCACTGTGTAGATGAGGCCAGTTTGTTTGTCGGGGCCACTGTGACGTCAGAGGATTGGTCATAGTTGTGCGTCTGCTGTCCCGGCAAACTTCATGGACACAGGGCTTCAGAGCCCGCTTGGAGCAGTCTCATAACGCACCCTTCCCAGTGAGCCCAGGTTTGACCTTCGTTGCCGTTTTTTGGCTTGTGAATTTCTCTGACTTTCAAACGTTCCAGCACAGTGTGTCTAAAGACTGACATCTTTCATTGTGGATTATTCAGGTGTGATATCTGTTCGCCTTGCATTTTCTGGGACCTTTTTTTCTTTTCCACAGTATACTCGTCATGGTCTTTCTCAGCTATCTCCCTTAGATGTGCTCATCAGTCCGTTCTCCTTCAGTCCAAGTGATTAATTTTGTATTTCTTGAATCACCGTATGTTCTCTAGGCCGAGGTGTGAGTGCTTTCGTGATTCTTGGCTGCTGTCTTTGAATTTGCAGCGGTCACTTGTAGGACTCTTTGCTATCCTAGCCTAGGTCAAGCGAAGCACTGAGAACCCGTGGTCACCTGGCTTGGTGTGACATCCTGAGATCAGAAACTCCAAATTCGAGGTGGTCCTGGCAACCCCCTTCATGGACATAATGTTTTTCTGAGACAAATTAGACAAATCTGATGAATTCCTCGCTCCAGGAAAGATATTTTTCTTTCTCTTTTGTGGAGTCGGGAAGTTTCGAACTTGACCCCTGACCCTTGAACATTGCCCTAGATTCCATCTAGATAAGGGCTGACTTTATTTCTATAGGCTGTGCCATTTGTTTGACCTACATCCTCAGCCCTGGCATGTTTATTTTTCTGGAAACAGAATTGTAATGTTCTAATTTTCAGCCAGCTTCCTTCCATATGGCGTCAAAGCACATAATCAATAATCCTTCTACGGCAAGAAGTCGGGGGAGAGAATTTCATTGGAGCCAAAGTGAGCACTCTAGCCTGGGAGGGCAGCCTTCACAAAGGAACCAAGCCCTCTGGAAAAGGGTGATTTTCAGCACACTTGAAGAGCCCTTCCCAACACAGAGACCTACCCCAAGCATGACAGGGCTCCATTCCTTCAAGGCTTCCAAGACATCTCTTGGGACGCATTAGCATGTGGCCAGTGGTCCCCCGTGACGCCAGAGCTATGGAAAGTGAGACTGATCTTCGAAGAATGCTAGGGGCCTTGGAAAGGAGGCATCGACTCTTCTCTTCAACGTCCTCAAGAGATCCTTCTTGACTTTGGATTATACTTAAGGCAGAAGGACACTTTAGGTGTGATAATGCCCAAGTGCGGCCTCGTGTTTCCAATCAAGTTTCAAGCTTGAATCAGCATGGCCTCCCCATAGACTTGAATAGATGACAATGTTCTCCTCTCAGTGCTTGTCCCTCTATTCTGGCTTCTTGCCAAGGATTCCTTTCTTATCCCTGGCATCAGAGTCTGTTTGATCTCTTCCAGTTTCTGTGCCCGCTTTCTGTTTGTCAAAGCTGTTTCTGGGTATGTCTCCCTTTAATAGCCCAGCCTAGGCCAATCCTCAGACTGTAACAATGCGGCCATCTTGGGGGACATGTTCACCGTGATGTCATAAAGAACCTCAGAAGGCCAAGTTGTCCTGACAACTTCCAAGCACACAGAGTTTCAGAGCCATCTCAGACCAGTCTGACTCCTCCCCCTTTCCAGGTAGGATAGTTTTCCTTTTTCTGGATTTCTTGTCGGTTTCTAACTTTCTCCTCGAACTTGGAAAGGCCTGCTCCCTTCTCTCTAGACACTGGTTTCTTTCCTGTAAGATTACCCTGGGTGTTATCTCTTATGTCTTGGGTAGATGGCCAAGTGGGTGGACCTTCCCCAGAGAAAGTCCTGGACTCCCTCCCAAGTTGAAGTTGCCCAGGCAATCCTCTGATGCGCAATGATCGTGTCATCTCCTAGCACTCTGCCAATTCCGCCTTGGCAGGTCCCATGTTTTCCTTCCTTCTTCCTTTGGGGAAGTGTACCAGATGCCTTCCTAGATTGGAATATTCTCACGGTTCATTTTCTTGTGCGTATTGAGAACGGACCCTCACAATTGCTACTCCTTTAGGACCTCTGTCCGCACCGTACCATGAAATCTCTATTCCCTAACAGTGCTAATGTGATCTGCACCCGTGCTGTGAAAGAGTGAGGCCCGGGCCACCCAAGCGGAACGTGGGCACTTGCCCGCTCCACCACAGGGCCGGCCCTGACTTGTACTTTTGGACCAACCTGTGGCCTGAACTTGGGAAGACGTGGGCCTGTTTGGATTATTCGTGAAGGGGATTAGTAGGAACATCATGGACGGTAACGTTTTCCGTTGGTTCCTGGGCTTAGCACGGATCAGGTTCTCTTGGTAGGATTCCTCTTCATGTATTTGGAATGGTCTACCTTTCTGTAGCATCAGTCAGGCTTTTGAGGTGATTTTCCATCCTTGGAAGTTCACCTTCTCTAATCTCTTTCAGCCCCCAAAGCTGTATGCCGTCATTCTGGACCCCTTTTTGGATGTTTGATTTTAGGTGGATTTATTGCCATAACCCTGCATTAGAACATCCTATGTCTTTCAGATTTACATCCTCATCGATTTAGACTTCCGTGTAGGTTCCATCCTCTTCACCAGCTTAAGCCGAATCACAGGCCCTCACCACACACTTGTGCCTCATCATCTCTTTCACCCTCCCCCACCGCCCCACTTTGCCTCTGGGCGCCCCCGATCAAATGTCCAGTGCCACCTGTTGGTTAGTGCTTGTTTTTTCTTCTCCTTGTAAGTGAGATCCTACGGTATTTGACTTTGTCCCTGGGGCTTGTTTCACTTCCCCTAAAACCCTCCCAGCCATTCTGGTGGTCACAAATGGCTGGATTGCATCCTTTGTTCCCGCTGAGTGGTCTGCCATTGTGTGGCTATAGCCCATGTTCCTTCTCCATTCGTCCCTTGCTGGGCGCCAGGGCGGCTTCCAAGACTTGGAGAGTGGGAGTAAGGCTGTGGTGAACTCAGCGGTGCACATGTCTTTAGGCGGTAGTGTTTCCGAGTTCTTTGGCTAAACACGCCCCAGAGGAATAGCTGGATCATATGGGACATGGATTCTTAAATTTCGGAGGCAGTTCCACACCACTTGGCCTAGTGGCTGCACCGCTTTCCACTGCCAGCAGCAGTGCAGGAGACTTCCCTTCTCTCCACCTCCTCTCTGACGCTTGTTGTTTCCTGTCTGCCTCCTTATAGCCATTCTGACCACAGTGAGCTGCTATGTCATTGCGGTTTGGATTTGCCTTGGCCTCAGACTTAATGAGGGTGAACAAGTTTTCATGCACCTGTTGGCCCTCTTTAGATCTTCTTGGGAGAAACCTCCGTGTCCATCTTTGGCCCAGGATTTCATTGGCTTGTTCTTTTTCTTGTGGAGACGTGTGAGTTGATTGTATCTTTGGGCTTTTCACCCCTTGTCCGATGTGTGCTTTGCAAACATCCACTCCCAGTTGTTGTGCTGTCTTTGCATTGAGTCGATGGTTTCCTTGACTGGGCAGAAGCGTCTGCATGTGAGGTGGTCCCGTTTGTTTCTTGTCTCCTTTGCTGCCCTTGCCCAGTCAGACAGGCTTCTTCCAAATAGGCGGCTCAGACAGATGGCAAAGAGCACTCTGCCTAGGTCTTCTCCTACAAGTTTCACGGTTTCAAGTGTGCCATTCAGGGCTTTAATCCATTCCAGGTGGTGCGTGTGCCAGGTGGCACATCATGGTCTACTCTCGTTGTGTTCCATGTGGCTGTGCAGGCTTCCCAGCACCGTTTCTTGGAGAGACTCTCCTTTGTCCACTGTCTCCTCTTGGCTCCCTGGTCGCAAATGGGCTGTCCTTGTATGTTTGAGTTGGGCTCTGGGCTCTCGATTCTGTTGCATGGGTCTGTGTGCCTGTTTTTGGGCCCGGACTGTGCCGTTTCGGTACCTAGCGCTTCGTCCTCTATGTTGAAATCAGAAAGTGTGATACGTCCTGCTTTGTTCATTTTCCTGAGGATTCCTTGGCCTATTCAGGGTCTCTTGTTGCTGGCTGGAAACTTTAGGATTCTCTCTTCTATCTCTCTGGCAAATATGGCTGCAACTTTGACTGGGATTGCATGGAATCCAGAGATTCCTTTCTCCACTATGGACGTTTCAAGTGTGTTAATTCTTCCATTCCTAGGTCCCGGAATATCCTTCTTTTTCCTTGTGTCGTCTTGAATTTCTTTCCCCAAACGTTTGCTAGTTTTCGGTTGACATAGCTTTCACCTGTTTTGCTAAGGTTCTTCATAGACATCTTCTTCTTCGTACTGGCAAGCTGTGTTTTTTGTTCGTTTGTGTTTAGCTTCCGTTTGTCTACTCTTTGCAACTTGTAATTGGTTCTGTTTTGGCAGAAGTGCATCGCTGTGCTCACATCTGCTGGCAATGCTCCTGTATTTGCTGTGGAAGTCTGGCCCTATCTAACGTCCCTTCCCATCTGCCTCTGCACCCCCTCGGACGCCTGCCCCAGAATGACTGAAGCAGTGGTGAGGAGGCTCACCCCCAGGATTCCACCCGGCCCACCCCGGGCCACCGACCCAGAAGCTGCGGACCTCACCACTGCACCACCGGCCGGCCCCTTTCATGTTCCATTGGCAACCTGCAGTTGAGTGCAATGGGGCTTGAATATGCTGCTTGAGCCCAACTCTGGCACTGTGTAGATGAGGCCAGTTTGTTTGTCGGGGCCACTGTGACGTCAGAGGATTGGTCATAGTTGTGCGTCTGCTGTCCCGGCAAACTTCATGGACACAGGGCTTCAGAGCCCGCTTGGAGCAGTCTCATAACGCACCCTTCCCAGTGAGCCCAGGTTTGACCTTCGTTGCCGTTTTTTGGCTTGTGAATTTCTCTGACTTTCAAACGTTCCAGCACAGTGTGTCTAAAGACTGACATCTTTCATTGTGGATTATTCAGGTGTGATATCTGTTCGCCTTGCATTTTCTGGGAGCTTTTTTTCTTTTCCACAGTATACTCGTCATGGTCTTTCTCAGCTATCTCCCTTAGATGTGCTCATCAGTCCGTTCTCCTTCAGTCCAAGTGATTAATTTTGTATTTCTTGAATCACCGTATGTTCTCTAGGCCGAGGTGTGAGTGCTTTCGTGATTCTTGGCTGCTGTCTTTGAATTTGCAGCGGTCACTTGTAGGACTCTTTGCTATCCTAGCCTAGGTCAAGCGAAGCACTGAGAACCCGTGGTCACCTGGCTTGGTGTGACATCCTGAGATCAGAAACTCCAAATTCGAGGTGGTCCTGGCAACCCCCTTCATGGACATAATGTTTTTCTGAGACAAATTAGACAAATCTGATGAATTCCTCGCTCCAGGAAAGATATTTTTCTTTCTCTTTTGTGGAGTCGGGAAGTTTCGAACTTGACCCCTGACCCTTGAACATTGCCCTAGATTCCATCTAGATAAGGGCTGACTTTATTTCTATAGGCTGTGCCATTTGTTTGACCTACATCCTCAGCCCTGGCATGTTTATTTTTCTGGAAACAGAATTGTAATGTTCTAATTTTCAGCCAGCTTCCTTCCATATGGCGTCAAAGCACATAATCAATAATCCTTCTACGGCAAGAAGTCGGGGGAGAGAATTTCATTGGAGCCAAAGTGAGCACTCTAGCCTGGGAGGGCAGCCTTCACAAAGGAACCAAGCCCTCTGGAAAAGGGTGATTTTCAGCACACTTGAAGAGCCCTTCCCAACAAAGAGACCTACCCCAAGCATGACAGGGCTCCATTCCTTCAAGGCTTCCAAGACATCTCTTGGGACGCATTAGCATGTGGCCAGTGGTCCCCCGTGACGCCAGAGCTATGGAAAGTGAGACTGATCTTCGAAGAATGCTAGGGGCCTTGGAAAGGAGGCATCGACTCTTCTCTTCAACGTCCTCAAGAGATCCTTCTTGACTTTGGATTATACTTAAGGCAGAAGGACACTTTAGGTGTGATAATGCCCAAGTGCGGCCTCGTGTTTCCAATCAAGTTTCAAGCTTGAATCAGCATGGCCTCCCCATAGACTTGAATAGATGACAATGTTCTCCTCTCAGTGCTTGTCCCTCTATTCTCGCTTCTTGCCAAGGATTCCTTTCTTATCCCTGGCATCAGAGTCTGTTTGATCTCTTCCAGTTTCTGTGCCCGCTTTCTGTTTGTCAAAGCTGTTTCTGGGTATGTCTCCCTTTAATAGCCCAGCCTAGGCCAATCCTCAGACTGTAACAATGCGGCCATCTTGGGGGACATGTTCACCGTGATGTCATAAAGAACCTCAGAAGGCCAAGTTGTCCTGACAACTTCCAAGCACACAGAGTTTCAGAGCCATCTCAGACCAGTCTGACTCCTCCCCCTTTCCAGGTAGGATAGTTTTCCTTTTTCTGGATTTCTTGTCGGTTTCTAACTTTCTCCTCGAACTTGGAAAGGCCTGCTCCCTTCTCTCTAGACACTGGTTTCTTTCCTGTAAGATTACCCTGGGTGTTATCTCTTATGTCTTGGGTAGATGGCCAAGTGGGTGGACCTTCCCCAGAGAAAGTCCTGGACTCCCTCCCAAGTTGAAGTTGCCCAGGCAATCCTCTGATGCGCAATGATCGTGTCATCTCCTAGCACTCTGCCAATTCCGCCTTGGCAGGTCCCATGTTTTCCTTCCTTCTTCCTTTGGGGAAGTGTACCAGATGCCTTCCTAGATTGGAATATTCTCACGGTTCATTTTCTTGTGCGTATTGAGAACGGACCCTCACAATTGCTACTCCTTTAGGACCTCTGTCCGCACCGTACCATGAAATCTCTATTCCCTAACAGTGCTAATGTGATCTGCACCCGTGCTGTGAAAGAGTGAGGCCCGGGCCACCCAAGCGGAACGTGGGCACTTGCCCGCTCCACCACAGGGCCGGCCCTGACTTGTACTTTTGGACCAACCTGTGGCCTGAACTTGAGAAGATGTGGGCCTGTTTGGATTAT
This sequence comes from Equus asinus, assembly GCF_041296235.1. NCBI lineage: Eukaryota > Metazoa > Chordata > Mammalia > Perissodactyla > Equidae > Equus > Equus asinus. The sequence continues at coordinate 83,083,756 of NC_091820.1, read as the reverse complement.
TCGTGAAGGGGATTAGTAGGAACATCATGGACGGTAACGTTTTCCGTTGGTTCCTGGGCTTAGCACGGATCAGGTTCTCTTGGTAGGATTCCTCTTCATGTATTTGGAATGGTCTACCTTTCTGTAGCATCAGTCAGGCTTTTGAGGTGATTTTCCATCCTTGGAAGTTCACCTTCTCTAATCTCTTTCAGCCCCCAAAGCTGTATGCCGTCATTCTGGACCCCTTTTTGGATGTTTGATTTTAGGTGGATTTATTGCCATAACCCTGCATTAGAACATCCTATGTCTTTCAGATTTACATCCTCATCGATTTAGACTTCCGTGTAGGTTCCATCCTCTTCACCAGCTTAAGCCGAATCACAGGCCCTCACCACACACTTGTGCCTCATCATCTCTTTCACCCTCCCCCACCGCCCCACTTTGCCTCTGGGCGCCCCCGATCAAATGTCCAGTGCCACCTGTTGGTTAGTGCTTGTTTTTTCTTCTCCTTGTAAGTGAGATCCTACGGTATTTGACTTTGTCCCTGGGGCTTGTTTCACTTCCCCTAAAACCCTCCCAGCCATTCTGGTGGTCACAAATGGCTGGATTGCATCCTTTGTTCCCGCTGAGTGGTCTGCCATTGTGTGGCTATAGCCCATGTTCCTTCTCCATTCGTCCCTTGCTGGGCGCCAGGGCGGCTTCCAAGACTTGGAGAGTGGGAGTAAGGCTGTGGTGAACTCAGCGGTGCACATGTCTTTAGGCGGTAGTGTTTCCGAGTTCTTTGGCTAAACACGCCCCAGAGGAATAGCTGGATCATATGGGACATGGATTCTTAAATTTCGGAGGCAGTTCCACACCACTTGGCCTAGTGGCTGCACCGCTTTCCACTGCCAGCAGCAGTGCAGGAGACTTCCCTTCTCTCCACCTCCTCTCTGACGCTTGTTGTTTCCTGTCTGCCTCCTTATAGCCATTCTGACCACAGTGAGCTGCTATGTCCTTGCGGTTTGGATTTGCCTTGGCCTCAGACTTAATGAGGGTGAACAAGTTTTCATGCACCTGTTGGCCCTCTTTAGATCTTCTTGGGAGAAACCTCCGTGTCCATCTTTGGCCCAGGATTTCATTGGCTTGTTCTTCTTCTTGTGGAGACGTGTGAGTTGATTGTATCTTTGGGCTTTTCACCCCTTGTCCGATGTGTGCTTTGCAAACATCCACTCCCAGTTGTTGTGCTGTCTTTGCATTGAGTCGATGGTTTCCTTGACTGGGCAGAAGCGTCTGCATTTGAGGTGGTCCCGTTTGTTTCTTGTCTCCTTTGCTGCCCTTGCCCAGTCAGACAGGCTTCTTCCAAATAGGCGGCTCAGACAGATGGCAAAGAGCACTCTGCCTAGGTCTTCTCCTACAAGTTTCACGGTTTCAAGTGTGCCATTCAGGGCTTTAATCCATTCCAGGTGGTGCGTGTGCCAGGTGGCACATCATGGTCTACTCTCGTTGTGTTCCATGTGGCTGTGCAGGCTTCCCAGCACCGTTTCTTGGAGAGACTCTCCTTTGTCCACTGTCTCCTCTTGGCTCCCTGGTCGCAAATGGGCTGTCCTTGTATGTTTGAGTTGGGCTCTGGGCTCTCGATTCTGTTGCATGGGTCTGTGTGCCTGTTTTTGGGCCCGGACTGTGCCGTTTCGTTACCTAGCGCTACGTCCTCTAGGTTGAAATCAGAAAGTGTGATACGTCCTTCTTTGTTTGTTTTCCTGAGGATTCCTTGGCCTATTCAGGGTCTCTTGTTGCTGGCTGGAAACTTTAGGATTCTCTCTTCTATCTCTCTGGCAAATATGGCTGCAACTTTGACTGGGATTGCATGGAATCCAGAGATTCCTTTCTCCGCTAGGGACGTTTCAAGTGTGTTAATTCTTCCATTCCTAGGTCCCGGAATATCCTTCTTTTTCCTTGTGTCGTCTTGAATTTCTTTCCCCAAACGTTTGCTAGTTTTCGGTTGACATAGCTTTCACCTGTTTTGCTAAGGTTCTTCATAGACATCTTCTTCTTCGTACTGGCAAGCTGTGTTTTTTGTTCGTTTGTGTTTGGCTTCCGTTTGTCTACTCTTTGCAACTTGTAATTGGTTCTGTTTTGGCAGAAGTGCATCGCTGTGCTCACATCTGCTGGCAATGCTCCTGTATTTGCTGTGGAAGTCTGGCCCTACCTAACGTCCCTTCCCATCTGCCTCTGCACCCCCTCGGACGCCTGCCCCAGAATGACTGAAGCAGTGGTGAGGAGGCTCACCCCCAGGATTCCACCCGGCCCACCCCGGGCCACCGACCCAGAAGCTGCGGACCTCACCACTGCACCACCGGCTGGCCCCTTTCATGTTCCATTGGCAACCTGCAGTTGAGTGCAATGGGGCTTGAATATGCTGCTTGAGCCCAACTCTGGCACTGTGTAGATGAGGCCAGGTTGTTTGTCGGGGCCACTGTGACATCAGAGGATTGGTCATAGTTGTGCGTCTGCTGTCCCGGCAAACTTCATGGACACAGGGCTTCAGAGCCCGCTTGGAGCAGTCTCGTAACGCACCCTTCCCAGTGAGCCCAGGTTTGACCTTCGTTGCCGTTTTTTGGCTTGTGAATTTCTCTGACTTTCAAGCGTTCCAGCACAGTGTGTCTAAAGACTGACATCTTTCATTGTGGATTATTCAGGTGTGATATCTGTTCGCCTTGCATTTTCTGGGACCTTTTTTTCTTTTCCACAGTATACTCGTCATGGTCTTTCTCAGCTATCTCCCTTAGATGTGCTCATCAGTCCGTTCTCCTTCAGTCCAAGTGATTAATTTTGTATTTCTTGAATCACCGTATGTTCTCTAGGCCGAGGTGTGAGTGCTTTCGTGATTCTTGGCTGCTGTCTTTGAATTTGCACCGGTCACTTGTAGGACTCTTTGCTATCCTAGCCTAGGTCAAGCGAAGCACTGACAACCCGTGGTCACCTGGCTTGGTGTGACATCCTGAGATCAGAAACTCCAAATTCGAGGTGGTCCTGGCAACCCCCTTCATGGACATAATGTTTTTCTGAGACAAATTAGACAAATCTGATGAATTCCTCGCTCCAGGAAAGATATTTTTCTTTCTCTTTTGTGGATTCGGGAAGTTTCGAACTTGACCCCTGACCCTTGAACATTGCCCTAGATTCCATCTAGATAAGGGCTGACTTTATTTCTATAGGCTGTGCCATTTGTTTGACCTACATCCTCAGCCCTGGCATGTTTATTTTTCTGGAAACAGAATTGTAATGTTCTAATTTTCAGCCAGCTTCCTTCCATATGGCGTCAAAGCACACAATCAATAATCCTTCTACGGCAAGAAGTCGGGTGAGAGAATTTCATTGGAGCCAAAGTGAGCACTCTAGCCTGGGAGGGCAGCCTTCACAAAGGAACCAAGCCCTCTGGAAAAGGGTGATTTTCAGCACACTTGTAGAGCCCTTCCCAACAAAGAGACCTACCCCAAGTATGACAGGGCTCCATTCCTTCAAGGCTTCCAAGACATCTCTTGGGACGCATTAGCATGTGGCCAGTGGGCCCCCGTGACGCCAGAGCTATGGAAAGTGAGACTGATCTTCCAAGAACGCTAGGGGCCTAGGAAAGGAGGCATCGACTCTTCTCTTCAACGTCCTCAAGAGATCCTTCTTGACTTTGGATTATGCTTAAGGCAGAAGGACACTGTAGGTCTGATAAGGCCCAAGTGCGGCCTCGTGTTTCCAATCAAGTTTCAAGCTTGAATCAGCATGGCCTCCCCATAGACTTGAATAGATGACAATGTTCTCCTCTCAGTGCTTGTCCCTCTATTCTGGCTTCTTGCCAAGGATTCCTTTCTTATCCCTGGCATCAGAGTCTGTTTGATCTCTTCCAGTTTCTGTGCCCGCTTTCTGTTTGTCAAAGCTGTTTCTGGGTATGTCTCCCTTTAATAGCCCAGCCTAGGCCAATCCTCAGACTGTAACCATGCGGCCATCTTGGGGGACATGTTCACCGTGATGTCATAAAGAACCTCAGAAGGCCAAGTTGTCCTGACAACCTCCAAGCACACAGAGTTTCAGAGCCATCTCAGACCAGTCTGACTCCTCCCCCTTTCCAGGTAGGATAGTTTTCCTTTTTCTGGATTTCTTGTCGGTTTCTAACTTTCTCCTCGAACTTGGAAAGGCCTGCTCCCTTCTCTCTAGACACTGGTTTCTTTCCTGTAAGATTACCCTGGGTGTTATCTCTTATGTCGTGGGTAGATGGCCAAGTGGGTGGACCTTCCCCAGAGAAAGTCCTGGACTCCCTCCCAAGTTGAAGTTGCCCAGGCAATCCTCTGATGCGCAATGATCGTGTCATCTCCTAGCACTCTGCCAATTCCGCCTTGGCAGGTCCCATGTTTTCCTTCCTTCTTCCTTTGGGGAAGTGTACCAGATGCCTTCCTAGATTGGAATATTCTCACGGTTCTTTTTCTGGTGCGTATTGAGAACGGACCCTCACAATTGCTACTCCTTTATGACCTCTGTCCGCACCGTACCATGAAATCTCTATTCCCTAACAGTGCTAATGTGATCTGCACCCGCGCTGTGAAAGAGTGAGGCCCGGGCCACCCAAGCGGAACGTGGGCACTTGCCCGCTCCACCACAGGGCCGGCCCTGACTTGTACTTTTGGACCAACCTGTGGCCTGAACTTGGGAAGATGTGGGCCTGTTTGGATTATTCGTGAAGGGGATTAGTAGGAACATCATGGACGGTAACGTTTTCCGTTGGTTCCTGGGCTTAGCACGGATCAGGTTCTCTTGGTAGGATTCCTCTTCATGTATTTGGAATGGTCTACCTTTCTGTAGCATCAGTCAGGCTTTTGAGGTGATTTTCCATCCTTGGAAGTTCACCTTCTCTAATCTCTTTCAGCCCCCAAAGCTGTATGCCGTCATTCTGGACCCCTTTTTGGATGTTTGATTTTAGGTGGATTTATTGCCATAACCCTGCATTAGAACATGCTATGTCTTTCAGATTTACATCCTCATCGATTTAGACTTCCGTGTAGGTTCCATCCTCTTCACCAGCGTAAGCCGAATCACAGGCCCTCACCACACACTTGTGCCTCATCATCTCTTTACCCTCCCCCACCGCCCCGCTTTGCCTCTGGGCGCCCCCGATCAAATGTCCAGTGCCACCTGTTGGTTAGTGCTTGTTTTTTCTTCTCCTTGTAAGTGAGATCCTATGGTATTTGACTTTGTCCCTGGGGCTTGTTTCACTTCCCCTAAAACCCTCCCAGCCATTCTGGTGGTCAAAAATGGCTGGATTGCATCCTTTGTTCCCGCTGAGTGGTCTGCCATTGTGTGGCTATAGCCCATGTTCCTACTCCATTCGTCCCTTGCTGGGCACCAGGGCGGCTTCCAAGTCTTGGAGAGCGGGAGTAAGGCTGTGGTGAACTCAGCGGTGCACATGTCTTTAGGCGGTAGTGTTTCCGAGTTCTTTGGCTAAACGCGCCCCAGAGGAATAGCTGGATCATATGGGACATGGATTCTTAAATTTTGGAGCCAGTTCCATCTCGCTTGGCCTAGTGGCTGCACCGGTTTCCACTGCGAGCAGCAGTGCAGGAGGCTTCCCTTCTCTCCACCTCCTCTCTGACGCTTGTTGTTTCCTGTCTGCCTCCTTATAGCCATTCTGACCACAGTGAGCTGCTATGTCCTTGCGGTTTGGATTTGCCTTGGCCTCAGACTTAATGAGGGTGAACAAGTTTTCATGCACCTGTTGGCCCTCTTTAGATCTTCTTGGGAGAAACCTCCGTGTCCATCTTTGGCCCAGGATTTCATTGGCTTGTTCTTCTTCTTGTGGAGACGTGTGAGTTGATTGTATCTTTGGGCTTTTCACCCCTTGTCCGATGTGTGCTTTGCAAACATCCACTCCCAGTTGTTGTGCTGTCTTTGCATTGAGTCGATGGTTTCCTTGACTGGGCAGAAGCGTCTGCATTTGAGGTGGTCCCGTTTGTTTCTTGTCTCCTTTGCTGCCCTTGCCCAGTCAGACAGGCTTCTTCCAAATAGGCGGCTCAGACAGATGGCAAAGAGCACTCTGCCTAGGTCTTCTCCTACAAGTTTCACGGTTTCAAGTGTGCCATTCAGGGCTTTAATCCATTCCAGGTGGTGCGTGTGCCAGGTGGCACATCATGGTCTACTCTCGTTGTGTTCCATGTGGCTGTGCAGGCTTCCCAGCACCGTTTCTTGGAGAGACTCTCCTTTGTCCACTGTCTCCTCTTGGCTCCCTGGTCGCAAATGGGCTGTCCTTGTATGTTTGAGTTGGGCTCTGGGCTCTCGATTCTGTTGCATGGGTCTGTGTGCCTGTTTTTGGGCCCGGACTGTGCCGTTTCGTTACCTAGCGCTACGTCCTCTTGGTTGAAATCAGAAAGTGTGATACGTCCTGCTTTGTTTGTTTTCCTGAGGATTCCTTGGCCTATTCAGGGTCTCTTGTTGCTGGCTGGAAACTTTAGGATTCTCTCTTCTATCTCTCTGGCAAATATGGCTGCAACTTTGACTGGGATTGCATGGAATCCAGAGATTCCTTTCTCCGCTAGGGACGTTTCAAGTGTGTTAATTCTTCCATTCCTAGGTCCCGGAATATCCTTCTTTTTCCTTGTGTCGTCTTGAATTTCTTTCCCCAAACGTTTGCTAGTTTTCGGTTGACATAGCTTTCACCTGTTTTGCTAAGGTTCTTCATAGACATCTTCTTCTTCGTACTGGCAAGCTGTGTTTTTTGTTCGTTTGTGTTTGGCTTCCGTTTGTCTACTCTTTGCAACTTGTAATTGGTTCTGTTTTGGCAGAAGTGCATCGCTGTGCTCACATCTGCTGGCAATGCTCCTGTATTTGCTGTGGAAGTCTGGCCCTACCTAACGTCCCTTCCCATCTGCCTCTGCACCCCCTCGGACGCCTGCCCCAGAATGACTGAAGCAGTGGTGAGGAGGCTCACCCCCAGGATTCCACCCGGCCCACCCCGGGCCACCGACCCAGAAGCTGCGGACCACACCGCTGCACCACCGGCCGGCCCCTTTCATGTTCCATTGGCAACCTGCAGTTGAGTGCAATGGGGCTTGAATATGCTGCTTGAGCCCAACTCTGGCACTGTGTAGATGAGGCCAGGTTGTTTGTCGGGGCCACTGTGACGTCAGAGGATTGGTCATAGTTGTGCGTCTGCTGTCCCGGCAAACTTCATGGACACACGGCTTCAGAGCCCGCTTGGAGCAGTCTCGTAACGCACCCTTCCCAGTGAGCCCAGGTTTGACCTTCGTTGCCGTTTTTTGGCTTGTGAATTTCTCTGACTTTCAAACGTTCCAGCACAGTGTGTCTAAAGACTGACATCTTTCATTGTGGATTATTCAGGTGTGATATCTGTTCGCCTTGCATTTTCTGGGACCTTTTTTTCTTTTCCACAGTATACTCGTCATTGTCTTTCTCAGCTATCTCCCTTAGATGTGCTCATCAGTCCGTTCTCCTTCAGTCCAAGTGATTAATTTTGTATTTCTTGAATCACCGTATGTTCTCTAGGCCGAGGTGTGAGTGCTTTCGTGATTCTTGGCTGCTGTCTTTGAATTTGCACCGGTCACTTGTAGGACTCTTTGCTATCCTAGCCTAGGTCAAGCGAAGCACTGACAACCCGTGTTCATCTTTCTTGGTTTGACATCCTGAGATCAGAAACTCCAAATTCGAGGTGGTCCTGGCAACCCCCTTCATGGACATAATGTTTTTCTGAGACAAATTAGACAAATCTGATGAATTCCTCGCTCCAGGAAAGATATTTTTCTTTCTCTTTTGTGGAGTCGGGAAGTTTCGAACTTGACCCCTGACCCTTGCACATTGCCCTAGATTCCATCTAGATAAGGGCTGACTTTATTTCTATAGGCTGTGCCATTTGTTTGACCTACATCCTCAGCCCTGGCATGTTTATTTTTCTGGAAACAGAATTGTAATGTTCTAATTTTCAGCCAGCTTCCTTCCATATGGCGTCAAAGCACACAATCAATAATCCTTCTACGGCAAGAAGTCGGGGGAGAGAATTTCATTGGAGCCAAAGTGAGCACTCTAGCCTGGGAGGGCAGCCTTCACAAAGGAACCAAGCCCTCTGGAAAAGGGTGATTTTCAGCACACTTGTAGAGCCCTTCCCAACAAAGAGACCTACCCCAAGCATGACAGGGCTCCATTCCTTCAAGGCTTCCAAGACATCTCTTGGGACGCATTAGCATGTGGCCAGTGGGCCCCCGTGACGCCAGAGCTATGGAAAGTGAGACTGATCTTCCAAGAACGCTAGGGGCCTAGGAAAGGAGGCATCGACTCTTCTCTTCAACGTCCTCAAGAGATCCTTCTTGACTTTGGATTATGCTTAAGGCAGAAGGACACTGTAGGTCTGATAAGGCCCAAGTGCGGCCTCGTGTTTCCAATCAAGTTTCAAGCTTGAATCAGCATGGCCTCCCCATAGACTTGAATAGATGACAATGTTCTCCTCTCAGTGCTTGTCCCTCTATTCTGGCTTCTTGCCAAGGATTCCTTTCTTATCCCTGGCATCAGAGTCTGTTTGATCTCTTCCAGTTTCTGTGCCCGCTTTCTGTTTGTCAAAGCTGTTTCTGGGTATGTCTCCCTTTAATAGCCCAGCCTAGGCCAATCCTCAGACTGTAAACATGCGGCCATCTTGGGGGACATGTTCACCGTGATGTCATAAAGAACCTCAGAAGGCCAAGTTGTCCTGACAACCTCCAAGCACACAGAGTTTCAGAGCCATCTCAGACCAGTCTGACTCCTCCCCCTTTCCAGGTAGGATAGTTTTCCTTTTTCTGGATTTCTTGTCGGTTTCTAACTTTCTCCTCGAACTTGGAAAGGCCTGCTCCCTTCTCTCTAGACACTGGTTTCTTTCCTGTAAGATTACCCTGGGTGTTATCTCTTATGTCGTGGGTAGATGGCCAAGTGGGTGGACCTTCCCCAGAGAAAGTCCTGGACTCCCTCCCAAGTTGAAGTTGCCCAGGCAATCCTCTGATGCGCAATGATCGTGTCATCTCCTAGCACTCTGCCAATTCCGCCTTGGCAGGTCCCATGTTTTCCTTCCTTCTTCCTTTGGGGAAGTGTACCAGATGCCTTCCTAGATTGGAATATTCTCACGGTTCATTTTCTTGTGCGTATTGAGAACGGACCCTCACAATTGCTACTCCTTTAGGACCTCTGTCCGCACCGTACCATGAAATCTCTATTCCCTAACAGTGCTAATGTGATCTGCACCCGTGCTGTGAAAGAGTGAGGCCCGGGCCACCCAAGCGGAACGTGGGCACTTGCCCGCTCCACCACAGGGCCGGCCCTGACTTGTACTTTTGGACCAACCTGTGGCCTGAACTTGGGAAGATGTGGGCCTGTTTGGATTATTCGTGAAGGGGATTAGTAGGAACATCATGGACGGTAACGTTTTCCGTTGGTTCCTGGGCTTAGCACGGATCAGGTTCTCTTGGTAGGATTCCTCTTCATGTATTTGGAATGGTCTACCTTTCTGTAGCATCAGTCAGGCTTTTGACGTGATTTTCCATCCTTGGAAGTTCACCTTCTCTAATCTCTTTCAGCCCCCAAAGCTGTATGCCGTCATTCTGGACCCCTTTTTGGATGTTTGATTTTAGGTGGATTTATTGCCATAACCCTGCATTAGAACATGCTATGTCTTTCAGATTTACATCCTCATCGATTTAGACTTCCGTGTAGGTTCCATCCTCTTCACCAGCGTAAGCCGAATCACAGGCCCTCACCACACACTTGTGCCTCATCATCTCTTTCACCCTCCCCCACCGCCCCGCTTTGCCTCTGGGCGCCCCCGATCAAATGTCCAGTGCCACCTGTTGGTTAGTGCTTGTTTTTTCTTCTCCTTGTAAGTGAGATCCTATGGTATTTGACTTTGTCCCTGGGGCTTGTTTCACTTCCCCTAAAACCCTCCCAGCCATTCTGGTGGTCACAAATGGCTGGATTGCATCCTTTGTTCCCGCTGAGTGGTCTGCCATTGTGTGGCTATAGCCCATGTTCCTACTCCATTCGTCCCTTGCTGGGCACCAGGGCGGCTTCCAAGTCTTGGAGAGCGGGAGTAAGGCTGTGGTGAACTCAGCGGTGCACATGTCTTTAGGCGGTAGTGTTTCCGAGTTCTTTGGCTAAACGCGCCCCAGAGGAATAGCTGGATCATATGGGACATGGATTCTTAAATTTTGGAGCCAGTTCCATCTCGCTTGGCCTAGTGGCTGCACCGGTTTCCACTGCGAGCAGCAGTGCAGGAGGCTTCCCTTCTCTCCACCTCCTCTCTGACGCTTGTTGTTTCCTGTCTGCCTCCTTATAGCCATTCTGACCACAGTGAGCTGCTATGTCCTTGCGGTTTGGATTTGCCTTGGCCTCAGACTTAATGAGGGTGAACAAGTTTTCATGCACCTGTTGGCCCTCTTTAGATCTTCTTGGGAGAAACCTCCGTGTCCATCTTTGGCCCAGGATTTCATTGGCTTGTTCTTCTTCTTGTGGAGACGTGTGAGTTGATTGTATCTTTGGGCTTTTCACCCCTTGTCCGATGTGTGCTTTGCAAACATCCACTCCCAGTTGTTGTGCTGTCTTTGCATTGAGTCGATGGTTTCCTTGACTGGGCAGAAGCGTCTGCATGTGAGGTGGTCCCGTTTGTTTCTTGTCTCCTTTGCTGCCCTTGCCCAGTCAGACAGGCTTCTTCCAAATAGGCGGCTCAGACAGATGGCAAAGAGCACTCTGCCTAGGTCTTCTCCTACAAGTTTCACGGTTTCAAGTGTGCCATTCAGGGCTTTAATCCATTCCAGGTGGTGCGTGTGCCAGGTGGCACATCATGGTCTACTCTCGTTGTGTTCCATGTGGCTGTGCAGGCTTCCCAGCACCGTTTATCGGAGAGACTCTCCTTTGTCCACTGTCTCCTCTTGGCTCCCTGGTCGCAAATGGGCTGTCCTTGTATGTTTGAGTTGGGCTCTGGGCTCTCGATTCTGTTGCATGGGTCTGTGTGCCTGTTTTTGGGCCCGGACTGTGCCGTTTCGGTACCTAGCGCTTCGTCCTCTAGGTTGAAATCAGAAAGTGTGATACGTCCTGCTTTGTTCGTTTTCCTGAGGATTCCTTGGCCTATTCAGGGTCTGTTGTTGCTGGCTGGAAACTTTAGGATTCTCTCTTCTATCTCTCTGGCAAATATGGCTGCAACTTTGACTGGGATTGCATGGAATCCAGAGATTCCTTTCTCCGCTAGGGACGTTTCAAGTGTGTTAATTCTTCCATTCCTAGGTCCCGGAATATCCTTCTTTTTCCTTGTGTCGTCTTGAATTTCTTTCCCCAAACGTTTGCTAGTTTTCGGTTGACATAGCTTTCACCTGTTTTGCTAAGGTTCTTCATAGACATCTTCTTCTTCGTACTGGCAAGCTGTGTTTTTTGTTCGTTTGTGTTTGGCTTCCGTTTGTCTACTCTTTGCAACTTGTAATTGGTTCTGTTTTGGCAGAAGTGCATCGCTGTGCTCACATCTGCTGGCAATGCTCCTGTATTTGCTGTGGAAGTCTGGCCCTACCTAACGTCCCTTCCCATCTGCCTCTGCACCCCCTCGGACGCCTGCCCCAGAATGACTGAAGCAGTGGTGAGGAGGCTCACCCCCAGGATTCCACCCAGCCCACCCCGGGCCACCGACCCAGAAGCTGCGCACCTCACCGCTGCACCACCGGCCGGCCCCTTTCATGTTCCATTGGCAACCTGCAGTTGAGTGCAATGGGGCTTGAATATGCTGCTTGAGCCCAACTCTGGCACTGTGTAGATGAGGCCAGGTTGTTTGTCGGGGCCACTGTGACGTCAGAGGATTGGTCATAGTTGTGCGTCTGCTGTCCCGGCAAACTTCATGGACACACGGCTTCAGAGCCCGCTTGGAGCAGTCTCGTAACGCACCCTTCCCAGTGAGCCCAGGTTTGACCTTCGTTGCCGTTTTTTGGCTTGTGAATTTCTCTGACTTTCAAACGTTCCAGCACAGTGTGTCTAAAGACTGACATCTTTCATTGTGGATTATTCAGGTGTGATATCTGTTCGCCTTGCATTTTCTGGGACCTTTTTTTCTTTTCCACAGTATACTCGTCATGGTCTTTCTCAGCTATCTCCCTTAGATGTGCTCATCAGTCCGTTCTCCTTCAGTCCAAGTGATTAATTTTGTATTTCTTGAATCACCGTATGTTCTCTAGGCCGAGGTGTGAGTGCTTTCGTGATTCTTGGCTGCTGTCTTTGAATTTGCAGCGGTCACTTGTAGGACTCTTTGCTATCCTAGCCTAGGTCAAGCGAAGCACTGACAACCCGTGTTCATCTTTCTTGGTTTGACATCCTGAGATCAGAAACTCCAAATTCGAGGTGGTCCTGGCAACCCCCTTCATGGACATAATGTTTTTCTGAGACAAATTAGACAAATCTGATGAATTCCTCGCTCCAGGAAAGATATTTTTCTTTCTCTTTTGTGGATTCGGGAAGTTTCGAACTTGACCCCTGACCCTTGAACATTGCCCTAGATTCCATCTAGATAAGGGCTGACTTTATTTCTATAGGCTGTGCCATTTGTTTGACCTACATCCTCAGCCCTGGCATGTTTATTTTTCTGGAAACAGAATTGTAATGTTCTAATTTTCAGCCAGCTTCCTTCCATATGGCGTCAAAGCACACAATCAATAATCCTTCTACGGCAAGAAGTCGGGGGAGAGAATTTCATTGGAGCCAAAGTGAGCACTCTAGCCTGGGAGGGCAGCCTTCACAAAGGAACCAAGCCCTCTGGAAAAGGGTGATTTTCAGCACACTTGTAGAGCCCTTCCCAACAAAGAGACCTACCCCAAGCATGACAGGGCTCCATTCCTTCAAGGCTTCCAAGACATCTCTTGGGACGCATTAGCATGTGGCCAGTGGGCCCCCGTGACGCCAGAGCTATGGAAAGTGAGACTGATCTTCCAAGAACGCTAGGGGCCTAGGAAAGGAGGCATCGACTCTTCTCTTCAACGTTCTCAAGAGATCCTTCTTGACTTTGGATTATGCTTAAGGCAGAAGGACACTGTAGGTCTGATAAGGCCCAAGTGCGGCCTCGTGTTTCCAATCAAGTTTCAAGCTTGAATCAGCATGGCCTCCCCATAGACTTGAATAGATGACAATGTTCTCCTCTCAGTGCTTGTCCCTCTATTCTGGCTTCTTGCCAAGGATTCCTTTCTTATCCCTGGCATCAGAGTCTGTTTGATCTCTTCCAGTTTCTGTGCCCGCTTTCTGTTTGTCAAAGCTGTTTCTGGGTATGTCTCCCTTTAATAGCCCAGCCTAGGCCAATCCTCAGACTGTAACCATGCGGCCATCTTGGGGGACATGTTCACCGTGATGTCATAAAGAACCTCAGAAGGCCAAGTTGTCCTGACAACCTCCAAGCACACAGAGTTTCAGAGCCATCTCAGACCAGTCTGACTCCTCCCCCTTTCCAGGTAGGATAGTTTTCCTTTTTCTGGATTTCTTGTCGGTTTCTAACTTTCTCCTCGAACTTGGAAAGGCCTGCTCCCTTCTCTCTAGACACTGGTTTCTTTCCTGTAAGATTACCCTGGGTGTTATCTCTTATGTCGTGGGTAGATGGCCAAGTGGGTGGACCTTCCCCAGAGAAAGTCCTGGACTCCCTCCCAAGTTGAAGTTGCCCAGGCAATCCTCTGATGCGCAATGATCGTGTCATCTCCTAGCACTCTGCCAATTCCGCCTTGGCAGGTCCCATGTTTTCCTTCCTTCTTCCTTTGGGGAAGTGTACCAGATGCCTTCCTAGATTGGAATATTCTCACGGTTCTTTTTCTGGTGCGTATTGAGAACGGACCCTCACAATTGCTACTCCTTTATGACCTCTGTCCGCACCGTACCATGAAATCTCTATTCCCTAACTTTGCTAATGTGATCTGCACCCGCGCTGTGAAAGAGTGAGGCCCGGGCCACCCAAGCGGAACGTGGGCACTTGCCCGCTCCACCACAGGGCCGGCCCTGACTTGTACTTTTGGACCAACCTGTGGCCTGAACTTGGGAAGATGTGGGCCTGTTTGGATTATTCGTGAAGGGGATTAGTAGGAACATCATGGACGGTAACGTTTTCCGTTGGTTCCTGGGCTTAGCACGGATCAGGTTCTCTTGGTAGGATTCCTCTTCATGTATTTGGAATGGTCTACCTTTCTGTAGCATCAGTCAGGCTTTTGAGGTGATTTTCCATCCTTGGAAGTTCACCTTCTCTAATCTCTTTCAGCCCCCAAAGCTGTATGCCGTCATTCTGGACCCCTTTTTGGATGTTTGATTTTAGGTGGATTTATTGCCATAACCCTGCATTAGAACATGCTATGTCTTTCAGATTTACATCCTCATCGATTTAGACTTCCGTGTAGGTTCCATCCTCTTCACCAGCGTAAGCCGAATCACAGGCCCTCACCACACACTTGTGCCTCATCATCTCTTTCACCCTCCCCCACCGCCCCGCTTTGCCTCTGGGCGCCCCCGATCAAATGTCCAGTGCCACCTGTTGGTTAGTGCTTGTTTTTTCTTCTCCTTGTAAGTGAGATCCTATGGTATTTGACTTTGTCCCTGGGGCTTGTTTCACTTCCCCTAAAACCCTCCCAGCCATTCTGGTGGTCACAAATGGCTGGATTGCATCCTTTGTTCCCGCTGAGTGGTCTGCCATTGTGTGGCTATAGCCCATGTTCCTACTCCATTCGTCCCTTGCTGGGCACCAGGGCGGCTTCCAAGTCTTGGAGAGCGGGAGTAAGGCTGTGGTGAACTCAGCGGTGCACATGTCTTTAGGCGGTAGTGTTTCCGAGTTCTTTGGCTAAACGCGCCCCAGAGGAATAGCTGGATCATATGGGACATGGATTCTTAAATTTTGGAGCCAGTTCCATCTCGCTTGGCCTAGTGGCTGCACCGGTTTCCACTGCGAGCAGCAGTGCAGGAGGCTTCCCTTCTCTCCACCTCCTCTCTGACGCTTGTTGTTTCCTGTCTGCCTCCTTATAGCCATTCTGACCACAGTGAGCTGCTATGTCCTTGCGGTTTGGATTTGCCTTGGCCTCAGACTTAATGAGGGTGAACAAGTTTTCATGCACCTGTTGGCCCTCTTTAGATCTTCTTGGGAGAAACCTCCGTGTCCATCTTTGGCCCAGGATTTCATTGGCTTGTTCTTCTTCTTGTGGAGACGTGTGAGTTGATTGTATCTTTGGGCTTTTCACCCCTTGTCCGATGTGTGCTTTGCAAACATCCACTCCCAGTTGTTGTGCTGTCTTTGCATTGAGTCGATGGTTTCCTTGACTGGGCAGAAGCGTCTGCATGTGAGGTGGTCCCGTTTGTTTCTTGTCTCCTTTGCTGCCCTTGCCCAGTCAGACAGGCTTCTTCCAAATAGGCGGCTCAGACAGATGGCAAAGAGCACTCTGCCTAGGTCTTCTCCTACAAGTTTCACGGTTTCAAGTGTGCCATTCAGGGCTTTAATCCATTCCAGGTGGTGCGTGTGCCAGGTGGCACATCATGGTCTACTCTCGTTGTGTTCCATGTGGCTGTGCAGGCTTCCCAGCACCGTTTCTTGGAGAGACTCTCCTTTGTCCACTGTCTCCTCTTGGCTCCCTGGTCGCAAATGGGCTGTCCTTGTATGTTTGAGTTGGGCTCTGGGCTCTCGATTCTGTTGCATGGGTCTGTGTGCCTGTTTTTGGGCCCGGACTGTGCCGTTTCGGTACCTAGCGCTTCGTCCTCTATGTTGAAATCAGAAAGTGTGATACGTCCTGCTTTGTTCGTTTTCCTGAGGATTCCTTGGCCTATTCAGGGTCTGTTGTTGCTGGCTGGAAACTTTAGGATTCTCTCTTCTATCTCTCTGGCAAATATGGCTGCAACTTTGACTGGGATTGCATGGAATCCAGAGATTCCTTTCTCCGCTATGGACGTTTCAAGTGTGTTAATTCTTCCATTCCTAGGTCCCGGAATATCCTTCTTTTTCCTTGTGTCGTCTTGAATTTCTTTCCCCAAACGTTTGCTAGTTTTCGGTTGACATAGCTTTCACCTGTTTTGCTAAGGTTCTTCATAGACATCTTCTTCTTCGTACTGGCAAGCTGTGTTTTTTGTTCGTTTGTGTTTGGCTTCCGTTTGTCTACTCTTTGCAACTTGTAATTGGTTCTGTTTTGGCAGAAGTGCATCGCTGTGCTCACATCTGCTGGCAATGCTCCTGTATTTGCTGTGGAAGTCTGGCCCTACCTAACGTCCCTTCCCATCTGCCTCTGCACCCCCTCGGACGCCTGCCCCAGAATGACTGAAGCAGTGGTGAGGAGGCTCACCCCCAGGATTCCACCCGGCCCACCCCGGGCCACCGACCCAGAAGCTGCGGACCTCACCGCTGCACCACCGGCCGGCCCCTTTCATGTTCCATTGGCAACCTGCAGTTGAGTGCAATGGGGCTTGAATATGCTGCTTGAGCCCAACTCTGGCACTGTGTAGATGAGGCCAGGTTGTTTGTCGGGGCCACTGTGACGTCAGAGGATTGGTCATAGTTGTGCGTCTGCTGTCCCGGCAAACTTCATGGACACAGGGCTTCAGAGCCCGCTTGGAGCAGTCTCGTAACGCACCCTTCCCAGTGAGCCCAGGTTTGACCTTCGTTGCCGTTTTTTGGCTTGTGAATTTCTCTGACTTTCAAACGTTCCAGCACAGTGTGTCTAAAGACTGACATCTTTCATTGTGGATTATTCAGGTGTGATATCTGTTCGCCTTGCATTTTCTGGGACCTTTTTTTCTTTTCCACAGTATACTCGTCATGGTCTTTCTCAGCTATCTCCCTTAGATGTGCTCATCAGTCTGTTCTCCTTCAGTCCAAGTGATTAATTTTGTATTTCTTGAATCACCGTATGTTCTCTAGGCCGAGGTGTGAGTGCTTTCGTGATTCTTGGCTGCTGTCTTTGAATTTGCACCGGTCACTTGTAGGACTCTTTGCTATCCTAGCCTAGGTCAAGCGAAGCACTGACAACCCGTGTTCATCTTTCTTGGTTTGACATCCTGAGATCAGAAACTCCAAATTCGAGGTGGTCCTGGCAACCCCCTTCATGGACATAATGTTTTTCTGAGACAAATTAGACAAATCTGATGAATTCCTCGCTCCAGGAAAGATATTTTTCTTTCTCTTTTGTGGAGTCGGGAAGTTTCGAACTTGACCCCTGACCCTTGCACATTGCCCTAGATTCCATCTAGATAAGGGCTGACTTTATTTCTATAGGCTGTGCCATTTGTTTGACCTACATCCTCAGCCCTGGCATGTTTATTTTTCTGGAAACAGAATTGTAATGTTCTAATTTTCAGCCAGCTTCCTTCCATATGGCGTCAAAGCACACAATCAATAATCCTTCTACGGCAAGAAGTCGGGGGAGAGAATTTCATTGGAGCCAAAGTGAGCACTCTAGCCTGGGAGGGCAGCCTTCACAAAGGAACCAAGCCCTCTGGAAAAGGGTGATTTTCAGCACACTTGTAGAGCCCTTCCCAACAAAGAGACCTACCCCAAGCATGACAGGGCTCCATTCCTTCAAGGCTTCCAAGACATCTCTTGGGACGCATTAGCATGTGGCCAGTGGGCCCCCGTGACGCCAGAGCTATGGAAAGTGAGACTGATCTTCCAAGAACGCTAGGGGCCTAGGAAAGGAGGCATCGACTCTTCTCTTCAACGTCCTCAAGAGATCCTTCTTGGCTTTGGATTATGCTTAAGGCAGAAGGACACTGTAGGTCTGATAAGGCCCAAGTGCGGCCTCGTGTTTCCAATCAAGTTTCAAGCTTGAATCAGCATGGCCTCCCCATAGACTTGAATAGATGACAATGTTCTCCTCTCAGTGCTTGTCCCTCTATTCTGGCTTCTTGCCAAGGATTCCTTTCTTATCCCTGGCATCAGAGTCTGTTTGATCTCTTCCAGTTTCTGTGCCCGCTTTCTGTTTGTCAAAGCTGTTTCTGGGTATGTCTCCCTTTAATAGCCCAGCCTAGGCCAATCCTCAGACTGTAACCATGCGGCCATCTTGGGGGACATGTTCACCGTGATGTCATAAAGAACCTCAGAAGGCCAAGTTGTCCTGACAACCTCCAAGCACACAGAGTTTCAGAGCCATCTCAGACCAGTCTGACTCCTCCCCCTTTCCAGGTAGGATAGTTTTCCTTTTTCTGGATTTCTTGTCGGTTTCTAACTTTCTCCTCGAACTTGGAAAGGCCTGCTCCATTCTCTCTAGACACTGGTTTCTTTCCTGTAAGCTTACACTGGGTGTTATCTCTTATGTCGTGGGTAGATGGCCAAGTGGGTGGACCTTCCCCAGAGAAAGTCCTGGACTCCCTCCCAAGTTGAAGTTGCCCAGGCAATCCTCTGATGCGCAATGATCGTGTCATCTCCTAGCACTCTGCCAATTCCGCCTTGGCAGGTCCCATGTTTTCCTTCCTTCTTCCTTTGGGGAAGTGTACCAGATGCCTTCCTAGATTGGAATATTCTCACGGTGCTTTTTCTGGTGCGTATTGAGAACGGACCCTCACAATTGGTACTCCTTTAGGACCTCTGTCCGCACCGTACCATGAAATCTCTATTCCCTAACAGTGCTAATGTGATCTGCACCCGTGCTGTGAAAGAGTGAGGCCCGGGCCTCCCAAGCGGAACGTGGGCACTTGCCCGCTCCACCACAGGGCCGGCCCTGACTTGTACTTTTGGACCAACCTGTGGCCTGAACTTGGGAAGATGTGGGCCTGTTTGGATTATTCGTGAAGGGGATTAGTAGGAACATCATGGACGGTAACGTTTTCCGTTGGTTCCTGGGCTTAGCACGGATCAGGTTCTCTTGGTAGGATTCCTCTTCATGTATTTGGAATGGTCTACCTTTCTGTAGCATCAGTCAGGCTTTTGAGGTGATTTTCCATCCTTGGAAGTTCACCTTCTCTAATCTCTTTCAGCCCCCAAAGCTGTATGCCGTCATTCTGGACCCCTTTTTGGATGTTTGATTTTAGGTGGATTTATTGCCATAACCCTGCATTAGAACATCCTATGTCTTTCAGATTTACATCCTCATCGATTTAGACTTCCGTGTAGGTTCCATCCTCTTCACCAGCGTAAGCCGAATCACAGGCCCTCACCACACACTTGTGCCTCATCATCTCTTTCACCCTCCCCCACCGCCCTGCTTTGCCTCTGGGCGCCCCCGATCAAATGTCCAGTGCCACCTGTTGGTTAGTGCTTGTTTTTTCTTCTCCTTGTAAGTGAGATCCTACGGTATTTGACTTTGTCCCTGGGGCTTGTTTCACTTCCCCTAAAACCCTCCCAGCCATTCTGGTGGTCACAAATGGCTGGATTGCATCCTTTGTTCCCGCTGAGTGGTCTGCCATTGTGTGGCTATAGCCCATGTTCCTTCTCCATTCGTCCCTTGCTGGGCGCCAGGGCGGCTTCCAAGTCTTGGAGAGTGGGAGTAAGGCTGTGGTGAACTCAGCGGTGCACATGTCTTTAGGCGGTAGTGTTTCCGAGTTCTTTGGCTAAACGCGCCCCAGAGGAATAGCTGGATCATATGGGACATGGATTCTTAAATTTCGGAGGCAGTTCCACACCGCTTGGCCTAGTGGCTGCACCGGTTTCCACTGCCAGCAGCAGTGCAGGAGACTTCCCTTCTCTCCACCTCCTCTCTGACGCTTGTTGTTTCCTGTCTGCCTCCTTATAGCCATTCTGACCACAGTGAGCTGCTATGTCATTGCGGTTTGGATTTGCCTTGGCCTCAGACTTAATGAGGGTGAACAAGTTTTCATGCACCTGTTGGCCCTCTTTAGATCTTCTTGGGAGAAACCTCCGTGTCCATCTTTGGCCCAGGATTTCATTGGCTTGTTCTTTTTCTTGTGGAGACGTGTGAGTTGATTGTATCTTTGGGCTTTTCACCCCTTGTCCGATGTGTGCTTTGCAAACATCCACTCCCAGTTGTTGTGCTGTCTTTGCATTGAGTCGATGGTTTCCTTGACTGGGCAGAAGCGTCTGCATGTGAGGTGGTCCCGTTTGTTTCTTGTCTCCTTTGCTGCCCTTGCCCAGTCAGACAGGCTTCTTCCAAATAGGCGGCTCAGACAGATGGCAAAGAGCACTCTGCCTAGGTCTTCTCCTACAAGTTTCACGGTTTCAAGTGTGCCATTCAGGGCTTTAATCCATTCCAGGTGGTGCGTGTGCCAGGTGGCACATCATGGTCTACTCTCGTTGTGTTCCATGTGGCTGTGCAGGCTTCCCAGCACCGTTTCTTGGAGAGACTCTCCTTTGTCCACTGTCTCCTCTTGGCTCCCTGGTCGCAAATGGGCTGTCCTTGTATGTTTGAGTTGGGCTCTGGGCTCTCGATTCTGTTGCATGGGTCTGTGTGCCTGTTTTTGGGCCCGGACTGTGCCGTTTCGGTACCTAGCGCTTCGTCCTCTATGTTGAAATCAGAAAGTGTGATACGTCCTGCTTTGTTCATTTTCCTGAGGATTCCTTGGCCTATTCAGGGTCTGTTGTTGCTGGCTGGAAACTTTAGGATTCTCTCTTGTATCTCTCTGGCAAATATGGCTGCAACTTTGACTGGGATTGCATGGAATCCAGAGATTCCTTTCTCCGCTATGGACGTTTCAAGTGTGTTAATTCTTCCATTCCTAGGTCCCGGAATATCCTTCTTTTTCCTTGTGTCGTCTTGAATTTCTTTCCCCAAACGTTTGCTAGTTTTCGGTTGACATAGCTTTCACCTGTTTTGCTAAGGTTCTTCATAGACATCTTCTTCTTCGTACTGGCAAGCTGTGTTTTTTGTTCGTTTGTGTTTAGCTTCCGTTTGTCTACTCTTTGCAAATTGTAATTGGTTCTGTTTTGGCAGAAGTGCATCGCTGTGCTCACATCTGCTGGCAATGCTCCTGTATTTGCTGTGGAAGTCTGGCCCTATCTAACGTCCCTTCCCATCTGCCTCTGCACCCCCTCGGACGCCTGCCCCAGAATGACTGAAGCAGTGGTGAGGAGGCTCACCCCCAGGATTCCACCCGGCCCACCCCGGGCCACCGACCCAGAAGCTGCGGACCTCACCGCTGCACCACCGGCCGGCCCCTTTCATGTTCCATTGGCAACCTGCAGTTGAGTGCAATGGGGCTTGAATATGCTGCTTGAGCCCAACTCTGGCACTGTGTAGATGAGGCCAGGTTGTTTGTCGGGGCCACTGTGACGTCAGAGGATTGGTCATAGTTGTGCGTCTGCTGTCCCGGCAAACTTCATGGACACAGGGCTTCAGAGCCCGCTTGGAGCAGTCTCGTAACGCACCCTTCCCAGTGAGCCCAGGTTTGACCTTCGTTGCCGTTTTTTGGCTTGTGAATTTCTCTGACTTTCAAACGTTCCAGCACAGTGTGTCTAAAGACTGACATCTTTCATTGTGGATTATTCAGGTGTGATATCTGTTCGCCTTGCATTTTCTGGGACCTTTTTTTCTTTTCCACAGTATACTCGTCATGGTCTTTCTCAGCTATCTCCCTTAGATGTGCTCATCAGTCCGTTCTCCTTCAGTCCAAGTGATTAATTTTGTATTTCTTGAATCACCGTATGTTCTCTAGGCCGAGGTGTGAGTGCTTTCGTGATTCTTGGCTGCTGTCTTTGAATTTGCAGCGGTCACTTGTAGGACTCTTTGCTATCCTAGCCTAGGTCAAGCGAAGCACTGAGAACCCGTGGTCACCTGGCTTGGTGTGACATCCTGAGATCAGAAACTCCAAATTCGAGGTGGTCCTGGCAACCCCCTTCATGGACATAATGTTTTTCTGAGACAAATTAGACAAATCTGATGAATTCCTCGCTCCAGGAAAGATATTTTTCTTTCTCTTTTGTGGAGTCGGGAAGTTTCGAACTTGACCCCTGACCCTTGAACATTGCCCTAGATTCCATCTAGATAAGGGCTGACTTTATTTCTATAGGCTGTGCCATTTGTTTGACCTACATCCTCAGCCCTGGCATGTTTATTTTTCTGGAAACAGAATTGTAATGTTCTAATTTTCAGCCAGCTTCCTTCCATATGGCGTCAAAGCACATAATCAATAATCCTTCTACGGCAAGAAGTCGGGGGAGAGAATTTCATTGGAGCCAAAGTGAGCACTCTAGCCTGGGAGGGCAGCCTTCACAAAGGAACCAAGCCCTCTGGAAAAGGGTGATTTTCAGCACACTTGAAGAGCCCTTCCCAACAAAGAGACCTACCCCAAGCATGACAGGGCTCCATTCCTTCAAGGCTTCCAAGACATCTCTTGGGACGCATTAGCATGTGGCCAGTGGTCCCCCGTGACGCCAGAGCTATGGAAAGTGAGACTGATCTTCGAAGAATGCTAGGGGCCTTGGAAAGAGGCATCGACTCTTCTCTTCAACGTCCTCAAGAGATCCTTCTTGACTTTGGATTATACTTAAGGCAGAAGGACACTTTAGGTGTGATAATGCCCAAGTGCGGCCTCGTGTTTCCAATCAAGTTTCAAGCTTGAATCAGCATGGCCTCCCCATAGACTTGAATAGATGACAATGTTCTCCTCTCAGTGCTTGTCCCTCTATTCTCGCTTCTTGCCAAGGATTCCTTTCTTATCCCTGGCATCAGAGTCTGTTTGATCTCTTCCAGTTTCTGTGCCCGCTTTCTGTTTGTCAAAGCTGTTTCTGGGTATGTCTCCCTTTAATAGCCCAGCCTAGGCCAATCCTCAGACTGTAACAATGCGGCCATCTTGGGGGACATGTTCACCGTGATGTCATAAAGAACCTCAGAAGGCCAAGTTGTCCTGACAACTTCCAAGCACACAGAGTTTCAGAGCCATCTCAGACCAGTCTGACTCCTCCCCCTTTCCAGGTAGGATAGTTTTCCTTTTTCTGGATTTCTTGTCGGTTTCTAACTTTCTCCTCGAACTTGGAAAGGCCTGCTCCATTCTCTCTAGACACTGGTTTCTTTCCTGTAAGATTACCCTGGGTGTTATCTCTTATGTCTTGGGTAGATGGCCAAGTGGGTGGACCTTCCCCAGAGAAAGTCCTGGACTCCCTCCCAAGTTGAAGTTGCCCAGGCAATCCTCTGATGCGCAATGATCGTGTCATCTCCTAGCACTCTGCCAATTCCGCCTTGGCAGGTCCCATGTTTTCCTTCCTTCTTCCTTTGGGGAAGTGTACCAGATGCCTTCCTAGATTGGAATATTCTCACGGTTCTTTTTCTGGTGCGTATTGAGAACGGACCCTCACAATTGCTACTTCTTTAGGACCTCTGTCCGCACCGTACCATGAAATCTCTATTCCCTAACAGTGCTAATGTGATCTGCACCCGTGCTGTGAAAGAGTGAGGCCCGGGCCACCCAAGCGGAACGTGGGCACTTGCCCGCTCCACCACAGGGCCGGCCCTGACTTGTACTTTTGGACCAACCTGTGGCCTGAACTTGGGAAGATGTGGGCCTGTTTGGATTATTCGTGAAGGTGATTAGTAGGAACATCATGGACGGTAACGTTTTCCGTTGGTTCCTGGGCTTAGCACGGATCAGGTTCTCTTGGTAGGATTCCTCTTCATGTATTTGGAATGGTCTACCTTTCTGTAGCATCAGTCAGGCTTTTGAGGTGATTTTCCATCCTTGGAAGTTCACCTTCTCTAATCTCTTTCAGCCCCCAAAGCTGTATGCCGTCATTCTGGACCCCTTTTTGGATGTTTGATTTTAGGTGGATTTATTGCCATAACCCTGCATTAGAACATCCTATGTCTTTCAGATTTACATCCTCATCGATTTAGACTTCCGTGTAGGTTCCATCCTCTTCACCAGCGTAAGCCGAATCACAGGCCCTCACCACACACTTGTGCCTCATCATCTCTTTCACCCTCCCCCACCGCCCCGCTTTGCCTCTGGGCGCCCCCGATCAAATGTCCAGTGCCACCTGTTGGTTAGTGCTTGTTTTTTCTTCTCCTTGTAAGTGAGATCCTACGGTATTTGACTTTGTCCCTGGGGCTTGTTTCACTTCCCCTAAAACCCTCCCAGCCATTCTGGTGGTCACAAATGGCTGGATTGCATCCTTTGTTCCCGCTGAGTGGTCTGCCATTGTGTGGCTATAGCCCATGTTCCTTCTCCATTCGTCCCTTGCTGGGCGCCAGGGCGGCTTCCAAGACTTGGAGAGTGGGAGTAAGGCTGTGGTGAACTCAGCGGTGCACATGTCTTTAGGCGGTAGTGTTTCCGAGTTCTTTGGCTAAACACGCCCCAGAGGAATAGCTGGATCATATGGGACATGGATTCTTAAATTTCGGAGGCAGTTCCACACCACTTGGCCTAGTGGCTGCACCGCTTTCCACTGCCAGCAGCAGTGCAGGAGACTTCCCTTCTCTCCACCTCCTCTCTGACGCTTGTTGTTTCCTGTCTGCCTCCTTATAGCCATTCTGACCACAGTGAGCTGCTATGTCCTTGCGGTTTGGATTTGCCTTGGCCTCAGACTTAATGAGGGTGAACAAGTTTTCATGCACCTGTTGGCCCTCTTTAGATCTTCTTGGGAGAAACCTCCATGTCCATCTTTGGCCCAGGATTTCATTGGCTTGTTCTTTTTCTTGTGGAGACGTGTGAGTTGATTGTATCTTTGGGCTTTTCACCCCTTGTCCGATGTGTGCTTTGCAAACATCCACTCCCAGTTGTTGTGCTGTCTTTGCATTGAGTCGATGGTTTCCTTGACTGGGCAGAAGCGTCTGCATGTGAGGTGGTCCCGTTTGTTTCTTGTCTCCTTTGCTGCCCTTGCCCAGTCAGACAGGCTTCTTCCAAATAGGCGGCTCAGACAGATGGCAAAGAGCACTCTGCCTAGGTCTTCTCCTACAAGTTTCACGGTTTCAAGAGTGCCATTCAGGGCTTTAATCCATTCCAGGTGGTGCGTGTGCCAGGTGGAACATCATGGTCTACTCTCGTTGTGTTCCATGTGGCTGTGCAGGATTCCCAGCACCGTTTCTTGGAGAGACTCTCCTTTGTCCACTGTCTCCTCTTGGCTCCCTGGTCGCAAATGGGCTGTCCATGTATGTTTGAGTTGGGCTCTGGGCTCTCGATTCTGTTGCATGGGTCTGCGTGCCTGTTTTTGGGCCCGGACTGTGCCGTTTCGGTACCTAGCGCTTCGTCCTCTAGGTTGAAATCAGAAAGTGTGATACGTCCTGCTTTGTTTGTTTTCCTGAGGATTCCTTGGCCTATTCAGGGTCTCTTGTTGCTGGCTGGAAACTTTAGGATTCTCTCTTCTATCTCTCTGGCAAATATGGCTGCAACTTTGACTGGGATTGCATGGAATCCAGAGATTCCTTTCTCCGCTATGGACGTTTCAAGTGTGTTAATTCTTCCATTCCTAGGTCCCGGAATATCCTTCTTTTTCCTTGTGTCGTCTTGAATTTCTTTCCCCAAAAGTTTGCTAGTTTTCGGTTGACATAGCTTTCACCTGTTTTGCTAAGGCTCTTCATAGACATCTTCTTCTTCGTACTGGCAAGCTGTGTTTTTTGTTCGTTTGTGTTTAGCTTCCGTTTTTCTATTCTTTGCAACTTGTAACTGGTTCTGTTTTGGCAGAAGTGCATCGCTGTGCTCACATCTGCTGGCAACGCTCCTGTATTTGCTGTGGAAGTCTGGCCCTATCTAACGTCCCTTCCCATCTGCCTCTACACCCCCTCGGACGCCTGCCCCAGAATGACTGAAGCAGTGGTGAGGAGGCTCACCCCCAGGATTCCACCCGGCCCACCCCGGGCCACCGACCCAGAAGCTGCGGACCTCACCGCTGCACCACCGGCCGGCCCCTTTCATGTTCCATTGGCAACCTGCAGTTGAGTGCAATGGGGCTTGAATATGCTGCTTGAGCCCAGCTCTGGCACTGTGTAGATGAGGCCAGGTGGTTTGTCGGGGCCACTGTGACGTCAGAGGATTGGTCATAATTCTGTGTCTGCTGTCCCGGCAAGCTTCATGGACACAGGGCTTCAGAGCCCGCTTGGAGCAGTCTCATAACGCACCCTTCCCAGTGAGCCCAGGTTTGACCTTCGTTGCCGTTTTTTGGCTTGTGAATTTCTCTGACTTTCAAACGTTCCAGCACAGTGTGTCTAAAGACTGACATCTTTCATTGTGGATTATTCAGGTGTGATATCTGTTCGCCTTGCATTTTCTGGGACCTTTTTTTCTTTTCCACAGTATACTCGTCATGGTCTTTCTCAGCTATCTCCCTTAGATGTGCTCATCAGTCCGTTCTCCTTCAGTCCAAGTGATTAATTTTGTATTTCTTGAATCACCGTATGTTCTCTAGGCCGAGGTGTGAGTGCTTTCGTGATTCTTGGCTGCTGTCTTTGAATTTGCAGCGGTCACTTGTAGGACTCTTTGCTATCCTAGCCTAGGTCAAGCGAAGCACTGAGAACCCGTGGTCACCTGGCTTGGTGTGACATCCTGAGATCAGAAACTCCAAATTCGAGGTGGTCCTGGCAACCCCCTTCATGGACATAATGTTATTCTGAGACAAATTAGACAAATCTGATGAATTCCTCGCTCCAGGAAAGATATTTTTCTTTCTCTTTTGTGGAGTCGGGAAGTTTCGAACTTGACCCCTGACCCTTGAACATTGCCCTAGATTCCATCTAGATAAGGGCTGACTTTATTTCTATAGGCTGTGCCATTTGTTTGACCTACATCCTCAGCCCTGGCATGTTTATTTTTCTGGAAACAGAATTGTAATGTTCTAATTTTCAGCCGGCTTCCTTCCATATGGCGTCAAAGCACATAATCAATAATCCTTCTACGGCAAGAAGTCGGGGGAGAGAATTTCATTGGAGCCAAAGTGAGCACTCTAGCCTGGGAGGGCAGCCTTCACAAAGGAACCAAGCCCTCTGGAAAAGGGTGATTTTCAGCACACTTGTAGAGCCCTTCCCAACAAAGAGACCTACCCCAAGCATGACAGGGCTCCATTCCTTCAAGGCTTCCAAGACATCTCTTGGGACGCATTAGCATGTGGCCAGTGGTCCCCCGTGACGCCAGAGCTATGGAAAGTGAGACTGATCTTCGAAGAATGCTAGGGCTCTTGGAAAGGAGGCATCGACTCTTCTCTTCAACGTCCTCAAGAGATCCTTCTTGACTTTGGATTATACTTAAGGCAGAAGGACACTGTAGGTCTGATAATGCCCAAGTGCGGCCTCGTGTTTCCAATCAAGTTTCAAGCTTGAATCAGCATGGCCTCCCCATAGACTTGAATAGATGACAATGTTCTCCTCTCAGTGCTTGTCCCTCTATTCTGGCTTCTTGCCAAGGATTCCTTTCTTATCCCTGGCATCAGAGTCTGTTTGATCTCTTCCAGTTTCTGTGCCCGCTTTCTGTTTGTCAAAGCTGTTTCTGGGTATGTCTCCCTTTAATAGCCCAGCCTAGGCCAATCCTCAGACTGTAACAATGCGGCCATCTTGGGGGACATGTTCACCGTGATGTCATAAAGAACCTCAGAAGGCCAAGTTGTCCTGACAACCTCCAAGCACACAGAGTTTCAGAGCCATCTCAGACCAGTCTGACTCCTCCCCCTTTCCAGGTAGGATAGTTTTCCTTTTTCTGGATTTCTTGTCGGTTTCTAACTTTCTCCTCGAACTTGGAAAGGCCTGCTCCATTCTCTCTAGACACTGGTTTCTTTCCTGTAAGATTACCCTGGGTGTTATCTCTTATGTCTTGGGTAGATGGCCAAGTGGGTGGACCTTCCCCAGAGAAAGTCCTGGACTCCCTCCCAAGTTGAAGTTGCCCAGGCAATCCTCTGATGCGCAATGATCGTGTCATCTCCTAGCACTCTGCCAATTCCGCCTTGGCAGGTCCCATGTTTTCCTTCCTTCTTCCTTTGGGGAAGTGTACCAGATGCCTTCCTAGATTGGAATATTCTCACGGTTCATTTTCTGGTGCGTATTGAGAACGGACCCTCACAATTGCTACTCCTTTAGGACCTCTGTCCGCACCGTACCATGAAATCTCTATTCCCTAACAGTGCTAATGTGATCTGCACCCGTGCTGTGAAAGAGTGAGGCCCGGGCCACCCAAGCGGAACGTGGGCACTTGCCCGCTCCACCACAGGGCCGGCCCTGACTTGTACTTTTGGACCAACCTGTGGCCTGAACTTGGGAAGATGTGGGCCTGTTTGGATTATTCGTGAAGGGGATTAGTAGGAACATCATGGACGGTAACGTTTTCCGTTGGTTCCTGGGCTTAGCACGGATCAGGTTCTCTTGGTAGGATTCCTCTTCATGTATTTGGAATGGTCTACCTTTCTGTAGCATCAGTCAGGCTTTTGAGGTGATTTTCCATCCTTGGAAGTTCACCTTCTCTAATCTCTTTCAGCCCCCAAAGCTGTATGCCGTCATTCTGGACCCCTTTTTGGATGTTTGATTTTAGGTGGATTTATTGCCATAACCCTGCATTAGAACATCCTATGTCTTTCAGATTTACATCCTCATCGATTTAGACTTCCGTGTAGGTTCCATCCTCTTCACCAGCGTAAGCCGAATCACAGGCCCTCACCACACACTTGTGCCTCATCATCTCTTTCACCCTCCCCCACCGCCCCGCTTTGCCTCTGGGCGCCCCCGATCAAATGTCCAGTGCCACCTGTTGGTTAGTGCTTGTTTTTTCTTCTCCTTGTAAGTGAGATCCTACGGTATTTGACTTTGTCCCTGGGGCTTGTTTCACTTCCCCTAAAACCCTCCCAGCCATTCTGGTGGTCACAAATGGCTGGATTGCATCCTTTGTTCCCGCTGAGTGGTCTGCCATTGTGTGGCTATAGCCCATGTTCCTTCTCCATTCGTCCCTTGCTGGGCGCCAGGGCGGCTTCCAAGTCTTGGAGAGCGGGAGTAAGGCTGTGGTGAACTCAGCGGTGCACATGTCTTTAGGCGGTAGTGTTTCCGAGTTCTTTGGCTAAACGCGCCCCAGAGGAATAGCTGGATCATATGGGACATGGATTCTTAAATTTCGGAGGCAGTTCCACACCACTTGGCCTAGTGGCTGCACCGCTTTCCACTGCCAGCAGCAGTGCAGGAGACTTCCCTTCTCTCCACCTCCTCTCTGACGCTTGTTGTTTCCTGTCTGCCTCCTTATAGCCATTCTGACCACAGTGAGCTGCTATGTCATTGCGGTTTGGATTTGCCTTGGCCTCAGACTTAATGAGGGTGAACAAGTTTTCATGCACCTGTTGGCCCTCTTTAGATCTTCTTGGGAGAAACCTCCGTGTCCATCTTTGGCCCAGGATTTCATTGGCTTGTTCTTTTTCTTGTGGAGACGTGTGAGTTGATTGTATCTTTGGGCTTTTCACCCCTTGTCCCATGTGTGCTTTGCAAACATCCACTCCCAGTTGTTGTGCTGTCTTTGCATTGAGTCGATGGTTTCCTTGACTGGGCAGAAGCGTCTGCATGTGAGGTGGTCCCGTTTGTTTCTTGTCTCCTTTGCTGCCCTTGCCCAGTCAGACAGGCTTCTTCCAAATAGGCGGCTCAGACAGATGGCAAAGAGCACTCTGCCTAGGTCTTCTCCTACAAGTTTCACGGTTTCAAGTGTGCCATTCAGGGCTTTAATCCATTCCAGGTGGTGCGTGTGCCAGGTGGCACATCATGGTCTACTCTCGTTGTGTTCCATGTGGCTGTGCAGGCTTCCCAGCACCGTTTCTTGGAGAGACTCTCCTTTGTCCACTGTCTCCTCTTGGCTCCCTGGTCGCAAATGGGCTGTCCTTGTATGTTTGAGTTGGGCTCTGGGCTCTCGATTCTGTTGCATGGGTCTGTGTGCCTGTTTTTGGGCCCGGACTGTGCCGTTTCGGTACCTAGCGCTTCGTCCTCTATGTTGAAATCAGAAAGTGTGATACGTCCTGCTTTGTTCATTTTCCTGAGGATTCCTTGGCCTATTCAGGGTCTCTTGTTGCTGGCTGGAAACTTTAGGATTCTCTCTTCTATCTCTCTGGCAAATATGGCTGCAACTTTGACTGGGATTGCATGGAATCCAGAGATTCCTTTCTCCGCTATGGACGTTTCAAGTGTGTTAATTCTTCCATTCCTAGGTCCCGGAATATCCTTCTTTTTCCTTGTGTCGTCTTGAATTTCTTTCCCCAAACGTTTGCTAGTTTTCGGTTGACATAGCTTTCACCTGTTTTGCTAAGGTTCTTCATAGACATCTTCTTCTTCGTACTGGCAAGCTGTGTTTTTTGTTCGTTTGTGTTTAGCTTCCGTTTGTCTACTCTTTGCAACTTGTAATTGGTTCTGTTTTGGCAGAAGTGCATCGCTGTGCTCACATCTGCTGGCAATGCTCCTGTATTTGCTGTGGAAGTCTGGCCCTATCTAACGTCCCTTCCCATCTGCCTCTGCACCCCCTCGGACGCCTGCCCCAGAATGACTGAAGCAGTGGTGAGGAGGCTCACCCCCAGGATTCCACCCGGCCCACCCCGGGCCACCGACCCAGAAGCTGCGGACCTCACCACTGCACCACCGGCCGGCCCCTTTCATGTTCCATTGGCAACCTGCAGTTGAGTGCAATGGGGCTTGAATATGCTGCTTGAGCCCAACTCTGGCACTGTGTAGATGAGGCCAGTTTGTTTGTCGGGGCCACTGTGACGTCAGAGGATTGGTCATAGTTGTGCGTCTGCTGTCCCGGCAAACTTCATGGACACAGGGCTTCAGAGCCCGCTTGGAGCAGTCTCATAACGCACCCTTCCCAGTGAGCCCAGGTTTGACCTTCGTTGCCGTTTTTTGGCTTGTGAATTTCTCTGACTTTCAAACGTTCCAGCACAGTGTGTCTAAAGACTGACATCTTTCATTGTGGATTATTCAGGTGTGATATCTGTTCGCCTTGCATTTTCTGGGACCTTTTTTTCTTTTCCACAGTATACTCGTCATGGTCTTTCTCAGCTATCTCCCTTAGATGTGCTCATCAGTCCGTTCTCCTTCAGTCCAAGTGATTAATTTTGTATTTCTTGAATCACCGTATGTTCTCTAGGCCGAGGTGTGAGTGCTTTCGTGATTCTTGGCTGCTGTCTTTGAATTTGCAGCGGTCACTTGTAGGACTCTTTGCTATCCTAGCCTAGGTCAAGCGAAGCACTGAGAACCCGTGGTCACCTGGCTTGGTGTGACATCCTGAGATCAGAAACTCCAAATTCGAGGTGGTCCTGGCAACCCCCTTCATGGACATAATGTTTTTCTGAGACAAATTAGACAAATCTGATGAATTCCTCGCTCCAGGAAAGATATTTTTCTTTCTCTTTTGTGGAGTCGGGAAGTTTCGAACTTGACCCCTGACCCTTGAACATTGCCCTAGATTCCATCTAGATAAGGGCTGACTTTATTTCTATAGGCTGTGCCATTTGTTTGACCTACATCCTCAGCCCTGGCATGTTTATTTTTCTGGAAACAGAATTGTAATGTTCTAATTTTCAGCCGGCTTCCTTCCATATGGCGTCAAAGCACATAATCAATAATCCTTCTACGGCAAGAAGTCGGGGGAGAGAATTTCATTGGAGCCAAAGTGAGCACTCTAGCCTGGGAGGGCAGCCTTCACAAAGGAACCAAGCCCTCTGGAAAAGGGTGATTTTCAGCACACTTGTAGAGCCCTTCCCAACAAAGAGACCTACCCCAAGCATGACAGGGCTCCATTCCTTCAAGGCTTCCAAGACATCTCTTGGGACGCATTAGCATGTGGCCAGTGGTCCCCCGTGACGCCAGAGCTATGGAAAGTGAGACTGATCTTCGAAGAATGCTAGGGCTCTTGGAAAGGAGGCATCGACTCTTCTCTTCAACGTCCTCAAGAGATCCTTCTTGACTTTGGATTATACTTAAGGCAGAAGGACACTGTAGGTCTGATAATGCCCAAGTGCGGCCTCGTGTTTCCAATCAAGTTTCAAGCTTGAATCAGCATGGCCTCCCCATAGACTTGAATAGATGACAATGTTCTCCTCTCAGTGCTTGTCCCTCTATTCTGGCTTCTTGCCAAGGATTCCTTTCTTATCCCTGGCATCAGAGTCTGTTTGATCTCTTCCAGTTTCTGTGCCCGCTTTCTGTTTGTCAAAGCTGTTTCTGGGTATGTCTCCCTTTAATAGCCCAGCCTAGGCCAATCCTCAGACTGTAACAATGCGGCCATCTTGGGGGACATGTTCACCGTGATGTCATAAAGAACCTCAGAAGGCCAAGTTGTCCTGACAACCTCCAAGCACACAGAGTTTCAGAGCCATCTCAGACCAGTCTGACTCCTCCCCCTTTCCAGGTAGGATAGTTTTCCTTTTTCTGGATTTCTTGTCGGTTTCTAACTTTCTCCTCGAACTTGGAAAGGCCTGCTCCCTTCTCTCTAGACACTGGTTTCTTTCCTGTAAGATTACCCTGGGTGTTATCTCTTATGTCTTGGGTAGATGGCCAAGTGGGTGGACCTTCCCCAGAGAAAGTCCTGGACTCCCTCCCAAGTTGAAGTTGCCCAGGCAATCCTCTGATGCGCAATGATCGTGTCATCTCCTAGCACTCTGCCAATTCCGCCTTGGCAGGTCCCATGTTTTCCTTCCTTCTTCCTTTGGGGAAGTGTACCAGATGCCTTCCTAGATTGGAATATTCTCACGGTTCATTTTCTGGTGCGTATTGAGAACGGACCCTCACAATTGCTACTCCTTTAGGACCTCTGTCCGCACCGTACCATGAAATCTCTATTCCCTAACAGTGCTAATGTGATCTGCACCCGTGCTGTGAAAGAGTGAGGCCCGGGCCACCCAAGCGGAACGTGGGCACTTGCCCGCTCCACCACAGGGCCGGCCCTGACTTGTACTTTTGGACCAACCTGTGGCCTGAACTTGGGAAGATGTGGGCCTGTTTGGATTATTCGTGAAGGGGATTAGTAGGAACATCATGGACGGTAACGTTTTCCGTTGGTTCCTGGGCTTAGCACGGATCAGGTTCTCTTGGTAGGATTCCTCTTCATGTATTTGGAATGGTCTACCTTTCTGTAGCATCAGTCAGGCTTTTGAGGTGATTTTCCATCCTTGGAAGTTCACCTTCTCTAATCTCTTTCAGCCCCCAAAGCTGTATGCCGTCATTCTGGACCCCTTTTTGGATGTTTGATTTTAGGTGGATTTATTGCCATAACCCTGCATTAGAACATCCTATGTCTTTCAGATTTACATCCTCATCGATTTAGACTTCCGTGTAGGTTCCATCCTCTTCACCAGCGTAAGCCGAATCACAGGCCCTCACCACACACTTGTGCCTCATCATCTCTTTCACCCTCCCCCACCGCCCCGCTTTGCCTCTGGGCGCCCCCGATCAAATGTCCAGTGCCACCTGTTGGTTAGTGCTTGTTTTTTCTTCTCCTTGTAAGTGAGATCCTACGGTATTTGACTTTGTCCCTGGGGCTTGTTTCACTTCCCCTAAAACCCTCCCAGCCATTCTGGTGGTCACAAATGGCTGGATTGCATCCTTTGTTCCCGCTGAGTGGTCTGCCATTGTGTGGCTATAGCCCATGTTCCTTCTCCATTCGTCCCTTGCTGGGCGCCAGGGCGGCTTCCAAGTCTTGGAGAGCGGGAGTAAGGCTGTGGTGAACTCAGCGGTGCACATGTCTTTAGGCGGTAGTGTTTCCGAGTTCTTTGGCTAAACGCGCCCCAGAGGAATAGCTGGATCATATGGGACATGGATTCTTAAATTTCGGAGGCAGTTCCACACCACTTGGCCTAGTGGCTGCACCGCTTTCCACTGCCAGCAGCAGTGCAGGAGACTTCCCTTCTCTCCACCTCCTCTCTGACGCTTGTTGTTTCCTGTCTGCCTCCTTATAGCCATTCTGACCACAGTGAGCTGCTATGTCCTTGCGGTTTGGATTTGCCTTGGCCTCAGACTTAATGAGGGTGAACAAGTTTTCATGCACCTGTTGGCCCTCTTTAGATCTTCTTGGGAGAAACCTCCGTGTCCATCTTTGGCCCAGGATTTCATTGGCTTGTTCTTCTTCTTGTGGAGACGTGTGAGTTGATTGTATCTTTGGGCTTTTCACCCCTTGTCCGATGTGTGCTTTGCAAACATCCACTCCCAGTTGTTGTGCTGTCTTTGCATTGAGTCGATGGTTTCCTTGACTGGGCAGAAGCGTCTGCATGTGAGGTGGTCCCGTTTGTTTCTTGTCTCCTTTGCTGCCCTTGCCCAGTCAGACAGGCTTCTTCCAAATAGGCGGCTCAGACAGATGGCAAAGAGCACTCTGCCTAGGTCTTCTCCTACAAGTTTCACGGTTTCAAGTGTGCCATTCAGGGCTTTAATCCATTCCAGGTGGTGCGTGTGCCAGGTGGCACATCATGGTCTACTCTCGTTGTGTTCCATGTGGCTGTGCAGGCTTCCCAGCACCGTTTCTTGGAGAGACTCTCCTTTGTCCACTGTCTCCTCTTGGCTCCCTGGTCGCAAATGGGCTGTCCTTGTATGTTTGAGTTGGGCTCTGGGCTCTCGATTCTGTTGCATGGGTCTGTGTGCCTGTTTTTGGGCCCGGACTGTGCCGTTTCGTTACCTAGCGCTACGTCCTCTAGGTTGAAATCAGAAAGTGTGATACGTCCTTCTTTGTTTGTTTTCCTGAGGATTCCTTGGCCTATTCAGGGTCTCTTGTTGCTGGCTGGAAACTTTAGGATTCTCTCTTCTATCTCTCTGGCAAATATGGCTGCAACTTTGACTGGGATTGCATGGAATCCAGAGATTCCTTTCTCCGCTATGGACGTTTCAAGTGTGTTAATTCTTCCATTCCTAGGTCCCGGAATATCCTTCTTTTTCCTTGTGTCGTCTTGAATTTCTTTCCCCAAACGTTTGCTAGTTTTCGGTTGACATAGCTTTCACCTGTTTTGCTAAGGTTCTTCATAGACATCTTCTTCTTCGTACTGGCAAGCTGTGTTTTTTGTTCGTTTGTGTTTGGCTTCCGTTTGTCTACTCTTTGCAACTTGTAATTGGTTCTGTTTTGGCAGAAGTGCATCGCTGTGCTCACATCTGCTGGCAATGCTCCTGTATTTGCTGTGGAAGTCTGGCCCTACCTAACGTCCCTTCCCATCTGCCTCTGCACCCCCTCGGACGCCTGCCCCAGAATGACTGAAGCAGTGGTGAGGAGGCTCACCCCCAGGATTCCACCCGGCCCACCCCGGGCCACCGACCCAGAAGCTGCGGACCTCACCACTGCACCACCGGCCGGCCCCTTTCATGTTCCATTGGCAACCTGCAGTTGAGTGCAATGGGGCTTGAATATGCTGCTTGAGCCCAACTCTGGCACTGTGTAGATGAGGCCAGTTTGTTTGTCGGGGCCACTGTGACATCAGAGGATTGGTCATAGTTGTGCGTCTGCTGTCCCGGCAAACTTCATGGACACACGGCTTCAGAGCCCGCTTGGAGCAGTCTCGTAACGCACCCTTCCCAGTGAGCCCAGGTTTGACCTTCGTTGCCGTTTTTTGGCTTGTGAATTTCTCTGACTTTCAAGCGTTCCAGCACAGTGTGTCTAAAGACTGACATCTTTCATTGTGGATTATTCAGGTGTGATATCTGTTCGCCTTGCATTTTCTGGGACCTTTTTTTCTTTTCCACAGTATACTCGTCATGGTCTTTCTCAGCTATCTCCCTTAGATGTGCTCATCAGTCCGTTCTCCTTCAGTCCAAGTGATTAATTTTGTATTTCTTGAATCACCGTATGTTCTCTAGGCCGAGGTGTGAGTGCTTTCGTGATTCTTGGCTGCTGTCTTTGAATTTGCACCGGTCACTTGTAGGACTCTTTGCTATCCTAGCCTAGGTCAAGCGAAGCACTGACAACCCGTGGTCACCTGGCTTGGTGTGACATCCTGAGATCAGAAACTCCAAATTCGAGGTGGTCCTGGCAACCCCCTTCATGGACATAATGTTTTTCTGAGACAAATTAGACAAATCTGATGAATTCCTCGCTCCAGGAAAGATATTTTTCTTTCTCTTTTGTGGATTCGGGAAGTTTCGAACTTGACCCCTGACCCTTGAACATTGCCCTAGATTCCATCTAGATAAGGGCTGACTTTATTTCTATAGGCTGTGCCATTTGTTTGACCTACATCCTCAGCCCTGGCATGTTTATTTTTCTGGAAACAGAATTGTAATGTTCTAATTTTCAGCCAGCTTCCTTCCATATGGCGTCAAAGCACACAATCAATAATCCTTCTACGGCAAGAAGTCGGGGGAGAGAATTTCATTGGAGCCAAATTGAGCACTCTAGCCTGGGAGGGCAGCCTTCACAAAGGAACCAAGCCCTCTGGAAAAGGGTGATTTTCAGCACACTTGTAGAGCCCTTCCCAACAAAGAGACCTACCCCAAGCATGACAGGGCTCCATTCCTTCAAGGCTTCCAAGACATCTCTTGGGACGCATTAGCATGTGGCCAGTGGGCCCCCGTGACGCCAGAGCTATGGAAAGTGAGACTGATCTTCCAAGAACGCTAGGGGCCTAGGAAAGGAGGCATCGACTCTTCTCTTCAACGTCCTCAAGAGATCCTTCTTGACTTTGGATTATGCTTAAGGCAGAAGGACACTGTAGGTCTGATAAGGCCCAAGTGCGGCCTCGTGTTTCCAATCAAGTTTCAAGCTTGAATCAGCATGGCCTCCCCATAGACTTGAATAGATGACAATGTTCTCCTCTCAGTGCTTGTCCCTCTATTCTGGCTTCTTGCCAAGGATTCCTTTCTTATCCCTGGCATCAGAGTCTGTTTGATCTCTTCCAGTTTCTGTGCCCGCTTTCTGTTTGTCAAAGCTGTTTCTGGGTATGTCTCCCTTTAATAGCCCAGCCTAGGCCAATCCTCAGACTGTAACCATGCGGCCATCTTGGGGGACATGTTCACCGTGATGTCATAAAGAACCTCAGAAGGCCAAGTTGTCCTGACAACCTCCAAGCACACAGAGTTTCAGAGCCATCTCAGACCAGTCTGACTCCTCCCCCTTTCCAGGTAGGATAGTTTTCCTTTTTCTGGATTTCTTGTCGGTTTCTAACTTTCTCCTCGAACTTGGAAAGGCCTGCTCCCTTCTCTCTAGACACTGGTTTCTTTCCTGTAAGATTACCCTGGGTGTTATCTCTTATGTCGTGGGTAGATGGCCAAGTGGGTGGACCTTCCCCAGAGAAAGTCCTGGACTCCCTCCCAAGTTGAAGTTGCCCAGGCAATCCTCTGATGCGCAATGATCGTGTCATCTCCTAGCACTCTGCCAATTCCGCCTTGGCAGGTCCCATGTTTTCCTTCCTTCTTCCTTTGGGGAAGTGTACCAGATGCCTTCCTAGATTGGAATATTCTCACGGTTCTTTTTCTGGTGCGTATTGAGAACGGACCCTCACAATTGCTACTCCTTTATGACCTCTGTCCGCACCGTACCATGAAATCTCTATTCCCTAACAGTGCTAATGTGATCTGCACCCGCGCTGTGAAAGAGTGAGGCCCGGGCCACCCAAGCGGAACGTGGGCACTTGCCCGCTCCACCACAGGGCCGG
Organism: Equus asinus; assembly: GCF_041296235.1. NCBI lineage: Eukaryota > Metazoa > Chordata > Mammalia > Perissodactyla > Equidae > Equus > Equus asinus. Next base: position 83,046,369 of record NC_091820.1, on the reverse strand, counting down.
CCCTGACTTGTACTTTTGGACCAACCTGTGGCCTGAACTTGGGAAGATGTGGGCCTGTTTGGATTATTCGTGAAGGGGATTAGTAGGAACATCATGGACGGTAACGTTTTCCGTTGGTTCCTGGGCTTAGCACGGATCAGGTTCTCTTGGTAGGATTCCTCTTCATGTATTTGGAATGGTCTACCTTTCTGTAGCATCAGTCAGGCTTTTGAGGTGATTTTCCATCCTTGGAAGTTCACCTTCTCTAATCTCTTTCAGCCCCCAAAGCTGTATGCCGTCATTCTGGACCCCTTTTTGGATGTTTGATTTTAGGTGGATTTATTGCCATAACCCTGCATTAGAACATGCTATGTCTTTCAGATTTACATCCTCATCGATTTAGACTTCCGTGTAGGTTCCATCCTCTTCACCAGCGTAAGCCGAATCACAGGCCCTCACCACACACTTGTGCCTCATCATCTCTTTACCCTCCCCCACCGCCCCGCTTTGCCTCTGGGCGCCCCCGATCAAATGTCCAGTGCCACCTGTTGGTTAGTGCTTGTTTTTTCTTCTCCTTGTAAGTGAGATCCTATGGTATTTGACTTTGTCCCTGGGGCTTGTTTCACTTCCCCTAAAACCCTCCCAGCCATTCTGGTGGTCACAAATGGCTGGATTGCATCCTTTGTTCCCGCTGAGTGGTCTGCCATTGTGTGGCTATAGCCCATGTTCCTACTCCATTCGTCCCTTGCTGGGCACCAGGGCGGCTTCCAAGTCTTGAAGAGCGGGAGTAAGGCTGTGGTGAACTCAGCGGTGCACATGTCTTTAGGCGGTAGTGTTTCCGAGTTCTTTGGCTAAACGCGCCCCAGAGGAATAGCTGGATCATATGGGACATGGATTCTTAAATTTTGGAGCCAGTTCCATCTCGCTTGGCCTAGTGGCTGCACCGGTTTCCACTGCGAGCAGCAGTGCAGGAGGCTTCCCTTCTCTCCACCTCCTCTCTGACGCTTGTTGTTTCCTGTCTGCCTCCTTATAGCCATTCTGACCACAGTGAGCTGCTATGTCCTTGCGGTTTGGATTTGCCTTGGCCTCAGACTTAATGAGGGTGAACAAGTTTTCATGCACCTGTTGGCCCTCTTTAGATCTTCTTGGGAGAAACCTCCGTGTCCATCTTTGGCCCAGGATTTCATTGGCTTGTTCTTCTTCTTGTGGAGACGTGTGAGTTGATTGTATCTTTGGGCTTTTCACCCCTTGTCCGATGTGTGCTTTGCAAACATCCACTCCCAGTTGTTGTGCTGTCTTTGCATTGAGTCGATGGTTTCCTTGACTGGGCAGAAGCGTCTGCATGTGAGGTGGTCCCGTTTGTTTCTTGTCTCCTTTGCTGCCCTTGCCCAGTCAGACAGGCTTCTTCCAAATAGGCGGCTCAGACAGATGGCAAAGAGCACTCTGCCTAGGTCTTCTCCTACAAGTTTCACGGTTTCAAGTGTGCCATTCAGGGCTTTAATCCATTCCAGGTGGTGCGTGTGCCAGGTGGCACATCATGGTCTACTCTCGTTGTGTTCCATGTGGCTGTGCAGGCTTCCCAGCACCGTTTCTTGGAGAGACTCTCCTTTGTCCACTGTCTCCTCTTGGCTCCCTGGTCGCAAATGGGCTGTCCTTGTATGTTTGAGTTGGGCTCTGGGCTCTCGATTCTGTTGCATGGGTCTGTGTGCCTGTTTTTGGGCCCGGACTGTGCCGTTTCGTTACCTAGCGCTACGTCCTCTAGGTTGAAATCAGAAAGTGTGATACGTCCTTCTTTGTTTGTTTTCCTGAGGATTCCTTGGCCTATTCAGGGTCTCTTGTTGCTGGCTGGAAACTTTAGGATTCTCTCTTCTATCTCTCTGGCAAATATGGCTGCAACTTTGACTGGGATTGCATGGAATCCAGAGATTCCTTTCTCCGCTAGGGACGTTTCAAGTGTGTTAATTCTTCCATTCCTAGGTCCCGGAATACCCTTCTTTTTCCTTGTGTCGTCTTGAATTTCTTTCCCCAAACGTTTGCTAGTTTTCGGTTGACATAGCTTTCACCTGTTTTGCTAAGGTTCTTCATAGACATCTTCTTCTTCGTACTGGCAAGCTGTGTTTTTTGTTCGTTTGTGTTTGGCTTCCGTTTGTCTACTCTTTGCAACTTGTAATTGGTTCTGTTTTGGCAGAAGTGCATCGCTGTGCTCACATCTGCTGGCAATGCTCCTGTATTTGCTGTGGAAGTCTGGCCCTACCTAACGTCCCTTCCCATCTGCCTCTGCACCCCCTCAGACGCCTGCCCCAGAATGACTGAAGCAGTGGTGAGGAGGCTCACCCCCAGGATTCCACCCGGCCCACCCCGGGCCACCGACCCAGAAGCTGCGGACCTCACCGCTGCACCACCGGCTGGCCCCTTTCATGTTCCATTGGCAACCTGCAGTTGAGTGCAATGGGGCTTGAATATGCTGCTTGAGCCCAACTCTGGCACTGTGTAGATGAGGCCAGGTTGTTTGTCGGGGCCACTGTGACGTCAGAGGATTGGTCATAGTTGTGCGTCTGCTGTCCCGGCAAACTTCATGGACACAGGGCTTCAGAGCCCGCTTGGAGCAGTCTCGTAACGCACCCTTCCCAGTGAGCCCAGGTTTGACCTTCGTTGCCGTTTTTTGGCTTGTGAATTTCTCTGACTTTCAAGCGTTCCAGCACAGTGTGTCTAAAGACTGACATCTTTCATTGTGGATTATTCAGGTGTGATATCTGTTCGCCTTGCATTTTCTGGGACCTTTTTTTCTTTTCCACAGTATACTCGTCATGGTCTTTCTCAGCTATCTCCCTTAGATGTGCTCATCAGTCCGTTCTCCTTCAGTCCAAGTGATTAATTTTGTATTTCTTGAATCACCGTATGTTCTCTAGGCCGAGGTGTGAGTGCTTTCGTGATTCTTGGCTGCTGTCTTTGAATTTGCACCGGTCACTTGTAGGACTCTTTGCTATCCTAGCCTAGGTCAAGCGAAGCACTGAGAACCCGTGGTCACCTGGCTTGGTGTGACATCCTGAGATCAGAAACTCCAAATTCGAGGTGGTCCTGGCAACCCCCTTCATGGACATAATGTTTTTCTGAGACAAATTAGACAAATCTGATGAATTCCTCGCTCCAGGAAAGATATTTTTCTTTCTCTTTTGTGGATTCGGGAAGTTTCGAACTTGACCCCTGACCCTTGAACATTGCCCTAGATTCCATCTAGATAAGGGCTGACTTTATTTCTATAGGCTGTGCCATTTGTTTGACCTACATCCTCAGCCCTGGCATGTTTATTTTTCTGGAAACAGAATTGTAATGTTCTAATTTTCAGCCAGCTTCCTTCCATATGGCGTCAAAGCACACAATCAATAATCCTTCTACGGCAAGAAGTCGGGGGAGAGAATTTCATTGGAGCCAAAGTGAGCACTCTAGCCTGGGAGGGCAGCCTTCACAAAGGAACCAAGCCCTCTGGAAAAGGGTGATTTTCAGCACACTTGTAGAGCCCTTCCCAACAAAGAGACCTACCCCAAGCATGACAGGGCTCCATTCCTTCAAGGCTTCCAAGACATCTCTTGGGACGCATTAGCATGTGGCCAGTGGGCCCCCGTGACGCCAGAGCTATGGAAAGTGAGACTGATCTTCCAAGAACGCTAGGGGCCTAGGAAAGGAGGCATCGACTCTTCTCTTCAACGTCCTCAAGAGATCCTTCTTGACTTTGGATTATGCTTAAGGCAGAAGGACACTGTAGGTCTGATAAGGCCCAAGTGCGGCCTCGTGTTTCCAATCAAGTTTCAAGCTTGAATCAGCATGGCCTCCCCATAGACTTGAATAGATGACAATGTTCTCCTCTCAGTGCTTGTCCCTCTATTCTGGCTTCTTGCCAAGGATTCCTTTCTTATCCCTGGCATCAGAGTCTGTTTGATCTCTTCCAGTTTCTGTGCCCGCTTTCTGTTTGTCAAAGCTGTTTCTGGGTATGTCTCCCTTTAATAGCCCAGCCTAGGCCAATCCTCAGACTGTAACCATGCGGCCATCTTGGGGGACATGTTCACCGTGATGTCATAAAGAACCTCAGAAGGCCAAGTTGTCCTGACAACCTCCAAGCACACAGAGTTTCAGAGCCATCTCAGACCAGTCTGACTCCTCCCCCTTTCCAGGTAGGATAGTTTTCCTTTTTCTGGATTTCTTGTCGGTTTCTAACTTTCTCCTCGAACTTGGAAAGGCCTGCTCCCTTCTCTCTAGACACTGGTTTCTTTCCTGTAAGATTACCCTGGGTGTTATCTCTTATGTCGTGGGTAGATGGCCAAGTGGGTGGACCTTCCCCAGAGAAAGTCCTGGACTCCCTCCCAAGTTGAAGTTGCCCAGGCAATCCTCTGATGCGCAATGATCGTGTCATCTCCTAGCACTCTGCCAATTCCGCCTTGGCAGGTCCCATGTTTTCCTTCCTTCTTCCTTTGGGGAAGTGTACCAGATGCCTTCCTAGATTGGAATATTCTCACGGTTCTTTTTCTGGTGCGTATTGAGAACGGACCCTCACAATTGCTACTCCTTTATGACCTCTGTCCGCACCGTACCATGAAATCTCTATTCCCTAACAGTGCTAATGTGATCTGCACCCGCGCTGTGAAAGAGTGAGGCCCGGGCCACCCAAGCGGAACGTGGGCACTTGCCCGCTCCACCACAGGGCCGGCCCTGACTTGTACTTTTGGACCAACCTGTGGCCTGAACTTGGGAAGATGTGGGCCTGTTTGGATTATTCGTGAAGGGGATTAGTAGGAACATCATGGACGGTAACGTTTTCCGTTGGTTCCTGGGCTTAGCACGGATCAGGTTCTCTTGGTAGGATTCTTCTTCATGTATTTGGAATGGTCTACCTTTCTGTAGCATCAGTCAGGCTTTTGAGGTGATTTTCCATCCTTGGAAGTTCACCTTCTCTAATCTCTTTCAGCCCCCAAAGCTGTATGCCGTCATTCTGGACCCCTTTTTGGATGTTTGATTTTAGGTGGATTTATTGCCATAACCCTGCATTAGAACATGCTATGTCTTTCAGATTTACATCCTCATCGATTTAGACTTCCGTGTAGGTTCCATCCTCTTCACCAGCGTAAGCCGAATCACAGGCCCTCACCACACACTTGTGCCTCATCATCTCTTTCACCCTCCCCCTCCGCCCCGCTTTGCCTCTGGGCGCCCCCGATCAAATGTCCAGTGCCACCTGTTGGTTAGTGCTTGTTTTTTCTTCTCCTTGTAAGTGAGATCCTATGGTATTTGACTTTGTCCCTGGGGCTTGTTTCACTTCCCCTAAAACCCTCCCAGCCATTCTGGTGGTCACAAATGGCTGGATTGCATCCTTTGTTCCCGCTGAGTGGTCTGCCATTGTGTGGCTATAGCCCATGTTCCTACTCCATTCGTCCCTTGCTGGGCACCAGGGCGGCTTCCAAGTCTTGGAGAGCGGGAGTAAGGCTGTGGTGAACTCAGCGGTGCACATGTCTTTAGGCGGTAGTGTTTCCGAGTTCTTTGGCTAAACGCGCCCCAGAGGAATAGCTGGATCATATGGGACATGGATTCTTAAATTTTGGAGCCAGTTCCATCTCGCTTGGCCTAGTGGCTGCACCGGTTTCCACTGCGAGCAGCAGTGCAGGAGGCTTCCCTTCTCTCCACCTCCTCTCTGACGCTTGTTGTTTCCTGTCTGCCTCCTTATAGCCATTCTGACCACAGTGAGCTGCTATGTCCTTGCGGTTTGGATTTGCCTTGGCCTCAGACTTAATGAGGGTGAACAAGTTTTCATGCACCTGTTGGCCCTCTTTAGATCTTCTTGGGAGAAACCTCCGTGTCCATCTTTGGCCCAGGATTTCATTGGCTTGTTCTTCTTCTTGTGGAGACGTGTGAGTTGATTGTATCTTTGGGCTTTTCACCCCTTGTCCGATGTGTGCTTTGCAAACATCCACTCCCAGTTGTTGTGCTGTCTTTGCATTGAGTCGATGGTTTCCTTGACTGGGCAGAAGCGTCTGCATGTGAGGTGGTCCCGTTTGTTTCTTGTCTCCTTTGCTGCCCTTGCCCAGTCAGACAGGCTTCTTCCAAATAGGCGGCTCAGACAGATGGCAAAGAGCACTCTGCCTAGGTCTTCTCCTACAAGTTTCACGGTTTCAAGTGTGCCATTCAGGGCTTTAATCCATTCCAGGTGGTGCGTGTGCCAGGTGGCACATCATGGTCTACTCTCGTTGTGTTCCATGTGGCTGTGCAGGCTTCCCAGCACCGTTTCTTGGAGAGACTCTCCTTTGTCCACTGTCTCCTCTTGGCTCCCTGGTCGCAAATGCGCTGTCCTTGTATGTTTGAGTTGGGCTCTGGGCTCTCGATTCTGTTGCATGGGTCTGTGTGCCTGTTTTTGGGCACGGACTGTGCCGTTTCGGTACCTAGCGCTTCGTCCTCTAGGTTGAAATCAGAAAGTGTGATACGTCCTGCTTTGTTCGTTTTCCTGAGGATTCCTTGGCCTATTCAGGGTCTGTTGTTGCTGGCTGGAAACTTTAGGATTCTCTCTTCTATCTCTCTGGCAAATATGGCTGCAACTTTGACTGGGATTGCATGGAATCCAGAGATTCCTTTCTCCGCTAGGGACGTTTCAAGTGTGTTAATTCTTCCATTCCTAGGTCCCGGAATATCCTTCTTTTTCCTTGTGTCGTCTTGAATTTCTTTCCCCAAACGTTTGCTAGTTTTCGGTTGACATAGCTTTCACCTGTTTTGCTAAGGTTCTTCATAGACATCTTCTTCTTCGTACTGGCAAGCTGTGTTTTTTGTTCGTTTGTGTTTGGCTTCCGTTTGTCTACTCTTTGCAACTTGTAATTGGTTCTGTTTTGGCAGAAGTGCATCGCTGTGCTCACATCTGCTGGCAATGCTCCTGTATTTGCTGTGGAAGTCTGGCCCTACCTAACGTCCCTTCCCATCTGCCTCTGCACCCCCTCAGACGCCTGCCCCAGAATGACTGAAGCAGTGGTGAGGAGGCTCACCCCCAGCATTCCACCCGGCCCACCCCGGGCCACCGACCCAGAAGCTGCGGACCTCACCGCTGCACCACCGGCCGGCCCCTTTCATGTTCCATTGGCAACCTGCAGTTGAGTGCAATGGGGCTTGAATATGCTGCTTGAGCCCAACTCTGGCACTGTGTAGATGAGGCCAGGTTGTTTGTCGGGGCCACTGTGACGTCAGAGGATTGGTCATAGTTGTGCGTCTGCTGTCCCGGCAAACTTCATGGACACACGGCTTCAGAGCCCGCTTGGAGCAGTCTCGTAACGCACCCTTCCCAGTGAGCCCAGGTTTGACCTTCGTTGCCGTTTTTTGGCTTGTGAATTTCTCTGACTTTCAAACGTTCCAGCACAGTGTGTCTAAAGACTGACATCTTTCATTGTGGATTATTCAGGTGTGATATCTGTTCGCCTTGCATTTTCTGGGACCTTTTTTTCTTTTCCACAGTATACTCGTCATGGTCTTTCTCAGCTATCTCCCTTAGATGTGCTCATCAGTCTGTTCTCCTTCAGTCCAAGTGATTAATTTTGTATTTCTTGAATCACCGTATGTTCTCTAGGCCGAGGTGTGAGTGCTTTCGTGATTCTTGGCTGCTGTCTTTGAATTTGCACCGGTCACTTGTAGGACTCTTTGCTATCCTAGCCTAGGTCAAGCGAAGCACTGACAACCCGTGTTCATCTTTCTTGGTTTGACATCCTGAGATCAGAAACTCCAAATTCGAGGTGGTCCTGGCAACCCCCTTCATGGACATAATGTTTTTCTGAGACAAATTAGACAAATCTGATGAATTCCTCGCTCCAGGAAAGATATTTTTCTTTCTCTTTTGTGGAGTCGGGAAGTTTCGAACTTGACCCCTGACCCTTGCACATTGCCCTAGATTCCATCTAGATAAGGGCTGACTTTATTTCTATAGGCTGTGCCATTTGTTTGACCTACATCCTCAGCCCTGGCATGTTTATTTTTCTGGAAACAGAATTGTAATGTTCTAATTTTCAGCCAGCTTCCTTCCATATGGCGTCAAAGCACACAATCAATAATCCTTCTACGGCAAGAAGTCGGGGGAGAGAATTTCATTGGAGCCAAAGTGAGCACTCTAGCCTGGGAGGGCAGCCTTCACAAAGGAACCAAGCCCTCTGGAAAAGGGTGATTTTCAGCACACTTGTAGAGCCCTTCCCAACAAAGAGACCTACCCCAAGCATGACAGGGCTCCATTCCTTCAAGGCTTCCAAGACATCTCTTGGGACGCATTAGCATGTGGCCAGTGGGCCCCCGTGACGCCAGAGCTATGGAAAGTGAGACTGATCTTCCAAGAACGCTAGGGGCCTAGGAAAGGAGGCATCGACTCTTCTCTTCAACGTCCTCAAGAGATCCTTCTTGACTTTGGATTATGCTTAAGGCAGAAGGACACTGTAGGTCTGATAAGGCCCAAGTGCGGCCTCGTGTTTCCAATCAAGTTTCAAGCTTGAATCAGCATGGCCTCCCCATAGACTTGAATAGATGACAATGTTCTCCTCTCAGTGCTTGTCCCTCTATTCTCGCTTCTTGCCAAGGATTCCTTTCTTATCCCTGGCATCAGAGTCTGTTTGATCTCTTCCAGTTTCTGTGCCCGCTTTCTGTTTGTCAAAGCTGTTTCTGGGTATGTCTCCCTTTAATAGCCCAGCCTAGGCCAATCCTCAGACTGTAACCATGCGGCCATCTTGGGGGACATGTTCACCGTGATGTCATAAAGAACCTCAGAAGGCCAAGTTGTCCTGACAACCTCCAAGCACACAGAGTTTCAGAGCCATCTCAGACCAGTCTGACTCCTCCCCCTTTCCAGGTAGGATAGTTTTCCTTTTTCTGGATTTCTTGTCGGTTTCTAACTTTCTCCTCGAACTTGGAAAGGCCTGCTCCATTCTCTCTAGACACTGGTTTCTTTCCTGTAAGCTTACACTGGGTGTTATCTCTTATGTCGTGGGTAGATGGCCAAGTGGGTGGACCTTCCCCAGAGAAAGTCCTGGACTCCCTCCCAAGTTGAAGTTGCCCAGGCAATCCTCTGATGCGCAATGATCGTGTCATCTCCTAGCACTCTGCCAATTCCGCCTTGGCAGGTCCCATGTTTTCCTTCCTTCTTCCTTTGGGGAAGTGTACCAGATGCCTTCCTAGATTGGAATATTCTCACGGTGCTTTTTCTGGTGCGTATTGAGAACGGACCCTCACAATTGGTACTCCTTTAGGACCTCTGTCCGCACCGTACCATGAAATCTCTATTCCCTAACAGTGCTAATGTGATCTGCACCCGTGCTGTGAAAGAGTGAGGCCCGGGCCTCCCAAGCGGAACGTGGGCACTTGCCCGCTCCACCACAGGGCCGGCCCTGACTTGTACTTTTGGACCAACCTGTGGCCTGAACTTGGGAAGATGTGGGCCTGTTTGGATTATTCGTGAAGGGGATTAGTAGGAACATCATGGACGGTAACGTTTTCCGTTGGTTCCTGGGCTTAGCACGGATCAGGTTCTCTTGGTAGGATTCCTCTTCATGTATTTGGAATGGTCTACCTTTCTGTAGCATCAGTCAGGCTTTTGAGGTGATTTTCCATCCTTGGAAGTTCACCTTCTCTAATCTCTTTCAGCCCCCAAAGCTGTATGCCGTCATTCTGGACCCCTTTTTGGATGTTTGATTTTAGGTGGATTTATTGCCATAACCCTGCATTAGAACATCCTATGTCTTTCAGATTTACATCCTCATCGATTTAGACTTCCGTGTAGGTTCCATCCTCTTCACCAGCGTAAGCCGAATCACAGGCCCTCACCACACACTTGTGCCTCATCATCTCTTTCACCCTCCCCCACCGCCCTGCTTTGCCTCTGGGCGCCCCCGATCAAATGTCCAGTGCCACCTGTTGGTTAGTGCTTGTTTTTTCTTCTCCTTGTAAGTGAGATCCTACGGTATTTGACTTTGTCCCTGGGGCTTGTTTCACTTCCCCTAAAACCCTCCCAGCCATTCTGGTGGTCACAAATGGCTGGATTGCATCCTTTGTTCCCGCTGAGTGGTCTGCCATTGTGTGGCTATAGCCCATGTTCCTTCTCCATTCGTCCCTTGCTGGGCGCCAGGGCGGCTTCCAAGTCTTGGAGAGTGGGAGTAAGGCTGTGGTGAACTCAGCGGTGCACATGTCTTTAGGCGGTAGTGTTTCCGAGTTCTTTGGCTAAACGCGCCCCAGAGGAATAGCTGGATCATATGGGACATGGATTCTTAAATTTCGGAGGCAGTTCCACACCGCTTGGCCTAGTGGCTGCACCGGTTTCCACTGCCAGCAGCAGTGCAGGAGACTTCCCTTCTCTCCACCTCCTCTCTGACGCTTGTTGTTTCCTGTCTGCCTCCTTATAGCCATTCTGACCACAGTGAGCTGCTATGTCATTGCGGTTTGGATTTGCCTTGGCCTCAGACTTAATGAGGGTGAACAAGTTTTCATGCACCTGTTGGCCCTCTTTAGATCTTCTTGGGAGAAACCTCCGTGTCCATCTTTGGCCCAGGATTTCATTGGCTTGTTCTTTTTCTTGTGGAGACGTGTGAGTTGATTGTATCTTTGGGCTTTTCACCCCTTGTCCGATGTGTGCTTTGCAAACATCCACTCCCAGTTGTTGTGCTGTCTTTGCATTGAGTCGATGGTTTCCTTGACTGGGCAGAAGCGTCTGCATGTGAGGTGGTCCCGTTTGTTTCTTGTCTCCTTTGCTGCCCTTGCCCAGTCAGACAGGCTTCTTCCAAATAGGCGGCTCAGACAGATGGCAAAGAGCACTCTGCCTAGGTCTTCTCCTACAAGTTTCACGGTTTCAAGTGTGCCATTCAGGGCTTTAATCCATTCCAGGTGGTGCGTGTGCCAGGTGGCACATCATGGTCTACTCTCGTTGTGTTCCATGTGGCTGTGCAGGCTTCCCAGCACCGTTTCTTGGAGAGACTCTCCTTTGTCCACTGTCTCCTCTTGGCTCCCTGGTCGCAAATGGGCTGTCCTTGTATGTTTGAGTTGGGCTCTGGGCTCTCGATTCTGTTGCATGGGTCTGTGTGCCTGTTTTTGGGCCCGGACTGTGCCGTTTCGGTACCTAGCGCTTCGTCCTCTATGTTGAAATCAGAAAGTGTGATACGTCCTGCTTTGTTCATTTTCCTGAGGATTCCTTGGCCTATTCAGGGTCTGTTGTTGCTGGCTGGAAACTTTAGGATTCTCTCTTGTATCTCTCTGGCAAATATGGCTGCAACTTTGACTGGGATTGCATGGAATCCAGAGATTCCTTTCTCCGCTATGGACGTTTCAAGTGTGTTAATTCTTCCATTCCTAGGTCCCGGAATATCCTTCTTTTTCCTTGTGTCGTCTTGAATTTCTTTCCCCAAACGTTTGCTAGTTTTCGGTTGACATAGCTTTCACCTGTTTTGCTAAGGTTCTTCATAGACATCTTCTTCTTCGTACTGGCAAGCTGTGTTTTTTGTTCGTTTGTGTTTAGCTTCCGTTTGTCTACTCTTTGCAAATTGTAATTGGTTCTGTTTTGGCAGAAGTGCATCGCTGTGCTCACATCTGCTGGCAATGCTCCTGTATTTGCTGTGGAAGTCTGGCCCTATCTAACGTCCCTTCCCATCTGCCTCTGCACCCCCTCGGACGCCTGCCCCAGAATGACTGAAGCAGTGGTGAGGAGGCTCACCCCCAGGATTCCACCCGGCCCACCCCGGGCCACCGACCCAGAAGCTGCGGACCTCACCGCTGCACCACCGGCCGGCCCCTTTCATGTTCCATTGGCAACCTGCAGTTGAGTGCAATGGGGCTTGAATATGCTGCTTGAGCCCAACTCTGGCACTGTGTAGATGAGGCCAGGTTGTTTGTCGGGGCCACTGTGACGTCAGAGGATTGGTCATAGTTGTGCGTCTGCTGTCCCGGCAAACTTCATGGACACAGGGCTTCAGAGCCCGCTTGGAGCAGTCTCGTAACGCACCCTTCCCAGTGAGCCCAGGTTTGACCTTCGTTGCCGTTTTTTGGCTTGTGAATTTCTCTGACTTTCAAACGTTCCAGCACAGTGTGTCTAAAGACTGACATCTTTCATTGTGGATTATTCAGGTGTGATATCTGTTCGCCTTGCATTTTCTGGGACCTTTTTTTCTTTTCCACAGTATACTCGTCATGGTCTTTCTCAGCTATCTCCCTTAGATGTGCTCATCAGTCCGTTCTCCTTCAGTCCAAGTGATTAATTTTGTATTTCTTGAATCACCGTATGTTCTCTAGGCCGAGGTGTGAGTGCTTTCGTGATTCTTGGCTGCTGTCTTTGAATTTGCAGCGGTCACTTGTAGGACTCTTTGCTATCCTAGCCTAGGTCAAGCGAAGCACTGAGAACCCGTGGTCACCTGGCTTGGTGTGACATCCTGAGATCAGAAACTCCAAATTCGAGGTGGTCCTGGCAACCCCCTTCATGGACATAATGTTTTTCTGAGACAAATTAGACAAATCTGATGAATTCCTCGCTCCAGGAAAGATATTTTTCTTTCTCTTTTGTGGAGTCGGGAAGTTTCGAACTTGACCCCTGACCCTTGAACATTGCCCTAGATTCCATCTAGATAAGGGCTGACTTTATTTCTATAGGCTGTGCCATTTGTTTGACCTACATCCTCAGCCCTGGCATGTTTATTTTTCTGGAAACAGAATTGTAATGTTCTAATTTTCAGCCAGCTTCCTTCCATATGGCGTCAAAGCACATAATCAATAATCCTTCTACGGCAAGAAGTCGGGGGAGAGAATTTCATTGGAGCCAAAGTGAGCACTCTAGCCTGGGAGGGCAGCCTTCACAAAGGAACCAAGCCCTCTGGAAAAGGGTGATTTTCAGCACACTTGAAGAGCCCTTCCCAACAAAGAGACCTACCCCAAGCATGACAGGGCTCCATTCCTTCAAGGCTTCCAAGACATCTCTTGGGACGCATTAGCATGTGGCCAGTGGTCCCCCGTGACGCCAGAGCTATGGAAAGTGAGACTGATCTTCGAAGAATGCTAGGGGCCTTGGAAAGAGGCATCGACTCTTCTCTTCAACGTCCTCAAGAGATCCTTCTTGACTTTGGATTATACTTAAGGCAGAAGGACACTTTAGGTGTGATAATGCCCAAGTGCGGCCTCGTGTTTCCAATCAAGTTTCAAGCTTGAATCAGCATGGCCTCCCCATAGACTTGAATAGATGACAATGTTCTCCTCTCAGTGCTTGTCCCTCTATTCTCGCTTCTTGCCAAGGATTCCTTTCTTATCCCTGGCATCAGAGTCTGTTTGATCTCTTCCAGTTTCTGTGCCCGCTTTCTGTTTGTCAAAGCTGTTTCTGGGTATGTCTCCCTTTAATAGCCCAGCCTAGGCCAATCCTCAGACTGTAACAATGCGGCCATCTTGGGGGACATGTTCACCGTGATGTCATAAAGAACCTCAGAAGGCCAAGTTGTCCTGACAACTTCCAAGCACACAGAGTTTCAGAGCCATCTCAGACCAGTCTGACTCCTCCCCCTTTCCAGGTAGGATAGTTTTCCTTTTTCTGGATTTCTTGTCGGTTTCTAACTTTCTCCTCGAACTTGGAAAGGCCTGCTCCATTCTCTCTAGACACTGGTTTCTTTCCTGTAAGATTACCCTGGGTGTTATCTCTTATGTCTTGGGTAGATGGCCAAGTGGGTGGACCTTCCCCAGAGAAAGTCCTGGACTCCCTCCCAAGTTGAAGTTGCCCAGGCAATCCTCTGATGCGCAATGATCGTGTCATCTCCTAGCACTCTGCCAATTCCGCCTTGGCAGGTCCCATGTTTTCCTTCCTTCTTCCTTTGGGGAAGTGTACCAGATGCCTTCCTAGATTGGAATATTCTCACGGTTCTTTTTCTGGTGCGTATTGAGAACGGACCCTCACAATTGCTACTTCTTTAGGACCTCTGTCCGCACCGTACCATGAAATCTCTATTCCCTAACAGTGCTAATGTGATCTGCACCCGTGCTGTGAAAGAGTGAGGCCCGGGCCACCCAAGCGGAACGTGGGCACTTGCCCGCTCCACCACAGGGCCGGCCCTGACTTGTACTTTTGGACCAACCTGTGGCCTGAACTTGGGAAGATGTGGGCCTGTTTGGATTATTCGTGAAGGTGATTAGTAGGAACATCATGGACGGTAACGTTTTCCGTTGGTTCCTGGGCTTAGCACGGATCAGGTTCTCTTGGTAGGATTCCTCTTCATGTATTTGGAATGGTCTACCTTTCTGTAGCATCAGTCAGGCTTTTGAGGTGATTTTCCATCCTTGGAAGTTCACCTTCTCTAATCTCTTTCAGCCCCCAAAGCTGTATGCCGTCATTCTGGACCCCTTTTTGGATGTTTGATTTTAGGTGGATTTATTGCCATAACCCTGCATTAGAACATCCTATGTCTTTCAGATTTACATCCTCATCGATTTAGACTTCCGTGTAGGTTCCATCCTCTTCACCAGCGTAAGCCGAATCACAGGCCCTCACCACACACTTGTGCCTCATCATCTCTTTCACCCTCCCCCACCGCCCCGCTTTGCCTCTGGGCGCCCCCGATCAAATGTCCAGTGCCACCTGTTGGTTAGTGCTTGTTTTTTCTTCTCCTTGTAAGTGAGATCCTACGGTATTTGACTTTGTCCCTGGGGCTTGTTTCACTTCCCCTAAAACCCTCCCAGCCATTCTGGTGGTCACAAATGGCTGGATTGCATCCTTTGTTCCCGCTGAGTGGTCTGCCATTGTGTGGCTATAGCCCATGTTCCTTCTCCATTCGTCCCTTGCTGGGCGCCAGGGCGGCTTCCAAGACTTGGAGAGTGGGAGTAAGGCTGTGGTGAACTCAGCGGTGCACATGTCTTTAGGCGGTAGTGTTTCCGAGTTCTTTGGCTAAACACGCCCCAGAGGAATAGCTGGATCATATGGGACATGGATTCTTAAATTTCGGAGGCAGTTCCACACCACTTGGCCTAGTGGCTGCACCGCTTTCCACTGCCAGCAGCAGTGCAGGAGACTTCCCTTCTCTCCACCTCCTCTCTGACGCTTGTTGTTTCCTGTCTGCCTCCTTATAGCCATTCTGACCACAGTGAGCTGCTATGTCCTTGCGGTTTGGATTTGCCTTGGCCTCAGACTTAATGAGGGTGAACAAGTTTTCATGCACCTGTTGGCCCTCTTTAGATCTTCTTGGGAGAAACCTCCATGTCCATCTTTGGCCCAGGATTTCATTGGCTTGTTCTTTTTCTTGTGGAGACGTGTGAGTTGATTGTATCTTTGGGCTTTTCACCCCTTGTCCGATGTGTGCTTTGCAAACATCCACTCCCAGTTGTTGTGCTGTCTTTGCATTGAGTCGATGGTTTCCTTGACTGGGCAGAAGCGTCTGCATGTGAGGTGGTCCCGTTTGTTTCTTGTCTCCTTTGCTGCCCTTGCCCAGTCAGACAGGCTTCTTCCAAATAGGCGGCTCAGACAGATGGCAAAGAGCACTCTGCCTAGGTCTTCTCCTACAAGTTTCACGGTTTCAAGAGTGCCATTCAGGGCTTTAATCCATTCCAGGTGGTGCGTGTGCCAGGTGGAACATCATGGTCTACTCTCGTTGTGTTCCATGTGGCTGTGCAGGATTCCCAGCACCGTTTCTTGGAGAGACTCTCCTTTGTCCACTGTCTCCTCTTGGCTCCCTGGTCGCAAATGGGCTGTCCATGTATGTTTGAGTTGGGCTCTGGGCTCTCGATTCTGTTGCATGGGTCTGCGTGCCTGTTTTTGGGCCCGGACTGTGCCGTTTCGGTACCTAGCGCTTCGTCCTCTAGGTTGAAATCAGAAAGTGTGATACGTCCTGCTTTGTTTGTTTTCCTGAGGATTCCTTGGCCTATTCAGGGTCTCTTGTTGCTGGCTGGAAACTTTAGGATTCTCTCTTCTATCTCTCTGGCAAATATGGCTGCAACTTTGACTGGGATTGCATGGAATCCAGAGATTCCTTTCTCCGCTATGGACGTTTCAAGTGTGTTAATTCTTCCATTCCTAGGTCCCGGAATATCCTTCTTTTTCCTTGTGTCGTCTTGAATTTCTTTCCCCAAAAGTTTGCTAGTTTTCGGTTGACATAGCTTTCACCTGTTTTGCTAAGGCTCTTCATAGACATCTTCTTCTTCGTACTGGCAAGCTGTGTTTTTTGTTCGTTTGTGTTTAGCTTCCGTTTTTCTATTCTTTGCAACTTGTAACTGGTTCTGTTTTGGCAGAAGTGCATCGCTGTGCTCACATCTGCTGGCAACGCTCCTGTATTTGCTGTGGAAGTCTGGCCCTATCTAACGTCCCTTCCCATCTGCCTCTACACCCCCTCGGACGCCTGCCCCAGAATGACTGAAGCAGTGGTGAGGAGGCTCACCCCCAGGATTCCACCCGGCCCACCCCGGGCCACCGACCCAGAAGCTGCGGACCTCACCGCTGCACCACCGGCCGGCCCCTTTCATGTTCCATTGGCAACCTGCAGTTGAGTGCAATGGGGCTTGAATATGCTGCTTGAGCCCAGCTCTGGCACTGTGTAGATGAGGCCAGGTGGTTTGTCGGGGCCACTGTGACGTCAGAGGATTGGTCATAATTCTGTGTCTGCTGTCCCGGCAAGCTTCATGGACACAGGGCTTCAGAGCCCGCTTGGAGCAGTCTCATAACGCACCCTTCCCAGTGAGCCCAGGTTTGACCTTCGTTGCCGTTTTTTGGCTTGTGAATTTCTCTGACTTTCAAACGTTCCAGCACAGTGTGTCTAAAGACTGACATCTTTCATTGTGGATTATTCAGGTGTGATATCTGTTCGCCTTGCATTTTCTGGGACCTTTTTTTCTTTTCCACAGTATACTCGTCATGGTCTTTCTCAGCTATCTCCCTTAGATGTGCTCATCAGTCCGTTCTCCTTCAGTCCAAGTGATTAATTTTGTATTTCTTGAATCACCGTATGTTCTCTAGGCCGAGGTGTGAGTGCTTTCGTGATTCTTGGCTGCTGTCTTTGAATTTGCAGCGGTCACTTGTAGGACTCTTTGCTATCCTAGCCTAGGTCAAGCGAAGCACTGAGAACCCGTGGTCACCTGGCTTGGTGTGACATCCTGAGATCAGAAACTCCAAATTCGAGGTGGTCCTGGCAACCCCCTTCATGGACATAATGTTATTCTGAGACAAATTAGACAAATCTGATGAATTCCTCGCTCCAGGAAAGATATTTTTCTTTCTCTTTTGTGGAGTCGGGAAGTTTCGAACTTGACCCCTGACCCTTGAACATTGCCCTAGATTCCATCTAGATAAGGGCTGACTTTATTTCTATAGGCTGTGCCATTTGTTTGACCTACATCCTCAGCCCTGGCATGTTTATTTTTCTGGAAACAGAATTGTAATGTTCTAATTTTCAGCCGGCTTCCTTCCATATGGCGTCAAAGCACATAATCAATAATCCTTCTACGGCAAGAAGTCGGGGGAGAGAATTTCATTGGAGCCAAAGTGAGCACTCTAGCCTGGGAGGGCAGCCTTCACAAAGGAACCAAGCCCTCTGGAAAAGGGTGATTTTCAGCACACTTGTAGAGCCCTTCCCAACAAAGAGACCTACCCCAAGCATGACAGGGCTCCATTCCTTCAAGGCTTCCAAGACATCTCTTGGGACGCATTAGCATGTGGCCAGTGGTCCCCCGTGACGCCAGAGCTATGGAAAGTGAGACTGATCTTCGAAGAATGCTAGGGCTCTTGGAAAGGAGGCATCGACTCTTCTCTTCAACGTCCTCAAGAGATCCTTCTTGACTTTGGATTATACTTAAGGCAGAAGGACACTGTAGGTCTGATAATGCCCAAGTGCGGCCTCGTGTTTCCAATCAAGTTTCAAGCTTGAATCAGCATGGCCTCCCCATAGACTTGAATAGATGACAATGTTCTCCTCTCAGTGCTTGTCCCTCTATTCTGGCTTCTTGCCAAGGATTCCTTTCTTATCCCTGGCATCAGAGTCTGTTTGATCTCTTCCAGTTTCTGTGCCCGCTTTCTGTTTGTCAAAGCTGTTTCTGGGTATGTCTCCCTTTAATAGCCCAGCCTAGGCCAATCCTCAGACTGTAACAATGCGGCCATCTTGGGGGACATGTTCACCGTGATGTCATAAAGAACCTCAGAAGGCCAAGTTGTCCTGACAACCTCCAAGCACACAGAGTTTCAGAGCCATCTCAGACCAGTCTGACTCCTCCCCCTTTCCAGGTAGGATAGTTTTCCTTTTTCTGGATTTCTTGTCGGTTTCTAACTTTCTCCTCGAACTTGGAAAGGCCTGCTCCATTCTCTCTAGACACTGGTTTCTTTCCTGTAAGATTACCCTGGGTGTTATCTCTTATGTCTTGGGTAGATGGCCAAGTGGGTGGACCTTCCCCAGAGAAAGTCCTGGACTCCCTCCCAAGTTGAAGTTGCCCAGGCAATCCTCTGATGCGCAATGATCGTGTCATCTCCTAGCACTCTGCCAATTCCGCCTTGGCAGGTCCCATGTTTTCCTTCCTTCTTCCTTTGGGGAAGTGTACCAGATGCCTTCCTAGATTGGAATATTCTCACGGTTCATTTTCTGGTGCGTATTGAGAACGGACCCTCACAATTGCTACTCCTTTAGGACCTCTGTCCGCACCGTACCATGAAATCTCTATTCCCTAACAGTGCTAATGTGATCTGCACCCGTGCTGTGAAAGAGTGAGGCCCGGGCCACCCAAGCGGAACGTGGGCACTTGCCCGCTCCACCACAGGGCCGGCCCTGACTTGTACTTTTGGACCAACCTGTGGCCTGAACTTGGGAAGATGTGGGCCTGTTTGGATTATTCGTGAAGGGGATTAGTAGGAACATCATGGACGGTAACGTTTTCCGTTGGTTCCTGGGCTTAGCACGGATCAGGTTCTCTTGGTAGGATTCCTCTTCATGTATTTGGAATGGTCTACCTTTCTGTAGCATCAGTCAGGCTTTTGAGGTGATTTTCCATCCTTGGAAGTTCACCTTCTCTAATCTCTTTCAGCCCCCAAAGCTGTATGCCGTCATTCTGGACCCCTTTTTGGATGTTTGATTTTAGGTGGATTTATTGCCATAACCCTGCATTAGAACATCCTATGTCTTTCAGATTTACATCCTCATCGATTTAGACTTCCGTGTAGGTTCCATCCTCTTCACCAGCGTAAGCCGAATCACAGGCCCTCACCACACACTTGTGCCTCATCATCTCTTTCACCCTCCCCCACCGCCCCGCTTTGCCTCTGGGCGCCCCCGATCAAATGTCCAGTGCCACCTGTTGGTTAGTGCTTGTTTTTTCTTCTCCTTGTAAGTGAGATCCTACGGTATTTGACTTTGTCCCTGGGGCTTGTTTCACTTCCCCTAAAACCCTCCCAGCCATTCTGGTGGTCACAAATGGCTGGATTGCATCCTTTGTTCCCGCTGAGTGGTCTGCCATTGTGTGGCTATAGCCCATGTTCCTTCTCCATTCGTCCCTTGCTGGGCGCCAGGGCGGCTTCCAAGTCTTGGAGAGCGGGAGTAAGGCTGTGGTGAACTCAGCGGTGCACATGTCTTTAGGCGGTAGTGTTTCCGAGTTCTTTGGCTAAACGCGCCCCAGAGGAATAGCTGGATCATATGGGACATGGATTCTTAAATTTCGGAGGCAGTTCCACACCACTTGGCCTAGTGGCTGCACCGCTTTCCACTGCCAGCAGCAGTGCAGGAGACTTCCCTTCTCTCCACCTCCTCTCTGACGCTTGTTGTTTCCTGTCTGCCTCCTTATAGCCATTCTGACCACAGTGAGCTGCTATGTCATTGCGGTTTGGATTTGCCTTGGCCTCAGACTTAATGAGGGTGAACAAGTTTTCATGCACCTGTTGGCCCTCTTTAGATCTTCTTGGGAGAAACCTCCGTGTCCATCTTTGGCCCAGGATTTCATTGGCTTGTTCTTCTTCTTGTGGAGACGTGTGAGTTGATTGTATCTTTGGGCTTTTCACCCCTTGTCCGATGTGTGCTTTGCAAACATCCACTCCCAGTTGTTGTGCTGTCTTTGCATTGAGTCGATGGTTTCCTTGACTGGGCAGAAGCGTCTGCATGTGAGGTGGTCCCGTTTGTTTCTTGTCTCCTTTGCTGCCCTTGCCCAGTCAGACAGGCTTCTTCCAAATAGGCGGCTCAGACAGATGGCAAAGAGCACTCTGCCTAGGTCTTCTCCTACAAGTTTCACGGTTTCAAGTGTGCCATTCAGGGCTTTAATCCATTCCAGGTGGTGCGTGTGCCAGGTGGCACATCATGGTCTACTCTCGTTGTGTTCCATGTGGCTGTGCAGGCTTCCCAGCACCGTTTCTTGGAGAGACTCTCCTTTGTCCACTGTCTCCTCTTGGCTCCCTGGTCGCAAATGGGCTGTCCTTGTATGTTTGAGTTGGGCTCTGGGCTCTCGATTCTGTTGCATGGGTCTGTGTGCCTGTTTTTGGGCCCGGACTGTGCCGTTTCGGTACCTAGCGCTTCGTCCTCTATGTTGAAATCAGAAAGTGTGATACGTCCTGCTTTGTTCATTTTCCTGAGGATTCCTTGGCCTATTCAGGGTCTCTTGTTGCTGGCTGGAAACTTTAGGATTCTCTCTTCTATCTCTCTGGCAAATATGGCTGCAACTTTGACTGGGATTGCATGGAATCCAGAGATTCCTTTCTCCGCTATGGACGTTTCAAGTGTGTTAATTCTTCCATTCCTAGGTCCCGGAATATCCTTCTTTTTCCTTGTGTCGTCTTGAATTTCTTTCCCCAAACGTTTGCTAGTTTTCGGTTGACATAGCTTTCACCTGTTTTGCTAAGGTTCTTCATAGACATCTTCTTCTTCGTACTGGCAAGCTGTGTTTTTTGTTCGTTTGTGTTTAGCTTCCGTTTGTCTACTCTTTGCAACTTGTAATTGGTTCTGTTTTGGCAGAAGTGCATCGCTGTGCTCACATCTGCTGGCAATGCTCCTGTATTTGCTGTGGAAGTCTGGCCCTATCTAACGTCCCTTCCCATCTGCCTCTGCACCCCCTCGGACGCCTGCCCCAGAATGACTGAAGCAGTGGTGAGGAGGCTCACCCCCAGGATTCCACCCGGCCCACCCCGGGCCACCGACCCAGAAGCTGCGGACCTCACCACTGCACCACCGGCCGGCCCCTTTCATGTTCCATTGGCAACCTGCAGTTGAGTGCAATGGGGCTTGAATATGCTGCTTGAGCCCAACTCTGGCACTGTGTAGATGAGGCCAGTTTGTTTGTCGGGGCCACTGTGACGTCAGAGGATTGGTCATAGTTGTGCGTCTGCTGTCCCGGCAAACTTCATGGACACAGGGCTTCAGAGCCCGCTTGGAGCAGTCTCATAACGCACCCTTCCCAGTGAGCCCAGGTTTGACCTTCGTTGCCGTTTTTTGGCTTGTGAATTTCTCTGACTTTCAAACGTTCCAGCACAGTGTGTCTAAAGACTGACATCTTTCATTGTGGATTATTCAGGTGTGATATCTGTTCGCCTTGCATTTTCTGGGACCTTTTTTTCTTTTCCACAGTATACTCGTCATGGTCTTTCTCAGCTATCTCCCTTAGATGTGCTCATCAGTCCGTTCTCCTTCAGTCCAAGTGATTAATTTTGTATTTCTTGAATCACCGTATGTTCTCTAGGCCGAGGTGTGAGTGCTTTCGTGATTCTTGGCTGCTGTCTTTGAATTTGCAGCGGTCACTTGTAGGACTCTTTGCTATCCTAGCCTAGGTCAAGCGAAGCACTGAGAACCCGTGGTCACCTGGCTTGGTGTGACATCCTGAGATCAGAAACTCCAAATTCGAGGTGGTCCTGGCAACCCCCTTCATGGACATAATGTTTTTCTGAGACAAATTAGACAAATCTGATGAATTCCTCGCTCCAGGAAAGATATTTTTCTTTCTCTTTTGTGGAGTCGGGAAGTTTCGAACTTGACCCCTGACCCTTGAACATTGCCCTAGATTCCATCTAGATAAGGGCTGACTTTATTTCTATAGGCTGTGCCATTTGTTTGACCTACATCCTCAGCCCTGGCATGTTTATTTTTCTGGAAACAGAATTGTAATGTTCTAATTTTCAGCCGGCTTCCTTCCATATGGCGTCAAAGCACATAATCAATAATCCTTCTACGGCAAGAAGTCGGGGGAGAGAATTTCATTGGAGCCAAAGTGAGCACTCTAGCCTGGGAGGGCAGCCTTCACAAAGGAACCAAGCCCTCTGGAAAAGGGTGATTTTCAGCACACTTGTAGAGCCCTTCCCAACAAAGAGACCTACCCCAAGCATGACAGGGCTCCATTCCTTCAAGGCTTCCAAGACATCTCTTGGGACGCATTAGCATGTGGCCAGTGGTCCCCCGTGACGCCAGAGCTATGGAAAGTGAGACTGATCTTCGAAGAATGCTAGGGCTCTTGGAAAGGAGGCATCGACTCTTCTCTTCAACGTCCTCAAGAGATCCTTCTTGACTTTGGATTATACTTAAGGCAGAAGGACACTGTAGGTCTGATAATGCCCAAGTGCGGCCTCGTGTTTCCAATCAAGTTTCAAGCTTGAATCAGCATGGCCTCCCCATAGACTTGAATAGATGACAATGTTCTCCTCTCAGTGCTTGTCCCTCTATTCTGGCTTCTTGCCAAGGATTCCTTTCTTATCCCTGGCATCAGAGTCTGTTTGATCTCTTCCAGTTTCTGTGCCCGCTTTCTGTTTGTCAAAGCTGTTTCTGGGTATGTCTCCCTTTAATAGCCCAGCCTAGGCCAATCCTCAGACTGTAACAATGCGGCCATCTTGGGGGACATGTTCACCGTGATGTCATAAAGAACCTCAGAAGGCCAAGTTGTCCTGACAACCTCCAAGCACACAGAGTTTCAGAGCCATCTCAGACCAGTCTGACTCCTCCCCCTTTCCAGGTAGGATAGTTTTCCTTTTTCTGGATTTCTTGTCGGTTTCTAACTTTCTCCTCGAACTTGGAAAGGCCTGCTCCCTTCTCTCTAGACACTGGTTTCTTTCCTGTAAGATTACCCTGGGTGTTATCTCTTATGTCTTGGGTAGATGGCCAAGTGGGTGGACCTTCCCCAGAGAAAGTCCTGGACTCCCTCCCAAGTTGAAGTTGCCCAGGCAATCCTCTGATGCGCAATGATCGTGTCATCTCCTAGCACTCTGCCAATTCCGCCTTGGCAGGTCCCATGTTTTCCTTCCTTCTTCCTTTGGGGAAGTGTACCAGATGCCTTCCTAGATTGGAATATTCTCACGGTTCATTTTCTGGTGCGTATTGAGAACGGACCCTCACAATTGCTACTCCTTTAGGACCTCTGTCCGCACCGTACCATGAAATCTCTATTCCCTAACAGTGCTAATGTGATCTGCACCCGTGCTGTGAAAGAGTGAGGCCCGGGCCACCCAAGCGGAACGTGGGCACTTGCCCGCTCCACCACAGGGCCGGCCCTGACTTGTACTTTTGGACCAACCTGTGGCCTGAACTTGGGAAGATGTGGGCCTGTTTGGATTATTCGTGAAGGGGATTAGTAGGAACATCATGGACGGTAACGTTTTCCGTTGGTTCCTGGGCTTAGCACGGATCAGGTTCTCTTGGTAGGATTCCTCTTCATGTATTTGGAATGGTCTACCTTTCTGTAGCATCAGTCAGGCTTTTGAGGTGATTTTCCATCCTTGGAAGTTCACCTTCTCTAATCTCTTTCAGCCCCCAAAGCTGTATGCCGTCATTCTGGACCCCTTTTTGGATGTTTGATTTTAGGTGGATTTATTGCCATAACCCTGCATTAGAACATCCTATGTCTTTCAGATTTACATCCTCATCGATTTAGACTTCCGTGTAGGTTCCATCCTCTTCACCAGCGTAAGCCGAATCACAGGCCCTCACCACACACTTGTGCCTCATCATCTCTTTCACCCTCCCCCACCGCCCCGCTTTGCCTCTGGGCGCCCCCGATCAAATGTCCAGTGCCACCTGTTGGTTAGTGCTTGTTTTTTCTTCTCCTTGTAAGTGAGATCCTACGGTATTTGACTTTGTCCCTGGGGCTTGTTTCACTTCCCCTAAAACCCTCCCAGCCATTCTGGTGGTCACAAATGGCTGGATTGCATCCTTTGTTCCCGCTGAGTGGTCTGCCATTGTGTGGCTATAGCCCATGTTCCTTCTCCATTCGTCCCTTGCTGGGCGCCAGGGCGGCTTCCAAGTCTTGGAGAGCGGGAGTAAGGCTGTGGTGAACTCAGCGGTGCACATGTCTTTAGGCGGTAGTGTTTCCGAGTTCTTTGGCTAAACGCGCCCCAGAGGAATAGCTGGATCATATGGGACATGGATTCTTAAATTTCGGAGGCAGTTCCACACCACTTGGCCTAGTGGCTGCACCGCTTTCCACTGCCAGCAGCAGTGCAGGAGACTTCCCTTCTCTCCACCTCCTCTCTGACGCTTGTTGTTTCCTGTCTGCCTCCTTATAGCCATTCTGACCACAGTGAGCTGCTATGTCCTTGCGGTTTGGATTTGCCTTGGCCTCAGACTTAATGAGGGTGAACAAGTTTTCATGCACCTGTTGGCCCTCTTTAGATCTTCTTGGGAGAAACCTCCGTGTCCATCTTTGGCCCAGGATTTCATTGGCTTGTTCTTCTTCTTGTGGAGACGTGTGAGTTGATTGTATCTTTGGGCTTTTCACCCCTTGTCCGATGTGTGCTTTGCAAACATCCACTCCCAGTTGTTGTGCTGTCTTTGCATTGAGTCGATGGTTTCCTTGACTGGGCAGAAGCGTCTGCATGTGAGGTGGTCCCGTTTGTTTCTTGTCTCCTTTGCTGCCCTTGCCCAGTCAGACAGGCTTCTTCCAAATAGGCGGCTCAGACAGATGGCAAAGAGCACTCTGCCTAGGTCTTCTCCTACAAGTTTCACGGTTTCAAGTGTGCCATTCAGGGCTTTAATCCATTCCAGGTGGTGCGTGTGCCAGGTGGCACATCATGGTCTACTCTCGTTGTGTTCCATGTGGCTGTGCAGGCTTCCCAGCACCGTTTCTTGGAGAGACTCTCCTTTGTCCACTGTCTCCTCTTGGCTCCCTGGTCGCAAATGGGCTGTCCTTGTATGTTTGAGTTGGGCTCTGGGCTCTCGATTCTGTTGCATGGGTCTGTGTGCCTGTTTTTGGGCCCGGACTGTGCCGTTTCGTTACCTAGCGCTACGTCCTCTAGGTTGAAATCAGAAAGTGTGATACGTCCTTCTTTGTTTGTTTTCCTGAGGATTCCTTGGCCTATTCAGGGTCTCTTGTTGCTGGCTGGAAACTTTAGGATTCTCTCTTCTATCTCTCTGGCAAATATGGCTGCAACTTTGACTGGGATTGCATGGAATCCAGAGATTCCTTTCTCCGCTATGGACGTTTCAAGTGTGTTAATTCTTCCATTCCTAGGTCCCGGAATATCCTTCTTTTTCCTTGTGTCGTCTTGAATTTCTTTCCCCAAACGTTTGCTAGTTTTCGGTTGACATAGCTTTCACCTGTTTTGCTAAGGTTCTTCATAGACATCTTCTTCTTCGTACTGGCAAGCTGTGTTTTTTGTTCGTTTGTGTTTGGCTTCCGTTTGTCTACTCTTTGCAACTTGTAATTGGTTCTGTTTTGGCAGAAGTGCATCGCTGTGCTCACATCTGCTGGCAATGCTCCTGTATTTGCTGTGGAAGTCTGGCCCTACCTAACGTCCCTTCCCATCTGCCTCTGCACCCCCTCGGACGCCTGCCCCAGAATGACTGAAGCAGTGGTGAGGAGGCTCACCCCCAGGATTCCACCCGGCCCACCCCGGGCCACCGACCCAGAAGCTGCGGACCTCACCACTGCACCACCGGCCGGCCCCTTTCATGTTCCATTGGCAACCTGCAGTTGAGTGCAATGGGGCTTGAATATGCTGCTTGAGCCCAACTCTGGCACTGTGTAGATGAGGCCAGTTTGTTTGTCGGGGCCACTGTGACATCAGAGGATTGGTCATAGTTGTGCGTCTGCTGTCCCGGCAAACTTCATGGACACACGGCTTCAGAGCCCGCTTGGAGCAGTCTCGTAACGCACCCTTCCCAGTGAGCCCAGGTTTGACCTTCGTTGCCGTTTTTTGGCTTGTGAATTTCTCTGACTTTCAAGCGTTCCAGCACAGTGTGTCTAAAGACTGACATCTTTCATTGTGGATTATTCAGGTGTGATATCTGTTCGCCTTGCATTTTCTGGGACCTTTTTTTCTTTTCCACAGTATACTCGTCATGGTCTTTCTCAGCTATCTCCCTTAGATGTGCTCATCAGTCCGTTCTCCTTCAGTCCAAGTGATTAATTTTGTATTTCTTGAATCACCGTATGTTCTCTAGGCCGAGGTGTGAGTGCTTTCGTGATTCTTGGCTGCTGTCTTTGAATTTGCACCGGTCACTTGTAGGACTCTTTGCTATCCTAGCCTAGGTCAAGCGAAGCACTGACAACCCGTGGTCACCTGGCTTGGTGTGACATCCTGAGATCAGAAACTCCAAATTCGAGGTGGTCCTGGCAACCCCCTTCATGGACATAATGTTTTTCTGAGACAAATTAGACAAATCTGATGAATTCCTCGCTCCAGGAAAGATATTTTTCTTTCTCTTTTGTGGATTCGGGAAGTTTCGAACTTGACCCCTGACCCTTGAACATTGCCCTAGATTCCATCTAGATAAGGGCTGACTTTATTTCTATAGGCTGTGCCATTTGTTTGACCTACATCCTCAGCCCTGGCATGTTTATTTTTCTGGAAACAGAATTGTAATGTTCTAATTTTCAGCCAGCTTCCTTCCATATGGCGTCAAAGCACACAATCAATAATCCTTCTACGGCAAGAAGTCGGGGGAGAGAATTTCATTGGAGCCAAATTGAGCACTCTAGCCTGGGAGGGCAGCCTTCACAAAGGAACCAAGCCCTCTGGAAAAGGGTGATTTTCAGCACACTTGTAGAGCCCTTCCCAACAAAGAGACCTACCCCAAGCATGACAGGGCTCCATTCCTTCAAGGCTTCCAAGACATCTCTTGGGACGCATTAGCATGTGGCCAGTGGGCCCCCGTGACGCCAGAGCTATGGAAAGTGAGACTGATCTTCCAAGAACGCTAGGGGCCTAGGAAAGGAGGCATCGACTCTTCTCTTCAACGTCCTCAAGAGATCCTTCTTGACTTTGGATTATGCTTAAGGCAGAAGGACACTGTAGGTCTGATAAGGCCCAAGTGCGGCCTCGTGTTTCCAATCAAGTTTCAAGCTTGAATCAGCATGGCCTCCCCATAGACTTGAATAGATGACAATGTTCTCCTCTCAGTGCTTGTCCCTCTATTCTGGCTTCTTGCCAAGGATTCCTTTCTTATCCCTGGCATCAGAGTCTGTTTGATCTCTTCCAGTTTCTGTGCCCGCTTTCTGTTTGTCAAAGCTGTTTCTGGGTATGTCTCCCTTTAATAGCCCAGCCTAGGCCAATCCTCAGACTGTAACCATGCGGCCATCTTGGGGGACATGTTCACCGTGATGTCATAAAGAACCTCAGAAGGCCAAGTTGTCCTGACAACCTCCAAGCACACAGAGTTTCAGAGCCATCTCAGACCAGTCTGACTCCTCCCCCTTTCCAGGTAGGATAGTTTTCCTTTTTCTGGATTTCTTGTCGGTTTCTAACTTTCTCCTCGAACTTGGAAAGGCCTGCTCCCTTCTCTCTAGACACTGGTTTCTTTCCTGTAAGATTACCCTGGGTGTTATCTCTTATGTCGTGGGTAGATGGCCAAGTGGGTGGACCTTCCCCAGAGAAAGTCCTGGACTCCCTCCCAAGTTGAAGTTGCCCAGGCAATCCTCTGATGCGCAATGATCGTGTCATCTCCTAGCACTCTGCCAATTCCGCCTTGGCAGGTCCCATGTTTTCCTTCCTTCTTCCTTTGGGGAAGTGTACCAGATGCCTTCCTAGATTGGAATATTCTCACGGTTCTTTTTCTGGTGCGTATTGAGAACGGACCCTCACAATTGCTACTCCTTTATGACCTCTGTCCGCACCGTACCATGAAATCTCTATTCCCTAACAGTGCTAATGTGATCTGCACCCGCGCTGTGAAAGAGTGAGGCCCGGGCCACCCAAGCGGAACGTGGGCACTTGCCCGCTCCACCACAGGGCCGGCCCTGACTTGTACTTTTGGACCAACCTGTGGCCTGAACTTGGGAAGATGTGGGCCTGTTTGGATTATTCGTGAAGGGGATTAGTAGGAACATCATGGACGGTAACGTTTTCCGTTGGTTCCTGGGCTTAGCACGGATCAGGTTCTCTTGGTAGGATTCCTCTTCATGTATTTGGAATGGTCTACCTTTCTGTAGCATCAGTCAGGCTTTTGAGGTGATTTTCCATCCTTGGAAGTTCACCTTCTCTAATCTCTTTCAGCCCCCAAAGCTGTATGCCGTCATTCTGGACCCCTTTTTGGATGTTTGATTTTAGGTGGATTTATTGCCATAACCCTGCATTAGAACATGCTATGTCTTTCAGATTTACATCCTCATCGATTTAGACTTCCGTGTAGGTTCCATCCTCTTCACCAGCGTAAGCCGAATCACAGGCCCTCACCACACACTTGTGCCTCATCATCTCTTTACCCTCCCCCACCGCCCCGCTTTGCCTCTGGGCGCCCCCGATCAAATGTCCAGTGCCACCTGTTGGTTAGTGCTTGTTTTTTCTTCTCCTTGTAAGTGAGATCCTATGGTATTTGACTTTGTCCCTGGGGCTTGTTTCACTTCCCCTAAAACCCTCCCAGCCATTCTGGTGGTCACAAATGGCTGGATTGCATCCTTTGTTCCCGCTGAGTGGTCTGCCATTGTGTGGCTATAGCCCATGTTCCTACTCCATTCGTCCCTTGCTGGGCACCAGGGCGGCTTCCAAGTCTTGAAGAGCGGGAGTAAGGCTGTGGTGAACTCAGCGGTGCACATGTCTTTAGGCGGTAGTGTTTCCGAGTTCTTTGGCTAAACGCGCCCCAGAGGAATAGCTGGATCATATGGGACATGGATTCTTAAATTTTGGAGCCAGTTCCATCTCGCTTGGCCTAGTGGCTGCACCGGTTTCCACTGCGAGCAGCAGTGCAGGAGGCTTCCCTTCTCTCCACCTCCTCTCTGACGCTTGTTGTTTCCTGTCTGCCTCCTTATAGCCATTCTGACCACAGTGAGCTGCTATGTCCTTGCGGTTTGGATTTGCCTTGGCCTCAGACTTAATGAGGGTGAACAAGTTTTCATGCACCTGTTGGCCCTCTTTAGATCTTCTTGGGAGAAACCTCCGTGTCCATCTTTGGCCCAGGATTTCATTGGCTTGTTCTTCTTCTTGTGGAGACGTGTGAGTTGATTGTATCTTTGGGCTTTTCACCCCTTGTCCGATGTGTGCTTTGCAAACATCCACTCCCAGTTGTTGTGCTGTCTTTGCATTGAGTCGATGGTTTCCTTGACTGGGCAGAAGCGTCTGCATGTGAGGTGGTCCCGTTTGTTTCTTGTCTCCTTTGCTGCCCTTGCCCAGTCAGACAGGCTTCTTCCAAATAGGCGGCTCAGACAGATGGCAAAGAGCACTCTGCCTAGGTCTTCTCCTACAAGTTTCACGGTTTCAAGTGTGCCATTCAGGGCTTTAATCCATTCCAGGTGGTGCGTGTGCCAGGTGGCACATCATGGTCTACTCTCGTTGTGTTCCATGTGGCTGTGCAGGCTTCCCAGCACCGTTTCTTGGAGAGACTCTCCTTTGTCCACTGTCTCCTCTTGGCTCCCTGGTCGCAAATGGGCTGTCCTTGTATGTTTGAGTTGGGCTCTGGGCTCTCGATTCTGTTGCATGGGTCTGTGTGCCTGTTTTTGGGCCCGGACTGTGCCGTTTCGTTACCTAGCGCTACGTCCTCTAGGTTGAAATCAGAAAGTGTGATACGTCCTTCTTTGTTTGTTTTCCTGAGGATTCCTTGGCCTATTCAGGGTCTCTTGTTGCTGGCTGGAAACTTTAGGATTCTCTCTTCTATCTCTCTGGCAAATATGGCTGCAACTTTGACTGGGATTGCATGGAATCCAGAGATTCCTTTCTCCGCTAGGGACGTTTCAAGTGTGTTAATTCTTCCATTCCTAGGTCCCGGAATACCCTTCTTTTTCCTTGTGTCGTCTTGAATTTCTTTCCCCAAACGTTTGCTAGTTTTCGGTTGACATAGCTTTCACCTGTTTTGCTAAGGTTCTTCATAGACATCTTCTTCTTCGTACTGGCAAGCTGTGTTTTTTGTTCGTTTGTGTTTGGCTTCCGTTTGTCTACTCTTTGCAACTTGTAATTGGTTCTGTTTTGGCAGAAGTGCATCGCTGTGCTCACATCTGCTGGCAATGCTCCTGTATTTGCTGTGGAAGTCTGGCCCTACCTAACGTCCCTTCCCATCTGCCTCTGCACCCCCTCAGACGCCTGCCCCAGAATGACTGAAGCAGTGGTGAGGAGGCTCACCCCCAGGATTCCACCCGGCCCACCCCGGGCCACCGACCCAGAAGCTGCGGACCTCACCGCTGCACCACCGGCTGGCCCCTTTCATGTTCCATTGGCAACCTGCAGTTGAGTGCAATGGGGCTTGAATATGCTGCTTGAGCCCAACTCTGGCACTGTGTAGATGAGGCCAGGTTGTTTGTCGGGGCCACTGTGACGTCAGAGGATTGGTCATAGTTGTGCGTCTGCTGTCCCGGCAAACTTCATGGACACAGGGCTTCAGAGCCCGCTTGGAGCAGTCTCGTAACGCACCCTTCCCAGTGAGCCCAGGTTTGACCTTCGTTGCCGTTTTTTGGCTTGTGAATTTCTCTGACTTTCAAGCGTTCCAGCACAGTGTGTCTAAAGACTGACATCTTTCATTGTGGATTATTCAGGTGTGATATCTGTTCGCCTTGCATTTTCTGGGACCTTTTTTTCTTTTCCACAGTATACTCGTCATGGTCTTTCTCAGCTATCTCCCTTAGATGTGCTCATCAGTCCGTTCTCCTTCAGTCCAAGTGATTAATTTTGTATTTCTTGAATCACCGTATGTTCTCTAGGCCGAGGTGTGAGTGCTTTCGTGATTCTTGGCTGCTGTCTTTGAATTTGCACCGGTCACTTGTAGGACTCTTTGCTATCCTAGCCTAGGTCAAGCGAAGCACTGAGAACCCGTGGTCACCTGGCTTGGTGTGACATCCTGAGATCAGAAACTCCAAATTCGAGGTGGTCCTGGCAACCCCCTTCATGGACATAATGTTTTTCTGAGACAAATTAGACAAATCTGATGAATTCCTCGCTCCAGGAAAGATATTTTTCTTTCTCTTTTGTGGATTCGGGAAGTTTCGAACTTGACCCCTGACCCTTGAACATTGCCCTAGATTCCATCTAGATAAGGGCTGACTTTATTTCTATAGGCTGTGCCATTTGTTTGACCTACATCCTCAGCCCTGGCATGTTTATTTTTCTGGAAACAGAATTGTAATGTTCTAATTTTCAGCCAGCTTCCTTCCATATGGCGTCAAAGCACACAATCAATAATCCTTCTACGGCAAGAAGTCGGGGGAGAGAATTTCATTGGAGCCAAAGTGAGCACTCTAGCCTGGGAGGGCAGCCTTCACAAAGGAACCAAGCCCTCTGGAAAAGGGTGATTTTCAGCACACTTGTAGAGCCCTTCCCAACAAAGAGACCTACCCCAAGCATGACAGGGCTCCATTCCTTCAAGGCTTCCAAGACATCTCTTGGGACGCATTAGCATGTGGCCAGTGGGCCCCCGTGACGCCAGAGCTATGGAAAGTGAGACTGATCTTCCAAGAACGCTAGGGGCCTAGGAAAGGAGGCATCGACTCTTCTCTTCAACGTCCTCAAGAGATCCTTCTTGACTTTGGATTATGCTTAAGGCAGAAGGACACTGTAGGTCTGATAAGGCCCAAGTGCGGCCTCGTGTTTCCAATCAAGTTTCAAGCTTGAATCAGCATGGCCTCCCCATAGACTTGAATAGATGACAATGTTCTCCTCTCAGTGCTTGTCCCTCTATTCTGGCTTCTTGCCAAGGATTCCTTTCTTATCCCTGGCATCAGAGTCTGTTTGATCTCTTCCAGTTTCTGTGCCCGCTTTCTGTTTGTCAAAGCTGTTTCTGGGTATGTCTCCCTTTAATAGCCCAGCCTAGGCCAATCCTCAGACTGTAACCATGCGGCCATCTTGGGGGACATGTTCACCGTGATGTCATAAAGAACCTCAGAAGGCCAAGTTGTCCTGACAACCTCCAAGCACACAGAGTTTCAGAGCCATCTCAGACCAGTCTGACTCCTCCCCCTTTCCAGGTAGGATAGTTTTCCTTTTTCTGGATTTCTTGTCGGTTTCTAACTTTCTCCTCGAACTTGGAAAGGCCTGCTCCCTTCTCTCTAGACACTGGTTTCTTTCCTGTAAGATTACCCTGGGTGTTATCTCTTATGTCGTGGGTAGATGGCCAAGTGGGTGGACCTTCCCCAGAGAAAGTCCTGGACTCCCTCCCAAGTTGAAGTTGCCCAGGCAATCCTCTGATGCGCAATGATCGTGTCATCTCCTAGCACTCTGCCAATTCCGCCTTGGCAGGTCCCATGTTTTCCTTCCTTCTTCCTTTGGGGAAGTGTACCAGATGCCTTCCTAGATTGGAATATTCTCACGGTTCTTTTTCTGGTGCGTATTGAGAACGGACCCTCACAATTGCTACTCCTTTATGACCTCTGTCCGCACCGTACCATGAAATCTCTATTCCCTAACAGTGCTAATGTGATCTGCACCCGCGCTGTGAAAGAGTGAGGCCCGGGCCACCCAAGCGGAACGTGGGCACTTGCCCGCTCCACCACAGGGCCGGCCCTGACTTGTACTTTTGGACCAACCTGTGGCCTGAACTTGGGAAGATGTGGGCCTGTTTGGATTATTCGTGAAGGGGATTAGTAGGAACATCATGGACGGTAACGTTTTCCGTTGGTTCCTGGGCTTAGCACGGATCAGGTTCTCTTGGTAGGATTCTTCTTCATGTATTTGGAATGGTCTACCTTTCTGTAGCATCAGTCAGGCTTTTGAGGTGATTTTCCATCCTTGGAAGTTCACCTTCTCTAATCTCTTTCAGCCCCCAAAGCTGTATGCCGTCATTCTGGACCCCTTTTTGGATGTTTGATTTTAGGTGGATTTATTGCCATAACCCTGCATTAGAACATGCTATGTCTTTCAGATTTACATCCTCATCGATTTAGACTTCCGTGTAGGTTCCATCCTCTTCACCAGCGTAAGCCGAATCACAGGCCCTCACCACACACTTGTGCCTCATCATCTCTTTCACCCTCCCCCTCCGCCCCGCTTTGCCTCTGGGCGCCCCCGATCAAATGTCCAGTGCCACCTGTTGGTTAGTGCTTGTTTTTTCTTCTCCTTGTAAGTGAGATCCTATGGTATTTGACTTTGTCCCTGGGGCTTGTTTCACTTCCCCTAAAACCCTCCCAGCCATTCTGGTGGTCACAAATGGCTGGATTGCATCCTTTGTTCCCGCTGAGTGGTCTGCCATTGTGTGGCTATAGCCCATGTTCCTACTCCATTCGTCCCTTGCTGGGCACCAGGGCGGCTTCCAAGTCTTGGAGAGCGGGAGTAAGGCTGTGGTGAACTCAGCGGTGCACATGTCTTTAGGCGGTAGTGTTTCCGAGTTCTTTGGCTAAACGCGCCCCAGAGGAATAGCTGGATCATATGGGACATGGATTCTTAAATTTTGGAGCCAGTTCCATCTCGCTTGGCCTAGTGGCTGCACCGGTTTCCACTGCGAGCAGCAGTGCAGGAGGCTTCCCTTCTCTCCACCTCCTCTCTGACGCTTGTTGTTTCCTGTCTGCCTCCTTATAGCCATTCTGACCACAGTGAGCTGCTATGTCCTTGCGGTTTGGATTTGCCTTGGCCTCAGACTTAATGAGGGTGAACAAGTTTTCATGCACCTGTTGGCCCTCTTTAGATCTTCTTGGGAGAAACCTCCGTGTCCATCTTTGGCCCAGGATTTCATTGGCTTGTTCTTCTTCTTGTGGAGACGTGTGAGTTGATTGTATCTTTGGGCTTTTCACCCCTTGTCCGATGTGTGCTTTGCAAACATCCACTCCCAGTTGTTGTGCTGTCTTTGCATTGAGTCGATGGTTTCCTTGACTGGGCAGAAGCGTCTGCATGTGAGGTGGTCCCGTTTGTTTCTTGTCTCCTTTGCTGCCCTTGCCCAGTCAGACAGGCTTCTTCCAAATAGGCGGCTCAGACAGATGGCAAAGAGCACTCTGCCTAGGTCTTCTCCTACAAGTTTCACGGTTTCAAGTGTGCCATTCAGGGCTTTAATCCATTCCAGGTGGTGCGTGTGCCAGGTGGCACATCATGGTCTACTCTCGTTGTGTTCCATGTGGCTGTGCAGGCTTCCCAGCACCGTTTCTTGGAGAGACTCTCCTTTGTCCACTGTCTCCTCTTGGCTCCCTGGTCGCAAATGCGCTGTCCTTGTATGTTTGAGTTGGGCTCTGGGCTCTCGATTCTGTTGCATGGGTCTGTGTGCCTGTTTTTGGGCACGGACTGTGCCGTTTCGGTACCTAGCGCTTCGTCCTCTAGGTTGAAATCAGAAAGTGTGATACGTCCTGCTTTGTTCGTTTTCCTGAGGATTCCTTGGCCTATTCAGGGTCTGTTGTTGCTGGCTGGAAACTTTAGGATTCTCTCTTCTATCTCTCTGGCAAATATGGCTGCAACTTTGACTGGGATTGCATGGAATCCAGAGATTCCTTTCTCCGCTAGGGACGTTTCAAGTGTGTTAATTCTTCCATTCCTAGGTCCCGGAATATCCTTCTTTTTCCTTGTGTCGTCTTGAATTTCTTTCCCCAAACGTTTGCTAGTTTTCGGTTGACATAGCTTTCACCTGTTTTGCTAAGGTTCTTCATAGACATCTTCTTCTTCGTACTGGCAAGCTGTGTTTTTTGTTCGTTTGTGTTTGGCTTCCGTTTGTCTACTCTTTGCAACTTGTAATTGGTTCTGTTTTGGCAGAAGTGCATCGCTGTGCTCACATCTGCTGGCAATGCTCCTGTATTTGCTGTGGAAGTCTGGCCCTACCTAACGTCCCTTCCCATCTGCCTCTGCACCCCCTCAGACGCCTGCCCCAGAATGACTGAAGCAGTGGTGAGGAGGCTCACCCCCAGCATTCCACCCGGCCCACCCCGGGCCACCGACCCAGAAGCTGCGGACCTCACCGCTGCACCACCGGCCGGCCCCTTTCATGTTCCATTGGCAACCTGCAGTTGAGTGCAATGGGGCTTGAATATGCTGCTTGAGCCCAACTCTGGCACTGTGTAGATGAGGCCAGGTTGTTTGTCGGGGCCACTGTGACGTCAGAGGATTGGTCATAGTTGTGCGTCTGCTGTCCCGGCAAACTTCATGGACACACGGCTTCAGAGCCCGCTTGGAGCAGTCTCGTAACGCACCCTTCCCAGTGAGCCCAGGTTTGACCTTCGTTGCCGTTTTTTGGCTTGTGAATTTCTCTGACTTTCAAACGTTCCAGCACAGTGTGTCTAAAGACTGACATCTTTCATTGTGGATTATTCAGGTGTGATATCTGTTCGCCTTGCATTTTCTGGGACCTTTTTTTCTTTTCCACAGTATACTCGTCATGGTCTTTCTCAGCTATCTCCCTTAGATGTGCTCATCAGTCCGTTCTCCTTCAGTCCAAGTGATTAATTTTGTATTTCTTGAATCACCGTATGTTCTCTAGGCCGAGGTGTGAGTGCTTTCGTGATTCTTGGCTGCTGTCTTTGAATTTGCACCGGTCACTTGTAGGACTCTTTGCTATCCTAGCCTAGGTCAAGCGAAGCACTGACAACCCGTGTTCATCTTTCTTGGTTTGACATCCTGAGATCAGAAACTCCAAATTCGAGGTGGTCCTGGCAACCCCCTTCATGGACATAATGTTTTTCTGAGACAAATTAGACAAATCTGATGAATTCCTCGCTCCAGGAAAGATATTTTTCTTTCTCTTTTGTGGAGTCGGGAAGTTTCGAACTTGACCCCTGACCCTTGCACATTGCCCTAGATTCCATCTAGATAAGGGCTGACTTTATTTCTATAGGCTGTGCCATTTGTTTGACCTACATCCTCAGCCCTGGCATGTTTATTTTTCTGGAAACAGAATTGTAATGTTCTAATTTTCAGCCAGCTTCCTTCCATATGGCGTCAAAGCACACAATCAATAATCCTTCTACGGCAAGAAGTCGGGGGAGAGAATTTCATTGGAGCCAAAGTGAGCACTCTAGCCTGGGAGGGCAGCCTTCACAAAGGAACCAAGCCCTCTGGAAAAGGGTGATTTTCAGCACACTTGTAGAGCCCTTCCCAACAAAGAGACCTACCCCAAGCATGACAGGGCTCCATTCCTTCAAGGCTTCCAAGACATCTCTTGGGACGCATTAGCATGTGGCCAGTGGGCCCCCGTGACGCCAGAGCTATGGAAAGTGAGACTGATCTTCCAAGAACGCTAGGGGCCTAGGAAAGGAGGCATCGACTCTTCTCTTCAACGTCCTCAAGAGATCCTTCTTGACTTTGGATTATGCTTAAGGCAGAAGGACACTGTAGGTCTGATAAGGCCCAAGTGCGGCCTCGTGTTTCCAATCAAGTTTCAAGCTTGAATCAGCATGGCCTCCCCATAGACTTGAATAGATGACAATGTTCTCCTCTCAGTGCTTGTCCCTCTATTCTGGCTTCTTGCCAAGGATTCCTTTCTTATCCCTGGCATCAGAGTCTGTTTGATCTCTTCCAGTTTCTGTGCCCGCTTTCTGTTTGTCAAAGCTGTTTCTGGGTATGTCTCCCTTTAATAGCCCAGCCTAGGCCAATCCTCAGACTGTAACCATGCGGCCATCTTGGGGGACATGTTCACCGTGATGTCATAAAGAACCTCAGAAGGCCAAGTTGTCCTGACAACCTCCAAGCACACAGAGTTTCAGAGCCATCTCAGACCAGTCTGACTCCTCCCCCTTTCCAGGTAGGATAGTTTTCCTTTTTCTGGATTTCTTGTCGGTTTCTAACTTTCTCCTCGAACTTGGAAAGGCCTGCTCCCTTCTCTCTAGACACTGGTTTCTTTCCTGTAAGATTACCCTGGGTGTTATCTCTTATGTCGTGGGTAGATGGCCAAGTGGGTGGACCTTCCCCAGAGAAAGTCCTGGACTCCCTCCCAAGTTGAAGTTGCCCAGGCAATCCTCTGATGCGCAATGATCGTGTCATCTCCTAGCACTCTGCCAATTCCGCCTTGGCAGGTCCCATGTTTTCCTTCCTTCTTCCTTTGGGGAAGTGTACCAGATGCCTTCCTAGATTGGAATATTCTCACGGTTCTTTTTCTGGTGCGTATTGAGAACGGACCCTCACAATTGCTACTCCTTTATGACCTCTGTCCGCACCGTACCATGAAATCTCTATTCCCTAACAGTGCTAATGTGATCTGCACCCGCGCTGTGAAAGAGTGAGGCCCGGGCCACCCAAGCGGAACGTGGGCACTTGCCCGCTCCACCACAGGGCCGGCCCTGACTTGTACTTTTGGACCAACCTGTGGCCTGAACTTGGGAAGATGTGGGCCTGTTTGGATTATTCGTGAAGGGGATTAGTAGGAACATCATGGACGGTAACGTTTTCCGTTGGTTCCTGGGCTTAGCACGGATCAGGTTCTCTTGGTAGGATTCTTCTTCATGTATTTGGAATGGTCTACCTTTCTGTAGCATCAGTCAGGCTTTTGAGGTGATTTTCCATCCTTGGAAGTTCACCTTCTCTAATCTCTTTCAGCCCCCAAAGCTGTATGCCGTCATTCTGGACCCCTTTTTGGATGTTTGATTTTAGGTGGATTTATTGCCATAACCCTGCATTAGAACATGCTATGTCTTTCAGATTTACATCCTCATCGATTTAGACTTCCGTGTAGGTTCCATCCTCTTCACCAGCGTAAGCCGAATCACAGGCCCTCACCACACACTTGTGCCTCATCATCTCTTTCACCCTCCCCCTCCGCCCCGCTTTGCCTCTGGGCGCCCCCGATCAAATGTCCAGTGCCACCTGTTGGTTAGTGCTTGTTTTTTCTTCTCCTTGTAAGTGAGATCCTATGGTATTTGACTTTGTCCCTGGGGCTTGTTTCACTTCCCCTAAAACCCTCCCAGCCATTCTGGTGGTCACAAATGGCTGGATTGCATCCTTTGTTCCCGCTGAGTGGTCTGCCATTGTGTGGCTATAGCCCATGTTCCTACTCCATTCGTCCCTTGCTGGGCACCAGGGCGGCTTCCAAGTCTTGGAGAGCGGGAGTAAGGCTGTGGTGAACTCAGCGGTGCACATGTCTTTAGGCGGTAGTGTTTCCGAGTTCTTTGGCTAAACGCGCCCCAGAGGAATAGCTGGATCATATGGGACATGGATTCTTAAATTTTGGAGCCAGTTCCATCTCGCTTGGCCTAGTGGCTGCACCGGTTTCCACTGCGAGCAGCAGTGCAGGAGGCTTCCCTTCTCTCCACCTCCTCTCTGACGCTTGTTGTTTCCTGTCTGCCTCCTTATAGCCATTCTGACCACAGTGAGCTGCTATGTCCTTGCGGTTTGGATTTGCCTTGGCCTCAGACTTAATGAGGGTGAACAAGTTTTCATGCACCTGTTGGCCCTCTTTAGATCTTCTTGGGAGAAACCTCCGTGTCCATCTTTGGCCCAGGATTTCATTGGCTTGTTCTTCTTCTTGTGGAGACGTGTGAGTTGATTGTATCTTTGGGCTTTTCACCCCTTGTCCGATGTGTGCTTTGCAAACATCCACTCCCAGTTGTTGTGCTGTCTTTGCATTGAGTCGATGGTTTCCTTGACTGGGCAGAAGCGTCTGCATGTGAGGTGGTCCCGTTTGTTTCTTGTCTCCTTTGCTGCCCTTGCCCAGTCAGACAGGCTTCTTCCAAATAGGCGGCTCAGACAGATGGCAAAGAGCACTCTGCCTAGGTCTTCTCCTACAAGTTTCACGGTTTCAAGTGTGCCATTCAGGGCTTTAATCCATTCCAGGTGGTGCGTGTGCCAGGTGGCACATCATGGTCTACTCTCGTTGTGTTCCATGTGGCTGTGCAGGCTTCCCAGCACCGTTTCTTGGAGAGACTCTCCTTTGTCCACTGTCTCCTCTTGGCTCCCTGGTCGCAAATGCGCTGTCCTTGTATGTTTGAGTTGGGCTCTGGGCTCTCGATTCTGTTGCATGGGTCTGTGTGCCTGTTTTTGGGCACGGACTGTGCCGTTTCGGTACCTAGCGCTTCGTCCTCTAGGTTGAAATCAGAAAGTGTGATACGTCCTGCTTTGTTCGTTTTCCTGAGGATTCCTTGGCCTATTCAGGGTCTGTTGTTGCTGGCTGGAAACTTTAGGATTCTCTCTTCTATCTCTCTGGCAAATATGGCTGCAACTTTGACTGGGATTGCATGGAATCCAGAGATTCCTTTCTCCGCTAGGGACGTTTCAAGTGTGTTAATTCTTCCATTCCTAGGTCCCGGAATATCCTTCTTTTTCCTTGTGTCGTCTTGAATTTCTTTCCCCAAACGTTTGCTAGTTTTCGGTTGACATAGCTTTCACCTGTTTTGCTAAGGTTCTTCATAGACATCTTCTTCTTCGTACTGGCAAGCTGTGTTTTTTGTTCGTTTGTGTTTGGCTTCCGTTTGTCTACTCTTTGCAACTTGTAATTGGTTCTGTTTTGGCAGAAGTGCATCGCTGTGCTCACATCTGCTGGCAATGCTCCTGTATTTGCTGTGGAAGTCTGGCCCTACCTAACGTCCCTTCCCATCTGCCTCTGCACCCCCTCAGACGCCTGCCCCAGAATGACTGAAGCAGTGGTGAGGAGGCTCACCCCCAGCATTCCACCCGGCCCACCCCGGGCCACCGACCCAGAAGCTGCGGACCTCACCGCTGCACCACCGGCCGGCCCCTTTCATGTTCCATTGGCAACCTGCAGTTGAGTGCAATGGGGCTTGAATATGCTGCTTGAGCCCAACTCTGGCACTGTGTAGATGAGGCCAGGTTGTTTGTCGGGGCCACTGTGACGTCAGAGGATTGGTCATAGTTGTGCGTCTGCTGTCCCGGCAAACTTCATGGACACACGGCTTCAGAGCCCGCTTGGAGCAGTCTCGTAACGCACCCTTCCCAGTGAGCCCAGGTTTGACCTTCGTTGCCGTTTTTTGGCTTGTGAATTTCTCTGACTTTCAAACGTTCCAGCACAGTGTGTCTAAAGACTGACATCTTTCATTGTGGATTATTCAGGTGTGATATCTGTTCGCCTTGCATTTTCTGGGACCTTTTTTTCTTTTCCACAGTATACTCGTCATGGTCTTTCTCAGCTATCTCCCTTAGATGTGCTCATCAGTCCGTTCTCCTTCAGTCCAAGTGATTAATTTTGTATTTCTTGAATCACCGTATGTTCTCTAGGCCGAGGTGTGAGTGCTTTCGTGATTCTTGGCTGCTGTCTTTGAATTTGCACCGGTCACTTGTAGGACTCTTTGCTATCCTAGCCTAGGTCAAGCGAAGCACTGACAACCCGTGTTCATCTTTCTTGGTTTGACATCCTGAGATCAGAAACTCCAAATTCGAGGTGGTCCTGGCAACCCCCTTCATGGACATAATGTTTTTCTGAGACAAATTAGACAAATCTGATGAATTCCTCGCTCCAGGAAAGATATTTTTCTTTCTCTTTTGTGGAGTCGGGAAGTTTCGAACTTGACCCCTGACCCTTGCACATTGCCCTAGATTCCATCTAGATAAGGGCTGACTTTATTTCTATAGGCTGTGCCATTTGTTTGACCTACATCCTCAGCCCTGGCATGTTTATTTTTCTGGAAACAGAATTGTAATGTTCTAATTTTCAGCCAGCTTCCTTCCATATGGCGTCAAAGCACACAATCAATAATCCTTCTACGGCAAGAAGTCGGGGGAGAGAATTTCATTGGAGCCAAAGTGAGCACTCTAGCCTGGGAGGGCAGCCTTCACAAAGGAACCAAGCCCTCTGGAAAAGGGTGATTTTCAGCACACTTGTAGAGCCCTTCCCAACAAAGAGACCTACCCCAAGCATGACAGGGCTCCATTCCTTCAAGGCTTCCAAGACATCTCTTGGGACGCATTAGCATGTGGCCAGTGGGCCCCCGTGACGCCAGAGCTATGGAAAGTGAGACTGATCTTCCAAGAACGCTAGGGGCCTAGGAAAGGAGGCATCGACTCTTCTCTTCAACGTCCTCAAGAGATCCTTCTTGACTTTGGATTATGCTTAAGGCAGAAGGACACTGTAGGTCTGATAAGGCCCAAGTGCGGCCTCGTGTTTCCAATCAAGTTTCAAGCTTGAATCAGCATGGCCTCCCCATAGACTTGAATAGATGACAATGTTCTCCTCTCAGTGCTTGTCCCTCTATTCTGGCTTCTTGCCAAGGATTCCTTTCTTATCCCTGGCATCAGAGTCTGTTTGATCTCTTCCAGTTTCTGTGCCCGCTTTCTGTTTGTCAAAGCTGTTTCTGGGTATGTCTCCCTTTAATAGCCCAGCCTAGGCCAATCCTCAGACTGTAACCATGCGGCCATCTTGGGGGACATGTTCACCGTGATGTCATAAAGAACCTCAGAAGGCCAAGTTGTCCTGACAACCTCCAAGCACACAGAGTTTCAGAGCCATCTCAGACCAGTCTGACTCCTCCCCCTTTCCAGGTAGGATAGTTTTCCTTTTTCTGGATTTCTTGTCGGTTTCTAACTTTCTCCTCGAACTTGGAAAGGCCTGCTCCCTTCTCTCTAGACACTGGTTTCTTTCCTGTAAGATTACCCTGGGTGTTATCTCTTATGTCGTGGGTAGATGGCCAAGTGGGTGGACCTTCCCCAGAGAAAGTCCTGGACTCCCTCCCAAGTTGAAGTTGCCCAGGCAATCCTCTGATGCGCAATGATCGTGTCATCTCCTAGCACTCTGCCAATTCCGCCTTGGCAGGTCCCATGTTTTCCTTCCTTCTTCCTTTGGGGAAGTGTACCAGATGCCTTCCTAGATTGGAATATTCTCACGGTTCTTTTTCTGGTGCGTATTGAGAACGGACCCTCACAATTGCTACTCCTTTATGACCTCTGTCCGCACCGTACCATGAAATCTCTATTCCCTAACAGTGCTAATGTGATCTGCACCCGCGCTGTGAAAGAGTGAGGCCCGGGCCACCCAAGCGGAACGTGGGCACTTGCCCGCTCCACCACAGGGCCGGCCCTGACTTGTACTTTTGGACCAACCTGTGGCCTGAACTTGGGAAGATGTGGGCCTGTTTGGATTATTCGTGAAGGTGATTAGTAGGAACATCATGGACGGTAACGTTTTCCGTTGGTTCCTGGGCTTAGCACGGATCAGGTTCTCTTGGTAGGATTCCTCTTCATGTATTTGGAATGGTCTACCTTTCTGTAGCATCAGTCAGGCTTTTGAGGTGATTTTCCATCCTTGGAAGTTCACCTTCTCTAATCTCTTTCAGCCCCCAAAGCTGTATGCCGTCATTCTGGACCCCTTTTTGGATGTTTGATTTTAGGTGGATTTATTGCCATAACCCTGCATTAGAACATGCTATGTCTTTCAGATTTACATCCTCATCGATTTAGACTTCCGTGTAGGTTCCATCCTCTTCACCAGCGTAAGCCGAATCACAGGCCCTCACCACACACTTGTGCCTCATCATCTCTTTCACCCTCCCCCACCGCCCCGCTTTGCCTCTGGGCGCCCCCGATCAAATGTCCAGTGCCACCTGTTGGTTAGTGCTTGTTTTTTCTTCTCCTTGTAAGTGAGATCCTACGGTATTTGACTTTGTCCCTGGGGCTTGTTTCACTTCCCCTAAAACCCTCCCAGCCATTCTGGTGGTCACAAATGGCTGGATTGCATCCTTTGTTCCCGCTGAGTGGTCTGCCATTGTGTGGCTATAGCCCATGTTCCTACTCCATTCGTCCCTTGCTGGGCACCAGGGCGGCTTCCAAGTCTTGGAGAGCGGGAGTAAGGCTGTGGTGAACTCAGCGGTGCACATGTCTTTAGGCGGTAGTGTTTCCGAGTTCTTTGGCTAAACGCGCCCCAGAGGAATAGCTGGATCATATGGGACATGGATTCTTAAATTTCGGAGCCAGTTCCATCTCGCTTGGCCTAGTGGCTGCACCGGTTTCCACTGCCAGCAGCAGTGCAGGAGGCTTCCCTTCTCTCCACCTCCTCTCTGACGCTTGTTGTTTCCTGTCTGCCTCCTTATAGCCATTCTGACCACAGTGAGCTGCTATGTCCTTGCGGTTTGGATTTGCCTTGGCCTCAGACTTAATGAGGGTGAACAAGTTTTCATGCACCTGTTGGCCCTCTTTAGATCTTCTTGGGAGAAACCTCCGTGTCCATCTTTGGCCCAGGATTTCATTGGCTTGTTCTTCTTCTTGTGGAGACGTGTGAGTTGATTGTATCTTTGGGCTTTTCACCCCTTGTCCGATGTGTGCTTTGCAAACATCCACTCCCAGTTGTTGTGCTGTCTTTGCATTGAGTCGATGGTTTCCTTGACTGGGCAGAAGCGTCTGCATGTGAGGTGGTCCCGTTTGTTTCTTGTCTCCTTTGCTGCCCTTGCCCAGTCAGACAGGCTTCTTCCAAATAGGCGGCTCAGACAGATGGCAAAGAGCACTCTGCCTAGGTCTTCTCCTACAAGTTTCACGGTTTCAAGTGTGCCATTCAGGGCTTTAATCCATTCCAGGTGGTGCGTGTGCCAGGTGGCACATCATGGTCTACTCTCGTTGTGTTCCATGTGGCTGTGCAGGCTTCCCAGCACCGTTTCTTGGAGAGACTCTCCTTTGTCCACTGTCTCCTCTTGGCTCCCTGGTCGCAAATGGGCTGTCCTTGTATGTTTGAGTTGGGCTCTGGGC
Organism: Equus asinus; assembly: GCF_041296235.1. Taxonomy (NCBI): domain Eukaryota; kingdom Metazoa; phylum Chordata; class Mammalia; order Perissodactyla; family Equidae; genus Equus; species Equus asinus. The sequence goes on along the minus strand of NC_091820.1, from coordinate 83,002,574 downwards.
TCTCGATTCTGTTGCATGGGTCTGTGTGCCTGTTTTTGGGCCCGGACTGTGCCGTTTCGGTACCTAGCGCTTCGTCCTCTAGGTTGAAATCAGAAAGTGTGATACGTCCTGCTTTGTTCGTTTTCCTGAGGATTCCTTGGCCTATTCAGGGTCTCTTGTTGCTGGCTGGAAACTTTAGGATTCTCTCTTCTATCTCTCTGGCAAATATGGCTGCAACTTTGACTGGGATTGCATGGAATCCAGAGATTCCTTTCTCCGCTAGGGACGTTTCAAGTGTGTTAACTCTTCCATTCCTAAGTCCCGGAATATCCTTCTTTTTCCTTGTGTCGTCTTGAATTTCTTTCCCCAAACGTTTGCTAGTTTTCGGTTGACATAGCTTTCACCTGTTTTGCTAAGGTTCTTCATAGACATCTTCTTCTTCGTACTGGCAAGCTGTGTTTTTTGTTCGTTTGTGTTTGGCTTCCGTTTGTCTACTCTTTGCAACTTGTAATTGGTTCTGTTTTGGCAGAAGTGCATCGCTGTGCTCACATCTGCTGGCAATGCTCCTGTATTTGCTGTGGAAGTCTGGCCCTACCTAACGTCCCTTCCCATCTGCCTCTGCACCCCCTCAGACGCCTGCCCCAGAATGACTGAAGCAGTGGTGAGGAGGCTCACCCCCAGCATTCCACCCGGCCCACCCCGGGCCACCGACCCAGAAGCTGCGGACCTCACCACTGCACCACCGGCCGGCCCCTTTCATGTTCCATTGGCAACCTGCAGTTGAGTGCAATGGGGCTTGAATATGCTGCTTGAGCCCAACTCTGGCACTGTGTAGATGAGGCCAGGTTGTTTGTCGGGGCCACTGTGACGTCAGAGGATTGGTCATAGTTGTGCGTCTGCTGTCCCGGCAAACTTCATGGACACAGGGCTTCAGAGCCCGCTTGGAGCAGTCTCGTAACGCACCCTTCCCAGTGAGCCCAGGTTTGACCTTCGTTGCCGTTTTTTGGCTTGTGAATTTCTCTGACTTTCAAACGTTCCAGCACAGTGTGTCTAAAGACTGACATCTTTCATTGTGGATTATTCAGGTGTGATATCTGTTCGCCTTGCATTTTCTGGGACCTTTTTTTCTTTTCCACAGTATACTCGTCATGGTCTTTCTCAGCTATCTCCCTTAGATGTGCTCATCAGTCCGTTCTCCTTCAGTCCAAGTGATTAATTTTGTATTTCTTGAATCACCGTATGTTCTCTAGGCCGAGGTGTGAGTGCTTTCGTGATTCTTGGCTGCTGTCTTTGAATTTGCACCGGTCACTTGTAGGACTCTTTGCTATCCTAGCCTAGGTCAAGCGAAGCACTGACAACCCGTGTTCATCTTTCTTGGTTTGACATCCTGAGATCAGAAACTCCAAATTCGAGGTGGTCCTGGCAACCCCCTTCATGGACATAATGTTTTTCTGAGACAAATTAGACAAATCTGATGAATTCCTCGCTCCAGGAAAGATATTTTTCTTTCTCTTTTGTGGAGTCGGGAAGTTTCGAACTTGACCCCTGACCCTTGCACATTGCCCTAGATTCCATCTAGATAAGGGCTGACTTTATTTCTATAGGCTGTGCCATTTGTTTGACCTACATCCTCAGCCCTGGCATGTTTATTTTTCTGGAAACAGAATTGTAATGTTCTAATTTTCAGCCAGCTTCCTTCCATATGGCGTCAAAGCACACAATCAATAATCCTTCTACGGCAAGAAGTCGGGGGAGAGAATTTCATTGGAGCCAAAGTGAGCACTCTAGCCTGGGAGGGCAGCCTTCACAAAGGAACCAAGCCCTCTGGAAAAGGGTGATTTTCAGCACACTTGTAGAGCCCTTCCCAACAAAGAGACCTACCCCAAGCATGACAGGGCTCCATTCCTTCAAGGCTTCCAAGACATCTCTTGGGACGCATTAGCATGTGGCCAGTGGGCCCCCGTGACGCCAGAGCTATGGAAAGTGAGACTGATCTTCCAAGAACGCTAGGGGCCTAGGAAAGGAGGCATCGACTCTTCTCTTCAACGTCCTCAAGAGATCCTTCTTGACTTTGGATTATGCTTAAGGCAGAAGGACACTGTAGGTCTGATAAGGCCCAAGTGCGGCCTCGTGTTTCCAATCAAGTTTCAAGCTTGAATCAGCATGGCCTCCCCATAGACTTGAATAGATGACAACGTTCTCCTCTCAGTGCTTGTCCCTCTATTCTGGCTTCTTGCCAAGGATTCCTTTCTTATCCCTGGCATCAGAGTCTGTTTGATCTCTTCCAGTTTCTGTGCCCGCTTTCTGTTTGTCAAAGCTGTTTCTGGGTATGTCTCCCTTTAATAGCCCAGCCTAGGCCAATCCTCAGACTGTAACCATGCGGCCATCTTGGGGGACATGTTCACCGTGATGTCATAAAGAACCTCAGAAGGCCAAGTTGTCCTGACAACCTCCAAGCACACAGAGTTTCAGAGCCATCTCAGACCAGTCTGACTCCTCCCCCTTTCCAGGTAGGATAGTTTTCCCTTTTCTGGATTTCTTGTCGGTTTCTAACTTTCTCCTCGAACTTGGAAAGGCCTGCTCCCTCCTCTCTAGACACTGGTTTCTTTCCTGTAAGATTACCCTGGGTGTTATCTCTTATGTCTTGGGTAGATGGCCAAGTGGGTGGACCTTCCCCAGAGAAAGTCCTGGACTCCCTCCCAAGTTGAAGTTGCCCAGGCAATCCTCTGATGCGCAATGATCGTGTCATCTCCTAGCACTCTGCCAATTCCGCCTTGGCAGGTCCCATGTTTTCCTTCCTTCTTCCTTTGGGGAAGTGTACCAGATGCCTTCCTAGATTGGAATATTCTCACAGTTCTTTTTCTGGTGCGTATTGAGAACGGACCCTCACAATTGCTACTCCTTTATGACCTCTGTCCGCACCGTACCATGAAATCTCTATTCCCTAACAGTGCTAATGTGATCTGCACCCGCGCTGTGAAAGAGTGAGGCCCGGGCCACCCAAGCGGAACGTGGGCACTTGCCCGCTCCACCACAGGGCCGGCCCTGACTTGTACTTTTGGACCAACCTGTGGCCTGAACTTGGGAAGATGTGGGCCTGTTTGGATTATTCGTGAAGGGGATTAGTAGGAACATCATGGACGGTAACGTTTTCCGTTGGTTCCTGGGCTTAGCACGGATCAGGTTCTCTTGGTAGGATTCCTCTTCATGTATTTGGAATGGTCTACCTTTCTGTAGCATCAGTCAGGCTTTTGAGGTGATTTTCCATCCTTGGAAGTTCACCTTCTCTAATCTCTTTCAGCCCCCAAAGCTTTATGCCGTCATTCTGGACCCCTTTTTGGATGTTTGCTTTTAGGTGGATCTATTGCCATAACCCTGCATTAGAACATGCTATGTCTTTCACATTTACATCCTCATCGATTTAGACTTCCGTGTAGGTTCCATCCTCTTCACCAGCGTAAGCCGAATCACAGTCCCTCACCACACACTTGTGCCTCATCATCTCTTTCACCCTCCCCCACCGCCCCGCTTTGCCTCTGGGCGCCCCCGATCAAATGTCCAGTGCCACCTGTTGGTTAGTGCTTGTTTTTTCTTCTCCTTGTAAGTGAGATCCTACGGTATTTGACTTTGTCCCTGGGGCTTGTTTCACTTCCCCTAAAACCCTCCCAGCCATTCTGGTGGTCACAAATGGCTGGATTGCATCCTTTGTTCCCGCTGAGTGGTCTGCCATTGTGTGGCTATAGCCCATGTTCCTACTCCATTCGTCCCTTGCTGGGCACCAGGGCGGCTTCCAAGTCTTGGAGAGCGGGAGTAAGGCTGTGGTGAACTCAGCGGTGCACATGTCTTTAGGCGGTAGTGTTTCCGAGTTCTTTGGCTAAACGCGCCCCAGAGGAATAGCTGGATCATATGGGACATGGATTCTTAAATTTCGGAGCCAGTTCCATCTCGCTTGGCCTAGTGGCTGCACCGGTTTCCACTGCCAGCAGCAGTGCAGGAGGCTTCCCTTCTCTCCACCTCCTCTCTGACGCTTGTTGTTTCCTGTCTGCCTCCTTATAGCCATTCTGACCACAGTGAGCTGCTATGTCCTTGCGGTTTGGATTTGCCTTGGCCTCAGACTTAATGAGGGTGAACAAGTTTTCATGCACCTGTTGGCCCTCTTTAGATCTTCTTGGGAGAAACCTCCGTGTCCATCTTTGGCCCAGGATTTCATTGGCTTGTTCTTCTTCTTGTGGAGACGTGTGAGTTGATTGTATCTTTGGGCTTTTCACCCCTTGTCCGATGTGTGCTTTGCAAACATCCACTCCCAGTTGTTGTGCTGTCTTTGCATTGAGTCGATGGTTTCCTTGACTGGGCAGAAGCGTCTGCATGTGAGGTGGTCCCGTTTGTTTCTTGTCTCCTTTGCTGCCCTTGCCCAGTCAGACAGGCTTCTTCCAAATAGGCGGCTCAGACAGATGGCAAAGAGCACTCTGCCTAGGTCTTCTCCTACAAGTTTCACGGTTTCAAGTGTGCCATTCAGGGCTTTAATCCATTCCAGGTGGTGCGTGTGCCAGGTGGCACATCATGGTCTACTCTCGTTGTGTTCCATGTGGCTGTGCAGGCTTCCCAGCACCATTTCTTGGAGAGACTCTCCTTTGTCCACTGTCTCCTCTTGGCTCCCTGGTCGCAAATGGGCTGTCCTTGTATGTTTGAGTTGGGCTCTGGGCTCTCGATTCTGTTGCATGGGTCTGTGTGCCTGTTTTTGGGCCCGGACTGTGCCGTTTCGGTACCTAGCGCTTCGTCCTCTAGGTTGAAATCAGAAAGTGTGATACGTCCTGCTTTGTTCGTTTTCCTGAGGATTCCTTGGCCTATTCAGGGTCTCTTGTTGCTGGCTGGAAACTTTAGGATTCTCTCTTCTATCTCTCTGGCAAATATGGCTGCAACTTTGACTGGGATTGCATGGAATCCAGAGATTCCTTTCTCCGCTAGGGACGTTTCAAGTGTGTTAACTCTTCCATTCCTAGGTCCCGGAATATCCTTCTTTTTCCTTGTGTCGTCTTGAATTTCTTTCCCCAAACGTTTGCTAGTTTTCGGTTGACATAGCTTTCACCTGTTTTGCTAAGGTTCTTCATAGACATCTTCTTCTTCGTACTGGCAAGCTGTGTTTTTTGTTCGTTTGTGTTTGGCTTCCGTTTGTCTACTCTTTGCAACTTGTAATTGGTTCTGTTTTGGCAGAAGTGCATCGCTGTGCTCACATCTGCTGGCAATGCTCCTGTATTTGCTGTGGAAGTCTGGCCCTACCTAACGTCCCTTCCCATCTGCCTCTGCACCCCCTCAGACGCCTGCCCCAGAATGACTGAAGCAGTGGTGAGGAGGCTCACCCCCAGCATTCCACCCGGCCCACCCCGGGCCACCGACCCAGAAGCTGCGGACCTCACCGCTGCACCACCGGCCGGCCCCTTTCATGTTCCATTGGCAACCTGCAGTTGAGTGCAATGGGGCTTGAATATGCTGCTTGAGCCCAACTCTGGCACTGTGTAGATGAGGCCAGGTTGTTTGTCGGGGCCACTGTGACGTCAGAGGATTGGTCATAGTTGTGCGTCTGCTGTCCCGGCAAACTTCATGGACACAGGGCTTCAGAGCCCGCTTGGAGCAGTCTCGTAACGCACCCTTCCCAGTGAGCCCAGGTTTGACCTTCGTTGCCGTTTTTTGGCTTGTGAATTTCTCTGACTTTCAAACGTTCCAGCACAGTGTGTCTAAAGACTGACATCTTTCATTGTGGATTATTCAGGTGTGATATCTGTTCGCCTTGCATTTTCTGGGACCTTTTTTTCTTTTCCACAGTATACTCGTCATGGTCTTTCTCAGCTATCTCCCTTAGATGTGCTCATCAGTCCGTTCTCCTTCAGTCCAAGTGATTAATTTTGTATTTCTTGAATCACCGTATGTTCTCTAGGCCGAGGTGTGAGTGCTTTCGTGATTCTTGGCTGCTGTCTTTGAATTTGCACCGGTCACTTGTAGGACTCTTTGCTATCCTAGCCTAGGTCAAGCGAAGCACTGACAACCCGTGTTCATCTTTCCTGGTTTGACATCCTGAGATCAGAAACTCCAAATTCGAGGTGGTCCTGGCAACCCCCTTCATGGACATAATGTTTTTCTGAGACAAATTAGACAAATCTGATGAATTCCTCGCTCCAGGAAAGATATTTTTCTTTCTCTTTTGTGGATTCGGGAAGTTTCGAACTTGACCCCTGACCCTTGCACATTGCCCTAGATTCCATCTAGATAAGGGCTGACTTTATTTCTATAGGCTGTGCCATTTGTTTGACCTACATCCTCAGCCCTGGCATGTTTATTTTTCTGGAAACAGAATTGTAATGTTCTAATTTTCAGCCAGCTTCCTTCCATATGGCGTCAAAGCACACAATCAATAATCCTTCTACGGCAAGAAGTCGGGGGAGAGAATTTCATTGGAGCCAAAGTGAGCACTCTAGCCTGGGAGGGCAGCCTTCACAAAGGAACCAAGCCCTCTGGAAAAGGGTGATTTTCAGTACACTTGTAGAGCCCTTCCCAACAAAGAGACCTACCCCAAGCATGACAGGGCTCCATTCCTTCAAGGCTTCCAAGACATCTCTTGGGACGCATTAGCATGTGGCCAGTGGGCCCCCGTGACGCCAGAGCTATGGAAAGTGAGACTGATCTTCCAAGAACGCTAGGGGCCTAGGAAAGGAGGCATCGACTCTTCTCTTCAACGTCCTCAAGAGATCCTTCTTGACTTTGGATTATGCTTAAGGCAGAAGGACACTGTAGGTCTGATAAGGCCCAAGTGCGGCCTCGTGTTTCCAATCAAGTTTCAAGCTTGAATCAGCATGGCCTCCCCATAGACTTGAATAGATGACAATGTTCTCCTCTCAGTGCTTGTCCCTCTATTCTGGCTTCTTGCCAAGGATTCCTTTCTTATCCCTGGCATCAGAGTCTGTTTGATCTCTTCCAGTTTCTGTGCCCGCTTTCTGTTTGTCAAAGCTGTTTCTGGGTATGTCTCCCTTTAATAGCCCAGCCTAGGCCAATCCTCAGACTGTAACCATGCGGCCATCTTGGGGGACATGTTCACCGTGATGTCATAAAGAACCTCAGAAGGCCAATTTGTCCTGACAACCTCCAAGCACACAGAGTTTCAGAGCCATCTCAGACCAGTCTGACTCCTCCCCCTTTCCAGGTAGGATAGTTTTCCCTTTTCTGGATTTCTTGTCGGTTTCTAACTTTCTCCTCGAACTTGGAAAGGCCTGCTCCCTCCTCTCTAGACACTGGTTTCTTTCCTGTAAGATTACCCTGGGTGTTATCTCTTATGTCTTGGGTAGATGGCCAAGTGGGTGGACCTTCCCCAGAGAAAGTCCTGGACTCCCTCCCAAGTTGAAGTTGCCCAGGCAATCCTCTGATGCGCAATGATCGTGTCATCTCCTAGCACTCTGCCAATTCCGCCTTGGCAGGTCCCATGTTTTCCTTCCTTCTTCCTTTGGGGAAGTGTACCAGATGCCTTCCTAGATTGGAATATTCTCACGGTTCTTTTTCTGGTGCGTATTGAGAACGGACCCTCACAATTGCTACTCCTTTATGACCTCTGTCCGCACCGTACCATGAAATCTCTATTCCCTAACAGTGCTAATGTGATCTGCACCCGCGCTGTGAAAGAGTGAGGCCCGGGCCACCCAAGCGGAACGTGGGCACTTGCCCGCTCCACCACAGGGCCGGCCCTGACTTGTACTTTTGGACCAACCTGTGGCCTGAACTTGGGAAGATGTGGGCCTGTTTGGATTATTCGTGAAGGGGATTAGTAGGAACATCATGGACGGTAACGTTTTCCGTTGGTTTCTGGGCTTAGCACGGATCAGGTTCTCTTGGTAGGATTCCTCTTCATGTATTTGGAATGGTCTACCTTTCTGTAGCATCAGTCAGGCTTTTGAGGTGATTTTCCATCCTTGGAAGTTCACCTTCTCTAATCTCTTTCAGCCCCCAAAGCTTTATGCCGTCATTCTGGACCCCTTTTTGGATGTTTGCTTTTAGGTGGATTTATTGCCATAACCCTGCATTAGAACATGCTATGTCTTTCACATTTACATCCTCATCGATTTAGACTTCCGTGTAGGTTCCATCCTCTTCACCAGCGTAAGCCGAATCACAGTCCCTCACCACACACTTGTGCCTCATCATCTCTTTCACCCTCCCCCACCGCCCCGCTTTGCCTCTGGGCGCCCCCGATCAAATGTCCAGTGCCACCTGTTGGTTAGTGCTTGTTTTTTCTTCTCCTTGTAAGTGAGATCCTACGGTATTTGACTTTGTCCCTGGGGCTTGTTTCACTTCCCCTAAAACCCTCCCAGCCATTCTGGTGGTCACAAATGGCTGGATTGCATCCTTTGTTCCCGCTGAGTGGTCTGCCATTGTGTGGCTATAGCCCATGTTCCTACTCCATTCGTCCCTTGCTGGGCACCAGGGCGGCTTCCAAGTCTTGGAGAGCGGGAGTAAGGCTGTGGTGAACTCAGCGGTGCACATGTCTTTAGGCGGTAGTGTTTCCGAGTTCTTTGGCTAAACGCGCCCCAGAGGAATAGCTGGATCATATGGGACATGGATTCTTAAATTTCGGAGCCAGTTCCATCTCGCTTGGCCTAGTGGCTGCACCGGTTTCCACTGCCAGCAGCAGTGCAGGAGGCTTCCCTTCTCTCCACCTCCTCTCTGACGCTTGTTGTTTCCTGTCTGCCTCCTTATAGCCATTCTGACCACAGTGAGCTGCTATGTCCTTGCGGTTTGGATTTGCCTTGGCCTCAGACTTAATGAGGGTGAACAAGTTTTCATGCACCTGTTGGCCCTCTTTAGATCTTCTTGGGAGAAACCTCCGTGTCCATCTTTGGCCCAGGATTTCATTGGCTTGTTCTTCTTCTTGTGGAGACGTGTGAGTTGATTGTATCTTTGGGCTTTTCACCCCTTGTCCGATGTGTGCTTTGCAAACATCCACTCCCAGTTGTTGTGCTGTCTTTGCATTGAGTCGATGGTTTCCTTGACTGCGCAGAAGCGTCTGCATGTGAGGTGGTCCCGTTTGTTTCTTGTCTCCTTTGCTGCCCTTGCCCAGTCAGACAGGCTTCTTCCAAATAGGCGGCTCAGACAGATGGCAAAGAGCACTCTGCCTAGGTCTTCTCCTACAAGTTTCACGGTTTCAAGTGTGCCATTCAGGGCTTTAATCCATTCCAGGTGGTGCGTGTGCCAGGTGGCACATCATGGTCTACTCTCGTTGTGTTCCATGTGGCTGTGCAGGCTTCCCAGCACCGTTTCTTGGAGAGACTCTCCTTTGTCCACTGTCTCCTCTTGGCTCCCTGGTCGCAAATGGGCTGTCCTTGTATGTTTGAGTTGGGCTCTGGGCTCTCGATTCTGTTGCATGGGTCTGTGTGCCTGTTTTTGGGCCCGGACTGTGCCGTTTCGGTACCTAGCGCTTCGTCCTCTAGGTTGAAATCAGAAAGTGTGATACGTCCTGCTTTGTTCGTTTTCCTGAGGATTCCTTGGCCTATTCAGGGTCTCTTGTTGCTGGCTGGAAACTTTAGGATTCTCTCTTCTATCTCTCTGGCAAATATGGCTGCAACTTTGACTGGGATTGCATGGAATCCAGAGATTCCTTTCTCCGCTAGGGACGTTTCAAGTGTGTTAACTCTTCCATTCCTAGGTCCCGGAATATCCTTCTTTTTCCTTGTGTCGTCTTGAATTTCTTTCCCCAAACGTTTGCTAGTTTTCGGTTGACATAGCTTTCACCTGTTTTGCTAAGGTTCTTCATAGACATCTTCTTCTTCGTACTGGCAAGCTGTGTTTTTTGTTCGTTTGTGTTTGGCTTCCGTTTGTCTACTCTTTGCAACTTGTAATTGGTTCTGTTTTGGCAGAAGTGCATCGCTGTGCTCACATCTGCTGGCAATGCTCCTGTATTTGCTGTGGAAGTCTGGCCCTACCTAACGTCCCTTCCCATCTGCCTCTGCACCCCCTCAGACGCCTGCCCCAGAATGACTGAAGCAGTGGTGAGGAGGCTCACCCCCAGCATTCCACCCGGCCCACCCCGGGCCACCGACCCAGAAGCTGCGGACCTCACCGCTGCACCACCGGCCGGCCCCTTTCATGTTCCATTGGCAACCTGCAGTTGAGTGCAATGGGGCTTGAATATGCTGCTTGAGCCCAACTCTGGCACTGTGTAGATGAGGCCAGGTTGTTTGTCGGGGCCACTGTGACGTCAGAGGATTGGTCATAGTTGTGCGTCTGCTGTCCCGGCAAACTTCATGGACACAGGGCTTCAGAGCCCGCTTGGAGCAGTCTCGTAACGCACCCTTCCCAGTGAGCCCAGGTTTGACCTTCGTTGCCGTTTTTTGGCTTGTGAATTTCTCTGACTTTCAAACGTTCCAGCACAGTGTGTCTAAAGACTGACATCTTTCATTGTGGATTATTCAGGTGTGATATCTGTTCGCCTTGCATTTTCTGGGACCTTTTTTTCTTTTCCACAGTATACTCGTCATGGTCTTTCTCAGCTATCTCCCTTAGATGTGCTCATCAGTCCGTTCTCCTTCAGTCCAAGTGATTAATTTTGTATTTCTTGAATCACCGTATGTTCTCTAGGCCGAGGTGTGAGTGCTTTCGTGATTCTTGGCTGCTGTCTTTGAATTTGCACCGGTCACTTGTAGGACTCTTTGCTATCCTAGCCTAGGTCAAGCGAAGCACTGACAACCCGTGTTCATCTTTCCTGGTTTGACATCCTGAGATCAGAAACTCCAAATTCGAGGTGGTCCTGGCAACCCCCTTCATGGACATAATGTTTTTCTGAGACAAATTAGACAAATCTGATGAATTCCTCGCTCCAGGAAAGATATTTTTCTTTCTCTTTTGTGGAGTCGGGAAGTTTCGAACTTGACCCCTGACCCTTGCACATTGCCCTAGATTCCATCTAGATAAGGGCTGACTTTATTTCTATAGGCTGTGCCATTTGTTTGACCTACATCCTCAGCCCTGGCATGTTTATTTTTCTGGAAACAGAATTGTAATGTTCTAATTTTCAGCCAGCTTCCTTCCATATGGCGTCAAAGCACACAATCAATAATCCTTCTACGGCAAGAAGTCGGGGGAGAGAATTTCATTGGAGCCAAAGTGAGCACTCTAGCCTGGGAGGGCAGCCTTCACAAAGGAACCAAGCCCTCTGGAAAAGGGTGATTTTCAGCACACTTGTAGAGCCCTTCCCAACAAAGAGACCTACCCCAAGCATGACAGGGCTCCATTCCTTCAAGGCTTCCAAGACATCTCTTGGGACGCATTAGCATGTGGCCAGTGGGCCCCCGTGACGCCAGAGCTATGGAAAGTGAGACTGATCTTCCAAGAACGCTAGGGGCCTAGGAAAGGAGGCATCGACTCTTCTCTTCAACGTCCTCAAGAGATCCTTCTTGACTTTGGATTATGCTTAAGGCAGAAGGACACTGTAGGTCTGATAAGGCCCAAGTGCGGCCTCGTGTTTCCAATCAAGTTTCAAGCTTGAATCAGCATGGCCTCCCCATAGACTTGAATAGATGACAATGTTCTCCTCTCAGTGCTTGTCCCTCTATTCTGGCTTCTTGCCAAGGATTCCTTTCTTATCCCTGGCATCAGAGTCTGTTTGATCTCTTCCAGTTTCTGTGCCCGCTTTCTGTTTGTCAAAGCTGTTTCTGGGTATGTCTCCCTTTAATAGCCCAGCCTAGGCCAATCCTCAGACTGTAACCATGCGGCCATCTTGGGGGACATGTTCACCGTGATGTCATAAAGAACCTCAGAAGGCCAATTTGTCCTGACAACCTCCAAGCACACAGAGTTTCAGAGCCATCTCAGACCAGTCTGACTCCTCCCCCTTTCCAGGTAGGATAGTTTTCCCTTTTCTGGATATCTTGTCGGTTTCTAACTTTCTCCTCGAACTTGGAAAGGCCTGCTCCCTTCTCTCTAGACACTGGTCTCTTTCCTGTAAGATTACCCTGGGTGTTATCTCTTATGTCGTGGGTAGATGGCCAAGTGGGTGGACCTTCCCCAGAGAAAGTCCTGGACTCCCTCCCAAGTTGAAGTTGCCCAGGCAATCCTCTGATGCGCAATGATCGTGTCATCTCCTAGCACTCTGCCAATTCCGCCTTGGCAGGTCCCATGTTTTCCTTCCTTCTTCCTTTGGGGAAGTGTACCAGATGCCTTCCTAGATTGGAATATTCTCACGGTTCTTTTTCTGGTGCGTATTGAGAACGGACCCTCACAATTGCTACTCCTTTATGACCTCTGTCCGCACCGTACCATGAAATCTCTATTCCCTAACAGTGCTAATGTGATCTGCACCCGCGCTGTGAAAGAGTGAGGCCCGGGCCACCCAAGCGGAACGTGGGCACTTGCCCGCTCCACCACAGGGCCGGCCCTGACTTGTACTTTTGGACCAACCTGTGGCCTGAACTTGGGAAGATGTGGGCCTGTTTGGATTATTCGTGAAGGGGATTAGTAGGAACATCATGGACGGTAACGTTTTCCGTTGGTTCCTGGGCTTAGCACGGATCAGGTTCTCTTGGTAGGATTCCTCTTCATGTATTTGGAATGGTCTACCTTTCTGTAGCATCAGTCAGGCTTTTGAGGTGATTTTCCATCCTTGGAAGTTCACCTTCTCTAATCTCTTTCAGCCCCCAAAGCTGTATGCCGTCATTCTGGACCCCTTTTTGGATGTTTGATTTTAGGTGGATTTATTGCCATAACCCTGCATTAGAACATCCTATGTCTTTCAGATTTACATCCTCATCGATTTAGACTTCCGTGTAGGTTCCATCCTCTTCACCAGCGTAAGCCGAATCACAGTCCCTCACCACACACTTGTGCCTCATCATCTCTTTCACCCTCCCCCACCGCCCCGCTTTGCCTCTGGGCGCCCCCGATCAAATGTCCAGTGCCACCTGTTGGTTAGTGCTTGTTTTTTCTTCTCCTTGTAAGTGAGATCCTACGGTATTTGACTTTGTCCCTGGGGCTTGTTTCACTTCCCCTAAAACCCTCCCAGCCATTCTGGTGGTCACAAATGGCTGGATTGCATCCTTTGTTCCCGCTGAGTGGTCTGCCATTGTGTGGCTATAGCCCATGTTCCTACTCCATTCGTCCCTTGCTGGGCACCAGGGCGGCTTCCAAGTCTTGGAGAGCGGGAGTAAGGCTGTGGTGAACTCAGCGGTGCACATGTCTTTAGGCGGTAGTGTTTCCGAGTTCTTTGGCTAAACGCGCCCCAGAGGAATAGCTGGATCATATGGGACATGGATTCTTAAATTTCGGAGCCAGTTCCATCTCGCTTGGCCTAGTGGCTGCACCGGTTTCCACTGCCAGCAGCAGTGCAGGAGGCTTCCCTTCTCTCCACCTCCTCTCTGACGCTTGTTGTTTCCTGTCTGCCTCCTTATAGCCATTCTGACCACAGTGAGCTGCTATGTCCTTGCGGTTTGGATTTGCCTTGGCCTCAGACTTAATGAGGGTGAACAAGTTTTCATGCACCTGTTGGCCCTCTTTAGATCTTCTTGGGAGAAACCTCCGTGTCCATCTTTGGCCCAGGATTTCATTGGCTTGTTCTTCTTCTTGTGGAGACGTGTGAGTTGATTGTATCTTTGGGCTTTTCACCCCTTGTCCGATGTGTGCTTTGCAAACATCCACTCCCAGTTGTTGTGCTGTCTTTGCATTGAGTCGATGGTTTCCTTGACTGGGCAGAAGCGTCTGCATGTGAGGTGGTCCCGTTTGTTTCTTGTCTCCTTTGCTGCCCTTGCCCAGTCAGACAGGCTTCTTCCAAATAGGCGGCTCAGACAGATGGCAAAGAGCACTCTGCCTAGGTCTTCTCCTACAAGTTTCACGGTTTCAAGTGTGCCATTCAGGGCTTTAATCCATTCCAGGTGGTGCGTGTGCCAGGTGGCACATCATGGTCTACTCTCGTTGTGTTCCATGTGGCTGTGCAGGCTTCCCAGCACCGTTTCTTGGAGAGACTCTCCTTTGTCCACTGTCTCCTCTTGGCTCCCTGGTCGCAAATGGGCTGTCCTTGTATGTTTGAGTTGGGCTCTGGGCTCTCGATTCTGTTGCATGGGTCTGTGTGCCTGTTTTTGGGCCCGGACTGTACCGTTTCGGTACCTAGCGCTTCGTCCTCTAGGTTGAAATCAGAAAGTGTGATACGTCCTGCTTTGTTCGTTTTCCTGAGGATTCCTTGGCCTATTCAGGGTCTCTTGTTGCTGGCTGGAAACTTTAGGATTCTCTCTTCTATCTCTCTGGCAAATATGGCTGCAACTTTGACTGGGATTGCATGGAATCCAGAGATTCCTTTCTCCGCTAGGGACGTTTCAAGTGTGTTAATTCTTCCATTCCTAGGTCCCGGAATATCCTTCTTTTTCCTTGTGTCATCTTGAATTTCTTTCCCCAAACGTTTGCTAGTTTTCGGTTGACATAGCTTTCACCTGTTTTGCTAAGGTTCTTCATAGACATCTTCTTCTTCGTACTGGCAAGCTGTGTTTTTTGTTCGTTTGTGTTTGGCTTCCGTTTGTCTACTCTTTGCAACTTGTAATTGGTTCTGTTTTGGCAGAAGTGCATCGCTGTGCTCACATCTGCTGGCAATGCTCCTGTATTTGCTGTGGAAGTCTGGCCCTACCTAACGTCCCTTCCCATCTGCCTCTGCACCCCCTCGGACGCCTGCCCCAGAATGACTGAAGCAGTGGTGAGGAGGCTCACCCCCAGGATTCCACCCGGCCCACCCCGGGCCACCGACCCAGAAGCTGCGGACCTCACCGCTGCACCACCGGCCGGCCCCTTTCATGTTCCATTGGCAACCTGCAGTTGAGTGCAATGGGGCTTGAATATGCTGCTTGAGCCCAACTCTGGCACTGTGTAGATGAGGCCAGGTTGTTTGTCGGGGCCACTGTGACGTCAGAGGATTGGTCATAGTTGTGCGTCTGCTGTCCCGGCAAACTTCATGGACACACGGCTTCAGAGCCCGCTTGGAGCAGTCTCGTAACGCACCCTTCCCAGTGAGCCCAGGTTTGACCTTCGTTGCCGTTTTTTGGCTTGTGAATTTCTCTGACTTTCAAACGTTCCAGCACAGTGTGTCTAAAGACTGACATCTTTCATTGTGGATTATTCAGGTGTGATATCTGTTCGCCTTGCATTTTCTGGGACCTTTTTTTCTTTTCCACAGTATACTCGTCATGGTCTTTCTCAGCTATCTCCCTTAGATGTGCTCATCAGTCCGTTCTCCTTCAGTCCAAGTGATTAATTTTGTATTTCTTGAATCACCGTATGTTCTCTAGGCCGAGGTGTGAGTGCTTTCGTGATTCTTGGCTGCTGTCTTTGAATTTGCACCGGTCACTTGTAGGACTCTTTGCTATCCTAGCCTAGGTCAAGCGAAGCACTGACAACCCGTGTTCATCTTTCCTGGTTTGACATCCTGAGATCAGAAACTCCAAATTCGAGGTGGTCCTGGCAACCCCCTTCATGGACATAATGTTTTTCTGAGACAAATTAGACAAATCTGATGAATTCCTCGCTCCAGGAAAGATATTTTTCTTTCTCTTTTGTGGAGTCGGGAAGTTTCGAACTTGACCCCTGACCCTTGCACATTGCCCTAGATTCCATCTAGATAAGGGCTGACTTTATTTCTATAGGCTGTGCCATTTGTTTGACCTACATCCTCAGCCCTGGCATGTTTATTTTTCTGGAAACAGAATTGTAATGTTCTAATTTTCAGCCAGCTTCCTTCCATATGGCGTCAAAGCACACAATCAATAATCCTTCTACGGCAAGAAGTCGGGGGAGAGAATTTCATTGGAGCCAAAGTGAGCACTCTAGCCTGGGAGGGCAGCCTTCACAAAGGAACCAAGCCCTCTGGAAAAGGGTGATTTTCAGCACACTTGTAGAGCCCTTCCCAACAAAGAGACCTACCCCAAGCATGACAGGGCTCCATTCCTTCAAGGCTTCCAAGACATCTCTTGGGACGCATTAGCATGTGGCCAGTGGGCCCCCGTGACGCCAGAGCTATGGAAAGTGAGACTGATCTTCCAAGAACGCTAGGGGCCTAGGAAAGGAGGCATCGACTCTTCTCTTCAACGTCCTCAAGAGATCCTTCTTGACTTTGGATTATGCTTAAGGCAGAAGGACACTGTAGGTCTGATAAGGCCCAAGTGCGGCCTCGTGTTTCCAATCAAGTTTCAAGCTTGAATCAGCATGGCCTCCCCATAGACTTGAATAGATGACAATGTTCTCCTCTCAGTGCTTGTCCCTCTATTCTGGCTTCTTGCCAAGGATTCCTTTCTTATCCCTGGCATCAGAGTCTGTTTGATCTCTTCCAGTTTCTGTGCCCGCTTTCTGTTTGTCAAAGCTGTTTCTGGGTATGTCTCCCTTTAATAGCCCAGCCTAGGCCAATCCTCAGACTGTAACCATGCGGCCATCTTGGGGGACATGTTCACCGTGATGTCATAAAGAACCTCAGAAGGCCAATTTGTCCTGACAACCTCCAAGCACACAGAGTTTCAGAGCCATCTCAGACCAGTCTGACTCCTCCCCCTTTCCAGGTAGGATAGTTTTCCTTTTTCTGGATTTCTTGTCGGTTTCTAACTTTCTCCTCGAACTTGGAAAGGCCTGCTCCCTTCTCTCTAGACACTGGTCTCTTTCCTGTAAGATTACCCTGGGTGTTATCTCTTATGTCGTGGGTAGATGGCCAAGTGGGTGGACCTTCCCCAGAGAAAGTCCTGGACTCCCTCCCAAGTTGAAGTTGCCCAGGCAATCCTCTGATGCGCAATGATTGTGTCATCTCCTAGCACTCTGCCAATTCCGCCTTGGCAGGTCCCATGTTTTCCTTCCTTCTTCCTTTGGGGAAGTGTACCAGATGCCTTCCTAGATTGGAATATTCTCACGGTTCTTTTTCTGGTGCGTATTGAGAACGGACCCTCACAATTGCTACTCCTTTATGACCTCTGTCCGCACCGTACCATGAAATCTCTATTCCCTAACAGTGCTAATGTGATCTGCACCCGCGCTGTGAAAGAGTGAGGCCCGGGCCACCCAAGCGGAACGTGGGCACTTGCCCGCTCCACCACAGGGCCGGCCCTGACTTGTACTTTTGGACCAACCTGTGGCCTGAACTTGGGAAGATGTGGGCCTGTTTGGATTATTCGTGAAGGGGATTAGTAGGAACATCATGGACGGTAACGTTTTCCGTTGGTTCCTGGGCTTAGCACGGATCAGGTTCTCTTGGTAGGATTCCTCTTCATGTATTTGGAATGGTCTACCTTTCTGTAGCATCAGTCAGGCTTTTGAGGTGATTTTCCATCCTTGGAAGTTCACCTTCTCTAATCTCTTTCAGCCCCCAAAGCTGTATGCCGTCATTCTGGACCCCTTTTTGGATGTTTGATTTTAGGTGGATTTATTGCCATAACCCTGCATTAGAACATCCTATGTCTTTCAGATTTACATCCTCATCGATTTAGACTTCCGTGTAGGTTCCATCCTCTTCACCAGCGTAAGCCGAATCACAGGCCCTCACCACACACTTGTGCCTCATCATCTCTTTCACCCTCCCCCACCGCCCCGCTTTGCCTCTGGGCGCCCCCGATCAAATGTCCAGTGCCACCTGTTGGTTAGTGCTTGTTTTTTCTTCTCCTTGTAAGTGAGATCCTACGGTATTTGACTTTGTCCCTGGGGCTTGTTTCACTTCCCCTAAAACCCTCCCAGCCATTCTGGTGGTCACAAATGGCTGGATTGCATCCTTTGTTCCCGCTGAGTGGTCTGCCATTGTGTGGCTATAGCCCATGTTCCTACTCCATTCGTCCCTTGCTGGGCACCAGGGCGGCTTCCAAGTCTTGGAGAGCGGGAGTAAGGCTGTGGTGAACTCAGCGGTGCACATGTCTTTAGGCGGTAGTGTTTCCGAGTTCTTTGGCTAAACGCGCCCCAGAGGAATAGCTGGATCATATGGGACATGGATTCTTAAATTTCGGAGCCAGTTCCATCTCGCTTGGCCTAGTGCCTGCACCGGTTTCCACTGCCAGCAGCAGTGCAGGAGGCTTCCCTTCTCTCCACCTCCTCTCTGACGCTTGTTGTTTCCTGTCTGCCTCCTTATAGCCATTCTGACCACAGTGAGCTGCTATGTCCTTGCGGTTTGGATTTGCCTTGGCCTCAGACTTAATGAGGGTGAACAAGTTTTCATGCACCTGTTGGCCCTCTTTAGATCTTCTTGGGAGAAACCTCCGTGTCCATCTTTGGCCCAGGATTTCATTGGCTTGTTCTTCTTCTTGTGGAGACGTGTGAGTTGATTGTATCTTTGGGCTTTTCACCCCTTGTCCGATGTGTGCTTTGCAAACATCCACTCCCAGTTGTTGTGCTGTCTTTGCATTGAGTCGATGGTTTCCTTGACTGGGCAGAAGCGTCTGCATGTGAGGTGGTCCCGTTTGTTTCTTGTCTCCTTTGCTGCCCTTGCCCAGTCAGACAGGCTTCTTCCAAATAGGCGGCTCAGACAGATGGCAAAGAGCACTCTGCCTAGGTCTTCTCCTACAAGTTTCACGGTTTCAAGTGTGCCATTCAGGGCTTTAATCCATTCCAGGTGGTGCGTGTGCCAGGTGGCACATCATGGTCTACTCTCGTTGTGTTCCATGTGGCTGTGCAGGCTTCCCAGCACCGTTTCTTGGAGAGACTCTCCTTTGTCCACTGTCTCCTCTTGGCTCCCTGGTCGCAAATGGGCTGTCCTTGTATGTTTGAGTTGGGCTCTGGGCTCTCGATTCTGTTGCATGGGTCTGTGTGCCTGTTTTTGGGCCCGGACTGTGCCGTTTCGGTACCTAGCGCTTCGTCCTCTAGGTTGAAATCAGAAAGTGTGATACGTCCTGCTTTGTTCGTTTTCCTGAGGATTCCTTGGCCTATTCAGGGTCTCTTGTTGCTGGCTGGAAACTTTAGGATTCTCTCTTCTATCTCTCTGGCAAATATGGCTGCAACTTTGACTGGGATTGCATGGAATCCAGAGATTCCTTTCTCCGCTAGGGACGTTTCAAGTGTGTTAATTCTTCCATTCCTAGGTCCCGGAATATCCTTCTTTTTCCTTGTGTCGTCTTGAATTTCTTTCCCCAAACGTTTGCTAGTTTTCGGTTGACATAGCTTTCACCTGTTTTGCTAAGGTTCTTCATAGACATCTTCTTCTTCGTACTGGCAAGCTGTGTTTTTTGTTCGTTTGTGTTTGGCTTCCGTTTGTCTACTCTTTGCAACTTGTAATTGGTTCTGTTTTGGCAGAAGTGCATCGCTGTGCTCACATCTGCTGGCAATGCTCCTGTATTTGCTGTGGAAGTCTGGCCCTACCTAACGTCCCTTCCCATCTGCCTCTGCACCCCCTCGGACGCCTGCCCCAGAATGACTGAAGCAGTGGTGAGGAGGCTCACCCCCAGGATTCCACCCGGCCCACCCCGGGCCACCGACCCAGAAGCTGCGGACCTCACCGCTGCACCACCGGCCGGCCCCTTTCATGTTCCATTGGCAACCTGCAGTTGAGTGCAATGGGGCTTGAATATGCTGCTTGAGCCCAACTCTGGCACTGTGTAGATGAGGCCAGGTTGTTTGTCGGGGCCACTGTGACGTCAGAGGATTGGTCATAGTTGTGCGTCTGCTGTCCCGGCAAACTTCATGGACACACGGCTTCAGAGCCCGCTTGGAGCAGTCTCGTAACGCACCCTTCCCAGTGAGCCCAGGTTTGACCTTCGTTGCCGTTTTTTGGCTTGTGAATTTCTCTGACTTTCAAACGTTCCAGCACAGTGTGTCTAAAGACTGACATCTTTCATTGTGGATTATTCAGGTGTGATATCTGTTCGCCTTGCATTTTCTGGGACCTTTTTTTCTTTTCCACAGTATACTCGTCATGGTCTTTCTCAGCTATCTCCCTTAGATGTGCTCATCAGTCCGTTCTCCTTCAGTCCAAGTGATTAATTTTGTATTTCTTGAATCACCGTATGTTCTCTAGGCCGAGGTGTGAGTGCTTTCGTGATTCTTGGCTGCTGTCTTTGAATTTGCACCGGTCACTTGTAGGACTCTTTGCTATCCTAGCCTAGGTCAAGCGAAGCACTGACAACCCGTGTTCATCTTTCCTGGTTTGACATCCTGAGATCAGAAACTCCAAATTCGAGGTGGTCCTGGCAACCCCCTTCATGGACATAATGTTTTTCTGAGACAAATTAGACAAATCTGATGAATTCCTCGCTCCAGGAAAGATATTTTTCTTTCTCTTTTGTGGAGTCGGGAAGTTTCGAACTTGACCCCTGACCCTTGCACATTGCCCTAGATTCCATCTAGATAAGGGCTGACTTTATTTCTATAGGCTGTGCCATTTGTTTGACCTACATCCTCAGCCCTGGCATGTTTATTTTTCTGGAAACAGAATTGTAATGTTCTAATTTTCAGCCAGCTTCCTTCCATATGGCGTCAAAGCACACAATCAATAATCCTTCTACGGCAAGAAGTCGGGGGAGAGAATTTCATTGGAGCCAAAGTGAGCACTCTAGCCTGGGAGGGCAGCCTTCACAAAGGAACCAAGCCCTCTGGAAAAGGGTGATTTTCAGCACACTTGTAGAGCCCTTCCCAACAAAGAGACCTACCCCAAGCATGACAGGGCTCCATTCCTTCAAGGCTTCCAAGACATCTCTTGGGACGCATTAGCATGTGGCCAGTGGGCCCCCGTGACGCCAGAGCTATGGAAAGTGAGACTGATCTTCCAAGAACGCTAGGGGCCTAGGAAAGGAGGCATCGACTCTTCTCTTCAACGTCCTCAAGAGATCCTTCTTGACTTTGGATTATGCTTAAGGCAGAAGGACACTGTAGGTCTGATAAGGCCCAAGTGCGGCCTCGTGTTTCCAATCAAGTTTCAAGCTTGAATCAGCATGGCCTCCCCATAGACTTGAATAGATGACAATGTTCTCCTCTCAGTGCTTGTCCCTCTATTCTGGCTTCTTGCCAAGGATTCCTTTCTTATCCCTGGCATCAGAGTCTGTTTGATCTCTTCCAGTTTCTGTGCCCGCTTTCTGTTTGTCAAAGCTGTTTCTGGGTATGTCTCCCTTTAATAGCCCAGCCTAGGCCAATCCTCAGACTGTAACCATGCGGCCATCTTGGGGGACATGTTCACCGTGATGTCATAAAGAACCTCAGAAGGCCAATTTGTCCTGACAACCTCCAAGCACACAGAGTTTCAGAGCCATCTCAGACCAGTCTGACTCCTCCCCCTTTCCAGGTAGGATAGTTTTCCCTTTTCTGGATTTCTTGTCGGTTTCTAACTTTCTCCTCGAACTTGGAAAGGCCTGCTCCCTCCTCTCTAGACACTGGTTTCTTTCCTGTAAGATTACCCTGGGTGTTATCTCTTATGTCTTGGGTAGATGGCCAAGTGGGTGGACCTTCCCCAGAGAAAGTCCTGGACTCCCTCCCAAGTTGAAGTTGCCCAGGCAATCCTCTGATGCGCAATGATCGTGTCATCTCCTAGCACTCTGCCAATTCCGCCTTGGCAGGTCCCATGTTTTCCTTCCTTCTTCCTTTGGGGAAGTGTACCAGATGCCTTCCTAGATTGGAATATTCTCACGGTTCTTTTTCTGGTGCGTATTGAGAACGGACCCTCACAATTGCTACTCCTTTATGACCTCTGTCCGCACCGTACCATGAAATCTCTATTCCCTAACAGTGCTAATGTGATCTGCACCCGCGCTGTGAAAGAGTGAGGCCCGGGCCACCCAAGCGGAACGTGGGCACTTGCCCGCTCCACCACAGGGCCGGCCCTGACTTGTACTTTTGGACCAACCTGTGGCCTGAACTTGGGAAGATGTGGGCCTGTTTGGATTATTCGTGAAGGGGATTAGTAGGAACATCATGGACGGTAACGTTTTCCGTTGGTTCCTGGGCTTAGCACGGATCAGGTTCTCTTGGTAGGATTCCTCTTCATGTATTTGGAATGGTCTACCTTTCTGTAGCATCAGTCAGGCTTTTGAGGTGATTTTCCATCCTTGGAAGTTCACCTTCTCTAATCTCTTTCAGCCCCCAAAGCTGTATGCCGTCATTCTGGACCCCTTTTTGGATGTTTGATTTTAGGTGGATTTATTGCCATAACCCTGCATTAGAACATCCTATGTCTTTCAGATTTACATCCTCATCGATTTAGACTTCCGTGTAGGTTCCATCCTCTTCACCAGCGTAAGCCGAATCACAGGCCCTCACCACACACTTGTGCCTCATCATCTCTTTCACCCTCCCCCACCGCCCCGCTTTGCCTCTGGGCGCCCCCGATCAAATGTCCAGTGCCACCTGTTGGTTAGTGCTTGTTTTTTCTTCTCCTTGTAAGTGAGATCCTACGGTATTTGACTTTGTCCCTGGGGCTTGTTTCACTTCCCCTAAAACCCTCCCAGCCATTCTGGTGGTCACAAATGGCTGGATTGCATCCTTTGTTCCCGCTGAGTGGTCTGCCATTGTGTGGCTATAGCCCATGTTCCTACTCCATTCGTCCCTTGCTGGGCACCAGGGCGGCTTCCAAGTCTTGGAGAGCGGGAGTAAGGCTGTGGTGAACTCAGCGGTGCACATGTCTTTAGGCGGTAGTGTTTCCGAGTTCTTTGGCTAAACGCGCCCCAGAGGAATAGCTGGATCATATGGGACATGGATTCTTAAATTTCGGAGCCAGTTCCATCTCGCTTGGCCTAGTGCCTGCACCGGTTTCCACTGCCAGCAGCAGTGCAGGAGGCTTCCCTTCTCTCCACCTCCTCTCTGACGCTTGTTGTTTCCTGTCTGCCTCCTTATAGCCATTCTGACCACAGTGAGCTGCTATGTCCTTGCGGTTTGGATTTGCCTTGGCCTCAGACTTAATGAGGGTGAACAAGTTTTCATGCACCTGTTGGCCCTCTTTAGATCTTCTTGGGAGAAACCTCCGTGTCCATCTTTGGCCCAGGATTTCATTGGCTTGTTCTTCTTCTTGTGGAGACGTGTGAGTTGATTGTATCTTTGGGCTTTTCACCCCTTGTCCGATGTGTGCTTTGCAAACATCCACTCCCAGTTGTTGTGCTGTCTTTGCATTGAGTCGATGGTTTCCTTGACTGGGCAGAAGCGTCTGCATGTGAGGTGGTCCCGTTTGTTTCTTGTCTCCTTTGCTGCCCTTGCCCAGTCAGACAGGCTTCTTCCAAATAGGCGGCTCAGACAGATGGCAAAGAGCACTCTGCCTAGGTCTTCTCCTACAAGTTTCACGGTTTCAAGTGTGCCATTCAGGGCTTTAATCCATTCCAGGTGGTGCGTGTGCCAGGTGGCACATCATGGTCTACTCTCGTTGTGTTCCATGTGGCTGTGCAGGCTTCCCAGCACCGTTTCTTGGAGAGACTCTCCTTTGTCCACTGTCTCCTCTTGGCTCCCTGGTCGCAAATGGGCTGTCCTTGTATGTTTGAGTTGGGCTCTGGGCTCTCGATTCTGTTGCATGGGTCTGTGTGCCTGTTTTTGGGCCCGGACTGTGCCGTTTCGGTACCTAGCGCTTCGTCCTCTAGGTTGAAATCAGAAAGTGTGATACGTCCTGCTTTGTTCGTTTTCCTGAGGATTCCTTGGCCTATTCAGGGTCTCTTGTTGCTGGCTGGAAACTTTAGGATTCTCTCTTCTATCTCTCTGGCAAATATGGCTGCAACTTTGACTGGGATTGCATGGAATCCAGAGATTCCTTTCTCCGCTAGGGACGTTTCAAGTGTGTTAATTCTTCCATTCCTAGGTCCCGGAATATCCTTCTTTTTCCTTGTGTCGTCTTGAATTTCTTTCCCCAAACGTTTGCTAGTTTTCGGTTGACATAGCTTTCACCTGTTTTGCTAAGGTTCTTCATAGACATCTTCTTCTTCGTACTGGCAAGCTGTGTTTTTTGTTCGTTTGTGTTTGGCTTCCGTTTGTCTACTCTTTGCAACTTGTAATTGGTTCTGTTTTGGCAGAAGTGCATCGCTGTGCTCACATCTGCTGGCAATGCTCCTGTATTTGCTGTGGAAGTCTGGCCCTACCTAACGTCCCTTCCCATCTGCCTCTGCACCCCCTCGGACGCCTGCCCCAGAATGACTGAAGCAGTGGTGAGGAGGCTCACCCCCAGGATTCCACCCGGCCCACCCCGGGCCACCGACCCAGAAGCTGCGGACCTCACCGCTGCACCACCGGCCGGCCCCTTTCATGTTCCATTGGCAACCTGCAGTTGAGTGCAATGGGGCTTGAATATGCTGCTTGAGCCCAACTCTGGCACTGTGTAGATGAGGCCAGGTTGTTTGTCGGGGCCACTGTGACGTCAGAGGATTGGTCATAGTTGTGCGTCTGCTGTCCCGGCAAACTTCATGGACACACGGCTTCAGAGCCCGCTTGGAGCAGTCTCGTAACGCACCCTTCCCAGTGAGCCCAGGTTTGACCTTCGTTGCCGTTTTTTGGCTTGTGAATTTCTCTGACTTTCAAACGTTCCAGCACAGTGTGTCTAAAGACTGACATCTTTCATTGTGGATTATTCAGGTGTGATATCTGTTCGCCTTGCATTTTCTGGGACCTTTTTTTCTTTTCCACAGTATACTCGTCATGGTCTTTCTCAGCTATCTCCCTTAGATGTGCTCATCAGTCCGTTCTCCTTCAGTCCAAGTGATTAATTTTGTATTTCTTGAATCACCGTATGTTCTCTAGGCCGAGGTGTGAGTGCTTTCGTGATTCTTGGCTGCTGTCTTTGAATTTGCACCGGTCACTTGTAGGACTCTTTGCTATCCTAGCCTAGGTCAAGCGAAGCACTGACAACCCGTGTTCATCTTTCCTGGTTTGACATCCTGAGATCAGAAACTCCAAATTCGAGGTGGTCCTGGCAACCCCCTTCATGGACATAATGTTTTTCTGAGACAAATTAGACAAATCTGATGAATTCCTCGCTCCAGGAAAGATATTTTTCTTTCTCTTTTGTGGAGTCGGGAAGTTTCGAACTTGACCCCTGACCCTTGCACATTGCCCTAGATTCCATCTAGATAAGGGCTGACTTTATTTCTATAGGCTGTGCCATTTGTTTGACCTACATCCTCAGCCCTGGCATGTTTATTTTTCTGGAAACAGAATTGTAATGTTCTAATTTTCAGCCAGCTTCCTTCCATATGGCGTCAAAGCACACAATCAATAATCCTTCTACGGCAAGAAGTCGGGGGAGAGAATTTCATTGGAGCCAAAGTGAGCACTCTAGCCTGGGAGGGCAGCCTTCACAAAGGAACCAAGCCCTCTGGAAAAGGGTGATTTTCAGCACACTTGTAGAGCCCTTCCCAACAAAGAGACCTACCCCAAGCATGACAGGGCTCCATTCCTTCAAGGCTTCCAAGACATCTCTTGGGACGCATTAGCATGTGGCCAGTGGGCCCCCGTGACGCCAGAGCTATGGAAAGTGAGACTGATCTTCCAAGAACGCTAGGGGCCTAGGAAAGGAGGCATCGACTCTTCTCTTCAACGTCCTCAAGAGATCCTTCTTGACTTTGGATTATGCTTAAGGCAGAAGGACACTGTAGGTCTGATAAGGCCCAAGTGCGGCCTCGTGTTTCCAATCAAGTTTCAAGCTTGAATCAGCATGGCCTCCCCATAGACTTGAATAGATGACAATGTTCTCCTCTCAGTGCTTGTCCCTCTATTCTGGCTTCTTGCCAAGGATTCCTTTCTTATCCCTGGCATCAGAGTCTGTTTGATCTCTTCCAGTTTCTGTGCCCGCTTTCTGTTTGTCAAAGCTGTTTCTGGGTATGTCTCCCTTTAATAGCCCAGCCTAGGCCAATCCTCAGACTGTAACCATGCGGCCATCTTGGGGGACATGTTCACCGTGATGTCATAAAGAACCTCAGAAGGCCAATTTGTCCTGACAACCTCCAAGCACACAGAGTTTCAGAGCCATCTCAGACCAGTCTGACTCCTCCCCCTTTCCAGGTAGGATAGTTTTCCCTTTTCTGGATTTCTTGTCGGTTTCTAACTTTCTCCTCGAACTTGGAAAGGCCTGCTCCCTCCTCTCTAGACACTGGTTTCTTTCCTGTAAGATTACCCTGGGTGTTATCTCTTATGTCTTGGGTAGATGGCCAAGTGGGTGGACCTTCCCCAGAGAAAGTCCTGGACTCCCTCCCAAGTTGAAGTTGCCCAGGCAATCCTCTGATGCGCAATGATCGTGTCATCTCCTAGCACTCTGCCAATTCCGCCTTGGCAGGTCCCATGTTTTCCTTCCTTCTTCCTTTGGGGAAGTGTACCAGATGCCTTCCTAGATTGGAATATTCTCACGGTTCTTTTTCTGGTGCGTATTGAGAACGGACCCTCACAATTGCTACTCCTTTATGACCTCTGTCCGCACCGTACCATGAAATCTCTATTCCCTAACAGTGCTAATGTGATCTGCACCCGCGCTGTGAAAGAGTGAGGCCCGGGCCACCCAAGCGGAACGTGGGCACTTGCCCGCTGCAC
This sequence comes from Equus asinus, assembly GCF_041296235.1. Lineage (NCBI taxonomy): Eukaryota > Metazoa > Chordata > Mammalia > Perissodactyla > Equidae > Equus > Equus asinus. The sequence continues at coordinate 82,976,153 of NC_091820.1, read as the reverse complement.
CACAGGGCCGGCCCTGACTTGTACTTTTGGACCAACCTGTGGCCTGAACTTGGGAAGATGTGGGCCTGTTTGGATTATTCGTGAAGGGGATTAGTAGGAACATCATGGACGGTAACGTTTTCCGTTGGTTCCTGGGCTTAGCACGGATCAGGTTCTCTTGGTAGGATTCCTCTTCATGTATTTGGAATGGTCTACCTTTCTGTAGCATCAGTCAGGCTTTTGAGGTGATTTTCCATCCTTGGAAGTTCACCTTCTCTAATCTCTTTCAGCCCCCAAAGCTGTATGCCGTCATTCTGGACCCCTTTTTGGATGTTTGATTTTAGGTGGATTTATTGCCATAACCCTGCATTAGAACATCCTATGTCTTTCAGATTTACATCCTCATCGATTTAGACTTCCGTGTAGGTTCCATCCTCTTCACCAGCGTAAGCCGAATCACAGGCCCTCACCACACACTTGTGCCTCATCATCTCTTTCACCCTCCCCCACCGCCCCGCTTTGCCTCTGGGCGCCCCCGATCAAATGTCCAGTGCCACCTGTTGGTTAGTGCTTGTTTTTTCTTCTCCTTGTAAGTGAGATCCTACGGTATTTGACTTTGTCCCTGGGGCTTGTTTCACTTCCCCTAAAACCCTCCCAGCCATTCTGGTGGTCACAAATGGCTGGATTGCATCCTTTGTTCCCGCTGAGTGGTCTGCCATTGTGTGGCTATAGCCCATGTTCCTACTCCATTCGTCCCTTGCTGGGCACCAGGGCGGCTTCCAAGTCTTGGAGAGCGGGAGTAAGGCTGTGGTGAACTCAGCGGTGCACATGTCTTTAGGCGGTAGTGTTTCCGAGTTCTTTGGCTAAACGCGCCCCAGAGGAATAGCTGGATCATATGGGACATGGATTCTTAAATTTCGGAGCCAGTTCCATCTCGCTTGGCCTAGTGCCTGCACCGGTTTCCACTGCCAGCAGCAGTGCAGGAGGCTTCCCTTCTCTCCACCTCCTCTCTGACGCTTGTTGTTTCCTGTCTGCCTCCTTATAGCCATTCTGACCACAGTGAGCTGCTATGTCCTTGCGGTTTGGATTTGCCTTGGCCTCAGACTTAATGAGGGTGAACAAGTTTTCATGCACCTGTTGGCCCTCTTTAGATCTTCTTGGGAGAAACCTCCGTGTCCATCTTTGGCCCAGGATTTCATTGGCTTGTTCTTCTTCTTGTGGAGACGTGTGAGTTGATTGTATCTTTGGGCTTTTCACCCCTTGTCCGATGTGTGCTTTGCAAACATCCACTCCCAGTTGTTGTGCTGTCTTTGCATTGAGTCGATGGTTTCCTTGACTGGGCAGAAGCGTCTGCATGTGAGGTGGTCCCGTTTGTTTCTTGTCTCCTTTGCTGCCCTTGCCCAGTCAGACAGGCTTCTTCCAAATAGGCGGCTCAGACAGATGGCAAAGAGCACTCTGCCTAGGTCTTCTCCTACAAGTTTCACGGTTTCAAGTGTGCCATTCAGGGCTTTAATCCATTCCAGGTGGTGCGTGTGCCAGGTGGCACATCATGGTCTACTCTCGTTGTGTTCCATGTGGCTGTGCAGGCTTCCCAGCACCGTTTCTTGGAGAGACTCTCCTTTGTCCACTGTCTCCTCTTGGCTCCCTGGTCGCAAATGGGCTGTCCTTGTATGTTTGAGTTGGGCTCTGGGCTCTCGATTCTGTTGCATGGGTCTGTGTGCCTGTTTTTGGGCCCGGACTGTGCCGTTTCGGTACCTAGCGCTTCGTCCTCTAGGTTGAAATCAGAAAGTGTGATACGTCCTGCTTTGTTCGTTTTCCTGAGGATTCCTTGGCCTATTCAGGGTCTCTTGTTGCTGGCTGGAAACTTTAGGATTCTCTCTTCTATCTCTCTGGCAAATATGGCTGCAACTTTGACTGGGATTGCATGGAATCCAGAGATTCCTTTCTCCGCTAGGGACGTTTCAAGTGTGTTAATTCTTCCATTCCTAGGTCCCGGAATATCCTTCTTTTTCCTTGTGTCGTCTTGAATTTCTTTCCCCAAACGTTTGCTAGTTTTCGGTTGACATAGCTTTCACCTGTTTTGCTAAGGTTCTTCATAGACATCTTCTTCTTCGTACTGGCAAGCTGTGTTTTTTGTTCGTTTGTGTTTGGCTTCCGTTTGTCTACTCTTTGCAACTTGTAATTGGTTCTGTTTTGGCAGAAGTGCATCGCTGTGCTCACATCTGCTGGCAATGCTCCTGTATTTGCTGTGGAAGTCTGGCCCTACCTAACGTCCCTTCCCATCTGCCTCTGCACCCCCTCGGACGCCTGCCCCAGAATGACTGAAGCAGTGGTGAGGAGGCTCACCCCCAGGATTCCACCCGGCCCACCCCGGGCCACCGACCCAGAAGCTGCGGACCTCACCGCTGCACCACCGGCCGGCCCCTTTCATGTTCCATTGGCAACCTGCAGTTGAGTGCAATGGGGCTTGAATATGCTGCTTGAGCCCAACTCTGGCACTGTGTAGATGAGGCCAGGTTGTTTGTCGGGGCCACTGTGACGTCAGAGGATTGGTCATAGTTGTGCGTCTGCTGTCCCGGCAAACTTCATGGACACACGGCTTCAGAGCCCGCTTGGAGCAGTCTCGTAACGCACCCTTCCCAGTGAGCCCAGGTTTGACCTTCGTTGCCGTTTTTTGGCTTGTGAATTTCTCTGACTTTCAAACGTTCCAGCACAGTGTGTCTAAAGACTGACATCTTTCATTGTGGATTATTCAGGTGTGATATCTGTTCGCCTTGCATTTTCTGGGACCTTTTTTTCTTTTCCACAGTATACTCGTCATGGTCTTTCTCAGCTATCTCCCTTAGATGTGCTCATCAGTCCGTTCTCCTTCAGTCCAAGTGATTAATTTTGTATTTCTTGAATCACCGTATGTTCTCTAGGCCGAGGTGTGAGTGCTTTCGTGATTCTTGGCTGCTGTCTTTGAATTTGCACCGGTCACTTGTAGGACTCTTTGCTATCCTAGCCTAGGTCAAGCGAAGCACTGACAACCCGTGTTCATCTTTCCTGGTTTGACATCCTGAGATCAGAAACTCCAAATTCGAGGTGGTCCTGGCAACCCCCTTCATGGACATAATGTTTTTCTGAGACAAATTAGACAAATCTGATGAATTCCTCGCTCCAGGAAAGATATTTTTCTTTCTCTTTTGTGGAGTCGGGAAGTTTCGAACTTGACCCCTGACCCTTGCACATTGCCCTAGATTCCATCTAGATAAGGGCTGACTTTATTTCTATAGGCTGTGCCATTTGTTTGACCTACATCCTCAGCCCTGGCATGTTTATTTTTCTGGAAACAGAATTGTAATGTTCTAATTTTCAGCCAGCTTCCTTCCATATGGCGTCAAAGCACACAATCAATAATCCTTCTACGGCAAGAAGTCGGGGGAGAGAATTTCATTGGAGCCAAAGTGAGCACTCTAGCCTGGGAGGGCAGCCTTCACAAAGGAACCAAGCCCTCTGGAAAAGGGTGATTTTCAGCACACTTGTAGAGCCCTTCCCAACAAAGAGACCTACCCCAAGCATGACAGGGCTCCATTCCTTCAAGGCTTCCAAGACATCTCTTGGGACGCATTAGCATGTGGCCAGTGGGCCCCCGTGACGCCAGAGCTATGGAAAGTGAGACTGATCTTCCAAGAACGCTAGGGGCCTAGGAAAGGAGGCATCGACTCTTCTCTTCAACGTCCTCAAGAGATCCTTCTTGACTTTGGATTATGCTTAAGGCAGAAGGACACTGTAGGTCTGATAAGGCCCAAGTGCGGCCTCGTGTTTCCAATCAAGTTTCAAGCTTGAATCAGCATGGCCTCCCCATAGACTTGAATAGATGACAATGTTCTCCTCTCAGTGCTTGTCCCTCTATTCTGGCTTCTTGCCAAGGATTCCTTTCTTATCCCTGGCATCAGAGTCTGTTTGATCTCTTCCAGTTTCTGTGCCCGCTTTCTGTTTGTCAAAGCTGTTTCTGGGTATGTCTCCCTTTAATAGCCCAGCCTAGGCCAATCCTCAGACTGTAACCATGCGGCCATCTTGGGGGACATGTTCACCGTGATGTCATAAAGAACCTCAGAAGGCCAATTTGTCCTGACAACCTCCAAGCACACAGAGTTTCAGAGCCATCTCAGACCAGTCTGACTCCTCCCCCTTTCCAGGTAGGATAGTTTTCCCTTTTCTGGATTTCTTGTCGGTTTCTAACTTTCTCCTCGAACTTGGAAAGGCCTGCTCCCTCCTCTCTAGACACTGGTCTCTTTCCTGTAAGATTACCCTGGGTGTTATCTCTTATGTCTTGGGTAGATGGCCAAGTGGGTGGACCTTCCCCAGAGAAAGTCCTGGACTCCCTCCCAAGTTGAAGTTGCCCAGGCAATCCTCTGATGCGCAATGATCGTGTCATCTCCTAGCACTCTGCCAATTCCGCCTTGGCAGGTCCCATGTTTTCCTTCCTTCTTCCTTTGGGGAAGTGTACCAGATGCCTTCCTAGATTGGAATATTCTCACGGTTCTTTTTCTGGTGCGTATTGAGAACGGACCCTCACAATTGCTACTCCTTTATGACCTCTGTCCGCACCGTACCATGAAATCTCTATTCCCTAACAGTGCTAATGTGATCTGCACCCGCGCTGTGAAAGAGTGAGGCCCGGGCCACCCAAGCGGAACGTGGGCACTTGCCCGCTCCACCACAGGGCCGGCCCTGACTTGTACTTTTGGACCAACCTGTGGCCTGAACTTGGGAAGATGTGGGCCTGTTTGGATTATTCGTGAAGGGGATTAGTAGGAACATCATGGACGGTAACGTTTTCCGTTGGTTCCTGGGCTTAGCACGGATCAGGTTCTCTTGGTAGGATTCCTCTTCATGTATTTGGAATGGTCTACCTTTCTGTAGCATCAGTCAGGCTTTTGAGGTGATTTTCCATCCTTGGAAGTTCACCTTCTCTAATCTCTTTCAGCCCCCAAAGCTGTATGCCGTCATTCTGGACCCCTTTTTGGATGTTTGATTTTAGGTGGATTTATTGCCATAACCCTGCATTAGAACATCCTATGTCTTTCAGATTTACATCCTCATCGATTTAGACTTCCGTGTAGGTTCCATCCTCTTCACCAGCGTAAGCCGAATCACAGGCCCTCACCACACACTTGTGCCTCATCATCTCTTTCACCCTCCCCCACCGCCCCGCTTTGCCTCTGGGCGCCCCCGATCAAATGTCCAGTGCCACCTGTTGGTTAGTGCTTGTTTTTTCTTCTCCTTGTAAGTGAGATCCTACGGTATTTGACTTTGTCCCTGGGGCTTGTTTCACTTCCCCTAAAACCCTCCCAGCCATTCTGGTGGTCACAAATGGCTGGATTGCATCCTTTGTTCCCGCTGAGTGGTCTGCCATTGTGTGGCTATAGCCCATGTTCCTACTCCATTCGTCCCTTGCTGGGCACCAGGGCGGCTTCCAAGTCTTGGAGAGCGGGAGTAAGGCTGTGGTGAACTCAGCGGTGCACATGTCTTTAGGCGGTAGTGTTTCCGAGTTCTTTGGCTAAACGCGCCCCAGAGGAATAGCTGGATCATATGGGACATGGATTCTTAAATTTCGGAGCCAGTTCCATCTCGCTTGGCCTAGTGCCTGCACCGGTTTCCACTGCCAGCAGCAGTGCAGGAGGCTTCCCTTCTCTCCACCTCCTCTCTGACGCTTGTTGTTTCCTGTCTGCCTCCTTATAGCCATTCTGACCACAGTGAGCTGCTATGTCCTTGCGGTTTGGATTTGCCTTGGCCTCAGACTTAATGAGGGTGAACAAGTTTTCATGCACCTGTTGGCCCTCTTTAGATCTTCTTGGGAGAAACCTCCGTGTCCATCTTTGGCCCAGGATTTCATTGGCTTGTTCTTCTTCTTGTGGAGACGTGTGAGTTGATTGTATCTTTGGGCTTTTCACCCCTTGTCCGATGTGTGCTTTGCAAACATCCACTCCCAGTTGTTGTGCTGTCTTTGCATTGAGTCGATGGTTTCCTTGACTGGGCAGAAGCGTCTGCATGTGAGGTGGTCCCGTTTGTTTCTTGTCTCCTTTGCTGCCCTTGCCCAGTCAGACAGGCTTCTTCCAAATAGGCGGCTCAGACAGATGGCAAAGAGCACTCTGCCTAGGTCTTCTCCTACAAGTTTCACGGTTTCAAGTGTGCCATTCAGGGCTTTAATCCATTCCAGGTGGTGCGTGTGCCAGGTGGCACATCATGGTCTACTCTCGTTGTGTTCCATGTGGCTGTGCAGGCTTCCCAGCACCGTTTCTTGGAGAGACTCTCCTTTGTCCACTGTCTCCTCTTGGCTCCCTGGTCGCAAATGGGCTGTCCTTGTATGTTTGAGTTGGGCTCTGGGCTCTCGATTCTGTTGCATGGGTCTGTGTGCCTGTTTTTGGGCCCGGACTGTGCCGTTTCGGTACCTAGCGCTTCGTCCTCTAGGTTGAAATCAGAAAGTGTGATACGTCCTGCTTTGTTCGTTTTCCTGAGGATTCCTTGGCCTATTCAGGGTCTCTTGTTGCTGGCTGGAAACTTTAGGATTCTCTCTTCTATCTCTCTGGCAAATATGGCTGCAACTTTGACTGGGATTGCATGGAATCCAGAGATTCCTTTCTCCGCTAGGGACGTTTCAAGTGTGTTAATTCTTCCATTCCTAGGTCCCGGAATATCCTTCTTTTTCCTTGTGTCATCTTGAATTTCTTTCCCCAAACGTTTGCTAGTTTTCGGTTGACATAGCTTTCACCTGTTTTGCTAAGGTTCTTCATAGACATCTTCTTCTTCGTACTGGCAAGCTGTGTTTTTTGTTCGTTTGTGTTTGGCTTCCGTTTGTCTACTCTTTGCAACTTGTAATTGGTTCTGTTTTGGCAGAAGTGCATCGCTGTGCTCACATCTGCTGGCAATGCTCCTGTATTTGCTGTGGAAGTCTGGCCCTACCTAACGTCCCTTCCCATCTGCCTCTGCACCCCCTCGGACGCCTGCCCCAGAATGACTGAAGCAGTGGTGAGGAGGCTCACCCCCAGGATTCCACCCGGCCCACCCCGGGCCACCGACCCAGAAGCTGCGGACCTCACCGCTGCACCACCGGCCGGCCCCTTTCATGTTCCATTGGCAACCTGCAGTTGAGTGCAATGGGGCTTGAATATGCTGCTTGAGCCCAACTCTGGCACTGTGTAGATGAGGCCAGGTTGTTTGTCGGGGCCACTGTGACGTCAGAGGATTGGTCATAGTTGTGCGTCTGCTGTCCCGGCAAACTTCATGGACACACGGCTTCAGAGCCCGCTTGGAGCAGTCTCGTAACGCACCCTTCCCAGTGAGCCCAGGTTTGACCTTCGTTGCCGTTTTTTGGCTTGTGAATTTCTCTGACTTTCAAACGTTCCAGCACAGTGTGTCTAAAGACTGACATCTTTCATTGTGGATTATTCAGGTGTGATATCTGTTCGCCTTGCATTTTCTGGGACCTTTTTTTCTTTTCCACAGTATACTCGTCATGGTCTTTCTCAGCTATCTCCCTGCGATGTGCTCATCAGTCCGTTCTCCTTCAGTCCAAGTGATTAATTTTGTATTTCTTGAATCACCGTATGTTCTCTAGGCCGAGGTGTGAGTGCTTTCGTGATTCTTGGCTGCTGTCTTTGAATTTGCACCGGTCACTTGTAGGACTCTTTGCTATCCTAGCCTAGGTCAAGCGAAGCACTGACAACCCGTGGTCATCTTTCTTGGTTTGACATCCTGAGATCAGAAACTCCAAATTCGAGGTGGTCCTGGCAACCCCCTTCATGGACATAATGTTTTTCTGAGACAAATTAGACAAATCTGATGAATTCCTCGCTCCAGGAAAGATATTTTTCTTTCTCTTTTGTGGAGTCGGGAAGTTTCGAACTTGACCCCTGACCCTTGCACATTGCCCTAGATTCCATCTAGATAAGGGCTGACTTTATTTCTATAGGCTGTGCCATTTGTTTGACCTACATCCTCAGCCCTGGCATGTTTATTTTTCTGGAAACAGAATTGTAATGTTCTAATTTTCAGCCAGCTTCCTTCCATATGGCGTCAAAGCACACAATCAATAATCCTTCTACGGCAAGAAGTCGGGGGAGAGAATTTCATTGGAGCCAAAGTGAGCACTCTAGCCTGGGAGGGCAGCCTTCACAAAGGAACCAAGCCCTCTGGAAAAGGGTGATTTTCAGCACACTTGTAGAGCCCTTCCCAACAAAGAGACCTACCCCAAGCATGACAGGGCTCCATTCCTTCAAGGCTTCCAAGACATCTCTTGGGACGCATTAGCATGTGGCCAGTGGGCCCCCGTGACGCCAGAGCTATGGAAAGTGAGACTGATCTTCCAAGAACGCTAGGGGCCTAGGAAAGGAGGCATCGACTCTTCTCTTCAACGTCCTCAAGAGATCCTTCTTGACTTTGGATTATGCTTAAGGCAGAAGGACACTGTAGGTCTGATAAGGCCCAAGTGCGGCCTCGTGTTTCCAATCAAGTTTCAAGCTTGAATCAGCATGGCCTCCCCATAGACTTGAATAGATGACAATGTTCTCCTCTCAGTGCTTGTCCCTCTATTCTGGCTTCTTGCCAAGGATTCCTTTCTTATCCCTGGCATCAGAGTCTGTTTGATCTCTTCCAGTTTCTGTGCCCGCTTTCTGTTTGTCAAAGCTGTTTCTGGGTATGTCTCCCTTTAATAGCCCAGCCTAGGCCAATCCTCAGACTGTAACCATGCGGCCATCTTGGGGGACATGTTCACCGTGATGTCATAAAGAACCTCAGAAGGCCAAGTTGTCCTGACAACCTCCAAGCACACAGAGTTTCAGAGCCATCTCAGACCAGTCTGACTCCTCCCCCTTTCCAGGTAGGATAGTTTTCCTTTTTCTGGATTTCTTGTCGGTTTCTAACTTTCTCCTCGAACTTGGAAAGGCCTGCTCCCTTCTCTCTAGACACTGGTCTCTTTCCTGTAAGATTACCCTGGGTGTTATCTCTTATGTCGTGGGTAGATGGCCAAGTGGGTGGACCTTCCCCAGAGAAAGTCCTGGACTCCCTCCCAAGTTGAAGTTGCCCAGGCAATCCTCTGATGCGCAATGATTGTGTCATCTCCTAGCACTCTGCCAATTCCGCCTTGGCAGGTCCCATGTTTTCCTTCCTTCTTCCTTTGGGGAAGTGTACCAGATGCCTTCCTAGATTGGAATATTCTCACGGTTCTTTTTCTGGTGCGTATTGAGAACGGACCCTCACAATTGCTACTCCTTTATGACCTCTGTCCGCACCGTACCATGAAATCTCTATTCCCTAACAGTGCTAATGTGATCTGCACCCGCGCTGTGAAAGAGTGAGGCCCGGGCCACCCAAGCGGAACGTGGGCACTTGCCCGCTGCACCACAGGGCCGGCCCTGACTTGTACTTTTGGACCAACCTGTGGCCTGAACTTGGGAAGATGTGGGCCTGTTTGGATTATTCGTGAAGGGGATTAGTAGGAACATCATGGACGGTAACGTTTTCCGTTGGTTCCTGGGCTTAGCACGGATCAGGTTCTCTTGGTAGGATTCCTCTTCATGTATTTGGAATGGTCTACCTTTCTGTAGCATCAGTCAGGCTTTTGAGGTGATTTTCCATCCTTGGAAGTTCACCTTCTCTAATCTCTTTCAGCCCCCAAAGCTGTATGCCGTCATTCTGGACCCCTTTTTGGATGTTTGATTTTAGGTGGATTTATTGCCATAACCCTGCATTAGAACATCCTATGTCTTTCAGATTTACATCCTCATCGATTTAGACTTCCGTGTAGGTTCCATCCTCTTCACCAGCGTAAGCCGAATCACAGGCCCTCACCACACACTTGTGCCTCATCATCTCTTTCACCCTCCCCCACCGCCCCGCTTTGCCTCTGGGCGCCCCCGATCAAATGTCCAGTGCCACCTGTTGGTTAGTGCTTGTTTTTTCTTCTCCTTGTAAGTGAGATCCTACGGTATTTGACTTTGTCCCTGGGGCTTGTTTCACTTCCCCTAAAACCCTCCCAGCCATTCTGGTGGTCACAAATGGCTGGATTGCATCCTTTGTTCCCGCTGAGTGGTCTGCCATTGTGTGGCTATAGCCCATGTTCCTACTCCATTCGTCCCTTGCTGGGCACCAGGGCGGCTTCCAAGTCTTGGAGAGCGGGAGTAAGGCTGTGGTGAACTCAGCGGTGCACATGTCTTTAGGCGGTAGTGTTTCCGAGTTCTTTGGCTAAACGCGCCCCAGAGGAATAGCTGGATCATATGGGACATGGATTCTTAAATTTCGGAGCCAGTTCCATCTCGCTTGGCCTAGTGCCTGCACCGGTTTCCACTGCCAGCAGCAGTGCAGGAGGCTTCCCTTCTCTCCACCTCCTCTCTGACGCTTGTTGTTTCCTGTCTGCCTCCTTATAGCCATTCTGACCACAGTGAGCTGCTATGTCCTTGCGGTTTGGATTTGCCTTGGCCTCAGACTTAATGAGGGTGAACAAGTTTTCATGCACCTGTTGGCCCTCTTTAGATCTTCTTGGGAGAAACCTCCGTGTCCATCTTTGGCCCAGGATTTCATTGGCTTGTTCTTCTTCTTGTGGAGACGTGTGAGTTGATTGTATCTTTGGGCTTTTCACCCCTTGTCCGATGTGTGCTTTGCAAACATCCACTCCCAGTTGTTGTGCTGTCTTTGCATTGAGTCGATGGTTTCCTTGACTGGGCAGAAGCGTCTGCATGTGAGGTGGTCCCGTTTGTTTCTTGTCTCCTTTGCTGCCCTTGCCCAGTCAGACAGGCTTCTTCCAAATAGGCGGCTCAGACAGATGGCAAAGAGCACTCTGCCTAGGTCTTCTCCTACAAGTTTCACGGTTTCAAGTGTGCCATTCAGGGCTTTAATCCATTCCAGGTGGTGCGTGTGCCAGGTGGCACATCATGGTCTACTCTCGTTGTGTTCCATGTGGCTGTGCAGGCTTCCCAGCACCGTTTCTTGGAGAGACTCTCCTTTGTCCACTGTCTCCTCTTGGCTCCCTGGTCGCAAATGGGCTGTCCTTGTATGTTTGAGTTGGGCTCTGGGCTCTCGATTCTGTTGCATGGGTCTGTGTGCCTGTTTTTGGGCCCGGACTGTGCCGTTTCGGTACCTAGCGCTTCGTCCTCTAGGTTGAAATCAGAAAGTGTGATACGTCCTGCTTTGTTCGTTTTCCTGAGGATTCCTTGGCCTATTCAGGGTCTCTTGTTGCTGGCTGGAAACTTTAGGATTCTCTCTTCTATCTCTCTGGCAAATATGGCTGCAACTTTGACTGGGATTGCATGGAATCCAGAGATTCCTTTCTCCGCTAGGGACGTTTCAAGTGTGTTAATTCTTCCATTCCTAGGTCCCGGAATATCCTTCTTTTTCCTTGTGTCATCTTGAATTTCTTTCCCCAAACGTTTGCTAGTTTTCGGTTGACATAGCTTTCACCTGTTTTGCTAAGGTTCTTCATAGACATCTTCTTCTTCGTACTGGCAAGCTGTGTTTTTTGTTCGTTTGTGTTTGGCTTCCGTTTGTCTACTCTTTGCAACTTGTAATTGGTTCTGTTTTGGCAGAAGTGCATCGCTGTGCTCACATCTGCTGGCAATGCTCCTGTATTTGCTGTGGAAGTCTGGCCCTACCTAACGTCCCTTCCCATCTGCCTCTGCACCCCCTCGGACGCCTGCCCCAGAATGACTGAAGCAGTGGTGAGGAGGCTCACCCCCAGGATTCCACCCGGCCCACCCCGGGCCACCGACCCAGAAGCTGCGGACCTCACCGCTGCACCACCGGCCGGCCCCTTTCATGTTCCATTGGCAACCTGCAGTTGAGTGCAATGGGGCTTGAATATGCTGCTTGAGCCCAACTCTGGCACTGTGTAGATGAGGCCAGGTTGTTTGTCGGGGCCACTGTGACGTCAGAGGATTGGTCATAGTTGTGCGTCTGCTGTCCCGGCAAACTTCATGGACACACGGCTTCAGAGCCCGCTTGGAGCAGTCTCGTAACGCACCCTTCCCAGTGAGCCCAGGTTTGACCTTCGTTGCCGTTTTTTGGCTTGTGAATTTCTCTGACTTTCAAACGTTCCAGCACAGTGTGTCTAAAGACTGACATCTTTCATTGTGGATTATTCAGGTGTGATATCTGTTCGCCTTGCATTTTCTGGGACCTTTTTTTCTTTTCCACAGTATACTCGTCATGGTCTTTCTCAGCTATCTCCCTGCGATGTGCTCATCAGTCCGTTCTCCTTCAGTCCAAGTGATTAATTTTGTATTTCTTGAATCACCGTATGTTCTCTAGGCCGAGGTGTGAGTGCTTTCGTGATTCTTGGCTGCTGTCTTTGAATTTGCACCGGTCACTTGTAGGACTCTTTGCTATCCTAGCCTAGGTCAAGCGAAGCACTGACAACCCGTGGTCATCTTTCTTGGTTTGACATCCTGAGATCAGAAACTCCAAATTCGAGGTGGTCCTGGCAACCCCCTTCATGGACATAATGTTTTTCTGAGACAAATTAGACAAATCTGATGAATTCCTCGCTCCAGGAAAGATATTTTTCTTTCTCTTTTGTGGAGTCGGGAAGTTTCGAACTTGACCCCTGACCCTTGCACATTGCCCTAGATTCCATCTAGATAAGGGCTGACTTTATTTCTATAGGCTGTGCCATTTGTTTGACCTACATCCTCAGCCCTGGCATGTTTATTTTTCTGGAAACAGAATTGTAATGTTCTAATTTTCAGCCAGCTTCCTTCCATATGGCGTCAAAGCACACAATCAATAATCCTTCTACGGCAAGAAGTCGGGGGAGAGAATTTCATTGGAGCCAAAGTGAGCACTCTAGCCTGGGAGGGCAGCCTTCACAAAGGAACCAAGCCCTCTGGAAAAGGGTGATTTTCAGCACACTTGTAGAGCCCTTCCCAACAAAGAGACCTACCCCAAGCATGACAGGGCTCCATTCCTTCAAGGCTTCCAAGACATCTCTTGGGACGCATTAGCATGTGGCCAGTGGGCCCCCGTGACGCCAGAGCTATGGAAAGTGAGACTGATCTTCCAAGAACGCTAGGGGCCTAGGAAAGGAGGCATCGACTCTTCTCTTCAACGTCCTCAAGAGATCCTTCTTGACTTTGGATTATGCTTAAGGCAGAAGGACACTGTAGGTCTGATAAGGCCCAAGTGCGGCCTCGTGTTTCCAATCAAGTTTCAAGCTTGAATCAGCATGGCCTCCCCATAGACTTGAATAGATGACAATGTTCTCCTCTCAGTGCTTGTCCCTCTATTCTGGCTTCTTTCCAAGGATTCCTTTCTTATCCCTGGCATCAGAGTCTGTTTGATCTCTTCCAGTTTCTGTGCCCGCTTTCTGTTTGTCAAAGCTGTTTCTGGGTATGTCTCCCTTTAATAGCCCAGCCTAGGCCAATCCTCAGACTGTAACCATGCGGCCATCTTGGGGGACATGTTCACCGTGATGTCATAAAGAACCTCAGAAGGCCAAGTTGTCCTGACAACCTCCAAGCACACAGAGTTTCAGAGCCATCTCAGACCAGTCTGACTCCTCCCCCTTTCCAGGTAGGATAGTTTTCCTTTTTCTGGATTTCTTGTCGGTTTCTAACTTTCTCCTCGAACTTGGAAAGGCCTGCTCCCTTCTCTCTAGACACTGGTCTCTTTCCTGTAAGATTACCCTGGGTGTTATCTCTTATGTCGTGGGTAGATGGCCAAGTGGGTGGACCTTCCCCAGAGAAAGTCCTGGACTCCCTCCCAAGTTGAAGTTGCCCAGGCAATCCTCTGATGCGCAATGATCGTGTCATCTCCTAGCACTCTGCCAATTCCGCCTTGGCAGGTCCCATGTTTTCCTTCCTTCTTCCTTTGGGGAAGTGTACCAGATGCCTTCCTAGATTGGAATATTCTCACGGTTCTTTTTCTGGTGCGTATTGAGAACGGACCCTCACAATTGCTACTCCTTTATGACCTCTGTCCACACCGTACCATGAAATCTCTATTCCCTAACAGTGCTAATGTGATCTGCACCCGCGCTGTGAAAGAGTGAGGCCCGGGCCACCCAAGCGGAACGTGGGCACTTGCCCGCTCCACCACAGGGCCGGCCCTGACTTGTACTTTTGGACCAACCTGTGGCCTGAACTTGGGAAGATGTGGGCCTGTTTGGATTATTCGTGAAGGGGATTAGTAGGAAGATCATGGACGGTAACGTTTTCCGTTGGTTCCTGGGCTTAGCACGGATCAGGTTCTCTTGGTAGGATTCCTCTTCATGTATTTGGAATGGTCTACCTTTCTGTAGCATCAGTCAGGCTTTTGAGGTGATTTTCCATCCTTGGAAGTTCACCTTCTCTAATCTCTTTCAGCCCCCAAAGCTGTATGCCGTCATTCTGGACCCCTTTTTGGATGTTTGATTTTAGGTGGATTTATTGCCATAACCCTGCATTAGAACATGCTATGTCTTTCAGATTTACATCCTCATCGATTTAGACTTCCGTGTAGGTTCCATCCTCTTCACCAGCGTAAGCCGAATCACAGGCCCTCACCACACACTTGTGCCTCATCATCTCTTTCACCCTCCCCCACCGCCCCGCTTTGCCTCTGGGCGCCCCCGATCAAATGTCCAGTGCCACCTGTTGGTTAGTGCTTGTTTTTTCTTCTCCTTGTAAGTGAGATCCTACGATATTTGACTTTGTCCCTGGGGCTTGTTTCACTTCCCCTAAAACCCTCCCAGCCATTCTGGTGGTCACAAATGGCTGGATTGCATCCTTTGTTCCCGCTGAGTGGTCTGCCATTGTGTGGCTATAGCCCATGTTCCTACTCCATTCGTCCCTTGCTGGGCACCAGGGCGGCTTCCAAGTCTTGGAGAGCGGGAGTAAGGCTGTGGTGAACTCAGCGGTGCACATGTCTTTAGGCGGTAGTGTTTCCGAGTTCTTTGGCTAAACGCGCCCCAGAGGAATAGCTGGATCATATGGGACATGGATTCTTAAATTTCGGAGCCAGTTCCATCTCGCTTGGCCTAGTGCCTGCACCGGTTTCCACTGCCAGCAGCAGTGCAGGAGGCTTCCCTTCTCTCCACCTCCTCTCTGACGCTTGTTGTTTCCTGTCTGCCTCCTTATAGCCATTCTGACCACAGTGAGCTGCTATGTCATTGCGGTTTGGATTTGCCTTGGCCTCAGACTTAATGAGGGTGAACAAGTTTTCATGCACCTGTTGGCCCTCTTTAGATCTTCTTGGGAGAAACCTCCGTGTCCATCTTTGGCCCAGGATTTCATTGGCTTGTTCTTCTTCTTGTGGAGACGTGTGAGTTGATTGTATCTTTGGGCTTTTCACCCCTTGTCCGATGTGTGCTTTGCAAACATCCACTCCCAGTTGTTGTGCTGTCTTTGCATTGAGTCGATGGTTTCCTTGACTGGGCAGAAGCGTCTGCATGTGAGGTGGTCCCGTTTGTTTCTTGTCTCCTTTGCTGCCCTTGCCCAGTCAGACAGGCTTCTTCCAAATAGGCGGCTCAGACAGATGGCAAAGAGCACTCTGCCTAGGTCTTCTCCTACAAGTTTCACGGTTTCAAGTGTGCCATTCAGGGCTTTAATCCATTCCAGGTGGTGCGTGTGCCAGGTGGCACATCATGGTCTACTCTCGTTGTGTTCCATGTGGCTGTGCAGGCTTCCCAGCACCGTTTCTTGGAGAGACTCTCCTTTGTCCACTGTCTCCTCTTGGCTCCCTGGTCGCAAATGGGCTGTCCTTGTATGTTTGAGTTGGGCTCTGGGCTCTCGATTCTGTTGCATGGGTCTGTGTGCCTGTTTTTGGGCCCGGACTGTGCCGTTTCGGTACCTAGCGCTTCGTCCTCTAGGTTGAAATCAGAAAGTGTGATACGTCCTGCTTTGTTCGTTTTCCTGAGGATTCCTTGGCCTATTCAGGGTCTCTTGTTGCTGGCTGGAAACTTTAGGATTCTCTCTTCTATCTCTCTGGCAAATATGGCTGCAACTTTGACTGGGATTGCATGGAATCCAGAGATTCCTTTCTCCGCTAGGGACGTTTCAAGTGTGTTAATTCTTCCATTCCTAGGTCCCGGAATATCCTTCTTTTTCCTTGTGTCGTCTTGAATTTCTTTCCCCAAACGTTTGCTAGTTTTCGGTTGACATAGCTTTCACCTGTTTTGCTAAGGTTCTTCATAGACATCTTCTTCTTCGTACTGGCAAGCTGTGTTTTTTGTTCGTTTGTGTTTGGCTTCCGTTTGTCTACTCTTTGCAACTTGTAATTGGTTCTGTTTTGGCAGAAGTGCATCGCTGTGCTCACATCTGCTGGCAATGCTCCTGTATTTGCTGTGGAAGTCTGGCCCTACCTAACGTCCCTTCCCATCTGCCTCTGCACCCCCTCGGACGCCTGCCCCAGAATGACTGAAGCAGTGGTGAGGAGGCTCACCCCCAGGATTCCACCCGGCCCACCCCGGGCCACCGACCCAGAAGCTGCGGACCTCACCGCTGCACCACCGGCCGGCCCCTTTCATGTTCCATTGGCAACCTGCAGTTGAGTGCAATGGGGCTTGAATATGCTGCTTGAGCCCAACTCTGGCACTGTGTAGATGAGGCCAGGTTGTTTGTCGGGGCCACTGTGACGTCAGAGGATTGGTCATAGTTGTGCGTCTGCTGTCCCGGCAAACTTCATGGACACACGGCTTCAGAGCCCGCTTGGAGCAGTCTCGTAACGCACCCTTCCCAGTGAGCCCAGGTTTGACCTTCGTTGCCGTTTTTTGGCTTGTGAATTTCTCTGACTTTCAAACGTTCCAGCACAGTGTGTCTAAAGACTGACATCTTTCATTGTGGATTATTCAGGTGTGATATCTGTTCGCCTTGCATTTTCTGGGACCTTTTTTTCTTTTCCACAGTATACTCGTCATGGTCTTTCTCAGCTATCTCCCTGCGATGTGCTCATCAGTCCGTTCTCCTTCAGTCCAAGTGATTAATTTTGTATTTCTTGAATCACCGTATGTTCTCTAGGCCGAGGTGTGAGTGCTTTCGTGATTCTTGGCTGCTGTCTTTGAATTTGCACCGGTCACTTGTAGGACTCTTTGCTATCCTAGCCTAGGTCAAGCGAAGCACTGACAACCCGTGGTCATCTTTCTTGGTTTGACATCCTGAGATCAGAAACTCCAAATTCGAGGTGGTCCTGGCAACCCCCTTCATGGACATAATGTTTTTCTGAGACAAATTAGACAAATCTGATGAATTCCTCGCTCCAGGAAAGATATTTTTCTTTCTCTTTTGTGGAGTCGGGAAGTTTCGAACTTGACCCCTGACCCTTGCACATTGCCCTAGATTCCATCTAGATAAGGGCTGACTTTATTTCTATAGGCTGTGCCATTTGTTTGACCTACATCCTCAGCCCTGGCATGTTTATTTTTCTGGAAACAGAATTGTAATGTTCTAATTTTCAGCCAGCTTCCTTCCATATGGCGTCAAAGCACACAATCAATAATCCTTCTACGGCAAGAAGTCGGGGGAGAGAATTTCATTGGAGCCAAAGTGAGCACTCTAGCCTGGGAGGGCAGCCTTCACAAAGGAACCAAGCCCTCTGGAAAAGGGTGATTTTCAGCACACTTGTAGAGCCCTTCCCAACAAAGAGACCTACCCCAAGCATGACAGGGCTCCATTCCTTCAAGGCTTCCAAGACATCTCTTGGGACGCATTAGCATGTGGCCAGTGGGCCCCCGTGACGCCAGAGCTATGGAAAGTGAGACTGATCTTCCAAGAACGCTAGGGGCCTAGGAAAGGAGGCATCGACTCTTCTCTTCAACGTCCTCAAGAGATCCTTCTTGACTTTGGATTATGCTTAAGGCAGAAGGACACTGTAGGTCTGATAAGGCCCAAGTGCGGCCTCGTGTTTCCAATCAAGTTTCAAGCTTGAATCAGCATGGCCTCCCCATAGACTTGAATAGATGACAATGTTCTCCTCTCAGTGCTTGTCCCTCTATTCTGGCTTCTTGCCAAGGATTCCTTTCTTATCCCTGGCATCAGAGTCTGTTTGATCTCTTCCAGTTTCTGTGCCCGCTTTCTGTTTGTCAAAGCTGTTTCTGGGTATGTCTCCCTTTAATAGCCCAGCCTAGGCCAATCCTCAGACTGTAACCATGCGGCCATCTTGGGGGACATGTTCACCGTGATGTCATAAAGAACCTCAGAAGGCCAAGTTGTCCTGACAACCTCCAAGCACACAGAGTTTCAGAGCCATCTCAGACCAGTCTGACTCCTCCCCCTTTCCAGGTAGGATAGTTTTCCTTTTTCTGGATTTCTTGTCGGTTTCTAACTTTCTCCTCGAACTTGGAAAGGCCTGCTCCCTTCTCTCTAGACACTGGTCTCTTTCCTGTAAGATTACCCTGGGTGTTATCTCTTATGTCTTGGGTAGATGGCCAAGTGGGTGGACCTTCCCCAGAGAAAGTCCTGGACTCCCTCCCAAGTTGAAGTTGCCCAGGCAATCCTCTGATGCGCAATGATCGTGTCATCTCCTAGCACTCTGCCAATTCCGCCTTGGCAGGTCCCATGTTTTCCTTCCTTCTTCCTTTGGGGAAGTGTACCAGATGCCTTCCTAGATTGGAATATTCTCACGGTTCTTTTTCTGGTGCGTATTGAGAACGGACCCTCACAATTGCTACTCCTTTATGACCTCTGTCCGCACCGTACCATGAAATCTCTATTCCCTAACAGTGCTAATGTGATCTGCACCCGCGCTGTGAAAGAGTGAGGCCCGGGCCACCCAAGCGGAACGTGGGCACTTGCCCGCTCCACCACAGGGCCGGCCCTGACTTGTACTTTTGGACCAACCTGTGGCCTGAACTTGGGAAGATGTGGGCCTGTTTGGATTATTCGTGAAGGGGATTAGTAGGAACATCATGGACGGTAACGTTTTCCGTTGGTTCCTGGGCTTAGCACGGATCAGGTTCTCTTGGTAGGATTCCTCTTCATGTATTTGGAATGGTCTACCTTTCTGTAGCATCAGTCAGGCTTTTGAGGTGATTTTCCATCCTTGGAAGTTCACCTTCTCTAATCTCTTTCAGCCCCCAAAGCTGTATGCCGTCATTCTGGACCCCTTTTTGGATGTTTGATTTTAGGTGGATTTATTGCCATAACCCTGCATTAGAACATGCTATGTCTTTCAGATTTACATCCTCATCGATTTAGACTTCCGTGTAGGTTCCATCCTCTTCACCAGCGTAAGCCGAATCACAGGCCCTCACCACACACTTGTGCCTCATCATCTCTTTCACCCTCCCCCACCGCCCCGCTTTGCCTCTGGGCGCCCCCGATCAAATGTCCAGTGCCACCTGTTGGTTAGTGCTTGTTTTTTCTTCTCCTTGTAAGTGAGATCCTACGGTATTTGACTTTGTCCCTGGGGCTTGTTTCACTTCCCCTAAAACCCTCCCAGCCATTCTGGTGGTCACAAATGGCTGGATTGCATCCTTTGTTCCCGCTGAGTGGTCTGCCATTGTGTGGCTATAGCCCATGTTCCTACTCCATTCGTCCCTTGCTGGGCACCAGGGCGGCTTCCAAGTCTTGGAGAGCGGGAGTAAGGCGGTGGTGAACTCAGCGGTGCACATGTCTTTAGGCGGTAGTGTTTCCGAGTTCTTTGGCTAAACGCGCCCCAGAGGAATAGCTGGATCATATGGGACATGGATTCTTAAATTTCGGAGCCAGTTCCATCTCGCTTGGCCTAGTGCCTGCACCGGTTTCCACTGCCAGCAGCAGTGCAGGAGGCTTCCCTTCTCTCCACCTCCTCTCTGACGCTTGTTGTTTCCTGTCTGCCTCCTTATAGCCATTCTGACCACAGTGAGCTGCTATGTCCTTGCGGTTTGGATTTGCCTTGGCCTCAGACTTAATGAGGGTGAACAAGTTTTCATGCACCTGTTGGCCCTCTTTAGATCTTCTTGGGAGAAACCTCCGTGTCCATCTTTGGCCCAGGATTTCATTGGCTTTTTCTTCTTCTTGTGGAGACGTGTGAGTTGATTGTATCTTTGGGCTTTTCACCCCTTGTCCGATGTGTGCTTTGCAAACATCCACTGCCAGTTGTTGTGCTGTCTTTGCATTGAGTCGATGGTTTCCTTGACTGGGCAGAAGCGTCTGCATGTGAGGTGGTCCCGTTTGTTTCTTGTCTCCTTTGCTGCCCTTGCCCAGTCAGACAGGCTTCTTCCAAATAGGCGGCTCAGACAGATGGCAAAGAGCACTCTGCCTAGGTCTTCTCCTACAAGTTTCACGGTTTCAAGTGTGCCATTCAGGGCTTTAATCCATTCCAGGTGGTGCGTGTGCCAGGTGGCACATCATGGTCTACTCTCGTTGTGTTCCATGTGGCTGTGCAGGCTTTCCAGCACCGTTTCTTGGAGAGACTCTCCTTTGTCCACTGTCTCCTCTTGGCTCCCTGGTCGCAAATGGGCTGTCCTTGTATGTTTGAGTTGGGCTCTGGGCTCTCGATTCTGTTGCATGGGTCTGTGTGCCTGTTTTTGGGCCCGGACTGTGCCGTTTCGGTACCTAGCGCTTCGTCCTCTAGGTTGAAATCAGAAAGTGTGATACGTCCTGCTTTGTTCGTTTTCCTGAGGATTCCTTGGCCTATTCAGGGTCTCTTGTTGCTGGCTGGAAACTTTAGGATTCTCTCTTCTATCTCTCTGGCAAATATGGCTGCAACTTTGACTGGGATTGCATGGAATCCAGAGATTCCTTTCTCCGCTAGGGACGTTTCAAGTGTGTTAATTCTTCCATTCCTAGGTCCCGGAATATCCTTCTTTTTCCTTGTGTCGTCTTGAATTTCTTTCCCCAAACGTTTGCTAGTTTTCGGTTGACATAGCTTTCACCTGTTTTGCTAAGGTTCTTCATAGACATCTTCTTCTTCGTACTGGCAAGCTGTGTTTTTTGTTCGTTTGTGTTTGGCTTCCGTTTGTCTTCTCTTTGCAACTTGTAATTGGTTCTGTTTTGGCAGAAGTGCATCGCTGTGCTCACATCTGCTGGCAATGCTCCTGTATTTGCTGTGGAAGTCTGGCCCTACCTAACGTCCCTTCCCATCTGCCTCTGCACCCCCTCGGACGCCTGCCCCAGAATGACTGAAGCAGTGGTGAGGAGGCTCACCCCCAGGATTCCACCCGGCCCACCCCGGGCCACCGACCCAGAAGCTGCGGACCTCACCGCTGCACCACCGGCCGGCCCCTTTCATGTTCCATTGGCAACCTGCAGTTGAGTGCAATGGGGCTTGAATATGCTGCTTGAGCCCAACTCTGGCACTGTGTAGATGAGGCCAGGTTGTTTGTCGGGGCCACTGTGACGTCAGAGGATTGGTCATAGTTGTGCGTCTGCTGTCCCGGCAAACTTCATGGACACACGGCTTCAGAGCCCGCTTGGAGCAGTCTCGTAACGCACCCTTCCCAGTGAGCCCAGGTTTGACCTTCGTTGCCGTTTTTTGGCTTGTGAATTTCTCTGACTTTCAAACGTTCCAGCACAGTGTGTCTAAAGACTGACATCTTTCATTGTGGATTATTCAGGTGTGATATCTGTTCGCCTTGCATTTTCTGGGACCTTTTTTTCTTTTCCACAGTATACTCGTCATGGTCTTTCTCAGCTATCTCCCTGCGATGTGCTCATCAGTCCGTTCTCCTTCAGTCCAAGTGATTAATTTTGTATTTCTTGAATCACCGTATGTTCTCTAGGCCGAGGTGTGAGTGCTTTCGTGATTCTTGGCTGCTGTCTTTGAATTTGCACCGGTCACTTGTAGGACTCTTTGCTATCCTAGCCTAGGTCAAGCGAAGCACTGACAACCCGTGGTCATCTTTCTTGGTTTGACATCCTGAGATCAGAAACTCCAAATTCGAGGTGGTCCTGGCAACCCCCTTCATGGACATAATGTTTTTCTGAGACAAATTAGACAAATCTGATGAATTCCTCGCTCCAGGAAAGATATTTTTCTTTCTCTTTTGTGGAGTCGGGAAGTTTCGAACTTGACCCCTGACCCTTGCACATTGCCCTAGATTCCATCTAGATATGGGCTGACTTTATTTCTATAGGCTGTGCCCTTTGTTTGACCTACATCCTCAGCCCTGGCATGTTTATTTTTCTGGAAACAGAATTGTAATGTTCTAATTTTCAGCCAGCTTCCTTCCATATGGCGTCAAAGCACACAATCAATAATCCTTCTACGGCAAGAAGTCGGGGGAGAGAATTTCATTGGAGCCAAAGTGAGCACTCTAGCCTGGGAGGGCAGCCTTCACAAAGGAACCAAGCCCTCTGGAAAAGGGTGATTTTCAGCACACTTGTAGAGCCCTTCCCAACAAAGAGACCTACCCCAAGCATGACAGGGCTCCATTCCTTCAAGGCTTCCAAGACATCTCTTGGGACGCATTAGCATGTGGCCAGTGGGCCCCCGTGACGCCAGAGCTATGGAAAGTGAGACTGATCTTCCAAGAACGCTAGGGGCCTAGGAAAGGAGGCATCGACTCTTCTCTTCAACGTCCTCAAGAGATCCTTCTTGACTTTGGATTATGCTTAAGGCAGAAGGACACTGTAGGTCTGATAAGGCCCAAGTGCGGCCTCGTGTTTCCAATCAAGTTTCAAGCTTGAATCAGCATGGCCTCCCCATAGACTTGAATAGATGACAATGTTCTCCTCTCAGTGCTTGTCCCTCTATTCTGGCTTCTTGCCAAGGATTCCTTTCTTATCCCTGGCATCAGAGTCTGTTTGATCTCTTCCAGTTTCTGTGCCCGCTTTCTGTTTGTCAAAGCTGTTTCTGGGTATGTCTCCCTTTAATAGCCCAGCCTAGGCCAATCCTCAGACTGTAACCATGCGGCCATCTTGGGGGACATGTTCACCGTGATGTCATAAAGAACCTCAGAAGGCCAAGTTGTCCTGACAACCTCCAAGCACACAGAGTTTCAGAGCCATCTCAGACCAGTCTGACTCCTCCCCCTTTCCAGGTAGGATAGTTTTCCTTTTTCTGGATTTCTTGTCGGTTTCTAACTTTCTCCTCGAACTTGGAAAGGCCTGCTCCCTTCTCTCTAGACACTGGTCTCTTTCCTGTAAGATTACCCTGGGTGTTATCTCTTATGTCGTGGGTAGATGGCCAAGTGGGTGGACCTTCCCCAGAGAAAGTCCTGGACTCCCTCCCAAGTTGAAGTTGCCCAGGCAATCCTCTGATGCGCAATGATCGTGTCATCTCCTAGCACTCTGCCAATTCCGCCTTGGCAGGTCCCATGTTTTCCTTCCTTCTTCCTTTGGGGAAGTGTACCAGATGCCTTCCTAGATTGGAATATTCTCACGGTTCTTTTTCTGGTGCGTATTGAGAACGGACCCTCACAATTGCTACTCCTTTATGACCTCTGTCCGCACCGTACCATGAAATCTCTATTCCCTAACAGTGCTAATGTGATCTGCACCCGCGCTGTGAAAGAGTGAGGCCCGGGCCACCCAAGCGGAACGTGGGCACTTGCCCGCTCCACCACAGGGCCGGCCCTGACTTGTACTTTTGGACCAACCTGTGGCCTGAACTTGGGAAGATGTGGGCCTGTTTGGATTATTCGTGAAGGGGATTAGTAGGAACATCATGGACGGTAACGTTTTCCGTTGGTTCCTGGGCTTAGCACGGATCAGGTTCTCTTGGTAGGATTCCTCTTCATGTATTTGGAATGGTCTACCTTTCTGTAGCATCAGTCAGGCTTTTGAGGTGATTTTCCATCCTTGGAAGTTCACCTTCTCTAATCTCTTTCAGCCCCCAAAGCTGTATGCCGTCATTCTGGACCCCTTTTTGGATGTTTGATTTTAGGTGGATTTATTGCCATAACCCTGCATTAGAACATCCTATGTCTTTCAGATTTACATCCTCATCGATTTAGACTTCCGTGTAGGTTCCATCCTCTTCACCAGCGTAAGCCGAATCACAGGCCCTCACCACACACTTGTGCCTCATCATCTCTTTCACCCTCCCCCACCGCCCCGCTTTGCCTCTGGGCGCCCCCGATCAAATGTCCAGTGCCACCTGTTGGTTAGTGCTTGTTTTTTCTTCTCCTTGTAAGTGAGATCCTACGGTATTTGACTTTGTCCCTGGGGCTTGTTTCACTTCCCCTAAAACCCTCCCAGCCATTCTGGTGGTCACAAATGGCTGGATTGCATCCTTTGTTCCCGCTGAGTGGTCTGCCATTGTGTGGCTATAGCCCATGTTCCTACTCCATTCGTCCCTTGCTGGGCACCAGGGCGGCTTCCAAGTCTTGGAGAGCGGGAGTAAGGCTGTGGTGAACTCAGCGGTGCACATGTCTTTAGGCGGTAGTGTTTCCGAGTTCTTTGGCTAAACGCGCCCCAGAGGAATAGCTGGATCATATGGGACATGGATTCTTAAATTTCGGAGCCAGTTCCATCTCGCTTGGCCTAGTGCCTGCACCGGTTTCCACTGCCAGCAGCAGTGCAGGAGGCTTCCCTTCTCTCCACCTCCTCTCTGACGCTTGTTGTTTCCTGTCTGCCTCCTTATAGCCATTCTGACCACAGTGAGCTGCTATGTCCTTGCGGTTTGGATTTGCCTTGGCCTCAGACTTAATGAGGGTGAACAAGTTTTCATGCACCTGTTGGCCCTCTTTAGATCTTCTTGGGAGAAACCTCCGTGTCCATCTTTGGCCCAGGATTTCATTGGCTTGTTCTTCTTCTTGTGGAGACGTGTGAGTTGATTGTATCTTTGGGCTTTTCACCCCTTGTCCGATGTGTGCTTTGCAAACATCCACTCCCAGTTGTTGTGCTGTCTTTGCATTGAGTCGATGGTTTCCTTGACTGGGCAGAAGCGTCTGCATGTGAGGTGGTCCCGTTTGTTTCTTGTCTCCTTTGCTGCCCTTGCCCAGTCAGACAGGCTTCTTCCAAATAGGCTGCTCAGACAGATGGCAAAGAGCACTCTGCCTAGGTCTTCTCCTACAAGTTTCACGGTTTCAAGTGTGCCATTCAGGGCTTTAATCCATTCCAGGTGGTGCGTGTGCCAGGTGGCACATCATGGTCTACTCTCGTTGTGTTCCATGTGGCTGTGCAGGCTTCCCAGCACCGTTTCTTGGAGAGACTCTCCTTTGTCCACTGTCTCCTCTTGGCTCCCTGGTCGCAAATGGGCTGTCCTTGTATGTTTGAGTTGGGCTCTGGGCTCTCGATTCTGTTGCATGGGTCTGTGTGCCTGTTTTTGGGCCCGGACTGTGCCGTTTCGGTACCTAGCGCTTCGTCCTCTAGGTTGAAATCAGAAAGTGTGATACGTCCTGCTTTGTTCGTTTTCCTGAGGATTCCTTGGCCTATTCAGGGTCTCTTGTTGCTGGCTGGAAACTTTAGGATTCTCTCTTCTATCTCTCTGGCAAATATGGCTGCAACTTTGACTGGGATTGCATGGAATCCAGAGATTCCGTTCTCCGCTAGGGACGTTTCAAGTGTGTTAATTCTTCCATTCCTAGGTCCCGGAATATCCTTCTTTTTCCTTGTGTCGTCTTGAATTTCTTTCCCCAAACGTTTGCTAGTTTTCGGTTGACATAGCTTTCACCTGTTTTGCTAAGGTTCTTCATAGACATCTTCTTCTTCGTACTGGCAAGCTGTGTTTTTTGTTCGTTTGTGTTTGGCTTCCGTTTGTCTACTCTTTGCAACTTGTAATTGGTTCTGTTTTGGCAGAAGTGCATCGCTGTGCTCACATCTGCTGGCAATGCTCCTGTATTTGCTGTGGAAGTCTGGCCCTACCTAACGTCCCTTCCCATCTGCCTCTGCACCCCCTCGGACGCCTGCCCCAGAATGACTGAAGCAGTGGTGAGGAGGCTCACCCCCAGGATTCCACCCGGCCCACCCCGGGCCACCGACCCAGAAGCTGCGGACCTCACCGCTGCACCACCGGCCGGCCCCTTTCATGTTCCATTGGCAACTTGCAGTTGAGTGCAATGGGGCTTGAATATGCTGCTTGAGCCCAACTCTGGCACTGTGTAGATGAGGCCAGGTTGTTTGTCGGGGCCACTGTGACGTCAGAGGATTGGTCATAGTTGTGCGTCTGCTGTCCCGGCAAACTTCATGGACACACGGCTTCAGAGCCCGCTTGGAGCAGTCTCGTAACGCACCCTTCCCAGTGAGCCCAGGTTTGACCTTCGTTGCCGTTTTTTGGCTTGTGAATTTCTCTGACTTTCAAACGTTCCAGCACAGTGTGTCTAAAGACTGACATCTTTCATTGTGGATTATTCAGGTGTGATATCTGTTCGCCTTGCATTTTCTGGGACCTTTTTTTCTTTTCCACAGTATACTCGTCATGGTCTTTCTCAGCTATCTCCCTTAGATGTGCTCATCAGTCCGTTCTCCTTCAGTCCAAGTGATTAATTTTGTATTTCTTGAATCACCGTATGTTCTCTAGGCCGAGGTGTGAGTGCTTTCGTGATTCTTGGCTGCTGTCTTTGAATTTGCACCGGTCACTTGTAGGACTCTTTGCTATCCTAGCCTAGGTCAAGCGAAGCACTGACAACCCGTGTTCATCTTTCTTGGTTTGACATCCTGAGATCAGAAACTCCAAATTCGAGGTGGTCCTGGCAACCCCCTTCATGGACATAATGTTTTTCTGAGACAAATTAGACAAATCTGATGAATTCCTCGCTCCAGGAAAGATATTTTTCTTTCTCTTTTGTGGAGTCGGGAAGTTTCGAACTTGACCCCTGACCCTTGCACATTGCCCTAGATTCCATCTAGATAAGGGCTGACTTTATTTCTATAGGCTGTGCCATTTGTTTGACCTACATCCTCAGCCCTGGCATGTTTATTTTTCTGGAAACAGAATTGTAATGTTCTAATTTTCAGCCAGCTTCCTTCCATATGGCGTCAAAGCACACAATCAATAATCCTTCTACGGCAAGAAGTCGGGGGAGAGAATTTCATTGGAGCCAAAGTGAGCACTCTAGCCTGGGAGGGCAGCCTTCACAAAGGAACCAAGCCCTCTGGAAAAGGGTGATTTTCAGCACACTTGTAGAGCCCTTCCCAACAAAGAGCCCTACCCCAAGCATGACAGGGCTCCATTCCTTCAAGGCTTCCAAGACATCTCTTGGGACGCATTAGCATGTGGCCAGTGGGCCCCCGTGACGCCAGAGCTATGGAAAGTGAGACTGATCTTCCAAGAACGCTAGGGGCCTAGGAAAGGAGGCATCGACTCTTCTCTTCAACGTCCTCAAGAGATCCTTCTTGACTTTGGATTATGCTTAAGGCAGAAGGACACTGTAGGTCTGATAAGGCCCAAGTGCGGCCTTGTGTTTCCAATCAAGTTTCAAGCTTGAATCAGCATGGCCTCCCCATAGACTTGAATAGATGACAATGTTCTCCTCTCAGTGCTTGTCCCTCTATTCTGGCTTCTTGCCAAGGATTCCTTTCTTATCCCTGGCATCAGAGTCTGTTTGATCTCTTCCAGTTTCTGTGCCCGCTTTCTGTTTGTCAAAGCTGTTTCTGGGTATGTCTCCCTTTAATAGCCCAGCCTAGGCCAATCCTCAGACTGTAACCATGCGGCCATCTTGGGGGACATGTTCACCGTGATGTCATAAAGAACCTCAGAAGGCCAAGTTGTCCTGACAACCTCCAAGCACACAGAGTTTCAGAGCCATCTCAGACCAGTCTGACTCCTCCCCCTTTCCAGGTAGGATAGTTTTCCTTTTTCTGGATTTCTTGTCGGTTTCTAACTTTCTCCTCGAACTTGGAAAGGCCTGCTCCCTTCTCTCTAGACACTGGTCTCTTTCCTGTAAGATTACCCTGGGTGTTATCTCTTATGTCGTGGGTAGATGGCCAAGTGGGTGGACCTTCCCCAGAGAAAGTCCTGGACTCCCTCCCAAGTTGAAGTTGCCCAGGCAATCCTCTGATGCGCAATGATCGTGTCATCTCCTAGCACTCTGCCAATTCCGCCTTGGCAGGTCCCATGTTTTCCTTCCTTCTTCCTTTGGGGAAGTGTACCAGATGCCTTCCTAGATTGGAATATTCTCACGGTTCTTTTTCTGGTGCGTATTGAGAACGGACCCTCACAATTGCTACTCCTTTATGACCTCTGTCCGCACCGTACCATGAAATCTCTATTCCCTAACAGTGCTAATGTGATCTGCACCCGCGCTGTGAAAGAGTGAGGCCCGGGCCACCCAAGCGGAACGTGGGCACTTGCCCGCTCCACCACAGGGCCGGCCCTGACTTGTACTTTTGGACCAACCTGTGGCCTGAACTTGGGAAGATGTGGGCCTGTTTGGATTATTCGTGAAGGGGATTAGTAGGAAGATCATGGACGGTAACGTTTTCCGTTGGTTCCTGGGCTTAGCACGGATCAGGTTCTCTTGGTAGGATTCCTCTTCATGTATTTGGAATGGTCTACCTTTCTGTAGCATCAGTCAGGCTTTTGAGGTGATTTTCCATCCTTGGAAGTTCACCTTCTCTAATCTCTTTCAGCCCCCAAAGCTGTATGCCGTCATTCTGGACCCCTTTTTGGATGTTTGATTTTAGGTGGATTTATTGCCATAACCCTGCATTAGAACATCCTATGTCTTTCAGATTTACATCCTCATCGATTTAGACTTCCGTGTAGGTTCCATCCTCTTCACCAGCGTAAGCCGAATCACAGGCCCTCACCACACACTTGTGCCTCATCATCTCTTTCACCCTCCCCCACCACCCCGCTTTGCCTCTGGGCGCCCCCGATCAAATGTCCAGTGCCACCTGTTGGTTAGTGCTTGTTTTTTCTTCTCCTTGTAAGTGAGATCCTACGGTATTTGACTTTGTCCCTGGGGCTTGTTTCACTTCCCCTAAAACCCTCCCAGCCATTCTGGTGGTCACAAATGGCTGGATTGCATCCTTTGTTCCCGCTGAGTGGTCTGCCATTGTGTGGCTATAGCCCATGTTCCTACTCCATTCGTCCCTTGCTGGGCACCAGGGCGGCTTCCAAGTCTTGGAGAGCGGGAGTAAGGCTGTGGTGAACTCAGCGGTGCACATGTCTTTAGGCGGTAGTGTTTCCGAGTTCTTTGGCTAAACGCGCCCCAGAGGAATAGCTGGATCATATGGGACATGGATTCTTAAATTTCGGAGCCAGTTCCATCTCGCTTGGCCTAGTGCCTGCACCGGTTTCCACTGCCAGCAGCAGTGCAGGAGGCTTCCCTTCTCTCCACCTCCTCTCTGACGCTTGTTGTTTCCTGTCTCCCTCCTTATAGCCATTCTGACCACAGTGAGCTGCTATGTCATTGCGGTTTGGATTTGCCTTGGCCTCAGACTTAATGAGGGTGAACAAGTTTTCATGCACCTGTTGGCCCTCTTTAGATCTTCTTGGGAGAAACCTCCGTGTCCATCTTTGGCCCAGGATTTCATTGGCTTGTTCTTCTTCTTGTGGAGACGTGTGAGTTGATTGTATCTTTGGGCTTTTCACCCCTTGTCCGATGTGTGCTTTGCAAACATCCACTCCCAGTTGTTGTGCTGTCTTTGCATTGAGTCGATGGTTTCCTTGACTGGGCAGAAGCGTCTGCATGTGAGGTGGTCCCGTTTGTTTCTTGTCTCCTTTGCTGCCCTTGCCCAGTCAGACAGGCTTCTTCCAAATAGGCGGCTCAGACAGATGGCAAAGAGCACTCTGCCTAGGTCTTCTCCTACAAGTTTCACGGTTTCAAGTGTGCCATTCAGGGCTTTAATCCATTCCAGGTGGTGCGTGTGCCAGGTGGCACATCATGGTCTACTCTCGTTGTGTTCCATGTGGCTGTGCAGGCTTCCCAGCACCGTTTCTTGGAGAGACTCTCCTTTGTCCACTGTCTCCTCTTGGCTCCCTGGTCGCAAATGGGCTGTCCTTGTATGTTTGAGTTGGGCTCTGGGCTCTCGATTCTGTTGCATGGGTCTGTGTGCCTGTTTTTGGGCCCGGACTGTGCCGTTTCGGTACCTAGCGCTTCGTCCTCTAGGTTGAAATCAGAAAGTGTGATACGTCCTGCTTTGTTCGTTTTCCTGAGGATTCCTTGGCCTATTCAGGGTCTCTTGTTGCTGGCTGGAAACTTTAGGATTCTCTCTTCTATCTCTCTGGCAAATATGGCTGCAACTTTGACTGGGATTGCATGGAATCCAGAGATTCCTTTCTCCGCTAGGGACGTTTCAAGTGTGTTAATTCTTCCATTCCTAGGTCCCGGAATATCCTTCTTTTTCCTTGTGTCGTCTTGAATTTCTTTCCCCAAACGTTTGCTAGTTTTCGGTTGACATAGCTTTCACCTGTTTTGCTAAGGTTCTTCATAGACATCTTCTTCTTCGTACTGGCAAGCTGTGTTTTTTGTTCGTTTGTGTTTGGCTTCCGTTTGTCTTCTCTTTGCAACTTGTAATTGGTTCTGTTTTGGCAGAAGTGCATCGCTGTGCTCACATCTGCTGGCAATGCTCCTGTATTTGCTGTGGAAGTCTGGCCCTACCTAACGTCCCTTCCCATCTGCCTCTGCACCCCCTCGGACGCCTGCCCCAGAATGACTGAAGCAGTGGTGAGGAGGCTCACCCCCAGGATTCCACCCGGCCCACCCCGGGCCACCGACCCAGAAGCTGCGGACCTCACCGCTGCACCACCGGCCGGCCCCTTTCATGTTCCATTGGCAACCTGCAGTTGAGTGCAATGGGGCTTGAATATGCTGCTTGAGCCCAACTCTGGCACTGTGTAGATGAGGCCAGGTTGTTTGTCGGGGCCACTGTGACGTCAGAGGATTGGTCATAGTTGTGCGTCTGCTGTCCCGGCAAACTTCATGGACACAGGGCTTCAGAGCCCGCTTGGAGCAGTCTCGTAACGCACCCTTCCCAGTGAGCCCAGGTTTGACCTTCGTTGCCGTTTTTTGGCTTGTGAATTTCTCTGACTTTCAAACGTTCCAGCACAGTGTGTCTAAAGACTGACATCTTTCATTGTGGATTATTCAGGTGTGATATCTGTTCGCCTTGCATTTTCTGGGACCTTTTTTTCTTTTCCACAGTATACTCGTCATGGTCTTTCTCAGCTATCTCCCTTAGATGTGCTCATCAGTCCGTTCTCCTTCAGTCCAAGTGATTAATTTTGTATTTCTTGAATCACCGTATGTTCTCTAGGCCGAGGTGTGAGTGCTTTCGTGATTCTTGGCTGCTGTCTTTGAATTTGCACCGGTCACTTGTAGGACTCTTTGCTATCCTAGCCTAGGTCAAGCGAAGCACTGACAACCCGTGTTCATCTTTCTTGGTTTGACATCCTGAGATCAGAAACTCCAAATTCGAGGTGGTCCTGGCAACCCCCTTCATGGACATAATGTTTTTCTGAGACAAATTAGACAAATCTGATGAATTCCTCGCTCCAGGAAAGATATTTTTCTTTCTCTTTTGTGGAGTCGGGAAGTTTCGAACTTGACCCCTGACCCTTGCACATTGCCCTAGATTCCATCTAGATAAGGGCTGACTTTATTTCTATAGGCTGTGCCATTTGTTTGACCTACATCCTCAGCCCTGGCATGTTTATTTTTCTGGAAACAGAATTGTAATGTTCTAATTTTCAGCCAGCTTCCTTCCATATGGCGTCAAAGCACACAATCAATAATCCTTCTACGGCAAGAAGTCGGGGGAGAGAATTTCATTGGAGCCAAAGTGAGCACTCTAGCCTGGGAGGGCAGCCTTCACAAAGGAACCAAGCCCTCTGGAAAAGGGTGATTTTCAGCACACTTGTAGAGCCCTTCCCAACAAAGAGCCCTACCCCAAGCATGACAGGGCTCCATTCCTTCAAGGCTTCCAAGACATCTCTTGGGACGCATTAGCATGTGGCCAGTGGGCCCCCGTGACGCCAGAGCTATGGAAAGTGAGACTGATCTTCCAAGAACGCTAGGGGCCTAGGAAAGGAGGCATCGACTCTTCTCTTCAACGTCCTCAAGAGATCCTTCTTGACTTTGGATTATGCTTAAGGCAGAAGGACACTGTAGGTCTGATAAGGCCCAAGTGCGGCCTTGTGTTTCCAATCAAGTTTCAAGCTTGAATCAGCATGGCCTCCCCATAGACTTGAATAGATGACAATGTTCTCCTCTCAGTGCTTGTCCCTCTATTCTGGCTTCTTTCCAAGGATTCCTTTCTTATCCCTGGCATCAGAGTCTGTTTGATCTCTTCCAGTTTCTGTGCCCGCTTTCTGTTTGTCAAAGCTGTTTCTGGGTATGTCTCCCTTTAATAGCCCAGCCTAGGCCAATCCTCAGACTGTAACCATGCGGCCATCTTGGGGGACATGTTCACCGTGATGTCATAAAGAACCTCAGAAGGCCAAGTTGTCCTGACAACCTCCAAGCACACAGAGTTTCAGAGCCATCTCAGACCAGTCTGACTCCTCCCCCTTTCCAGGTAGGATAGTCTTCCTTTTTCTGGATTTCTTGTCGGTTTCTAACTTTCTCCTCGAACTTGGAAAGGCCTGCTCCCTTCTCTCTAGACACTGGTCTCTTTCCTGTAAGATTACCCTGGGTGTTATCTCTTATGTCTTGGGTAGATGGCCAAGTGGGTGGACCTTCCCCAGAGAAAGTCCTGGACTCCCTCCCAAGTTGAAGTTGCCCAGGCAATCCTCTGATGCGCAATGATCGTGTCATCTCCTAGCACTCTGCCAATTCCGCCTTGGCAGGTCCCATGTTTTCCTTCCTTCTTCCTTTGGGGAAGTGTACCAGATGCCTTCCTAGATTGGAATATTCTCACGGTTCTTTTTCTGGTGCGTATTGAGAACGGACCCTCACAATTGCTACTCCTTTATGACCTCTGTCCGCACCGTACCATGAAATCTCTATTCCCTAACAGTGCTAATGTGATCTGCACCCGCGCTGTGAAAGAGTGAGGCCCGGGCCACCCAAGCGGAACGTGGGCACTTGCCCGCTCCACCACAGGGCCGGCCCTGACTTGTACTTTTGGACCAACCTGTGGCCTGAACTTGGGAAGATGTGGGCCTGTTTGGATTATTCGTGAAGGGGATTAGTAGGAACATCATGGACGGTAACGTTTTCCGTTGGTTCCTGGGCTTAGCATGGATCAGGTTCTCTTGGTAGGATTCCTCTTCATGTATTTGGAATGGTCTACCTTTCTGTAGCATCAGTCAGGCTTTTGAGGTGATTTTCCATCCTTGGAAGTTCACCTTCTCTAATCTCTTTCAGCCCCCAAAGCTGTATGCCGTCATTCTGGACCCCTTTTTGGATGTTTGATTTTAGGTGGATTTATTGCCATAACCCTGCATTAGAACATCCTATGTCTTTCAGATTTACATCCTCATCGATTTAGACTTCCGTGTAGGTTCCATCCTCTTCACCAGCGTAAGCCGAATCACAGGCCCTCACCACACACTTGTGCCTCATCATCTCTTTCACCCTCCCCCACCGCCCCGCTTTGCCTCTGGGCGCCCCCGATCAAATGTCCAGTGCCACCTGTTGGTTAGTGCTTGTTTTTTCTTCTCCTTGTAAGTGAGATCCTACGGTATTTGACTTTGTCCCTGGGGCTTGTTTCACTTCCCCTAAAACCCTCCCAGCCATTCTGGTGGTCACAAATGGCTGGATTGCATCCTTTGTTCCCGCTGAGTGGTCTGCCATTGTGTGGCTATAGCCCATGTTCCTACTCCATTCGTCCCTTGCTGGGCACCAGGGCGGCTTCCAAGTCTTGGAGAGCGGGAGTAAGGCGGTGGTGAACTCAGCGGTGCACATGTCTTTAGGCGGTAGTGTTTCCGAGTTCTTTGGCTAAACACGCCCCAGAGGAATAGCTGGATCATATGGGACATGGATTCTTAAATTTCGGAGCCAGTTCCATCTCGCTTGGCCTAGTGCCTGCACCGGTTTCCACTTCCAGCAGCAGTGCAGGAGGCTTCCCTTCTCTCCACCTCCTCTCTGACGCTTGTTGTTTCCTGTCTGCCTCCTTATAGCCATTCTGACCACAGTGAGCTGCTATGTCCTTGCGGTTTGGATTTGCCTTGGCCTCAGACTTAATGAGGGTGAACAAGTTTTCATGCACCTGTTGGCCCTCTTTAGATCTTCTTGGGAGAAACCTCCGTGTCCATCTTTGGCCCAGGATTTCATTGGCTTGTTCTTCTTCTTGTGGAGACGTGTGAGTTGATTGTATCTTTGGGCTTTTCACCCCTTGTCCGATGTGTGCTTTGCAAACATCCACTCCCAGTTGTTGTGCTGTCTTTGCATTGAGTCGATGGTTTCCTTGACTGGGCAGAAGCGTCTGCATGTGAGGTGGTCCCGTTTGTTTCTTGTCTCCTTTGCTGCCCTTGCCCAGTCAGACAGGCTTCTTCCAAATAGGCGGCTCAGACAGATGGCAAAGAGCACTCTGCCTAGGTCTTCTCCTACAAGTTTCACGGTTTCAAGTGTGCCATTCAGGGCTTTAATCCATTCCAGGTGGTGCGTGTGCCAGGTGGCACATCATGGTCTACTCTCGTTGTGTTCCATGTGGCTGTGCAGGCTTCCCAGCACCGTTTCTTGGAGAGACTCTCCTTTGTCCACTGTCTCCTCTTGGCTCCCTGGTCGCAAATGGGCTGTCCTTGTATGTTTGAGTTGGGCTCTGGGCTCTCGATTCTGTTGCATGGGTCTGTGTGCCTGTTTTTGGGCCCGGACTGTGCCGTTTCGGTACCTAGCGCTTCGTCCTCTAGGTTGAAATCAGAAAGTGTGATACGTCCTGCTTTGTTCGTTTTCCTGAGGATTCCTTGGCCTATTCAGGGTCTCTTGTTGCTGGCTGGAAACTTTAGGATTCTCTCTTCTATCTCTCTGGCAAATATGGCTGCAACTTTGACTGGGATTGCATGGAATCCAGAGATTCCTTTCTCCGCTAGGGACGTTTCAAGTGTGTTAATTCTTCCATTCCTAGGTCCCGGAATATCCTTCTTTTTCCTTGTGTCGTCTTGAATTTCTTTCCCCAAACGTTTGCTAGTTTTCGGTTGACATAGCTTTCACCTGTTTTGCTAAGGTTCTTCATAGACATCTTCTTCTTCGTACTGGCAAGCTGTGTTTTTTGTTCGTTTGTGTTTGGCTTCCGTTTGTCTTCTCTTTGCAACTTGTAATTGGTTCTGTTTTGGCAGAAGTGCATCGCTGTGCTCACATCTGCTGGCAATGCTCCTGTATTTGCTGTGGAAGTCTGGCCCTACCTAACGTCCCTTCCCATCTGCCTCTGCACCCCCTCGGACGCCTGCCCCAGAATGACTGAAGCAGTGGTGAGGAGGCTCACCCCCAGGATTCCACCCGGCCCACCCCGGGCCACCGACCCAGAAGCTGCGGACCTCACCGCTGCACCACCGGCCGGCCCCTTTCATGTTCCATTGGCAACCTGCAGTTGAGTGCAATGGGGCTTGAATATGCTGCTTGAGCCCAACTCTGGCACTGTGTAGATGAGGCCAGGTTGTTTGTCGGGGCCACTGTGACGTCAGAGGATTGGTCATAGTTGTGCGTCTGCTGTCCCGGCAAACTTCATGGACACAGGGCTTCAGAGCCCGCTTGGAGCAGTCTCGTAACGCACCCTTCCCAGTGAGCCCAGGTTTGACCTTCGTTGCCGTTTTTTGGCTTGTGAATTTCTCTGACTTTCAAACGTTCCAGCACAGTGTGTCTAAAGACTGACATCTTTCATTGTGGATTATTCAGGTGTGATATCTGTTCGCCTTGCATTTTCTGGGACCTTTTTTTCTTTTCCACAGTATACTCGTCATGGTCTTTCTCAGCTATCTCCCTTAGATGTGCTCATCAGTCCGTTCTCCTTCAGTCCAAGTGATTAATTTTGTATTTCTTGAATCACCGTATGTTCTCTAGGCCGAGGTGTGAGTGCTTTCGTGATTCTTGGCTGCTGTCTTTGAATTTGCACCGGTCACTTGTAGGACTCTTTGCTATCCTAGCCTAGGTCAAGCGAAGCACTGACAACCCGTGTTCATCTTTCTTGGTTTGACATCCTGAGATCAGAAACTCCAAATTCGAGGTGGTCCTGGCAACCCCCTTCATGGACATAATGTTTTTCTGAGACAAATTAGACAAATCTGATGAATTCCTCGCTCCAGGAAAGATATTTTTCTTTCTCTTTTGTGGAGTCGGGAAGTTTCGAACTTGACCCCTGACCCTTGCACATTGCCCTAGATTCCATCTAGATAAGGGCTGACTTTATTTCTATAGGCTGTGCCATTTGTTTGACCTACATCCTCAGCCCTGGCATGTTTATTTTTCTGGAAACAGAATTGTAATGTTCTAATTTTCAGCCAGCTTCCTTCCATATGGCGTCAAAGCACACAATCAATAATCCTTCTACGGCAAGAAGTCGGGGGAGAGAATTTCATTGGAGCCAAAGTGAGCACTCTAGCCTGGGAGGGCAGCCTTCACAAAGGAACCAAGCCCTCTGGAAAAGGGTGATTTTCAGCACACTTGTAGAGCCCTTCCCAACAAAGAGCCCTACCCCAAGCATGACAGGGCTCCATTCCTTCAAGGCTTCCAAGACATCTCTTGGGACGCATTAGCATGTGGCCAGTGGGCCCCCGTGACGCCAGAGCTATGGAAAGTGAGACTGATCTTCCAAGAACGCTAGGGGCCTAGGAAAGGAGGCATCGACTCTTCTCTTCAACGTCCTCAAGAGATCCTTCTTGACTTTGGATTATGCTTAAGGCAGAAGGACACTGTAGGTCTGATAAGGCCCAAGTGCGGCCTTGTGTTTCCAATCAAGTTTCAAGCTTGAATCAGCATGGCCTCCCCATAGACTTGAATAGATGACAATGTTCTCCTCTCAGTGCTTGTCCCTCTATTCTGGCTTCTTTCCAAGGATTCCTTTCTTATCCCTGGCATCAGAGTCTGTTTGATCTCTTCCAGTTTCTGTGCCCGCTTTCTGTTTGTCAAAGCTGTTTCTGGGTATGTCTCCCTTTAATAGCCCAG
Source organism: Equus asinus (assembly GCF_041296235.1). NCBI lineage: Eukaryota > Metazoa > Chordata > Mammalia > Perissodactyla > Equidae > Equus > Equus asinus. The sequence continues at coordinate 82,939,378 of NC_091820.1, read as the reverse complement.
CCTAGGCCAATCCTCAGACTGTAACCATGCGGCCATCTTGGGGGACATGTTCACCGTGATGTCATAAAGAACCTCAGAAGGCCAAGTTGTCCTGACAACCTCCAAGCACACAGAGTTTCAGAGCCATCTCAGACCAGTCTGACTCCTCCCCCTTTCCAGGTAGGATAGTCTTCCTTTTTCTGGATTTCTTGTCGGTTTCTAACTTTCTCCTCGAACTTGGAAAGGCCTGCTCCCTTCTCTCTAGACACTGGTCTCTTTCCTGTAAGATTACCCTGGGTGTTATCTCTTATGTCGTGGGTAGATGGCCAAGTGGGTGGACCTTCCCCAGAGAAAGTCCTGGACTCCCTCCCAAGTTGAAGTTGCCCAGGCAATCCTCTGATGCGCAATGATCGTGTCATCTCCTAGCACTCTGCCAATTCCGCCTTGGCAGGTCCCATGTTTTCCTTCCTTCTTCCTTTGGGGAAGTGTACCAGATGCCTTCCTAGATTGGAATATTCTCACGGTTCTTTTTCTGGTGCGTATTGAGAACGGACCCTCACAATTGCTACTCCTTTATGACCTCTGTCCGCACCGTACCATGAAATCTCTATTCCCTAACAGTGCTAATGTGATCTGCACCCGCGCTGTGAAAGAGTGAGGCCCGGGCCACCCAAGCGGAACGTGGGCACTTGCCCGCTCCACCACAGGGCCGGCCCTGACTTGTACTTTTGGACCAACCTGTGGCCTGAACTTGGGAAGATGTGGGCCTGTTTGGATTATTCGTGAAGGGGATTAGTAGGAACATCATGGACGGTAACGTTTTCCGTTGGTTCCTGGGCTTAGCATGGATCAGGTTCTCTTGGTAGGATTCCTCTTCATGTATTTGGAATGGTCTACCTTTCTGTAGCATCAGTCAGGCTTTTGAGGTGATTTTCCATCCTTGGAAGTTCACCTTCTCTAATCTCTTTCAGCCCCCAAAGCTGTATGCCGTCATTCTGGACCCCTTTTTGGATGTTTGATTTTAGGTGGATTTATTGCCATAACCCTGCATTAGAACATCCTATGTCTTTCAGATTTACATCCTCATCGATTTAGACTTCCGTGTAGGTTCCATCCTCTTCACCAGCGTAAGCCGAATCACAGGCCCTCACCACACACTTGTGCCTCATCATCTCTTTCACCCTCCCCCACCGCCCCGCTTTGCCTCTGGGCGCCCCCGATCAAATGTCCAGTGCCACCTGTTGGTTAGTGCTTGTTTTTTCTTCTCCTTGTAAGTGAGATCCTACGGTATTTGACTTTGTCCCTGGGGCTTGTTTCACTTCCCCTAAAACCCTCCCAGCCATTCTGGTGGTCACAAATGGCTGGATTGCATCCTTTGTTCCCGCTGAGTGGTCTGCCATTGTGTGGCTATAGCCCATGTTCCTACTCCATTCGTCCCTTGCTGGGCACCAGGGCGGCTTCCAAGTCTTGGAGAGCGGGAGTAAGGCGGTGGTGAACTCAGCGGTGCACATGTCTTTAGGCGGTAGTGTTTCCGAGTTCTTTGGCTAAACGCGCCCCAGAGGAATAGCTGGATCATATGGGACATGGATTCTTAAATTTCGGAGCCAGTTCCATCTCGCTTGGCCTAGTGCCTGCACCGGTTTCCACTGCCAGCAGCAGTGCAGGAGGCTTCCCTTCTCTCCACCTCCTCTCTGACGCTTGTTGTTTCCTGTCTGCCTCCTTATAGCCATTCTGACCACAGTGAGCTGCTATGTCCTTGCGGTTTGGATTTGCCTTGGCCTCAGACTTAATGAGGGTGAACAAGTTTTCATGCACCTGTTGGCCCTCTTTAGATCTTCTTGGGAGAAACCTCCGTGTCCATCTTTGGCCCAGGATTTCATTGGCTTGTTCTTCTTCTTGTGGAGACGTGTGAGTTGATTGTATCTTTGGGCTTTTCACCCCTTGTCCGATGTGTGCTTTGCAAACATCCACTCCCAGTTGTTGTGCTGTCTTTGCATTGAGTCGATGGTTTCCTTGACTGGGCAGAAGCGTCTGCATGTGAGGTGGTCCCGTTTGTTTCTTGTCTCCTTTGCTGCCCTTGCCCAGTCAGACAGGCTTCTTCCAAATAGGCGGCTCAGACAGATGGCAAAGAGCACTCTGCCTAGGTCTTCTCCTACAAGTTTCACGGTTTCAAGTGTGCCATTCAGGGCTTTAATCCATTCCAGGTGGTGCGTGTGCCAGGTGGCACATCATGGTCTACTCTCGTTGTGTTCCATGTGGCTGTGCAGGCTTCCCAGCACCGTTTCTTGGAGAGACTCTCCTTTGTCCACTGTCTCCTCTTGGCTCCCTGGTCGCAAATGGGCTGTCCTTGTATGTTTGAGTTGGGCTCTGGGCTCTCGATTCTGTTGCATGGGTCTGTGTGCCTGTTTTTGGGCCCGGACTGTGCCGTTTCGGTACCTAGCGCTTCGTCCTCTAGGTTGAAATCAGAAAGTGTGATACGTCCTGCTTTGTTCGTTTTCCTGAGGATTCCTTGGCCTATTCAGGGTCTCTTGTTGCTGGCTGGAAACTTTAGGATTCTCTCTTCTATCTCTCTGGCAAATATGGCTGCAACTTTGACTGGGATTGCATGGAATCCAGAGATTCCTTTCTCCGCTAGGGACGTTTCAAGTGTGTTAATTCTTCCATTCCTAGGTCCCGGAATATCCTTCTTTTTCCTTGTGTCGTCTTGAATTTCTTTCCCCAAACGTTTGCTAGTTTTCGGTTGACATAGCTTTCACCTGTTTTGCTAAGGTTCTTCATAGACATCTTCTTCTTCGTACTGGCAAGCTGTGTTTTTTGTTCGTTTGTGTTTGGCTTCCGTTTGTCTACTCTTTGCAACTTGTAATTGGTTCTGTTTTGGCAGAAGTGCATCGCTGTGCTCACATCTGCTGGCAATGCTCCTGTATTTGCTGTGGAAGTCTGGCCCTACCTAACGTCCCTTCCCATCTGCCTCTGCACCCCCTCGGACGCCTGCCCCAGAATGACTGAAGCAGTGGTGAGGAGGCTCACCCCCAGGATTCCACCCGGCCCACCCCGGGCCACCGACCCAGAAGCTGCGGACCTCACCGCTGCACCACCGGCCGGCCCCTTTCATGTTCCATTGGCAACCTGCAGTTGAGTGCAATGGGGCTTGAATATGCTGCTTGAGCCCAACTCTGGCACTGTGTAGATGAGGCCAGGTTGTTTGTCGGGGCCACTGTGACGTCAGAGGATTGGTCATAGTTGTGCGTCTGCTGTCCCGGCAAACTTCATGGACACACGGCTTCAGAGCCCGCTTGGAGCAGTCTCGTAACGCACCCTTCCCAGTGAGCCCAGGTTTGACCTTCGTTGCCGTTTTTTGGCTTGTGAATTTCTCTGACTTTCAAACGTTCCAGCACAGTGTGTCTAAAGACTGACATCTTTCATTGTGGATTATTCAGGTGTGATATCTGTTCGCCTTGCATTTTCTGGGACCTTTTTTTCTTTTCCACAGTATACTCGTCATGGTCTTTCTCAGCTATCTCCCTTAGATGTGCTCATCAGTCCGTTCTCCTTCAGTCCAAGTGATTAATTTTGTATTTCTTGAATCACCGTATGTTCTCTAGGCCGAGGTGTGAGTGCTTTCGTGATTCTTGGCTGCTGTCTTTGAATTTGCACCGGTCACTTGTAGGACTCTTTGCTATCCTAGCCTAGGTCAAGCGAAGCACTGACAACCCGTGTTCATCTTTCTTGGTTTGACATCCTGAGATCAGAAACTCCAAATTCGAGGTGGTCCTGGCAACCCCCTTCATGGACATAATGTTTTTCTGAGACAAATTAGACAAATCTGATGAATTCCTCGCTCCAGGAAAGATATTTTTCTTTCTCTTTTGTGGAGTCGGGAAGTTTCGAACTTGACCCCTGACCCTTGCACATTGCCCTAGATTCCATCTAGATAAGGGCTGACTTTATTTCTATAGGCTGTGCCATTTGTTTGACCTACATCCTCAGCCCTGGCATGTTTATTTTTCTGGAAACAGAATTGTAATGTTCTAATTTTCAGCCAGCTTCCTTCCATATGGCGTCAAAGCACACAATCAATAATCCTTCTACGGCAAGAAGTCGGGGGAGAGAATTTCATTGGAGCCAAAGTGAGCACTCTAGCCTGGGAGGGCAGCCTTCACAAAGGAACCAAGCCCTCTGGAAAAGGGTGATTTTCAGCACACTTGTAGAGCCCTTCCCAACAAAGAGACCTACCCCAAGCATGACAGGGCTCCATTCCTTCAAGGCTTCCAAGACATCTCTTGGGACGCATTAGCATGTGGCCAGTGGGCCCCCGTGACGCCAGAGCTATGGAAAGTGAGACTGATCTTCCAAGAACGCTAGGGGCCTAGGAAAGGAGGCATCGACTCTTCTCTTCAACGTCCTCAAGAGATCCTTCTTGACTTTGGATTATGCTTAAGGCAGAAGGACACTGTAGGTCTGATAAGGCCCAAGTGCGGCCTCGTGTTTCCAATCAAGTTTCAAGCTTGAATCAGCATGGCCTCCCCATAGACTTGAATAGATGACAATGTTCTCCTCTCAGTGCTTGTCCCTCTATTCTGGCTTCTTGCCAAGGATTCCTTTCTTATCCCTGGCATCAGAGTCTGTTTGATCTCTTCCAGTTTCTGTGCCCGCTTTCTGTTTGTCAAAGCTGTTTCTGGGTATGTCTCCCTTTAATAGCCCAGCCTAGGCCAATCCTCAGACTGTAACCATGCGGCCATCTTGGGGGACATGTTCACCGTGATGTCATAAAGAACCTCAGAAGGCCAATTTGTCCTGACAACCTCCAAGCACACAGAGTTTCAGAGCCATCTCAGACCAGTCTGACTCCTCCCCCTTTCCAGGTAGGATAGTTTTCCTTTTTCTGGATTTCTTGTCGGTTTCTAACTTTCTCCTCGAACTTGGAAAGGCCTGCTCCCTTCTCTCTAGACACTGGTCTCTTTCCTGTAAGATTACCCTGGGTGTTATCTCTTATGTCTTGGGTAGATGGCCAAGTGGGTGGACCTTCCCCAGAGAAAGTCCTGGACTCCCTCCCAAGTTGAAGTTGCCCAGGCAATCCTCTGATGCGCAATGATCGTGTCATCTCCTAGCACTCTGCCAATTCCGCCTTGGCAGGTCCCATGTTTTCCTTCCTTCTTCCTTTGGGGAAGTGTACCAGATGCCTTCCTAGATTGGAATATTCTCACGGTTCTTTTTCTGGTGCGTATTGAGAACGGACCCTCACAATTGCTACTCCTTTATGACCTCTGTCCGCACCGTACCATGAAATCTCTATTCCCTAACAGTGCTAATGTGATCTGCACCCACGCTGTGAAAGAGTGAGGCCCGGGCCACCCAAGCGGAACGTGGGCACTTGCCCGCTCCACCACAGGGCCGGCCCTGACTTGTACTTTTGGACCAACCTGTGGCCTGAACTTGGGAAGATGTGGGCCTGTTTGGATTATTCGTGAAGGGGATTAGTAGGAAGATCATGGACGGTAACGTTTTCCGTTGGTTCCTGGGCTTAGCACGGATCAGGTTCTCTTGGTAGGATTCCTCTTCATGTATTTGGAATGGTCTACCTTTCTGTAGCATCAGTCAGGCTTTTGAGGTGATTTTCCATCCTTGGAAGTTCACCTTCTCTAATCTCTTTCAGCCCCCAAAGCTGTATGCCGTCATTCTGGACCCCTTTTTGGATGTTTGATTTTAGGTGGATTTATTGCCATAACCCTGCATTAGAACATCCTATGTCTTTCAGATTTACATCCTCATCGATTTAGACTTCCGTGTAGGTTCCATCCTCTTCACCAGCGTAAGCCGAATCACAGGCCCTCACCACACACTTGTGCCTCATCATCTCTTTCACCCTCCCCCACCGCCCCGCTTTGCCTCTGGGCGCCCCCGATCAAATGTCCAGTGCCACCTGTTGGTTAGTGCTTGTTTTTTCTTCTCCTTGTAAGTGAGATCCTACGGTATTTGACTTTGTCCCTGGGGCTTGTTTCACTTCCCCTAAAACCCTCCCAGCCATTCTGGTGGTCACAAATGGCTGGATTGCATCCTTTGTTCCCGCTGAGTGGTCTGCCATTGTGTGGCTATAGCCCATGTTCCTACTCCATTCGTCCCTTGCTGGGCACCAGGGCGGCTTCCAAGTCTTGGAGAGCGGGAGTAAGGCTGTGGTGAACTCAGCGGTGCACATGTCTTTAGGCGGTAGTGTTTCCGAGTTCTTTGGCTAAACGCGCCCCAGAGGAATAGCTGGATCATATGGGACATGGATTCTTAAATTTCGGAGCCAGTTCCATCTCGCTTGGCCTAGTGCCTGCACCGGTTTCCACTGCCAGCAGCAGTGCAGGAGGCTTCCCTTCTCTCCACCTCCTCTCTGACGCTTGTTGTTTCCTGTCTGCCTCCTTATAGCCATTCTGACCACAGTGAGCTGCTATGTCATTGCGGTTTGGATTTGCCTTGGCCTCAGACTTAATGAGGGTGAACAAGTTTTCATGCACCTGTTGGCCCTCTTTAGATCTTCTTGGGAGAAACCTCCGTGTCCATCTTTGGCCCAGGATTTCATTGGCTTGTTCTTCTTCTTGTGGAGACGTGTGAGTTGATTGTATCTTTGGGCTTTTCACCCCTTGTCCGATGTGTGCTTTGCAAACATCCACTCCCAGTTGTTGTGCTGTCTTTGCATTGAGTCGATGGTTTCCTTGACTGGGCAGAAGCGTCTGCATGTGAGGTGGTCCCGTTTGTTTCTTGTCTCCTTTGCTGCCCTTGCCCAGTCAGACAGGCTTCTTCCAAATAGGCGGCTCAGACAGATGGCAAAGAGCACTCTGCCTAGGTCTTCTCCTACAAGTTTCACGGTTTCAAGTGTGCCATTCAGGGCTTTAATCCATTCCAGGTGGTGCGTGTGCCAGGTGGCACATCATGGTCTACTCTCGTTGTGTTCCATGTGGCTGTGCAGGCTTCCCAGCACCGTTTCTTGGAGAGACTCTCCTTTGTCCACTGTCTCCTCTTGGCTCCCTGGTCGCAAATGGGCTGTCCTTGTATGTTTGAGTTGGGCTCTGGGCTCTCGATTCTGTTGCATGGGTCTGTGTGCCTGTTTTTGGGCCCGGACTGTGCCGTTTCGGTACCTAGCGCTTCGTCCTCTAGGTTGAAATCAGAAAGTGTGATACGTCCTGCTTTGTTCGTTTTCCTGAGGATTCCTTGGCCTATTCAGGGTCTCTTGTTGCTGGCTGGAAACTTTAGGATTCTCTCTTCTATCTCTCTGGCAAATATGGCTGCAACTTTGACTGGGATTGCATGGAATCCAGAGATTCCTTTCTCCGCTAGGGACGTTTCAAGTGTGTTAATTCTTCCATTCCTAGGTCCCGGAATATCCTTCTTTTTCCTTGTGTCGTCTTGAATTTCTTTCCCCAAACGTTTGCTAGTTTTCGGTTGACATAGCTTTCACCTGTTTTGCTAAGGTTCTTCATAGACATCTTCTTCTTCGTACTGGCAAGCTGTGTTTTTTGTTCGTTTGTGTTTGGCTTCCGTTTGTCTTCTCTTTGCAACTTGTAATTGGTTCTGTTTTGGCAGAAGTGCATCGCTGTGCTCACATCTGCTGGCAATGCTCCTGTATTTGCTGTGGAAGTCTGGCCCTACCTAACGTCCCTTCCCATCTGCCTCTGCACCCCCTCGGACGCCTGCCCCAGAATGACTGAAGCAGTGGTGAGGAGGCTCACCCCCAGGATTCCACCCGGCCCACCCCGGGCCACCGACCCAGAAGCTGCGGACCTCACCGCTGCACCACCGGCCGGCCCCTTTCATGTTCCATTGGCAACCTGCAGTTGAGTGCAATGGGGCTTGAATATGCTGCTTGAGCCCAACTCTGGCACTGTGTAGATGAGGCCAGTTTGTTTGTCGGGGCCACTGTGACGTCAGAGGATTGGTCATAGTTGTGCGTTTGCTGTCCCGGCAAACTTCATGGACACAGGGCTTCAGAGCCCGCTTGGAGCAGTCTCGTAACGCACCCTTCCCAGTGAGCCCAGGTTTGACCTTCGTTGCCGTTTTTTGGCTTGTGAATTTCTCTGACTTTCAAACGTTCCAGCACAGTGTGTCTAAAGACTGACATCTTTCATTGTGGATTATTCAGGTGTGATATCTGTTCGCCTTGCATTTTCTGGGACCTTTTTTTCTTTTCCACAGTATACTCGTCATGGTCTTTCTCAGCTATCTCCCTTAGATGTGCTCATCAGTCCGTTCTCCTTCAGTCCAAGTGATTAATTTTGTATTTCTTGAATCACCGTATGTTCTCTAGGCCGAGGTGTGAGTGCTTTCGTGATTCTTGGCTGCTGTCTTTGAATTTGCACCGGTCACTTGTAGGACTCTTTGCTATCCTAGCCTAGGTCAAGCGAAGCACTGACAACCCGTGGTCATCTTTCTTGGTTTGACATCCTGAGATCAGAAACTCCAAATTCGAGGTGGTCCTGGCAACCCCCTTCATGGACATAATGTTTTTCTGAGACAAATTAGACAAATCTGATGAATTCCTCGCTCCAGGAAAGATATTTTTCTTTCTCTTTTGTGGAGTCGGGAAGTTTCGAACTTGACCCCTGACCCTTGCACATTGCCCTAGATTCCATCTAGATAAGGGCTGACTTTATTTCTATAGGCTGTGCCATTTGTTTGACCTACATCCTCAGCCCTGGCATGTTTATTTTTCTGGAAACAGAATTGTAATGTTCTAATTTTCAGCCAGCTTCCTTCCATATGGCGTCAAAGCACACAATCAATAATCCTTCTACGGCAAGAAGTCGGGGGAGAGAATTTCATTGGAGCCAAAGTGAGCACTCTAGCCTGGGAGGGCAGCCTTCACAAAGGAACCAAGCCCTCTGGAAAAGGGTGATTTTCAGCACACTTGTAGAGCCCTTCCCAACAAAGAGACCTACCCCAAGCATGACAGGGCTCCATTCCTTCAAGGCTTCCAAGACATCTCTTGGGACGCATTAGCATGTGGCCAGTGGGCCCCCGTGACGCCAGAGCTATGGAAAGTGAGACTGATCTTCCAAGAACGCTAGGGGCCTAGGAAAGGAGGCATCGACTCTTCTCTTCAACGTCCTCAAGAGATCCTTCTTGACTTTGGATTATGCTTAAGGCAGAAGGACACTGTAGGTCTGATAAGGCCCAAGTGCGGCCTCGTGTTTCCAATCAAGTTTCAAGCTTGAATCAGCATGGCCTCCCCATAGACTTGAATAGATGACAATGTTCTCCTCTCAGTGCTTGTCCCTCTATTCTGGCTTCTTGCCAAGGATTCCTTTCTTATCCCTGGCATCAGAGTCTGTTTGATCTCTTCCAGTTTCTGTGCCCGCTTTCTGTTTGTCAAAGCTGTTTCTGGGTATGTCTCCCTTTAATAGCCCAGCCTAGGCCAATCCTCAGACTGTAACCATGCGGCCATCTTGGGGGACATGTTCACCGTGATGTCATAAAGAACCTCAGAAGGCCAAGTTGTCCTGACAACCTCCAAGCACACAGAGTTTCAGAGCCATCTCAGACCAGTCTGACTCCTCCCCCTTTCCAGGTAGGATAGTTTTCCTTTTTCTGGATTTCTTGTCGGTTTCTAACTTTCTCCTCGAACTTGGAAAGGCCTGCTCCCTTCTCTCTAGACACTGGTCTCTTTCCTGTAAGATTACCCTGGGTGTTATCTCTTATGTCTTGGGTAGATGGCCAAGTGGGTGGACCTTCCCCAGAGAAAGTCCTGGACTCCCTCCCAAGTTGAAGTTGCCCAGGCAATCCTCTGATGCGCAATGATCGTGTCATCTCCTAGCACTCTGCCAATTCCGCCTTGGCAGGTCCCATGTTTTCCTTCCTTCTTCCTTTGGGGAAGTGTACCAGATGCCTTCCTAGATTGGAATATTCTCACGGTTCTTTTTCTGGTGCGTATTGAGAACGGACCCTCACAATTGCTACTCCTTTATGACCTCTGTCTGCACCGTACCATGAAATCTCTATTCCCTAACAGTGCTAATGTGATCTGCACCCACGCTGTGAAAGAGTGAGGCCCGGGCCACCCAAGCGGAACGTGGGCACTTGCCCGCTCCACCACAGGGCCGGCCCTGACTTGTACTTTTGGACCAACCTGTGGCCTGAACTTGGGAAGATGTGGGCCTGTTTGGATTATTCGTGAAGGGGATTAGTAGGAAGATCATGGACGGTAACGTTTTCCGTTGGTTCCTGGGCTTAGCACGGATCAGGTTCTCTTGGTAGGATTCCTCTTCATGTATTTGGAATGGTCTACCTTTCTGTAGCATCAGTCAGGCTTTTGAGGTGATTTTCCATCCTTGGAAGTTCACCTTCTCTAATCTCTTTCAGCCCCCAAAGCTGTATGCCGTCATTCTGGACCCCTTTTTGGATGTTTGATTTTAGGTGGATTTATTGCCATAACCCTGCATTAGAACATCCTATGTCTTTCAGATTTACATCCTCATCGATTTAGACTTCCGTGTAGGTTCCATCCTCTTCACCAGCGTAAGCCGAATCACAGGCCCTCACCACACACTTGTGCCTCATCATCTCTTTCACCCTCCCCCACCGCCCCGCTTTGCCTCTGGGCGCCCCCGATCAAATGTCCAGTGCCACCTGTTGGTTAGTGCTTGTTTTTTCTTCTCCTTGTAAGTGAGATCCTACGGTATTTGACTTTGTCCCTGGGGCTTGTTTCACTTCCCCTAAAACCCTCCCAGCCATTCTGGTGGTCACAAATGGCTGGATTGCATCCTTTGTTCCCGCTGAGTGGTCTGCCATTGTGTGGCTATAGCCCATGTTCCTACTCCATTCGTCCCTTGCTGGGCACCAGGGCGGCTTCCAAGTCTTGGAGAGCGGGAGTAAGGCTGTGGTGAACTCAGCGGTGCACATGTCTTTAGGCGGTAGTGTTTCCGAGTTCTTTGGCTAAACGCGCCCCAGAGGAATAGCTGGATCATATGGGACATGGATTCTTAAATTTCGGAGCCAGTTCCATCTCGCTTGGCCTAGTGCCTGCACCGGTTTCCACTGCCAGCAGCAGTGCAGGAGGCTTCCCTTCTCTCCACCTCCTCTCTGACGCTTGTTGTTTCCTGTCTGCCTCCTTATAGCCATTCTGACCACAGTGAGCTGCTATGTCATTGCGGTTTGGATTTGCCTTGGCCTCAGACTTAATGAGGGTGAACAAGTTTTCATGCACCTGTTGGCCCTCTTTAGATCTTCTTGGGAGAAACCTCCGTGTCCATCTTTGGCCCAGGATTTCATTGGCTTGTTCTTCTTCTTGTGGAGACGTGTGAGTTGATTGTATCTTTGGGCTTTTCACCCCTTGTCCGATGTGTGCTTTGCAAACATCCACTCCCAGTTGTTGTGCTGTCTTTGCATTGAGTCGATGGTTTCCTTGACTGGGCAGAAGCGTCTGCATGTGAGGTGGTCCCGTTTGTTTCTTGTCTCCTTTGCTGCCCTTGCCCAGTCAGACAGGCTTCTTCCAAATAGGCGGCTCAGACAGATGGCAAAGAGCACTCTGCCTAGGTCTTCTCCTACAAGTTTCACGGTTTCAAGTGTGCCATTCAGGGCTTTAATCCATTCCAGGTGGTGCGTGTGCCAGGTGGCACATCATGGTCTACTCTCGTTGTGTTCCATGTGGCTGTGCAGGCTTCCCAGCACCGTTTCTTGGAGAGACTCTCCTTTGTCCACTGTCTCCTCTTGGCTCCCTGGTCGCAAATGGGCTGTCCTTGTATGTTTGAGTTGGGCTCTGGGCTCTCGATTCTGTTGCATGGGTCTGTGTGCCTGTTTTTGGGCCCGGACTGTGCCGTTTCGGTACCTAGCGCTTCGTCCTCTAGGTTGAAATCAGAAAGTGTGATACGTCCTGCTTTGTTCGTTTTCCTGAGGATTCCTTGGCCTATTCAGGGTCTCTTGTTGCTGGCTGGAAACTTTAGGATTCTCTCTTCTATCTCTCTGGCAAATATGGCTGCAACTTTGACTGGGATTGCATGGAATCCAGAGATTCCTTTCTCCGCTAGGGACGTTTCAAGTGTGTTAATTCTTCCATTCCTAGGTCCCGGAATATCCTTCTTTTTCCTTGTGTCGTCTTGAATTTCTTTCCCCAAACGTTTGCTAGTTTTCGGTTGACATAGCTTTCACCTGTTTTGCTAAGGTTCTTCATAGACATCTTCTTCTTCGTACTGGCAAGCTGTGTTTTTTGTTCGTTTGTGTTTGGCTTCCGTTTGTCTTCTCTTTGCAACTTGTAATTGGTTCTGTTTTGGCAGAAGTGCATCGCTGTGCTCACATCTGCTGGCAATGCTCCTGTATTTGCTGTGGAAGTCTGGCCCTACCTAACGTCCCATCCCATCTGCCTCTGCACCCCCTCGGACGCCTGCCCCAGAATGACTGAAGCAGTGGTGAGGAGGCTCACCCCCAGGATTCCACCCGGCCCACCCCGGGCCACCGACCCAGAAGCTGCGGACCTCACCGCTGCACCACCGGCCGGCCCCTTTCATGTTCCATTGGCAACCTGCAGTTGAGTGCAATGGGGCTTGAATATGCTGCTTGAGCCCAACTCTGGCACTGTGTAGATGAGGCCAGGTTGTTTGTCGGGGCCACTGTGACGTCAGAGGATTGGTCATAGTTGTGCGTCTGCTGTCCCGGCAAACTTCATGGACACAGGGCTTCAGAGCCCGCTTGGAGCAGTCTCGTAACGCACCCTTCCCAGTGAGCCCAGGTTTGACCTTCGTTGCCGTTTTTTGGCTTGTGAATTTCTCTGACTTTCAAACGTTCCAGCACAGTGTGTCTAAAGACTGACATCTTTCATTGTGGATTATTCAGGTGTGATATCTGTTCGCCTTGCATTTTCTGGGACCTTTTTTTCTTTTCCACAGTATACTCGTCATGGTCTTTCTCAGCTATCTCCCTTAGATGTGCTCATCAGTCCGTTCTCCTTCAGTCCAAGTGATTAATTTTGTATTTCTTGAATCACCGTATGTTCTCTAGGCCGAGGTGTGAGTGCTTTCGTGATTCTTGGCTGCTGTCTTTGAATTTGCACCGGTCACTTGTAGGACTCTTTGCTATCCTAGCCTAGGTCAAGCGAAGCACTGACAACCCGTGGTCATCTTTCTTGGTTTGACATCCTGAGATCAGAAACTCCAAATTCGAGGTGGTCCTGGCAACCCCCTTCATGGACATAATGTTTTTCTGAGACAAATTAGACAAATCTGATGAATTCCTCGCTCCAGGAAAGATATTTTTCTTTCTCTTTTGTGGAGTCGGGAAGTTTCGAACTTGACCCCTGACCCTTGCACATTGCCCTAGATTCCATCTAGATAAGGGCTGACTTTATTTCTATAGGCTGTGCCATTTGTTTGACCTACATCCTCAGCCCTGGCATGTTTATTTTTCTGGAAACAGAATTGTAATGTTCTAATTTTCAGCCAGCTTCCTTCCATATGGCGTCAAAGCACACAATCAATAATCCTTCTACGGCAAGAAGTCGGGGGAGAGAATTTCATTGGAGCCAAAGTGAGCACTCTAGCCTGGGAGGGCAGCCTTCACAAAGGAACCAAGCCCTCTGGAAAAGGGTGATTTTCAGCACACTTGTAGAGCCCTTCCCAACAAAGAGACCTACCCCAAGCATGACAGGGCTCCATTCCTTCAAGGCTTCCAAGACATCTCTTGGGACGCATTAGCATGTGGCCAGTGGGCCCCCGTGACGCCAGAGCTATGGAAAGTGAGACTGATCTTCCAAGAACGCTAGGGGCCTAGGAAAGGAGGCATCGACTCTTCTCTTCAACGTCCTCAAGAGATCCTTCTTGACTTTGGATTATGCTTAAGGCAGAAGGACACTGTAGGTCTGATAAGGCCCAAGTGCGGCCTCGTGTTTCCAATCAAGTTTCAAGCTTGAATCAGCATGGCCTCCCCATAGACTTGAATAGATGACAATGTTCTCCTCTCAGTGCTTGTCCCTCTATTCTGGCTTCTTGCCAAGGATTCCTTTCTTATCCCTGGCATCAGAGTCTGTTTGATCTCTTCCAGTTTCTGTGCCCGCTTTCTGTTTGTCAAAGCTGTTTCTGGGTATGTCTCCCTTTAATAGCCCAGCCTAGGCCAATCCTCAGACTGTAACCATGCGGCCATCTTGGGGGACATGTTCACCGTGATGTCATAAAGAACCTCAGAAGGCCAAGTTGTCCTGACAACCTCCAAGCACACAGAGTTTCAGAGCCATCTCAGACCAGTCTGACTCCTCCCCCTTTCCAGGTAGGATAGTTTTCCTTTTTCTGGATTTCTTGTCGGTTTCTAACTTTCTCCTCGAACTTGGAAAGGCCTGCTCCCTTCTCTCTAGACACTGGTCTCTTTCCTGTAAGATTACCCTGGGTGTTATCTCTTATGTCTTGGGTAGATGGCCAAGTGGGTGGACCTTCCCCAGAGAAAGTCCTGGACTCCCTCCCAAGTTGAAGTTGCCCAGGCAATCCTCTGATGCGCAATGATCGTGTCATCTCCTAGCACTCTGCCAATTCCGCCTTGGCAGGTCCCATGTTTTCCTTCCTTCTTCCTTTGGGGAAGTGTACCAGATGCCTTCCTAGATTGGAATATTCTCACGGTTCTTTTTCTGGTGCGTATTGAGAACGGACCCTCACAATTGCTACTCCTTTATGACCTCTGTCTGCACCGTACCATGAAATCTCTATTCCCTAACAGTGCTAATGTGATCTGCACCCACGCTGTGAAAGAGTGAGGCCCGGGCCACCCAAGCGGAACGTGGGCACTTGCCCGCTCCACCACAGGGCCGGCCCTGACTTGTACTTTTGGACCAACCTGTGGCCTGAACTTGGGAAGATGTGGGCCTGTTTGGATTATTCGTGAAGGGGATTAGTAGGAAGATCATGGACGGTAACGTTTTCCGTTGGTTCCTGGGCTTAGCACGGATCAGGTTCTCTTGGTAGGATTCCTCTTCATGTATTTGGAATGGTCTACCTTTCTGTAGCATCAGTCAGGCTTTTGAGGTGATTTTCCATCCTTGGAAGTTCACCTTCTCTAATCTCTTTCAGCCCCCAAAGCTGTATGCCGTCATTCTGGACCCCTTTTTGGATGTTTGATTTTAGGTGGATTTATTGCCATAACCCTGCATTAGAACATCCTATGTCTTTCAGATTTACATCCTCATCGATTTAGACTTCCGTGTAGGTTCCATCCTCTTCACCAGCGTAAGCCGAATCACAGGCCCTCACCACACACTTGTGCCTCATCATCTCTTTCACCCTCCCCCACCGCCCCGCTTTGCCTCTGGGCGCCCCCGATCAAATGTCCAGTGCCACCTGTTGGTTAGTGCTTGTTTTTTCTTCTCCTTGTAAGTGAGATCCTACGGTATTTGACTTTGTCCCTGGGGCTTGTTTCACTTCCCCTAAAACCCTCCCAGCCATTCTGGTGGTCACAAATGGCTGGATTGCATCCTTTGTTCCCGCTGAGTGGTCTGCCATTGTGTGGCTATAGCCCATGTTCCTACTCCATTCGTCCCTTGCTGGGCACCAGGGCGGCTTCCAAGTCTTGGAGAGCGGGAGTAAGGCTGTGGTGAACTCAGCGGTGCACATGTCTTTAGGCGGTAGTGTTTCCGAGTTCTTTGGCTAAACGCGCCCCAGAGGAATAGCTGGATCATATGGGACATGGATTCTTAAATTTCGGAGCCAGTTCCATCTCGCTTGGCCTAGTGCCTGCACCGGTTTCCACTGCCAGCAGCAGTGCAGGAGGCTTCCCTTCTCTCCACCTCCTCTCTGACGCTTGTTGTTTCCTGTCTGCCTCCTTATAGCCATTCTGACCACAGTGAGCTGCTATGTCATTGCGGTTTGGATTTGCCTTGGCCTCAGACTTAATGAGGGTGAACAAGTTTTCATGCACCTGTTGGCCCTCTTTAGATCTTCTTGGGAGAAACCTCCGTGTCCATCTTTGGCCCAGGATTTCATTGGCTTGTTCTTCTTCTTGTGGAGACGTGTGAGTTGATTGTATCTTTGGGCTTTTCACCCCTTGTCCGATGTGTGCTTTGCAAACATCCACTCCCAGTTGTTGTGCTGTCTTTGCATTGAGTCGATGGTTTCCTTGACTGGGCAGAAGCGTCTGCATGTGAGGTGGTCCCGTTTGTTTCTTGTCTCCTTTGCTGCCCTTGCCCAGTCAGACAGGCTTCTTCCAAATAGGCGGCTCAGACAGATGGCAAAGAGCACTCTGCCTAGGTCTTCTCCTACAAGTTTCACGGTTTCAAGTGTGCCATTCAGGGCTTTAATCCATTCCAGGTGGTGCGTGTGCCAGGTGGCACATCATGGTCTACTCTCGTTGTGTTCCATGTGGCTGTGCAGGCTTCCCAGCACCGTTTCTTGGAGAGACTCTCCTTTGTCCACTGTCTCCTCTTGGCTCCCTGGTCGCAAATGGGCTGTCCTTGTATGTTTGAGTTGGGCTCTGGGCTCTCGATTCTGTTGCATGGGTCTGTGTGCCTGTTTTTGGGCCCGGACTGTGCCGTTTCGGTACCTAGCGCTTCGTCCTCTAGGTTGAAATCAGAAAGTGTGATACGTCCTGCTTTGTTCGTTTTCCTGAGGATTCCTTGGCCTATTCAGGGTCTCTTGTTGCTGGCTGGAAACTTTAGGATTCTCTCTTCTATCTCTCTGGCAAATATGGCTGCAACTTTGACTGGGATTGCATGGAATCCAGAGATTCCTTTCTCCGCTAGGGACGTTTCAAGTGTGTTAATTCTTCCATTCCTAGGTCCCGGAATATCCTTCTTTTTCCTTGTGTCGTCTTGAATTTCTTTCCCCAAACGTTTGCTAGTTTTCGGTTGACATAGCTTTCACCTGTTTTGCTAAGGTTCTTCATAGACATCTTCTTCTTCGTACTGGCAAGCTGTGTTTTTTGTTCGTTTGTGTTTGGCTTCCGTTTGTCTTCTCTTTGCAACTTGTAATTGGTTCTGTTTTGGCAGAAGTGCATCGCTGTGCTCACATCTGCTGGCAATGCTCCTGTATTTGCTGTGGAAGTCTGGCCCTACCTAACGTCCCTTCCCATCTGCCTCTGCACCCCCTCGGACGCCTGCCCCAGAATGACTGAAGCAGTGGTGAGGAGGCTCACCCCCAGGATTCCACCCGGCCCACCCCGGGCCACCGACCCAGAAGCTGCGGACCTCACCGCTGCACCACCGGCCGGCCCCTTTCATGTTCCATTGGCAACCTGCAGTTGAGTGCAATGGGGCTTGAATATGCTGCTTGAGCCCAACTCTGGCACTGTGTAGATGAGGCCAGGTTGTTTGTCGGGGCCACTGTGACGTCAGAGGATTGGTCATAGTTGTGCGTCTGCTGTCCCGGCAAACTTCATGGACACAGGGCTTCAGAGCCCGCTTGGAGCAGTCTCGTAACGCACCCTTCCCAGTGAGCCCAGGTTTGACCTTCGTTGCCGTTTTTTGGCTTGTGAATTTCTCTGACTTTCAAACGTTCCAGCACAGTGTGTCTAAAGACTGACATCTTTCATTGTGGATTATTCAGGTGTGATATCTGTTCGCCTTGCATTTTCTGGGACCTTTTTTTCTTTTCCACAGTATACTCGTCATGGTCTTTCTCAGCTATCTCCCTTAGATGTGCTCATCAGTCCGTTCTCCTTCAGTCCAAGTGATTAATTTTGTATTTCTTGAATCACCGTATGTTCTCTAGGCCGAGGTGTGAGTGCTTTCGTGATTCTTGGCTGCTGTCTTTGAATTTGCACCGGTCACTTGTAGGACTCTTTGCTATCCTAGCCTAGGTCAAGCGAAGCACTGACAACCCGTGGTCATCTTTCTTGGTTTGACATCCTGAGATCAGAAACTCCAAATTCGAGGTGGTCCTGGCAACCCCCTTCATGGACATAATGTTTTTCTGAGACAAATTAGACAAATCTGATGAATTCCTCGCTCCAGGAAAGATATTTTTCTTTCTCTTTTGTGGAGTCGGGAAGTTTCGAACTTGACCCCTGACCCTTGCACATTGCCCTAGATTCCATCTAGATAAGGGCTGACTTTATTTCTATAGGCTGTGCCATTTGTTTGACCTACATCCTCAGCCCTGGCATGTTTATTTTTCTGGAAACAGAATTGTAATGTTCTAATTTTCAGCCAGCTTCCTTCCATATGGCGTCAAAGCACACAATCAATAATCCTTCTACGGCAAGAAGTCGGGGGAGAGAATTTCATTGGAGCCAAAGTGAGCACTCTAGCCTGGGAGGGCAGCCTTCACAAAGGAACCAAGCCCTCTGGAAAAGGGTGATTTTCAGCACACTTGTAGAGCCCTTCCCAACAAAGAGACCTACCCCAAGCATGACAGGGCTCCATTCCTTCAAGGCTTCCAAGACATCTCTTGGGACGCATTAGCATGTGGCCAGTGGGCCCCCGTGACGCCAGAGCTATGGAAAGTGAGACTGATCTTCCAAGAACGCTAGGGGCCTAGGAAAGGAGGCATCGACTCTTCTCTTCAACGTCCTCAAGAGATCCTTCTTGACTTTGGATTATGCTTAAGGCAGAAGGACACTGTAGGTCTGATAAG
The DNA here is from genome assembly GCF_041296235.1 of Equus asinus. Taxonomy (NCBI): domain Eukaryota; kingdom Metazoa; phylum Chordata; class Mammalia; order Perissodactyla; family Equidae; genus Equus; species Equus asinus. The sequence continues at coordinate 82,920,887 of NC_091820.1, read as the reverse complement.
GCCCAAGTGCGGCCTCGTGTTTCCAATCAAGTTTCAAGCTTGAATCAGCATGGCCTCCCCATAGACTTGAATAGATGACAATGTTCTCCTCTCAGTGCTTGTCCCTCTATTCTGGCTTCTTGCCAAGGATTCCTTTCTTATCCCTGGCATCAGAGTCTGTTTGATCTCTTCCAGTTTCTGTGCCCGCTTTCTGTTTGTCAAAGCTGTTTCTGGGTATGTCTCCCTTTAATAGCCCAGCCTAGGCCAATCCTCAGACTGTAACCATGCGGCCATCTTGGGGGACATGTTCACCGTGATGTCATAAAGAACCTCAGAAGGCCAATTTGTCCTGACAACCTCCAAGCACACAGAGTTTCAGAGCCATCTCAGACCAGTCTGACTCCTCCCCCTTTCCAGGTAGGATAGTTTTCCTTTTTCTGGATTTCTTGTCGGTTTCTAACTTTCTCCTCGAACTTGGAAAGGCCTGCTCCCTTCTCTCTAGACACTGGTCTCTTTCCTGTAAGATTACCCTGGGTGTTATCTCTTATGTCTTGGGTAGATGGCCAAGTGGGTGGACCTTCCCCAGAGAAAGTCCTGGACTCCCTCCCAAGTTGAAGTTGCCCAGGCAATCCTCTGATGCGCAATGATCGTGTCATCTCCTAGCACTCTGCCAATTCCGCCTTGGCAGGTCCCATGTTTTCCTTCCTTCTTCCTTTGGGGAAGTGTACCAGATGCCTTCCTAGATTGGAATATTCTCACGGTTCTTTTTCTGGTGCGTATTGAGAACGGACCCTCACAATTGCTACTCCTTTATGACCTCTGTCCGCACCGTACCATGAAATCTCTATTCCCTAACAGTGCTAATGTGATCTGCACCCACGCTGTGAAAGAGTGAGGCCCGGGCCACCCAAGCGGAACGTGGGCACTTGCCCGCTCCACCACAGGGCCGGCCCTGACTTGTACTTTTGGACCAACCTGTGGCCTGAACTTGGGAAGATGTGGGCCTGTTTGGATTATTCGTGAAGGGGATTAGTAGGAAGATCATGGACGGTAACGTTTTCCGTTGGTTCCTGGGCTTAGCACGGATCAGGTTCTCTTGGTAGGATTCCTCTTCATGTATTTGGAATGGTCTACCTTTCTGTAGCATCAGTAAGGCTTTTGAGGTGATTTTCCATCCTTGGAAGTTCACCTTCTCTAATCTCTTTCAGCCCCCAAAGCTGTATGCCGTCATTCTGGACCCCTTTTTGGATGTTTGATTTTAGGTGGATTTATTGCCATAACCCTGCATTAGAACATCCTATGTCTTTCAGATTTACATCCTCATCGATTTAGACTTCCGTGTAGGTTCCATCCTCTTCACCAGCGTAAGCCGAATCACAGGCCCTCACCACACACTTGTGCCTCATCATCTCTTTCACCCTCCCCCACCGCCCCGCTTTGCCTCTGGGCGCCCCCGATCAAATGTCCAGTGCCACCTGTTGGTTAGTGCTTGTTTTTTCTTCTCCTTGTAAGTGAGATCCTACGGTATTTGACTTTGTCCCTGGGGCTTGTTTCACTTCCCCTAAAACCCTCCCAGCCATTCTGGTGGTCACAAATGGCTGGATTGCATCCTTTGTTCCCGCTGAGTGGTCTGCCATTGTGTGGCTATAGCCCATGTTCCTACTCCATTCGTCCCTTGCTGGGCACCAGGGCGGCTTCCAAGTCTTGGAGAGCGGGAGTAAGGCTGTGGTGAACTCAGCGGTGCACATGTCTTTAGGCGGTAGTGTTTCCGAGTTCTTTGGCTAAACGCGCCCCAGAGGAATAGCTGGATCATATGGGACATGGATTCTTAAATTTCGGAGCCAGTTCCATCTCGCTTGGCCTAGTGGCTGCACCGGTTTCCACTTCCAGCAGCAGTGCAGGAGGCTTCCCTTCTCTCCACCTCCTCTCTGACGCTTGTTGTTTCCTGTCTGCCTCCTTATAGCCATTCTGACCACAGTGAGCTGCTATGTCATTGCGGTTTGGATTTGCCTTGGCCTCAGACTTAATGAGGGTGAACAAGTTTTCATGCACCTGTTGGCCCTCTTTAGATCTTCTTGGGAGAAACCTCCGTGTCCATCTTTGGCCCAGGATTTCATTGGCTTGTTCTTCTTCTTGTGGAGACGTGTGAGTTGATTGTATCTTTGGGCTTTTCACCCCTTGTCCGATGTGTGCTTTGCAAACATCCACTCCCAGTTGTTGTGCTGTCTTTGCATTGAGTCGATGGTTTCCTTGACTGCGCAGAAGCGTCTGCATGTGAGGTGGTCCCGTTTGTTTCTTGTCTCCTTTGCTGCCCTTGCCCAGTCAGACAGGCTTCTTCCAAATAGGCGGCTCAGACAGATGGCAAAGAGCACTCTGCCTAGGTCTTCTCCTACAAGTTTCACGGTTTCAAGTGTGCCATTCAGGGCTTTAATCCATTCCAGGTGGTGCGTGTGCCAGGTGGCACATCATGGTCTACTCTCGTTGTGTTCCATGTGGCTGTGCAGGCTTCCCAGCACCGTTTCTTGGAGAGACTCTCCTTTGTCCACTGTCTCCTCTTGGCTCCCTGGTCGCAAATGGGCTGTCCTTGTATGTTTGAGTTGGGCTCTGGGCTCTCGATTCTGTTGCATGGGTCTGTGTGCCTGTTTTTGGGCCCGGACTGTGCCGTTTCGGTACCTAGCGCTTCGTCCTCTAGGTTGAAATCAGAAAGTGTGATACGTCCTGCTTTGTTCGTTTTCCTGAGGATTCCTTGGCCTATTCAGGGTCTCTTGTTGCTGGCTGGAAACTTTAGGATTCTCTCTTCTATCTCTCTGGCAAATATGGCTGCAACTTTGACTGGGATTGCATGGAATCCAGAGATTCCTTTCTCCGCTAGGGACGTTTCAAGTGTGTTAACTCTTCCATTCCTAGGTCCCGGAATATCCTTCTTTTTCCTTGTGTCGTCTTGAATTTCTTTCCCCAAACGTTTGCTAGTTTTCGGTTGACATAGCTTTCACCTGTTTTGCTAAGGTTCTTCATAGACATCTTCTTCTTCGTACTGGCAAGCTGTGTTTTTTGTTCGTTTGTGTTTGGCTTCCGTTTGTCTACTCTTTGCAACTTGTAATTGGTTCTGTTTTGGCAGAAGTGCATCGCTGTGCTCACATCTGCTGGCAATGCTCCTGTATTTGCTGTGGAAGTCTGGCCCTACATAACGTCCCTTCCCATCTGCCTCTGCACCCCCTCAGACGCCTGCCCCAGAATGACTGAAGCAGTGGTGAGGAGGCTCACCCCCAGCATTCCACCCGGCCCACCCCGGGCCACCGACCCAGAAGCTGCGGACCTCACCGCTGCACCACCGGCCGGCCCCTTTCATGTTCCATTGGCAACCTGCAGTTGAGTGCAATGGGGCTTGAATATGCTGCTTGAGCCCAACTCTGGCACTGTGTAGATGAGGCCAGGTTGTTTGTCGGGGCCACTGTGACGTCAGAGGATTGGTCATAGTTGTGCGTCTGCTGTCCCGGCAAACTTCATGGACACAGGGCTTCAGAGCCCGCTTGGAGCAGTCTCGTAACGCACCCTTCCCAGTGAGCCCAGGTTTGACCTTCGTTGCCGTTTTTTGGCTTGTGAATTTCTCTGACTTTCAAACGTTCCAGCACAGTGTGTCTAAAGACTGACATCTTTCATTGTGGATTATTCAGGTGTGATATCTGTTCGCCTTGCATTTTCTGGGACCTTTTTTTCTTTTCCACAGTATACTCGTCATGGTCTTTCTCAGCTATCTCCCTTAGATGTGCTCATCAGTCCGTTCTCCTTCAGTCCAAGTGATTAATTTTGTATTTCTTGAATCACCGTATGTTCTCTAGGCCGAGGTGTGAGTGCTTTCGTGATTCTTGGCTGCTGTCTTTGAATTTGCACCGGTCACTTGTAGGACTCTTTGCTATCCTAGCCTAGGTCAAGCGAAGCACTGACAACCCGTGTTCATCTTTCTTGGTTTGACATCCTGAGATCAGAAACTCCAAATTCGAGGTGGTCCTGGCAACCCCCTTCATGGACATAATGTTTTTCTGAGACAAATTAGACAAATCTGATGAATTCCTCGCTCCAGGAAAGATATTTTTCTTTCTCTTTTGTGGATTCGGGAAGTTTCGAACTTGACCCCTGACCCTTGCACATTGCCCTAGATTCCATCTAGATAAGGGCTGACTTTATTTCTATAGGCTGTGCCATTTGTTTGACCTACATCCTCAGCCCTGGCATGTTTATTTTTCTGGAAACAGAATTGTAATGTTCTAATTTTCAGCCAGCTTCCTTCCATATGGCGTCAAAGCACACAATCAATAATCCTTCTACGGCAAGAAGTCGGGGGAGAGAATTTCATTGGAGCCAAAGTGAGCACTCTAGCCTGGGAGGGCAGCCTTCACAAAGGAACCAAGCCCTCTGGAAAAGGGTGATTTTCAGCACACTTGTAGAGCCCTTCCCAACAAAGAGACCTACCCCAAGCATGACAGGGCTCCATTCCTTCAAGGCTTCCAAGACATCTCTTGGGACGCATTAGCATGTGGCCAGTGGGCCCCCGTGACGCCAGAGCTATGGAAAGTGAGACTGATCTTCCAAGAACGCTAGGGGCCTAGGAAAGGAGGCATCGACTCTTCTCTTCAACGTCCTCAAGAGATCCTTCTTGACTTTGGATTATGCTTAAGGCAGAAGGACACTGTAGGTCTGATAAGGCCCAAGTGCGGCCTCGTGTTTCCAATCAAGTTTCAAGCTTGAATCAGCATGGCCTCCCCATAGACTTGAATAGATGACAATGTTCTCCTCTCAGTGCTTGTCCCTCTATTCTGGCTTCTTGCCAAGGATTCCTTTCTTATCCCTGGCATCAGAGTCTGTTTGATCTCTTCCAGTTTCTGTGCCCGCTTTCTGTTTGTCAAAGCTGTTTCTGGGTATGTCTCCCTTTAATAGCCCAGCCTAGGCCAATCCTCAGACTGTAACCATGCGGCCATCTTGGGGGACATGTTCACCGTGATGTCATAAAGAACCTCAGAAGGCCAAGTTGTCCTGACAACCTCCAAGCACACAGAGTTTCAGAGCCATCTCAGACCAGTCTGACTCCTCCCCCTTTCCAGGTAGGATAGTTTTCCCTTTTCTGGATTTCTTGTCGGTTTCTAACTTTCTCCTCGAACTTGGAAAGGCCTGCTCCCTCCTCTCTAGACACTGGTTTCTTTCCTGTAAGATTACCCTGGGTGTTATCTCTTATGTCTTGGGTAGATGGCCAAGTGGGTGGACCTTCCCCAGAGAAAGTCCTGGACTCCCTCCCAAGTTGAAGTTGCCCAGGCAATCCTCTGATGCGCAATGATCGTGTCATCTCCTAGCACTCTGCCAATTCCGCCTTGGCAGGTCCCATGTTTTCCTTCCTTCTTCCTTTGGGGAAGTGTACCAGATGCCTTCCTAGATTGGAATATTCTCACGGTTCTTTTTCTGGTGCGTATTGAGAACGGACCCTCACAATTGCTACTCCTTTATGACCTCTGTCCGCACCGTACCATGAAATCTCTATTCCCTAACAGTGCTAATGTGATCTGCACCCGCGCTGTGAAAGAGTGAGGCCCGGGCCACCCAAGCGGAACGTGGGCACTTGCCCGCTCCACCACAGGGCCGGCCCTGACTTGTACTTTTGGACCAACCTGTGGCCTGAACTTGGGAAGATGTGGGCCTGTTTGGATTATTCGTGAAGGGGATTAGTAGGAACATCATGGACGGTAACGTTTTCCGTTGGTTCCTGGGCTTAGCACGGATCAGGTTCTCTTGGTAGGATTCCTCTTCATGTATTTGGAATGGTCTACCTTTCTGTAGCATCAGTCAGGCTTTTGAGGTGATTTTCCATCCTTGGAAGTTCACCTTCTCTAATCTCTTTCAGCCCCCAAAGCTTTATGCCGTCATTCTGGACCCCTTTTTGGATGTTTGATTTTAGGTGGATTTATTGCCATAACCCTGCATTAGAACATGCTATGTCTTTCAGATTTACATCCTCATCGATTTAGACTTCCGTGTAGGTTCCATCCTCTTCACCAGCGTAAGCCGAATCACAGGCCCTCACCACACACTTGTGCCTCATCATCTCTTTCACCCTCCCCCACCGCCCCGCTTTGCCTCTGGGCGCCCCCGATCAAATGTCCAGTGCCACCTGTTGGTTAGTGCTTGTTTTTTCTTCTCCTTGTAAGTGAGATCCTACGGTATTTGACTTTGTCCCTGGGGCTTGTTTCACTTCCCCTAAAACCCTCCCAGCCATTCTGGTGGTCACAAATGGCTGGATTGCATCCTTTGTTCCCGCTGAGTGGTCTGCCATTGTGTGGCTATAGCCCATGTTCCTACTCCATTCGTCCCTTGCTGGGCACCAGGGCGGCTTCCAAGTCTTGGAGAGCGGGAGTAAGGCTGTGGTGAACTCAGCGGTGCACATGTCTTTAGGCGGTAGTGTTTCCGAGTTCTTTGGCTAAACGCGCCCCAGAGGAATAGCTGGATCATATGGGACATGGATTCTTAAATTTCGGAGCCAGTTCCATCTCGCTTGGCCTAGTGGCTGCACCGGTTTCCACTGCCAGCAGCAGTGCAGGAGGCTTCCCTTCTCTCCACCTCCTCTCTGACGCTTGTTGTTTCCTGTCTGCCTCCTTATAGCCATTCTGACCACAGTGAGCTGCTATGTCCTTGCGGTTTGGATTTGCCTTGGCCTCAGACTTAATGAGGGTGAACAAGTTTTCATGCACCTGTTGGCCCTCTTTAGATCTTCTTGGGAGAAACCTCCGTGTCCATCTTTGGCCCAGGATTTCATTGGCTTGTTCTTCTTCTTGTGGAGACGTGTGAGTTGATTGTATCTTTGGGCTTTTCACCCCTTGTCCGATGTGTGCTTTGCAAACATCCACTCCCAGTTGTTGTGCTGTCTTTGCATTGAGTCGATGGTTTCCTTGACTGCGCAGAAGCGTCTGCATGTGAGGTGGTCCCGTTTGTTTCTTGTCTCCTTTGCTGCCCTTGCCCAGTCAGACAGGCTTCTTCCAAATAGGCGGCTCAGACAGATGGCAAAGAGCACTCTGCCTAGGTCTTCTCCTACAAGTTTCACGGTTTCAAGTGTGCCATTCAGGGCTTTAATCCATTCCAGGTGGTGCGTGTGCCAGGTGGCACATCATGGTCTACTCTCGTTGTGTTCCATGTGGCTGTGCAGGCTTCCCAGCACCGTTTATCGGAGAGACTCTCCTTTGTCCACTGTCTCCTCTTGGCTCCCTGGTCGCAAATGGGCTGTCCTTGTATGTTTGAGTTGGGCTCTGGGCTCTCGATTCTGTTGCATGGGTCTGTGTGCCTGTTTTTGGGCCCGGACTGTGCCGTTTCGGTACCTAGCGCTTCGTCCTCTAGGTTGAAATCAGAAAGTGTGATACGTCCTGCTTTGTTCGTTTTCCTGAGGATTCCTTGGCCTATTCAGGGTCTCTTGTTGCTGGCTGGAAACTTTAGGATTCTCTCTTCTATCTCTCTGGCAAATATGGCTGCAACTTTGACTGGGATTGCATGGAATCCAGAGATTCCTTTCTCCGCTAGGGACGTTTCAAGTGTGTTAACTCTTCCATTCCTAGGTCCCGGAATATCCTTCTTTTTCCTTGTGTCGTCTTGAATTTCTTTCCCCAAACGTTTGCTAGTTTTCGGTTGACATAGCTTTCACCTGTTTTGCTAAGGTTCTTCATAGACATCTTCTTCTTCGTACTGGCAAGCTGTGTTTTTTGTTCGTTTGTGTTTGGCTTCCGTTTGTCTACTCTTTGCAACTTGTAATTGGTTCTGTTTTGGCAGAAGTGCATCGCTGTGCTCACATCTGCTGGCAATGCTCCTGTATTTGCTGTGGAAGTCTGGCCCTACATAACGTCCCTTCCCATCTGCCTCTGCACCCCCTCAGACGCCTGCCCCAGAATGACTGAAGCAGTGGTGAGGAGGCTCACCCCCAGCATTCCACCCGGCCCACCCCGGGCCACCGACCCAGAAGCTGCGGACCTCACCGCTGCACCACCGGCCGGCCCCTTTCATGTTCCATTGGCAACCTGCAGTTGAGTGCAATGGGGCTTGAATATGCTGCTTGAGCCCAAGTCTGGCACTGTGTAGATGAGGCCAGGTTGTTTGTCGGGGCCACTGTGACGTCAGAGGATTGGTCATAGTTGTGCGTCTGCTGTCCCGGCAAACTTCATGGACACAGGGCTTCAGAGCCCGCTTGGAGCAGTCTCGTAACGCACCCTTCCCAGTGAGCCCAGGTTTGACCTTCGTTGCCGTTTTTTGGCTTGTGAATTTCTCTGACTTTCAAACGTTCCAGCACAGTGTGTCTAAAGACTGACATCTTTCATTGTGGATTATTCAGGTGTGATATCTGTTCGCCTTGCATTTTCTGGGACCTTTTTTTCTTTTCCACAGTATACTCGTCATGGTCTTTCTCAGCTATCTCCATTAGATGTGCTCATCAGTCCGTTCTCCTTCAGTCCAAGTGATTAATTTTGTATTTCTTGAATCACCGTATGTTCTCTAGGCCGAGGTGTGAGTGCTTTCGTGATTCTTGGCTGCTGTCTTTGAATTTGCACCGGTCACTTGTAGGACTCTTTGCTATCCTAGCCTAGGTCAAGCGAAGCACTGACAACCCGTGTTCATCTTTCTTGGTTTGACATCCTGAGATCAGAAACTCCAAATTCGAGGTGGTCCTGGCAACCCCCTTCATGGACATAATGTTTTTCTGAGACAAATTAGACAAATCTGATGAATTCCTCGCTCCAGGAAAGATATTTTTCTTTCTCTTTTGTGGATTCGGGAAGTTTCGAACTTGACCCCTGACCCTTGCACATTGCCCTAGATTCCATCTAGATAAGGGCTGACTTTATTTCTATAGGCTGTGCCATTTGTTTGACCTACATCCTCAGCCCTGGCATGTTTATTTTTCTGGAAACAGAATTGTAATGTTCTAATTTTCAGCCAGCTTCCTTCCATATGGCGTCAAAGCACACAATCAATAATCCTTCTACGGCAAGAAGTCGGGGGAGAGAATTTCATTGGAGCCAAAGTGAGCACTCTAGCCTGGGAGGGCAGCCTTCACAAAGGAACCAAGCCCTCTGGAAAAGGGTGATTTTCAGCACACTTGTAGAGCCCTTCCCAACAAAGAGACCTACCCCAAGCATGACAGGGCTCCATTCCTTCAAGGCTTCCAAGACATCTCTTGGGACGCATTAGCATGTGGCCAGTGGGCCCCCGTGACGCCAGAGCTATGGAAAGTGAGACTGATCTTCCAAGAACGCTAGGGACCTAGGAAAGGAGGCATCGACTCTTCTCTTCAACGTCCTCAAGAGATCCTTCTTGACTTTGGATTATGCTTAAGGCAGAAGGACACTGTAGGTCTGATAAGGCCCAAGTGCGGCCTCGTGTTTCCAATCAAGTTTCAAGCTTGAATCAGCATGGCCTCCCCATAGACTTGAATAGATGACAATGTTCTCCTCTCAGTGCTTGTCCCTCTATTCTGGCTTCTTGCCAAGGATTCCTTTCTTATCCCTGGCATCAGAGTCTGTTTGATCTCTTCCAGTTTCTGTGCCCGCTTTCTGTTTGTCAAAGCTGTTTCTGGGTATGTCTCCCTTTAATAGCCCAGCCTAGGCCAATCCTCAGACTGTAACCATGCGGCCATCTTGGGGGACATGTTCACCGTGATGTCATAAAGAACCTCAGAAGGCCAAGTTGTCCTGACAACCTCCAAGCACACAGAGTTTCAGAGCCATCTCAGACCAGTCTGACTCCTCCCCCTTTCCAGGTAGGATAGTTTTCCCTTTTCTGGATTTCTTGTCGGTTTCTAACTTTCTCCTCGAACTTGGAAAGGCCTGCTCCCTCCTCTCTAGACACTGGTTTCTTTCCTGTAAGATTACCCTGGGTGTTATCTCTTATGTCTTGGGTAGATGGCCAAGTGGGTGGACCTTCCCCAGAGAAAGTCCTGGACTCCCTCCCAAGTTGAAGTTGCCCAGGCAATCCTCTGATGCGCAATGATCGTGTCATCTCCTAGCACTCTGCCAATTCCGCCTTGGCAGGTCCCATGTTTTCCTTCCTTCTTCCTTTGGGGAAGTGTACCAGATGCCTTCCTAGATTGGAATATTCTCACGGTTCTTTTTCTGGTGCGTATTGAGAACGGACCCTCACAATTGCTACTCCTTTATGACCTCTGTCCGCACCGTACCATGAAATCTCTATTCCCTAACAGTGCTAATGTGATCTGCACCCGCGCTGTGAAAGAGTGAGGCCCGGGCCACCCAAGCGGAACGTGGGCACTTGCCCGCTCCACCACAGGGCCGGCCCTGACTTGTACTTTTGGACCAACCTGTGGCCTGAACTTGGGAAGATGTGGGCCTGTTTGGATTATTCGTGAAGGGGATTAGTAGGAACATCATGGACGGTAACGTTTTCCGTTGGTTCCTGGGCTTAGCACGGATCAGGTTCTCTTGGTAGGATTCCTCTTCATGTATTTGGAATGGTCTACCTTTCTGTAGCATCAGTCAGGCTTTTGAGGTGATTTTCCATCCTTGGAAGTTCACCTTCTCTAATCTCTTTCAGCCCCCAAAGCTTTATGCCGTCATTCTGGACCCCTTTTTGGATGTTTGATTTTAGGTGGATTTATTGCCATAACCCTGCATTAGAACATGCTATGTCTTTCAGATTTACATCCTCATCGATTTAGACTTCCGTGTAGGTTCCATCCTCTTCACCAGCGTAAGCCGAATCACAGGCCCTCACCACACACTTGTGCCTCATCATCTCTTTCACCCTCCCCCACCGCCCCGCTTTGCCTCTGGGCGCCCCCGATCAAATGTCCAGTGCCACCTGTTGGTTAGTGCTTGTTTTTTCTTCTCCTTGTAAGTGAGATCCTACGGTATTTGACTTTGTCCCTGGGGCTTGTTTCACTTCCCCTAAAACCCTCCCAGCCATTCTGGTGGTCACAAATGGCTGGATTGCATCCTTTGTTCCCGCTGAGTGGTCTGCCATTGTGTGGCTATAGCCCATGTTCCTACTCCATTCGTCCCTTGCTGGGCACCAGGGCGGCTTCCAAGTCTTGGAGAGCGGGAGTAAGGCTGTGGTGAACTCAGCGGTGCACATGTCTTTAGGCGGTAGTGTTTCCGAGTTCTTTGGCTAAACGCGCCCCAGAGGAATAGCTGGATCATATGGGACATGGATTCTTAAATTTCGGAGCCAGTTCCATCTCGCTTGGCCTAGTGGCTGCACCGGTTTCCACTGCCAGCAGCAGTGCAGGAGGCTTCCCTTCTCTCCACCTCCTCTCTGACGCTTGTTGTTTCCTGTCTGCCTCCTTATAGCCATTCTGACCACAGTGAGCTGCTATGTCCTTGCGGTTTGGATTTGCCTTGGCCTCAGACTTAATGAGGGTGAACAAGTTTTCATGCACCTGTTGGCCCTCTTTAGATCTTCTTGGGAGAAACCTCCGTGTCCATCTTTGGCCCAGGATTTCATTGGCTTGTTCTTCTTCTTGTGGAGACGTGTGAGTTGATTGTATCTTTGGGCTTTTCACCCCTTGTCCGATGTGTGCTTTGCAAACATCCACTCCCAGTTGTTGTGCTGTCTTTGCATTGAGTCGATGGTTTCCTTGACTGCGCAGAAGCGTCTGCATGTGAGGTGGTCCCGTTTGTTTCTTGTCTCCTTTGCTGCCCTTGCCCAGTCAGACAGGCTTCTTCCAAATAGGCGGCTCAGACAGATGGCAAAGAGCACTCTGCCTAGGTCTTCTCCTACAAGTTTCACGGTTTCAAGTGTGCCATTCAGGGCTTTAATCCATTCCAGGTGGTGCGTGTGCCAGGTGGCACATCATGGTCTACTCTCGTTGTGTTCCATGTGGCTGTGCAGGCTTCCCAGCACCGTTTATCGGAGAGACTCTCCTTTGTCCACTGTCTCCTCTTGGCTCCCTGGTCGCAAATGGGCTGTCCTTGTATGTTTGAGTTGGGCTCTGGGCTCTCGATTCTGTTGCATGGGTCTGTGTGCCTGTTTTTGGGCCCGGACTGTGCCGTTTCGGTACCTAGCGCTTCGTCCTCTAGGTTGAAATCAGAAAGTGTGATACGTCCTGCTTTGTTCGTTTTCCTGAGGATTCCTTGGCCTATTCAGGGTCTCTTGTTGCTGGCTGGAAACTTTAGGATTCTCTCTTCTATCTCTCTGGCAAATATGGCTGCAACTTTGACTGGGATTGCATGGAATCCAGAGATTCCTTTCTCCGCTAGGGACGTTTCAAGTGTGTTAACTCTTCCATTCCTAGGTCCCGGAATATCCTTCTTTTTCCTTGTGTCGTCTTGAATTTCTTTCCCCAAACGTTTGCTAGTTTTCGGTTGACATAGCTTTCACCTGTTTTGCTAAGGTTCTTCATAGACATCTTCTTCTTCGTACTGGCAAGCTGTGTTTTTTGTTCGTTTGTGTTTGGCTTCCGTTTGTCTACTCTTTGCAACTTGTAATTGGTTCTGTTTTGGCAGAAGTGCATCGCTGTGCTCACATCTGCTGGCAATGCTCCTGTATTTGCTGTGGAAGTCTGGCCCTACATAACGTCCCTTCCCATCTGCCTCTGCACCCCCTCAGACGCCTGCCCCAGAATGACTGAAGCAGTGGTGAGGAGGCTCACCCCCAGCATTCCACCCGGCCCACCCCGGGCCACCGACCCAGAAGCTGCGGACCTCACCGCTGCACCACCGGCCGGCCCCTTTCATGTTCCATTGGCAACCTGCAGTTGAGTGCAATGGGGCTTGAATATGCTGCTTGAGCCCAACTCTGGCACTGTGTAGATGAGGCCAGGTTGTTTGTCGGGGCCACTGTGACGTCAGAGGATTGGTCATAGTTGTGCGTCTGCTGTCCCGGCAAACTTCATGGACACAGGGCTTCAGAGCCCGCTTGGAGCAGTCTCGTAACGCACCCTTCCCAGTGAGCCCAGGTTTGACCTTCGTTGCCGTTTTTTGGCTTGTGAATTTCTCTGACTTTCAAACGTTCCAGCACAGTGTGTCTAAAGACTGACATCTTTCATTGTGGATTATTCAGGTGTGATATCTGTTCGCCTTGCATTTTCTGGGACCTTTTTTTCTTTTCCACAGTATACTCGTCATGGTCTTTCTCAGCTATCTCCCTTAGATGTGCTCATCAGTCCGTTCTCCTTCAGTCCAAGTGATTAATTTTGTATTTCTTGAATCACCGTATGTTCTCTAGGCCGAGGTGTGAGTGCTTTCGTGATTCTTGGCTGCTGTCTTTGAATTTGCACCGGTCACTTGTAGGACTCTTTGCTATCCTAGCCTAGGTCAAGCGAAGCACTGACAACCCGTGTTCATCTTTCTTGGTTTGACATCCTGAGATCAGAAACTCCAAATTCGAGGTGGTCCTGGCAACCCCCTTCATGGACATAATGTTTTTCTGAGACAAATTAGACAAATCTGATGAATTCCTCGCTCCAGGAAAGATATTTTTCTTTCTCTTTTGTGGATTCGGGAAGTTTCGAACTTGACCCCTGACCCTTGCACATTGCCCTAGATTCCATCTAGATAAGGGCTGACTTTATTTCTATAGGCTGTGCCATTTGTTTGACCTACATCCTCAGCCCTGGCATGTTTATTTTTCTGGAAACAGAATTGTAATGTTCTAATTTTCAGCCAGCTTCCTTCCATATGGCGTCAAAGCACACAATCAATAATCCTTCTACGGCAAGAAGTCGGGGGAGAGAATTTCATTGGAGCCAAAGTGAGCACTCTAGCCTGGGAGGGCAGCCTTCACAAAGGAACCAAGCCCTCTGGAAAAGGGTGATTTTCAGCACACTTGTAGAGCCCTTCCCAACAAAGAGACCTACCCCAAGCATGACAGGGCTCCATTCCTTCAAGGCTTCCAAGACATCTCTTGGGACGCATTAGCATGTGGCCAGTGGGCCCCCGTGACGCCAGAGCTATGGAAAGTGAGACTGATCTTCCAAGAACGCTAGGGGCCTAGGAAAGGAGGCATCGACTCTTCTCTTCAACGTCCTCAAGAGATCCTTCTTGACTTTGGATTATGCTTAAGGCAGAAGGACACTGTAGGTCTGATAAGGCCCAAGTGCGGCCTCGTGTTTCCAATCAAGTTTCAAGCTTGAATCAGCATGGCCTCCCCATAGACTTGAATAGATGACAATGTTCTCCTCTCAGTGCTTGTCCCTCTATTCTGGCTTCTTGCCAAGGATTCCTTTCTTATCCCTGGCATCAGAGTCTGTTTGATCTCTTCCAGTTTCTGTGCCCGCTTTCTGTTTGTCAAAGCTGTTTCTGGGTATGTCTCCCTTTAATAGCCCAGCCTAGGCCAATCCTCAGACTGTAACCATGCGGCCATCTTGGGGGACATGTTCACCGTGATGTCATAAAGAACCTCAGAAGGCCAAGTTGTCCTGACAACCTCCAAGCACACAGAGTTTCAGAGCCATCTCAGACCAGTCTGACTCCTCCCCCTTTCCAGGTAGGATAGTTTTCCTTTTTCTGGATTTCTTGTCGGTTTCTAACTTTCTCCTCGAACTTGGAAAGGCCTGCTCCCTCCTCTCTAGACACTGGTCTCTTTCCTGTAAGATTACCCTGGGTGTTATCTCTTATGTCTTGGGTAGATGGCCAAGTGGGTGGACCTTCCCCAGAGAAAGTCCTGGACTCCCTCCCAAGTTGAAGTTGCCCAGGCAATCCTCTGATGCGCAATGATCGTGTCATCTCCTAGCACTCTGCCAATTCCGCCTTGGCAGGTCCCATGTTTTCCTTCCTTCTTCCTTTGGGGAAGTGTACCAGATGCCTTCCTAGATTGGAATATTCTCACGGTTCTTTTTCTGGTGCGTATTGAGAACGGACCCTCACAATTGCTACTCCTTTATGACCTCTGTCCGCACCGTACCATGAAATCTCTATTCCCTAACAGTGCTAATGTGATCTGCACCCGCGCTGTGAAAGAGTGAGGCCCGGGCCACCCAAGCGGAACGTGGGCACTTGCCCGCTCCACCACAGGGCCGGCCCTGACTTGTACTTTTGGACCAACCTGTGGCCTGAACTTGGGAAGATGTGGGCCTGTTTGGATTATTCGTGAAGGGGATTAGTAGGAACATCATGGACGGTAACGTTTTCCGTTGGTTCCTGGGCTTAGCACGGATCAGGTTCTCTTGGTAGGATTCCTCTTCATGTATTTGGAATGGTCTACCTTTCTGTAGCATCAGTCAGGCTTTTGAGGTGATTTTCCATCCTTGGAAGTTCACCTTCTCTAATCTCTTTCAGCCCCCAAAGCTTTATGCCGTCATTCTGGACCCCTTTTTGGATGTTTGCTTTTAGGTGGATTTATTGCCATAACCCTGCATTAGAACATGCTATGTCTTTCACATTTACATCCTCATCGATTTAGACTTCCGTGTAGGTTCCATCCTCTTCACCAGCGTAAGCCGAATCACAGTCCCTCACCACACACTTGTGCCTCATCATCTCTTTCACCCTCCCCCACCGCCCCGCTTTGCCTCTGGGCGCCCCCGATCAAATGTCCAGTGCCACCTGTTGGTTAGTGCTTGTTTTTTCTTCTCCTTGTAAGTGAGATCCTACGGTATTTGACTTTGTCCCTGGGGCTTGTTTCACTTCCCCTAAAACCCTCCCAGCCATTCTGGTGGTCACAAATGGCTGGATTGCATCCTTTGTTCCCGCTGAGTGGTCTGCCATTGTGTGGCTATAGCCCATGTTCCTACTCCATTCGTCCCTTGCTGGGCACCAGGGCGGCTTCCAAGTCTTGGAGAGCGGGAGTAAGGCTGTGGTGAACTCAGCGGTGCACATGTCTTTAGGCGGTAGTGTTTCCGAGTTCTTTGGCTAAACGCGCCCCAGAGGAATAGCTGGATCATATGGGACATGGATTCTTAAATTTCGGAGCCAGTTCCATCTCGCTTGGCCTAGTGGCTGCACCGGTTTCCACTGCCAGCAGCAGTGCAGGAGGCTTCCCTTCTCTCCACCTCCTCTCTGACGCTTGTTGTTTCCTGTCTGCCTCCTTATAGCCATTCTGACCACAGTGAGCTGCTATGTCCTTGCGGTTTGGATTTGCCTTGGCCTCAGACTTAATGAGGGTGAACAAGTTTTCATGCACCTGTTGGCCCTCTTTAGATCTTCTTGGGAGAAACCTCCGTGTCCATCTTTGGCCCAGGATTTCATTGGCTTGTTCTTCTTCTTGTGGAGACGTGTGAGTTGATTGTATCTTTGGGCTTTTCACCCCTTGTCCGATGTGTGCTTTGCAAACATCCACTCCCAGTTGTTGTGCTGTCTTTGCATTGAGTCGATGGTTTCCTTGACTGCGCAGAAGCGTCTGCATGTGAGGTGGTCCCGTTTGTTTCTTGTCTCCTTTGCTGCCCTTGCCCAGTCAGACAGGCTTCTTCCAAATAGGCGGCTCAGACAGATGGCAAAGAGCACTCTGCCTAGGTCTTCTCCTACAAGTTTCACGGTTTCAAGTGTGCCATTCAGGGCTTTAATCCATTCCAGGTGGTGCGTGTGCCAGGTGGCACATCATGGTCTACTCTCGTTGTGTTCCATGTGGCTGTGCAGGCTTCCCAGCACCATTTCTTGGAGAGACTCTCCTTTGTCCACTGTCTCCTCTTGGCTCCCTGGTCGCAAATGGGCTGTCCTTGTATGTTTGAGTTGGGCTCTGGGCTCTCGATTCTGTTGCATGGGTCTGTGTGCCTGTTTTTGGGCCCGGACTGTGCCGTTTCGGTACCTAGCGCTTCGTCCTCTAGGTTGAAATCAGAAAGTGTGATACGTCCTGCTTTGTTCGTTTTCCTGAGGATTCCTTGGCCTATTCAGGGTCTCTTGTTGCTGGCTGGAAACTTTAGGATTCTCTCTTCTATCTCTCTGGCAAATATGGCTGCAACTTTGACTGGGATTGCATGGAATCCAGAGATTCCTTTCTCCGCTAGGGACGTTTCAAGTGTGTTAACTCTTCCATTCCTAGGTCCCGGAATATCCTTCTTTTTCCTTGTGTCGTCTTGAATTTCTTTCCCCAAACGTTTGCTAGTTTTCGGTTGACATAGCTTTCACCTGTTTTGCTAAGGTTCTTCATAGACATGTTCTTCTTCGTACTGGCAAGCTGTGTTTTTTGTTCGTTTGTGTTTGGCTTCCGTTTGTCTACTCTTTGCAACTTGTAATTGGTTCTGTTTTGGCAGAAGTGCATCGCTGTGCTCACATCTGCTGGCAATGCTCCTGTATTTGCTGTGGAAGTCTGGCCCTACCTAACGTCCCTTCCCATCTGCCTCTGCACCCCCTCAGACGCCTGCCCCAGAATGACTGAAGCAGTGGTGAGGAGGCTCACCCCCAGCATTCCACCCGGCCCACCCCGGGCCACCGACCCAGAAGCTGCGGACCTCACCGCTGCACCACCGGCCGGCCCCTTTCATGTTCCATTGGCAACCTGCAGTTGAGTGCAATGGGGCTTGAATATGCTGCTTGAGCCCAACTCTGGCACTGTGTAGATGAGGCCAGGTTGTTTGTCGGGGCCACTGTGACGTCAGAGGATTGGTCATAGTTGTGCGTCTGCTGTCCCGGCAAACTTCATGGACACAGGGCTTCAGAGCCCGCTTGGAGCAGTCTCGTAACGCACCCTTCCCAGTGAGCCCAGGTTTGACCTTCGTTGCCGTTTTTTGGCTTGTGAATTTCTCTGACTTTCAAACGTTCCAGCACAGTGTGTCTAAAGACTGACATCTTTCATTGTGGATTATTCAGGTGTGATATCTGTTCGCCTTGCATTTTCTGGGACCTTTTTTTCTTTTCCACAGTATACTCGTCATGGTCTTTCTCAGCTATCTCCCTTAGATGTGCTCATCAGTCCGTTCTCCTTCAGTCCAAGTGATTAATTTTGTATTTCTTGAATCACCGTATGTTCTCTAGGCCGAGGTGTGAGTGCTTTCGTGATTCTTGGCTGCTGTCTTTGAATTTGCAGCGGTCACTTGTAGGACTCTTTGCTATCCTAGCCTAGGTCAAGCGAAGCACTGACAACCCGTGTTCATCTTTCTTGGTTTGACATCCTGAGATCAGAAACTCCAAATTCGAGGTGGTCCTGGCAACCCCCTTCATGGACATAATGTTTTTCTGAGACAAATTAGACAAATCTGATGAATTCCTCGCTCCAGGAAAGATATTTTTCTTTCTCTTTTGTGGAGTCGGGAAGTTTCGAACTTGACCCCTGACCCTTGCACATTGCCCTAGATTCCATCTAGATAAGGGCTGACTTTATTTCTATAGGCTGTGCCATTTGTTTGACCTACATCCTCAGCCCTGGCATGTTTATTTTTCTGGAAACAGAATTGTAATGTTCTAATTTTCAGCCAGCTTCCTTCCATATGGCGTCAAAGCACACAATCAATAATCCTTCTACGGCAAGAAGTCGGGGGAGAGAATTTCATTGGAGCCAAAGTGAGCACTCTAGCCTGGGAGGGCAGCCTTCACAAAGGAACCAAGCCCTCTGGAAAAGGGTGATTTTCAGCACACTTGTAGAGCCCTTCCCAACAAAGAGACCTACCCCAAGCATGACAGGGCTCCATTCCTTCAAGGCTTCCAAGACATCTCTTGGGACGCATTAGCATGTGGCCAGTGGGCCCCCGTGACGCCAGAGCTATGGAAAGTGAGACTGATCTTCCAAGAACGCTAGGGGCCTAGGAAAGGAGGCATCGACTCTTCTCTTCAACGTCCTCAAGAGATCCTTCTTGACTTTGGATTATGCTTAAGGCAGAAGGACACTGTAGGTCTGATAAGGCCCAAGTGCGGCCTCATGTTTCCAATCAAGTTTCAAGCTTGAATCAGCATGGCCTCCCCATAGACTTGAATAGATGACAATGTTCTCCTCTCAGTGCTTGTCCCTCTATTCTGGCTTCTTGCCAAGGATTCCTTTCTTATCCCTGGCATCAGAGTCTGTTTGATCTCTTCCAGTTTCTGTGCCCGCTTTCTGTTTGTCAAAGCTGTTTCTGGGTATGTCTCCCTTTAATAGCCCAGCCTAGGCCAATCCTCAGACTGTAACCATGCGGCCATCTTGGGGGACATGTTCACCGTGATGTCATAAAGAACCTCAGAAGGCCAATTTGTCCTGACAACCTCCAAGCACACAGAGTTTCAGAGCCATCTCAGACCAGTCTGACTCCTCCCCCTTTCCAGGTAGGATAGTTTTCCTTTTTCTGGATTTCTTGTCGGTTTCTAACTTTCTCCTCGAACTTGGAAAGGCCTGCTCCCTTCTCTCTAGACACTGGTCTCTTTCCTGTAAGATTACCCTGGGTGTTATCTCTTATGTCGTGGGTAGATGGCCAAGTGGGTGGACCTTCCCCAGAGAAAGTCC
Organism: Equus asinus; assembly: GCF_041296235.1. Taxonomy (NCBI): domain Eukaryota; kingdom Metazoa; phylum Chordata; class Mammalia; order Perissodactyla; family Equidae; genus Equus; species Equus asinus. The sequence goes on along the minus strand of NC_091820.1, from coordinate 82,901,585 downwards.
TGGACTCCCTCCCAAGTTGAAGTTGCCCAGGCAATCCTCTGATGCGCAATGATCGTGTCATCTCCTAGCACTCTGCCAATTCCGCCTTGGCAGGTCCCATGTTTTCCTTCCTTCTTCCTTTGGGGAAGTGTACCAGATGCCTTCCTAGATTGGAATATTCTCACGGTTCTTTTTCTGGTGCGTATTGAGAACGGACCCTCACAATTGCTACTCCTTTATGACCTCTGTCCGCACCGTACCATGAAATCTCTATTCCCTAACAGTGCTAATGTGATCTGCACCCGCGCTGTGAAAGAGTGAGGCCCGGGCCACCCAAGCGGAACGTGGGCACTTGCCCGCTCCACCACAGGGCCGGCCCTGACTTGTACTTTTGGACCAACCTGTGGCCTGAACTTGGGAAGATGTGGGCCTGTTTGGATTATTCGTGAAGGGGATTAGTAGGAAGATCATGGACGGTAACGTTTTCCGTTGGTTCCTGGGCTTAGCACGGATCAGGTTCTCTTGGTAGGATTCCTCTTCATGTATTTGGAATGGTCTACCTTTCTGTAGCATCAGTCAGGCTTTTGAGGTGATTTTCCATCCTTGGAAGTTCACCTTCTCTAATCTCTTTCAGCCCCCAAAGCTGTATGCCGTCATTCTGGACCCCTTTTTGGATGTTTGATTTTAGGTGGATTTATTGCCATAACCCTGCATTAGAACATGCTATGTCTTTCAGATTTACATCCTCATCGATTTAGACTTCCGTGTAGGTTCCATCCTCTTCACCAGCGTAAGCCGAATCACAGGCCCTCACCACACACTTGTGCCTCATCATCTCTTTCACCCTCCCCCACCGCCCCGCTTTGCCTCTGGGCGCCCCCGATCAAATGTCCAGTGCCACCTGTTGGTTAGTGCTTGTTTTTTCTTCTCCTTGTAAGTGAGATCCTACGGTATTTGACTTTGTCCCTGGGGCTTGTTTCACTTCCCCTAAAACCCTCCCAGCCATTCTGGTGGTCACAAATGGCTGGATTGCATCCTTTGTTCCCGCTGAGTGGTCTGCCATTGTGTGGCTATAGCCCATGTTCCTACTCCATTCGTCCCTTGCTGGGCACCAGGGCGGCTTCCAAGTCTTGGAGAGCGGGAGTAAGGCTGTGGTGAACTCAGCGGTGCACATGTCTTTAGGCGGTAGTGTTTCCGAGTTCTTTGGCTAAACGCGCCCCAGAGGAATAGCTGGATCATATGGGACATGGATTCTTAAATTTCGGAGCCAGTTCCATCTCGCTTGGCCTAGTGCCTGCACCGGTTTCCACTGCCAGCAGCAGTGCAGGAGGCTTCCCTTCTCTCCACCTCCTCTCTGACGCTTGTTGTTTCCTGTCTGCCTCCTTATAGCCATTCTGACCACAGTGAGCTGCTATGTCCTTGCGGTTTGGATTTGCCTTGGCCTCAGACTTAATGAGGGTGAACAAGTTTTCATGCACCTGTTGGCCCTCTTTAGATCTTCTTGGGAGAAACCTCCGTGTCCATCTTTGGCCCATGATTTCATTGGCTTGTTCTTCTTCTTGTGGAGACGTTTGAGTTGATTGTATCTTTGGGCTTTTCACCCCTTGTCCGATGTGTGCTTTGCAAACATCCACTCCCAGTTGTTGTGCTGTCTTTGCATTGAGTCGATGGTTTCCTTGACTGGGCAGAAGCGTCTGCATGTGAGGTGGTCCCGTTTGTTTCTTGTCTCCTTTGCTGCCCTTGCCCAGTCAGACAGGCTTCTTCCAAATAGGCGGCTCAGACAGATGGCAAAGAGCACTCTGCCTAGGTCTTCTCCTACAAGTTTCACGGTTTCAAGTGTGCCATTCAGGGCTTTAATCCATTCCAGGTGGTGCGTGTGCCAGGTGGCACATCATGGTCTACTCTCGTTGTGTTCCATGTGGCTGTGCAGGCTTCCCAGCACCGTTTCTTGGAGAGACTCTCCTTTGTCCACTGTCTCCTCTTGGCTCCCTGGTCGCAAATGGGCTGTCCTTGTATGTTTGAGTTGGGCTCTGGGCTCTCGATTCTGTTGCATGGGTCTGTGTGCCTGTTTTTGGGCCCGGACTGTACCGTTTCGGTACCTAGCGCTTCGTCCTCTAGGTTGAAATCAGAAAGTGTGATACGTCCTGCTTTGTTCGTTTTCCTGAGGATTCCTTGGCCTATTCAGGGTCTCTTGTTGCTGGCTGGAAACTTTAGGATTCTCTCTTCTATCTCTCTGGCAAATATGGCTGCAACTTTGACTGGGATTGCATGGAATCCAGAGATTCCTTTCTCCGCTAGGGACGTTTCAAGTGTGTTAATTCTTCCATTCCTAGGTCCCGGAATATCCTTCTTTTTCCTTGTGTCATCTTGAATTTCTTTCCCCAAACGTTTGCTAGTTTTCGGTTGACATAGCTTTCACCTGTTTTGCTAAGGTTCTTCATAGACATCTTCTTCTTCGTACTGGCAAGCTGTGTTTTTTGTTCGTTTGTGTTTGGCTTCCGTTTGTCTACTCTTTGCAACTTGTAATTGGTTCTGTTTTGGCAGAAGTGCATCGCTGTGCTCACATCTGCTGGCAATGCTCCTGTATTTGCTGTGGAAGTCTGGCCCTACCTAACGTCCCTTCCCATCTGCCTCTGCACCCCCTCGGACGCCTGCCCCAGAATGACTGAAGCAGTGGTGAGGAGGCTCACCCCCAGGATTCCACCCGGCCCACCCCGGGCCACCGACCCAGAAGCTGCGGACCTCACCGCTGCACCACCGGCCGGCCCCTTTCATGTTCCATTGGCAACCTGCAGTTGAGTGCAATGGGGCTTGAATATGCTGCTTGAGCCCAACTCTGGCACTGTGTAGATGAGGCCAGGTTGTTTGTCGGGGCCACTGTGACGTCAGAGGATTGGTCATAGTTGTGCGTCTGCTGTCCCGGCAAACTTCATGGACACACGGCTTCAGAGCCCGCTTGGAGCAGTCTCGTAACGCACCCTTCCCAGTGAGCCCAGGCTTGACCTTCGTTGCCGTTTTTTGGCTTGTGAATTTCTCTGACTTTCAAACGTTCCAGCACAGTGTGTCTAAAGACTGACATCTTTCATTGTGGATTATTCAGGTGTGATATCTGTTCGCCTTGCATTTTCTGGGACCTTTTTTTCTTTTCCACAGTATACTCGTCATGGTCTTTCTCAGCTATCTCCCTTAGATGTGCTCATCAGTCCGTTCTCCTTCAGTCCAAGTGATTAATTTTGTATTTCTTGAATCACCGTATGTTCTCTAGGCCGAGGTGTGAGTGCTTTCGTGATTCTTGGCTGCTGTCTTTGAATTTGCACCGGTCACTTGTAGGACTCTTTGCTATCCTAGCCTAGGTCAAGCGAAGCACTGACAACCCGTGTTCATCTTTCTTGGTTTGACATCCTGAGATCAGAAACTCCAAATTCGAGGTGGTCCTGGCAACCCCCTTCATGGACATAATGTTTTTCTGAGACAAATTAGACAAATCTGATGAATTCCTCGCTCCAGGAAAGATATTTTTCTTTCTCTTTTGTGGAGTCGGGAAGTTTCGAACTTGACCCCTGACCCTTGCACATTGCCCTAGATTCCATCTAGATAAGGGCTGACTTTATTTCTATAGGCTGTGCCATTTGTTTGACCTACATCCTCAGCCCTGGCATGTTTATTTTTCTGGAAACAGAATTGTAATGTTCTAATTTTCAGCCAGCTTCCTTCCATATGGCGTCAAAGCACACAATCAATAATCCTTCTACGGCAAGAAGTCGGGGGAGAGAATTTCATTGGAGCCAAAGTGAGCACTCTAGCCTGGGAGGGCAGCCTTCACAAAGGAACCAAGCCCTCTGGAAAAGGGTGATTTTCAGCACACTTGTAGAGCCCTTCCCAACAAAGAGACCTACCCCAAGCATGACAGGGCTCCATTCCTTCAAGGCTTCCAAGACATCTCTTGGGACGCATTAGCATGTGGCCAGTGGGCCCCCGTGACGCCAGAGCTATGGAAAGTGAGACTGATCTTCCAAGAACGCTAGGGGCCTAGGAAAGGAGGCATCGACTCTTCTCTTCAACGTCCTCAAGAGATCCTTCTTGACTTTGGATTATGCTTAAGGCAGAAGGACACTGTAGGTCTGATAAGGCCCAAGTGCGGCCTCGTGTTTCCAATCAAGTTTCAAGCTTGAATCAGCATGGCCTCCCCATAGACTTGAATAGATGACAATGTTCTCCTCTCAGTGCTTGTCCCTCTATTCTGGCTTCTTGCCAAGGATTCCTTTCTTATCCCTGGCATCAGAGTCTGTTTGATCTCTTCCAGTTTCTGTGCCCGCTTTCTGTTTGTCAAAGCTGTTTCTGGGTATGTCTCCCTTTAATAGCCCAGCCTAGGCCAATCCTCAGACTGTAACCATGCGGCCATCTTGGGGGACATGTTCACCGTGATGTCATAAAGAACCTCAGAAGGCCAAGTTGTCCTGACAACCTCCAAGCACACAGAGTTTCAGAGCCATCTCAGACCAGTCTGACTCCTCCCCCTTTCCAGGTAGGATAGTTTTCCTTTTTCTGGATTTCTTGTCGGTTTCTAACTTTCTCCTCGAACTTGGAAAGGCCTGCTCCCTTCTCTCTAGACACTGGTCTCTTTCCTGTAAGATTACCCTGGGTGTTATCTCTTATGTCGTGGGTAGATGGCCAAGTGGGTGGACCTTCCCCAGAGAAAGTCCTGGACTCCCTCCCAAGTTGAAGTTGCCCAGGCAATCCTCTGATGCGCAATGATCGTGTCATCTCCTAGCACTCTGCCAATTCCGCCTTGGCAGGTCCCATGTTTTCCTTCCTTCTTCCTTTGGGGAAGTGTACCAGATGCCTTCCTAGATTGGAATATTCTCACGGTTCTTTTTCTGGTGCGTATTGAGAACGGACCCTCACAATTGCTACTCCTTTATGACCTCTGTCCGCACCGTACCATGAAATCTCTATTCCCTAACAGTGCTAATGTGATCTGCACCCGCGCTGTGAAAGAGTGAGGCCCGGGCCACCCAAGCGGAACGTGGGCACTTGCCCGCTCCACCACAGGGCCGGCCCTGACTTGTACTTTTGGACCAACCTGTGGCCTGAACTTGGGAAGATGTGGGCCTGTTTGGATTATTCGTGAAGGGGATTAGTAGGAAGATCATGGACGGTAACGTTTTCCGTTGGTTCCTGGGCTTAGCACGGATCAGGTTCTCTTGGTAGGATTCCTCTTCATGTATTTGGAATGGTCTACCTTTCTGTAGCATCAGTCAGGCTTTTGAGGTGATTTTCCATCCTTGGAAGTTCACCTTCTCTAATCTCTTTCAGCCCCCAAAGCTGTATGCCGTCATTCTGGACCCCTTTTTGGATGTTTGATTTTAGGTGGATTTATTGCCATAACCCTGCATTAGAACATCCTATGTCTTTCAGATTTACATCCTCATCGATTTAGACTTCCGTGTAGGTTCCATCCTCTTCACCAGCGTAAGCCGAATCACAGGCCCTCACCACACACTTGTGCCTCATCATCTCTTTCACCCTCCCCCACCGCCCCGCTTTGCCTCTGGGCGCCCCCGATCAAATGTCCAGTGCCACCTGTTGGTTAGTGCTTGTTTTTTCTTCTCCTTGTAAGTGAGATCCTACGGTATTTGACTTTGTCCCTGGGGCTTGTTTCACTTCCCCTAAAACCCTCCCAGCCATTCTGGTGGTCACAAATGGCTGGATTGCATCCTTTGTTCCCGCTGAGTGGTCTGCCATTGTGTGGCTATAGCCCATGTTCCTACTCCATTCGTCCCTTGCTGGGCACCAGGGCGGCTTCCAAGTCTTGGAGAGCGGGAGTAAGGCTGTGGTGAACTCAGCGGTGCACATGTCTTTAGGCGGTAGTGTTTCCGAGTTCTTTGGCTAAACGCGCCCCAGAGGAATAGCTGGATCATATGGGACATGGATTCTTAAATTTCGGAGCCAGTTCCATCTCGCTTGGCCTAGTGCCTGCACCGGTTTCCACTGCCAGCAGCAGTGCAGGAGGCTTCCCTTCTCTCCACCTCCTCTCTGACGCTTGTTGTTTCCTGTCTGCCTCCTTATAGCCATTCTGACCACAGTGAGCTGCTATGTCCTTGCGGTTTGGATTTGCCTTGGCCTCAGACTTAATGAGGGTGAACAAGTTTTCATGCACCTGTTGGCCCTCTTTAGATCTTCTTGGGAGAAACCTCCGTGTCCATCTTTGTCCCAGGATTTCATTGGCTTGTTCTTCTTCTTGTGGAGACGTGTGAGTTGATTGTATCTTTGGGCTTTTCACCCCTTGTCCGATGTGTGCTTTGCAAACATCCACTCCCAGTTGTTGTGCTGTCTTTGCATTGAGTCGATGGTTTCCTTGACTGGGCAGAAGCGTCTGCATGTGAGGTGGTCCCGTTTGTTTCTTGTCTCCTTTGCTGCCCTTGCCCAGTCAGACAGGCTTCTTCCAAATAGGCGGCTCAGACAGATGGCAAAGAGCACTCTGCCTAGGTCTTCTCCTACAAGTTTCACGGTTTCAAGTGTGCCATTCAGGGCTTTAATCCATTCCAGGTGGTGCGTGTGCCAGGTGGCACATCATGGTCTACTCTCGTTGTGTTCCATGTGGCTGTGCAGGCTTCCCAGCACCGTTTCTTGGAGAGACTCTCCTTTGTCCACTGTCTCCTCTTGGCTCCCTGGTCGCAAATGGGCTGTCCTTGTATGTTTGAGTTGGGCTCTGGGCTCTCGATTCTGTTGCATGGGTCTGTGTGCCTGTTTTTGGGCCCGGACTGTGCCGTTTCGGTACCTAGCGCTTCGTCCTCTAGGTTGAAATCAGAAAGTGTGATACGTCCTGCTTTGTTCGTTTTCCTGAGGATTCCTTGGCCTATTCAGGGTCTCTTGTTGCTGGCTGGAAACTTTAGGATTCTCTCTTCTATCTCTCTGGCAAATATGGCTGCAACTTTGACTGGGATTGCATGGAATCCAGAGATTCCTTTCTCCGCTAGGGACGTTTCAAGTGTGTTAATTCTTCCATTCCTAGGTCCCGGAATATCCTTCTTTTTCCTTGTGTCATCTTGAATTTCTTTCCCCAAACGTTTGCTAGTTTTCGGTTGACATAGCTTTCACCTGTTTTGCTAAGGTTCTTCATAGACATCTTCTTCTTCGTACTGGCAAGCTGTGTTTTTTGTTCGTTTGTGTTTGGCTTCCGTTTGTCTACTCTTTGCAACTTGTAATTGGTTCTGTTTTGGCAGAAGTGCATCGCTGTGCTCACATCTGCTGGCAATGCTCCTGTATTTGCTGTGGAAGTCTGGCCCTACCTAACGTCCCTTCCCATCTGCCTCTGCACCCCCTCGGACGCCTGCCCCAGAATGACTGAAGCAGTGGTGAGGAGGCTCACCCCCAGGATTCCACCCGGCCCACCCCGGGCCACCGACCCAGAAGCTGCGGACCTCACCGCTGCACCACCGGCCGGCCCCTTTCATGTTCCATTGGCAACCTGCAGTTGAGTGCAATGGGGCTTGAATATGCTGCTTGAGCCCAACTCTGGCACTGTGTAGATGAGGCCAGGTTGTTTGTCGGGGCCACTGTGACGTCAGAGGATTGGTCATAGTTGTGCGTCTGCTGTCCCGGCAAACTTCATGGACACACGGCTTCAGAGCCCGCTTGGAGCAGTCTCGTAACGCACCCTTCCCAGTGAGCCCAGGTTTGACCTTCGTTGCCGTTTTTTGGCTTGTGAATTTCTCTGACTTTCAAACGTTCCAGCACAGTGTGTCTAAAGACTGACATCTTTCATTGTGGATTATTCAGGTGTGATATCTGTTCGCCTTGCATTTTCTGGGACCTTTTTTTCTTTTCCACAGTATACTCGTCATGGTCTTTCTCAGCTATCTCCCTGCGATGTGCTCATCAGTCCGTTCTCCTTCAGTCCAAGTGATTAATTTTGTATTTCTTGAATCACCGTATGTTCTCTAGGCCGAGGTGTGAGTGCTTTCGTGATTCTTGGCTGCTGTCTTTGAATTTGCACCGGTCACTTGTAGGACTCTTTGCTATCCTAGCCTAGGTCAAGCGAAGCACTGACAACCCGTGTTGATCTTTCTTGGTTTGACATCCTGAGATCAGAAACTCCAAATTCGAGGTGGTCCTGGCAACCCCCTTCATGGACATAATGTTTTTCTGAGACAAATTAGACAAATCTGATGAATTCCTCGCTCCAGGAAAGATATTTTTCTTTCTCTTTTGTGGAGTCGGGAAGTTTCGAACTTGACCCCTGACCCTTGCACATTGCCCTAGATTCCATCTAGATAAGGGCTGACTTTATTTCTATAGGCTGTGCCATTTGTTTGACCTACATCCTCAGCCCTGGCATGTTTATTTTTCTGGAAACAGAATTGTAATGTTCTAATTTTCAGCCAGCTTCCTTCCATATGGCGTCAAAGCACACAATCAATAATCCTTCTACGGCAAGAAGTCGGGGGAGAGAATTTCATTGGAGCCAAAGTGAGCACTCTAGCCTGGGAGGGCAGCCTTCACAAAGGAACCAAGCCCTCTGGAAAAGGGTGATTTTCAGCACACTTGTAGAGCCCTTCCCAACAAAGAGACCTACCCCAAGCATGACAGGGCTCCATTCCTTCAAGGCTTCCAAGACATCTCTTGGGACGCATTAGCATGTGGCCAGTGGGCCCCCGTGACGCCAGAGCTATGGAAAGTGAGACTGATCTTCCAAGAACGCTAGGGGCCTAGGAAAGGAGGCATCGACTCTTCTCTTCAACGTCCTCAAGAGATCCTTCTTGACTTTGGATTATGCTTAAGGCAGAAGGACACTGTAGGTCTGATAAGGCCCAAGTGCGGCCTCGTGTTTCCAATCAAGTTTCAAGCTTGAATCAGCATGGCCTCCCCATAGACTTGAATAGATGACAATGTTCTCCTCTCAGTGCTTGTCCCTCTATTCTGGCTTCTTGCCAAGGATTCCTTTCTTATCCCTGGCATCAGAGTCTGTTTGATCTCTTCCAGTTTCTGTGCCCGCTTTCTGTTTGTCAAAGCTGTTTCTGGGTATGTCTCCCTTTAATAGCCCAGCCTAGGCCAATCCTCAGACTGTAACCATGCGGCCATCTTGGGGGACATGTTCACCGTGATGTCATAAAGAACCTCAGAAGGCCAAGTTGTCCTGACAACCTCCAAGCACACAGAGTTTCAGAGCCATCTCAGACCAGTCTGACTCCTCCCCCTTTCCAGGTAGGATAGTCTTCCTTTTTCTGGATTTCTTGTCGGTTTCTAACTTTCTCCTCGAACTTGGAAAGGCCTGCTCCCTTCTCTCTAGACACTGGTCTCTTTCCTGTAAGATTACCCTGGGTGTTATCTCTTATGTCGTGGGTAGATGGCCAAGTGGGTGGACCTTCCCCAGAGAAAGTCCTGGACTCCCTCCCAAGTTGAAGTTGCCCAGGCAATCCTCTGATGCGCAATGATCGTGTCATCTCCTAGCACTCTGCCAATTCCGCCTTGGCAGGTCCCATGTTTTCCTTCCTTCTTCCTTTGGGGAAGTGTACCAGATGCCTTCCTAGATTGGAATATTCTCACGGTTCTTTTTCTGGTGCGTATTGAGAACGGACCCTCACAATTGCTACTCCTTTATGACCTCTGTCCGCACCGTACCATGAAATCTCTATTCCCTAACAGTGCTAATGTGATCTGCACCCGCGCTGTGAAAGAGTGAGGCCCGGGCCACCCAAGCGGAACGTGGGCACTTGCCCGCTCCTCCACAGGGCCGGCCCTGACTTGTACTTTTGGACCAACCTGTGGCCTGAACTTGGGAAGATGTGGGCCTGTTTGGATTATTCGTGAAGGGGATTAGTAGGAAGATCATGGACGGTAACGTTTTCCGTTGGTTCCTGGGCTTAGCACGGATCAGGTTCTCTTGGTAGGATTCCTCTTCATGTATTTGGAATGGTCTACCTTTCTGTAGCATCAGTCAGGCTTTTGAGGTGATTTTCCATCCTTGGAAGTTCACCTTCTCTAATCTCTTTCAGCCCCCAAAGCTTTATGCCGTCATTCTGGACCCCTTTTTGGATGTTTGATTTTAGGTGGATTTATTGCCATAACCCTGCATTAGAACATGCTATGTCTTTCAGATTTACATCCTCATCGATTTAGACTTCCGTGTAGGTTCCATCCTCTTCACCAGCGTAAGCCGAATCACAGGCCCTCACCACACACTTGTGCCTCATCATCTCTTTCACCCTCCCCCACCGCCCCGCTTTGCCTCTGGGCGCCCCCGATCAAATGTCCAGTGCCACCTGTTGGTTAGTGCTTGTTTTTTCTTCTCCTTGTAAGTGAGATCCTACGGTATTTGACTTTGTCCCTGGGGCTTGTTTCACTTCCCCTAAAACCCTCCCAGCCATTCTGGTGGTCACAAATGGCTGGATTGCATCCTTTGTTCCCGCTGAGTGGTCTGCCATTGTGTGGCTATAGCCCATGTTCCTACTCCATTCGTCCCTTGCTGGGCACCAGGGCGGCTTCCAAGTCTTGGAGAGCGGGAGTAAGGCTGTGGTGAACTCAGCGGTGCACATGTCTTTAGGCGGTAGTGTTTCCGAGTTCTTTGGCTAAACGCGCCCCAGAGGAATAGCTGGATCATATGGGACATGGATTCTTAAATTTCGGAGCCAGTTCCATCTCGCTTGGCCTAGTGGCTGCACCGGTTTCCACTGCCAGCAGCAGTGCAGGAGGCTTCCCTTCTCTCCACCTCCTCTCTGACGCTTGTTGTTTCCTGTCTGCCTCCTTATAGCCATTCTGACCACAGTGAGCTGCTATGTCCTTGCGGTTTGGATTTGCCTTGGCCTCAGACTTAATGAGGGTGAACAAGTTTTCATGCACCTGTTGGCCCTCTTTAGATCTTCTTGGGAGAAACCTCCGTGTCCATCTTTGGCCCAGGATTTCATTGGCTTGTTCTTCTTCTTGTGGAGACGTGTGAGTTGATTGTATCTTTGGGCTTTTCACCCCTTGTCCGATGTGTGCTTTGCAAACATCCACTCCCAGTTGTTGTGCTGTCTTTGCATTGAGTCGATGGTTTCCTTGACTGCGCAGAAGCGTCTGCATGTGAGGTGGTCCCGTTTGTTTCTTGTCTCCTTTGCTGCCCTTGCCCAGTCAGACAGGCTTCTTCCAAATAGGCGGCTCAGACAGATGGCAAAGAGCACTCTGCCTAGGTCTTCTCCTACAAGTTTCACGGTTTCAAGTGTGCCATTCAGGGCTTTAATCCATTCCAGGTGGTGCGTGTGCCAGGTGGCACATCATGGTCTACTCTCGTTGTGTTCCATGTGGCTGTGCAGGCTTCCCAGCACCGTTTATCGGAGAGACTCTCCTTTGTCCACTGTCTCCTCTTGGCTCCCTGGTCGCAAATGGGCTGTCCTTGTATGTTTGAGTTGGGCTCTGGGCTCTCGATTCTGTTGCATGGGTCTGTGTGCCTGTTTTTGGGCCCGGACTGTGCCGTTTCGGTACCTAGCGCTTCGTCCTCTAGGTTGAAATCAGAAAGTGTGATACGTCCTGCTTTGTTCGTTTTCCTGAGGATTCCTTGGCCTATTCAGGGTCTCTTGTTGCTGGCTGGAAACTTTAGGATTCTCTCTTCTATCTCTCTGGCAAATATGGCTGCAACTTTGACTGGGATTGCATGGAATCCAGAGATTCCTTTCTCCGCTAGGGACGTTTCAAGTGTGTTAACTCTTCCATTCCTAGGTCCCGGAATATCCTTCTTTTTCCTTGTGTCGTCTTGAATTTCTTTCCCCAAACGTTTGCTAGTTTTCGGTTGACATAGCTTTCACCTGTTTTGCTAAGGTTCTTCATAGACATCTTCTTCTTCGTACTGGCAAGCTGTGTTTTTTGTTCGTTTGTGTTTGGCTTCCGTTTGTCTACTCTTTGCAACTTGTAATTGGTTCTGTTTTGGCAGAAGTGCATCGCTGTGCTCACATCTGCTGGCAATGCTCCTGTATTTGCTGTGGAAGTCTGGCCCTACATAACGTCCCTTCCCATCTGCCTCTGCACCCCCTCAGACGCCTGCCCCAGAATGACTGAAGCAGTGGTGAGGAGGCTCACCCCCAGCATTCCACCCGGCCCACCCCGGGCCACCGACCCAGAAGCTGCGGACCTCACCGCTGCACCACCGGCCGGCCCCTTTCATGTTCCATTGGCAACCTGCAGTTGAGTGCAATGGGGCTTGAATATGCTGCTTGAGCCCAACTCTGGCACTGTGTAGATGAGGCCAGGTTGTTTGTCGGGGCCACTGTGACGTCAGAGGATTGGTCATAGTTGTGCGTCTGCTGTCCCGGCAAACTTCATGGACACAGGGCTTCAGAGCCCGCTTGGAGCAGTCTCGTAACGCACCCTTCCCAGTGAGCCCAGGTTTGACCTTCGTTGCCGTTTTTTGGCTTGTGAATTTCTCTGACTTTCAAACGTTCCAGCACAGTGTGTCTAAAGACTGACATCTTTCATTGTGGATTATTCAGGTGTGATATCTGTTCGCCTTGCATTTTCTGGGACCTTTTTTTCTTTTCCACAGTATACTCGTCATGGTCTTTCTCAGCTATCTCCCTTAGATGTGCTCATCAGTCCGTTCTCCTTCAGTCCAAGTGATTAATTTTGTATTTCTTGAATCACCGTATGTTCTCTAGGCCGAGGTGTGAGTGCTTTCGTGATTCTTGGCTGCTGTCTTTGAATTTGCACCGGTCACTTGTAGGACTCTTTGCTATCCTAGCCTAGGTCAAGCGAAGCACTGACAACCCGTGGTCATCTTTCTTGGTTTGACATCCTGAGATCAGAAACTCCAAATTCGAGGTGGTCCTGGCAACCCCCTTCATGGACATAATGTTTTTCTGAGACAAATTAGACAAATCTGATGAATTCCTCGCTCCAGGAAAGATATTTTTCTTTCTCTTTTGTGGATTCGGGAAGTTTCGAACTTGACCCCTGACCCTTGCACATTGCCCTAGATTCCATCTAGATAAGGGCTGACTTTATTTCTATAGGCTGTGCCATTTGTTTGACCTACATCCTCAGCCCTGGCATGTTTATTTTTCTGGAAACAGAATTGTAATGTTCTAATTTTCAGCCAGCTTCCTTCCATATGGCGTCAAAGCACACAATCAATAATCCTTCTACGGCAAGAAGTCGGGGGAGAGAATTTCATTGGAGCCAAAGTGAGCACTCTAGCCTGGGAGGGCAGCCTTCACAAAGGAACCAAGCCCTCTGGAAAAGGGTGATTTTCAGCACACTTGTAGAGCCCTTCCCAACAAAGAGACCTACCCCAAGCATGACAGGGCTCCATTCCTTCAAGGCTTCCAAGACATCTCTTGGGACGCATTAGCATGTGGCCAGTGGGCCCCCGTGACGCCAGAGCTATGGAAAGTGAGACTGATCTTCCAAGAACGCTAGGGGCCTAGGAAAGGAGGCATCGACTCTTCTCTTCAACGTCCTCAAGAGATCCTTCTTGACTTTGGATTATGCTTAAGGCAGAAGGACACTGTAGGTCTGATAAGGCCCAAGTGCGGCCTCGTGTTTCCAATCAAGTTTCAAGCTTGAATCAGCATGGCCTCCCCATAGACTTGAATAGATGACAATGTTCTCCTCTCAGTGCTTGTCCCTCTATTCTGGCTTCTTGCCAAGGATTCCTTTCTTATCCCTGGCATCAGAGTCTGTTTGATCTCTTCCAGTTTCTGTGCCCGCTTTCTGTTTGTCAAAGCTGTTTCTGGGTATGTCTCCCTTTAATAGCCCAGCCTAGGCCAATCCTCAGACTGTAACCATGCGGCCATCTTGGGGGACATGTTCACCGTGATGTCATAAAGAACCTCAGAAGGCCAAGTTGTCCTGACAACCTCCAAGCACACAGAGTTTCAGAGCCATCTCAGACCAGTCTGACTCCTCCCCCTTTCCAGGTAGGATAGTTTTCCTTTTTCTGGATTTCTTGTCGGTTTCTAACTTTCTCCTCGAACTTGGAAAGGCCTGCTCCCTCCTCTCTAGACACTGGTCTCTTTCCTGTAAGATTACCCTGGGTGTTATCTCTTATGTCTTGGGTAGATGGCCAAGTGGGTGGACCTTCCCCAGAGAAAGTCCTGGACTCCCTCCCAAGTTGAAGTTGCCCAGGCAATCCTCTGATGCGCAATGATCGTGTCATCTCCTAGCACTCTGCCAATTCCGCCTTGGCAGGTCCCATGTTTTCCTTCCTTCTTCCTTTGGGGAAGTGTACCAGATGCCTTCCTAGATTGGAATATTCTCACGGTTCTTTTTCTGGTGCGTATTGAGAACGGACCCTCACAATTGCTACTCCTTTATGACCTCTGTCCGCACCGTACCATGAAATCTCTATTCCCTAACAGTGCTAATGTGATCTGCACCCGCGCTGTGAAAGAGTGAGGCCCGGGCCACCCAAGCGGAACGTGGGCACTTGCCCGCTCCACCACAGGGCCGGCCCTGACTTGTACTTTTGGACCAACCTGTGGCCTGAACTTGGGAAGATGTGGGCCTGTTTGGATTATTCGTGAAGGGGATTAGTAGGAACATCATGGACGGTAACGTTTTCCGTTGGTTCCTGGGCTTAGCACGGATCAGGTTCTCTTGGTAGGATTCCTCTTCATGTATTTGGAATGGTCTACCTTTCTGTAGCATCAGTCAGGCTTTTGAGGTGATTTTCCATCCTTGGAAGTTCACCTTCTCTAATCTCTTTCAGCCCCCAAAGCTGTATGCCGTCATTCTGGACCCCTTTTTGGATGTTTGATTTTAGGTGGATTTATTGCCATAACCCTGCATTAGAACATCCTATGTCTTTCAGATTTACATCCTCATCGATTTAGACTTCCGTGTAGGTTCCATCCTCTTCACCAGCGTAAGCCGAATCACAGGCCCTCACCACACACTTGTGCCTCATCATCTCTTTCACCCTCCCCCACCGCCCCGCTTTGCCTCTGGGCGCCCCCGATCAAATGTCCAGTGCCACCTGTTGGTTAGTGCTTGTTTTTTCTTCTCCTTGTAAGTGAGATCCTACGGTATTTGACTTTGTCCCTGGGGCTTGTTTCACTTCCCCTAAAACCCTCCCAGCCATTCTGGTGGTCACAAATGGCTGGATTGCATCCTTTGTTCCCGCTGAGTGGTCTGCCATTGTGTGGCTATAGCCCATGTTCCTACTCCATTCGTCCCTTGCTGGGCACCAGGGCGGCTTCCAAGTCTTGGAGAGCGGGAGTAAGGCTGTGGTGAACTCAGCGGTGCACATGTCTTTAGGCGGTAGTGTTTCCGAGTTCTTTGGCTAAACACGCCCCAGAGGAATAGCTGGATCATATGGGACATGGATTCTTAAATTTCGGAGCCAGTTCCATCTCGCTTGGCCTAGTGCCTGCACCGGTTTCCACTTCCAGCAGCAGTGCAGGAGGCTTCCCTTCTCTCCACCTCCTCTCTGACGCTTGTTGTTTCCTGTCTGCCTCCTTATAGCCATTCTGACCACAGTGAGCTGCTATGTCCTTGCGGTTTGGATTTGCCTTGGCCTCAGACTTAATGAGGGTGAACAAGTTTTCATGCACCTGTTGGCCCTCTTTAGATCTTCTTGGGAGAAACCTCCGTGTCCATCTTTGGCCCAGGATTTCATTGGCTTGTTCTTCTTCTTGTGGAGACGTGTGAGTTGATTGTATCTTTGGGCTTTTCACCCCTTGTCCGATGTGTGCTTTGCAAACATCCACTGCCAGTTGTTGTGCTGTCTTTGCATTGAGTCGATGGTTTCCTTGACTGGGCAGAAGCGTCTGCATGTGAGGTGGTCCCGTTTGTTTCTTGTCTCCTTTGCTGCCCTTGCCCAGTCAGACAGGCTTCTTCCAAATAGGCGGCTCAGACAGATGGCAAAGAGCACTCTGCCTAGGTCTTCTCCTACAAGTTTCACGGTTTCAAGTGTGCCATTCAGGGCTTTAATCCATTCCAGGTGGTGCGTGTGCCAGGTGGCACATCATGGTCTACTCTCGTTGTGTTCCATGTGGCTGTGCAGGCTTCCCAGCACCGTTTCTTGGAGAGACTCTCCTTTGTCCACTGTCTCCTCTTGGCTCCCTGGTCGCAAATGGGCTGTCCTTGTATGTTTGAGTTGGGCTCTGGGCTCTCGATTCTGTTGCATGGGTCTGTGTGCCTGTTTTTGGGCCCGGACTGTGCCGTTTCGGTACCTAGCGCTTCGTCCTCTAGGTTGAAATCAGAAAGTGTGATACGTCCTGCTTTGTTCGTTTTCCTGAGGATTCCTTGGCCTATTCAGGGTCTGTTGTTGCTGGCTGGAAACTTTAGGATTCTCTCTTCTATCTCTCTGGCAAATATGGCTGCAACTTTGACTGGGATTGCATGGAATCCAGAGATTCCTTTCTCCGCTAGGGACGTTTCAAGTGTGTTAATTCTTCCATTCCTAGGTCCCGGAATATCCTTCTTTTTCCTTGTGTCGTCTTGAATTTCTTTCCCCAAACGTTTGCTAGTTTTCGGTTGACATAGCTTTCACCTGTTTTGCTAAGGTTCTTCATAGACATCTTCTTCTTCGTACTGGCAAGCTGTGTTTTTTGTTCGTTTGTGTTTGGCTTCCGTTTGTCTACTCTTTGCAACTTGTAATTGGTTCTGTTTTGGCAGAAGTGCATCGCTGTGCTCACATCTGCTGGCAATGCTCCTGTATTTGCTGTGGAAGTCTGGCCCTACCTAACGTCCCTTCCCATCTGCCTCTGCACCCCCTCGGACGCCTGCCCCAGAATGACTGAAGCAGTGGTGAGGAGGCTCACCCCCAGGATTCCACCCGGCCCACCCCGGGCCACCGACCCAGAAGCTGCGGACCTCACCGCTGCACCACCGGCCGGCCCCTTTCATGTTCCATTGGCAACCTGCAGTTGAGTGCAATGGGGCTTGAATATGCTGCTTGAGCCCAACTCTGGCACTGTGTAGATGAGGCCAGGTTGTTTGTCGGGGCCACTGTGACGTCAGAGGATTGGTCATAGTTGTGCGTCTGCTGTCCCGGCAAACTTCATGGACACAGGGCTTCAGAGCCCGCTTGGAGCAGTCTCGTAACGCACCCTTCCCAGTGAGCCCAGGTTTGACCTTCGTTGCCGTTTTTTGGCTTGTGAATTTCTCTGACTTTCAAACGTTCCAGCACAGTGTGTCTAAAGACTGACATCTTTCATTGTGGATTATTCAGGTGTGATATCTGTTCGCCTTGCATTTTCTGGGACCTTTTTTTCTTTTCCACAGTATACTCGTCATGGTCTTTCTCAGCTATCTCCCTTAGATGTGCTCATCAGTCCGTTCTCCTTCAGTCCAAGTGATTAATTTTGTATTTCTTGAATCACCGTATGTTCTCTAGGCCGAGGTGTGAGTGCTTTCGTGATTCTTGGCTGCTGTCTTTGAATTTGCAGCGGTCACTTGTAGGACTCTTTGCTATCCTAGCCTAGGTCAAGCGAAGCACTGACAACCCGTGGTCATCTTTCTTGGTTTGACATCCTGAGATCAGAAACTCCAAATTCGAGGTGGTCCTGGCAACCCCCTTCATGGACATAATGTTTTTCTGAGACAAATTAGACAAATCTGATGAATTCCTCGCTCCAGGAAAGATATTTTTCTTTCTCTTTTGTGGAGTCGGGAAGTTTCGAACTTGACCCCTGACCCTTGCACATTGCCCTAGATTCCATCTAGATAAGGGCTGACTTTATTTCTATAGGCTGTGCCATTTGTTTGACCTACATCCTCAGCCCTGGCATGTTTATTTTTCTGGAAACAGAATTGTAATGTTCTAATTTTCAGCCAGCTTCCTTCCATATGGCGTCAAAGCACACAATCAATAATCCTTCTATGGCAAGAAGTCGGGGGAGAGAATTTCATTGGAGCCAAAGTGAGCACTCTAGCCTGGGAGGGCAGCCTTCACAAAGGAACCAAGCCCTCTGGAAAAGGGTGATTTTCAGCACACTTGTAGAGCCCTTCCCAACAAAGAGACCTACCCCAAGCATGACAGGGCTCCATTCCTTCAAGGCTTCCAAGACATCTCTTGGGACGCATTAGCATGTGGCCAGTGGGCCCCCGTGACGCCAGAGCTATGGAAAGTGAGACTGATCTTCCAAGAACGCTAGGGGCCTAGGAAAGGAGGCATCGACTCTTCTCTTCAACGTCCTCAAGAGATCCTTCTTGACTTTGGATTATGCTTAAGGCAGAAGGACACTGTAGGTCTGATAAGGCCCAAGTGCGGCCTCGTGTTTCCAATCAAGTTTCAAGCTTGAATCAGCATGGCCTCCCCATAGACTTGAATAGATGACAATGTTCTCCTCTCAGTGCTTGTCCCTCTATTCTGGCTTCTTGCCAAGGATTCCTTTCTTATCCCTGGCATCAGAGTCTGTTTGATCTCTTCCAGTTTCTGTGCCCGCTTTCTGTTTGTCAAAGCTGTTTCTGGGTATGTCTCCCTTTAATAGCCCAGCCTAGGCCAATCCTCAGACTGTAACCATGCGGCCATCTTGGGGGACATGTTCACCGTGATGTCATAAAGAACCTCAGAAGGCCAAGTTGTCCTGACAACCTCCAAGCACATAGAGTTTCAGAGCCATCTCAGACCAGTCTGACTCCTCCCCCTTTCCAGGTAGGATAGTCTTCCTTTTTCTGGATTTCTTGTCGGTTTCTAACTTTCTCCTCGAACTTGGAAAGGCCTGCTCCCTTCTCTCTAGACACTGGTCTCTTTCCTGTAAGATTACCCTGGGTGTTATCTCTTATGTCGTGGGTAGATGGCCAAGTGGGTGGACCTTCCCCAGAGAAAGTCCTGGACTCCCTCCCAAGTTGAAGTTGCCCAGGCAATCCTCTGATGCGCAATGATCGTGTCATCTCCTAGCACTCTGCCAATTCCGCCTTGGCAGGTCCCATGTTTTCCTTCCTTCTTCCTTTGGGGAAGTGTACCAGATGCCTTCCTAGATTGGAATATTCTCACGGTTCTTTTTCTGGTGCGTATTGAGAACGGACCCTCACAATTGCTGCTCCTTTATGACCTCTGTCCGCACCGTACCATGAAATCTCTATTCCCTAACAGTGCTAATGTGATCTGCACCCGCGCTGTGAAAGAGTGAGGCCCGGGCCACCCAAGCGGAACGTGGGCACTTGCCCGCTCCACCACAGGGCCGGCCCTGACTTGTACTTTTGGACCAACCTGTGGCCTGAACTTGGGAAGATGTGGGCCTGTTTGGATTATTCGTGAAGGGGATTAGTAGGAACATCATGGACGGTAACGTTTTCCGTTGGTTCCTGGGCTTAGCACGGATCAGGTTCTCTTGGTAGGATTCCTCTTCATGTATTTGGAATGGTCTACCTTTCTGTAGCATCAGTCAGGCTTTTGAGGTGATTTTCCATCCTTGGAAGTTCACCTTCTCTAATCTCTTTCAGCCCCCAAAGCTGTATGCCGTCATTCTGGACCCCTTTTTGGATGTTTGATTTTAGGTGGATTTATTGCCATAACCCTGCATTAGAACATCCTATGTCTTTCAGATTTACATCCTCATCGATTTAGACTTCCGTGTAGGTTCCATCCTCTTCACCAGCGTAAGCCGAATCACAGGCCCTCACCACACACTTGTGCCTCATCATCTCTTTCACCCTCCCCCACCGCCCCGCTTTGCCTCTGGGCGCCCCCGATCAAATGTCCAGTGCCACCTGTTGGTTAGTGCTTGTTTTTTCTTCTCCTTGTAAGTGAGATCCTACGGTATTTGACTTTGTCCCTGGGGCTTGTTTCACTTCCCCTAAAACCCTCCCAGCCATTCTGGTGGTCACAAATGGCTGGATTGCATCCTTTGTTCCCGCTGAGTGGTCTGCCATTGTGTGGCTATAGCCCATGTTCCTACTCCATTCGTCCCTTGCTGGGCACCAGGGCGGCTTCCAAGTCTTGGAGAGCGGGAGTAAGGCGGTGGTGAACTCAGCGGTGCACATGTCTTTAGGCGGTAGTGTTTCCGAGTTCTTTGGCTAAACGCGCCCCAGAGGAATAGCTGGATCATATGGGACATGGATTCTTAAATTTCGGAGCCAGTTCCATCTCGCTTGGCCTAGTGCCTGCACCGGTTTCCACTGCCAGCAGCAGTGCAGGAGGCTTCCCTTCTCTCCACCTCCTCTCTGACGCTTGTTGTTTCCTGTCTGCCTCCTTATAGCCATTCTGACCACAGTGAGCTGCTATGTCCTTGCGGTTTGGATTTGCCTTGGCCTCAGACTTAATGAGGGTGAACAAGTTTTCATGCACCTGTTGGCCCTCTTTAGATCTTCTTGGGAGAAACCTCCGTGTCCATCTTTGGCCCAGGATTTCATTGGCTTGTTCTTCTTCTTGTGGAGACGTGTGAGTTGATTGTATCTTTGGGCTTTTCACCCCTTGTCCGATGTGTGCTTTGCAAACATCCACTGCCAGTTGTTGTGCTGTCTTTGCATTGAGTCGATGGTTTCCTTGACTGGGCAGAAGCGTCTGCATGTGAGGTGGTCCCGTTTGTTTCTTGTCTCCTTTGCTGCCCTTGCCCAGTCAGACAGGCTTCTTCCAAATAGGCGGCTCAGACAGATGGCAAAGAGCACTCTGCCTAGGTCTTCTCCTACAAGTTTCACGGTTTCAAGTGTGCCATTCAGGGCTTTAATCCATTCCAGGTGGTGCGTGTGCCAGGTGGCACATCATGGTCTACTCTCGTTGTGTTCCATGTGGCTGTGCAGGCTTCCCAGCACCGTTTCTTGGAGAGACTCTCCTTTGTCCACTGTCTCCTCTTGGCTCCCTGGTCGCAAATGGGCTGTCCTTGTATGTTTGAGTTGGGCTCTGGGCTCTCGATTCTGTTGCATGGGTCTGTGTGCCTGTTTTTGGGCCCGGACTGTGCCGTTTCGGTACCTAGCGCTTCGTCCTCTAGGTTGAAATCAGAAAGTGTGATACGTCCTGCTTTGTTCGTTTTCCTGAGGATTCCTTGGCCTATTCAGGGTCTCTTGTTGCTGGCTGGAAACTTTAGGATTCTCTCTTCTATCTCTCTGGCAAATATGGCTGCAACTTTGACTGGGATTGCATGGAATCCAGAGATTCCTTTCTCCGCTAGGGACGTTTCAAGTGTGTTAATTCTTCCATTCCTAGGTCCCGGAATATCCTTCTTTTTCCTTGTGTCGTCTTGAATTTCTTTCCCCAAACGTTTGCTAGTTTTCGGTTGACATAGCTTTCACCTGTTTTGCTAAGGTTCTTCATAGACATCTTCTTCTTCGTACTGGCAAGCTGTGTTTTTTGTTCGTTTGTGTTTGGCTTCCGTTTGTCTTCTCTTTGCAACTTGTAATTGGTTCTGTTTTGGCAGAAGTGCATCGCTGTGCTCACATCTGCTGGCAATGCTCCTGTATTTGCTGTGGAAGTCTGGCCCTACCTAACGTCCCTTCCCATCTGCCTCTGCACCCCCTCGGACGCCTGCCCCAGAATGACTGAAGCAGTGGTGAGGAGGCTCACCCCCAGGATTCCACCCGGCCCACCCCGGGCCACCGACCCAGAAGCTGCGGACCTCACCGCTGCACCACCGGCCGGCCCCTTTCATGTTCCATTGGCAACCTGCAGTTGAGTGCAATGGGGCTTGAATATGCTGCTTGAGCCCAACTCTGGCACTGTGTAGATGAGGCCAGGTTGTTTGTCGGGGCCACTGTGACGTCAGAGGATTGGTCATAGTTGTGCGTCTGCTGTCCCGGCAAACTTCATGGACACAGGGCTTCAGAGCCCGCTTGGAGCAGTCTCGTAACGCACCCTTCCCAGTGAGCCCAGGTTTGACCTTCGTTGCCGTTTTTTGGCTTGTGAATTTCTCTGACTTTCAAACGTTCCAGCACAGTGTGTCTAAAGACTGACATCTTTCATTGTGGATTATTCAGGTGTGATATCTGTTCGCCTTGCATTTTCTGGGACCTTTTTTTCTTTTCCACAGTATACTCGTCATGGTCTTTCTCAGCTATCTCCCTTAGATGTGCTCATCAGTCCGTTCTCCTTCAGTCCAAGTGATTAATTTTGTATTTCTTGAATCACCGTATGTTCTCTAGGCCGAGGTGTGAGTGCTTTCGTGATTCTTGGCTGCTGTCTTTGAATTTGCACCGGTCACTTGTAGGACTCTTTGCTATCCTAGCCTAGGTCAAGCGAAGCACTGACAACCCGTGGTCATCTTTCTTGGTTTGACATCCTGAGATCAGAAACTCCAAATTCGAGGTGGTCCTGGCAACCCCCTTCATGGACATAATGTTTTTCTGAGACAAATTAGACAAATCTGATGAATTCCTCGCTCCAGGAAAGATATTTTTCTTTCTCTTTTGTGGAGTCGGGAAGTTTCGAACTTGACCCCTGACCCTTGCACATTGCCCTAGATTCCATCTAGATAAGGGCTGACTTTATTTCTATAGGCTGTGCCATTTGTTTGACCTACATCCTCAGCCCTGGCATGTTTATTTTTCTGGAAACAGAATTGTAATGTTCTAATTTTCAGCCAGCTTCCTTCCATATGGCGTCAAAGCACACAATCAATAATCCTTCTACGGCAAGAAGTCGGGGGAGAGAATTTCATTGGAGCCAAAGTGAGCACTCTAGCCTGGGAGGGCAGCCTTCACAAAGGAACCAAGCCCTCTGGAAAAGGGTGATTTTCAGCACACTTGTAGAGCCCTTCCCAACAAAGAGACCTACCCCAAGCATGACAGGGCTCCATTCCTTCAAGGCTTCCAAGACATCTCTTGGGACGCATTAGCATGTGGCCAGTGGGCCCCCGTGACGCCAGAGCTATGGAAAGTGAGACTGATCTTCCAAGAACGCTAGGGGCCTAGGAAAGGAGGCATCGACTCTTCTCTTCAACGTCCTCAAGAGATCCTTCTTGACTTTGGATTATGCTTAAGGCAGAAGGACACTGTAGGTCTGATAAGGCCCAAGTGCGGCCTCGTGTTTCCAATCAAGTTTCAAGCTTGAATCAGCATGGCCTCCCCATAGACTTGAATAGATGACAATGTTCTCCTCTCAGTGCTTGTCCCTCTATTCTGGCTTCTTGCCAAGGATTCCTTTCTTATCCCTGGCATCAGAGTCTGTTTGATCTCTTCCAGTTTCTGTGCCCGCTTTCTGTTTGTCAAAGCTGTTTCTGGGTATGTCTCCCTTTAATAGCCCAGCCTAGGCCAATCCTCAGACTGTACCCATGCGGCCATCTTGGGGGACATGTTCACCGTGATGTCATAAAGAACCTCAGAAGGCCAAGTTGTCCTGACAACCTCCAAGCACACAGAGTTTCAGAGCCATCTCAGACCAGTCTGACTCCTCCCCCTTTCCAGGTAGGATAGTCTTCCTTTTTCTGGATTTCTTGTCGGTTTCTAACTTTCTCCTCGAACTTGGAAAGGCCTGCTCCCTTCTCTCTAGACACTGGTCTCTTTCCTGTAAGATTACCCTGGGTGTTATCTCTTATGTCGTGGGTAGATGGCCAAGTGGGTGGACCTTCCCCAGAGAAAGTCCTGGACTCCCTCCCAAGTTGAAGTTGCCCAGGCAATCCTCTGATGCGCAATGATCGTGTCATCTCCTAGCACTCTGCCAATTCCGCCTTGGCAGGTCCCATGTTTTCCTTCCTTCTTCCTTTGGGGAAGTGTACCAGATGCCTTCCTAGATTGGAATATTCTCACGGTTCTTTTTCTGGTGCGTATTGAGAACGGACCCTCACAATTGCTACTCCTTTATGACCTCTGTCCGCACCGTACCATGAAATCTCTATTCCCTAACAGTGCTAATGTGATCTGCACCCGCGCTGTGAAAGAGTGAGGCCCGGGCCACCCAAGCGGAACGTGGGCACTTGCCCGCTCCACCACAGGGCCGGCCCTGACTTGTACTTTTGGACCAACCTGTGGCCTGAACTTGGGAAGATGTGGGCCTGTTTGGATTATTCGTGAAGGGGATTAGTAGGAACATCATGGACGGTAACGTTTTCCGTTGGTTCCTGGGCTTAGCACGGATCAGGTTCTCTTGGTAGGATTCCTCTTCATGTATTTGGAATGGTCTACCTTTCTGTAGCATCAGTCAGGCTTTTGAGGTGATTTTCCATCCTTGGAAGTTCACCTTCTCTAATCTCTTTCAGCCCCCAAAGCTGTATGCCGTCATTCTGGACCCCTTTTTGGATGTTTGATTTTAGGTGGATTTATTGCCATAACCCTGCATTAGAACATGCTATGTCTTTCAGATTTACATCCTCATCGATTTAGACTTCCGTGTAGGTTCCATCCTCTTCACCAGCGTAAGCCGAATCACAGGCCCTCACCACACACTTGTGCCTCATCATCTCTTTCACCCTCCCCCACCGCCCCGCTTTGCCTCTGGGCGCCCCCGATCAAATGTCCAGTGCCACCTGTTGGTTAGTGCTTGTTTTTTCTTCTCCTTGTAAGTGAGATCCTACGGTATTTGACTTTGTCCCTGGGGCTTGTTTCACTTCCCCTAAAACCCTCCCAGCCATTCTGGTGGTCACAAATGGCTGGATTGCATCCTTTGTTCCCGCTGAGTGGTCTGCCATTGTGTGGCTATAGCCCATGTTCCTACTCCATTCGTCCCTTGCTGGGCACCAGGGCGGCTTCCAAGTCTTGGAGAGCGGGAGTAAGGCTGTGGTGAACTCAGCGGTGCACATGTCTTTAGGCGGTAGTGTTTCCGAGTTCTTTGGCTAAACGCGCCCCAGAGGAATAGCTGGATCATATGGGACATGGATTCTTAAATTTCGGAGCCAGTTCCATCTCGCTTGGCCTAGTGCCTGCACCGGTTTCCACTGCCAGCAGCAGTGCAGGAGGCTTCCCTTCTCTCCACCTCCTCTCTGACGCTTGTTGTTTCCTGTCTGCCTCCTTATAGCCATTCTGACCACAGTGAGCTGCTATGTCCTTGCGGTTTGGATTTGCCTTGGCCTCAGACTTAATGAGGGTGAACAAGTTTTCATGCACCTGTTGGCCCTCTTTAGATCTTCTTGGGAGAAACCTCCGTGTCCATCTTTGTCCCAGGATTTCATTGGCTTGTTCTTCTTCTTGTGGAGACGTGTGAGTTGATTGTATCTTTGGGCTTTTCACCCCTTGTCCGATGTGTGCTTTGCAAACATCCACTCCCAGTTGTTGTGCTGTCTTTGCATTGAGTCGATGGTTTCCTTGACTGGGCAGAAGCGTCTGCATGTGAGGTGGTCCCGTTTGTTTCTTGTCTCCTTTGCTGCCCTTGCCCAGTCAGACAGGCTTCTTCCAAATAGGCGGCTCAGACAGATGGCAAAGAGCACTCTGCCTAGGTCTTCTCCTACAAGTTTCACGGTTTCAAGTGTGCCATTCAGGGCTTTAATCCATTCCAGGTGGTGCGTGTGCCAGGTGGCACATCATGGTCTACTCTCGTTGTGTTCCATGTGGCTGTGCAGGCTTCCCAGCACCGTTTCTTGGAGAGACTCTCCTTTGTCCACTGTCTCCTCTTGGCTCCCTGGTCGCAAATGGGCTGTCCTTGTATGTTTGAGTTGGGCTCTGGGCTCTCGATTCTGTTGCATGGGTCTGTGTGCCTGTTTTTGGGCCCGGACTGTGCCGTTTCGGTACCTAGCGCTTCGTCCTCTAGGTTGAAATCAGAAAGTGTGATACGTCCTGCTTTGTTCGTTTTCCTGAGGATTCCTTGGCCTATTCAGGGTCTCTTGTTGCTGGCTGGAAACTTTAGGATTCTCTCTTCTATCTCTCTGGCAAATATGGCTGCAACTTTGACTGGGATTGCATGGAATGCAGAGATTCCTTTCTCCGCTAGGGACGTTTCAAGTGTGTTAATTCTTCCATTCCTAGGTCCCGGAATATCCTTCTTTTTCCTTGTGTCGTCTTGAATTTCTTTCCCCAAACGTTTGCTAGTTTTCGGTTGACATAGCTTTCACCTGTTTTGCTAAGGTTCTTCATAGACATCTTCTTCTTCGTACTGGCAAGCTGTGTTTTTTGTTCGTTTGTGTTTGGCTTCCGTTTGTCTTCTCTTTGCAACTTGTAATTGGTTCTGTTTTGGCAGAAGTGCATCGCTGTGCTCACATCTGCTGGCAATGCTCCTGTATTTGCTGTGGAAGTCTGGCCCTACCTAACGTCCCTTCCCATCTGCCTCTGCACCCCCTCGGACGCCTGCCCCAGAATGACTGAAGCAGTGGTGAGGAGGCTCACCCCCAGGATTCCACCCGGCCCACCCCGGGCCACCGACCCAGAAGCTGCGGACCTCACCGCTGCACCACCGGCCGGCCCCTTTCATGTTCCATTGGCAACCTGCAGTTGAGTGCAATGGGGCTTGAATATGCTGCTTGAGCCCAACTCTGGCACTGTGTAGATGAGGCCAGGTTGTTTGTCGGGGCCACTGTGACGTCAGAGGATTGGTCATAGTTGTGCGTCTGCTGTCCCGGCAAACTTCATGGACACAGGGCTTCAGAGCCCGCTTGGAGCAGTCTCGTAACGCACCCTTCCCAGTGAGCCCAGGTTTGACCTTCGTTGCCGTTTTTTGGCTTGTGAATTTCTCTGACTTTCAAACGTTCCAGCACAGTGTGTCTAAAGACTGACATCTTTCATTGTGGATTATTCAGGTGTGATATCTGTTCGCCTTGCATTTTCTGGGACCTTTTTTTCTTTTCCACAGTATACTCGTCATGGTCTTTCTCAGCTATCTCCCTTAGATGTGCTCATCAGTCCGTTCTCCTTCAGTCCAAGTGATTAATTTTGTATTTCTTGAATCACCGTATGTTCTCTAGGCCGAGGTGTGAGTGCTTTCGTGATTCTTGGCTGCTGTCTTTGAATTTGCACCGGTCACTTGTAGGACTCTTTGCTATCCTAGCCTAGGTCAAGCGAAGCACTGACAACCCGTGGTCATCTTTCTTGGTTTGACATCCTGAGATCAGAAACTCCAAATTCGAGGTGGTCCTGGCAACCCCCTTCATGGACATAATGTTTTTCTGAGACAAATTAGACAAATCTGATGAATTCCTCGCTCCAGGAAAGATATTTTTCTTTCTCTTTTGTGGAGTCGGGAAGTTTCGAACTTGACCCCTGACCCTTGCACATTGCCCTAGATTCCATCTAGATAAGGGCTGACTTTATTTCTATAGGCTGTGCCATTTGTTTGACCTACATCCTCAGCCCTGGCATGTTTATTTTTCTGGAAACAGAATTGTAATGTTCTAATTTTCAGCCAGCTTCCTTCCATATGGCGTCAAAGCACACAATCAATAATCCTTCTACGGCAAGAAGTCGGGGGAGAGAATTTCATTGGAGCCAAAGTGAGCACTCTAGCCTGGGAGGGCAGCCTTCACAAAGGAACCAAGCCCTCTGGAAAAGGGTGATTTTCAGCACACTTGTAGAGCCCTTCCCAACAAAGAGACCTACCCCAAGCATGACAGGGCTCCATTCCTTCAAGGCTTCCAAGACATCTCTTGGGACGCATTAGCATGTGGCCAGTGGGCCCCCGTGACGCCAGAGCTATGGAAAGTGAGACTGATCTTCCAAGAACGCTAGGGGCCTAGGAAAGGAGGCATCGACTCTTCTCTTCAACGTCCTCAAGAGATCCTTCTTGACTTTGGATTATGCTTAAGGCAGAAGGACACTGTAGGTCTGATAAGGCCCAAGTGCGGCCTCGTGTTTCCAATCAAGTTTCAAGCTTGAATCAGCATGGCCTCCCCATAGACTTGAATAGATGACAATGTTCTCCTCTCAGTGCTTGTCCCTCTATTCTGGCTTCTTGCCAAGGATTCCTTTCTTATCCCTGGCATCAGAGTCTGTTTGATCTCTTCCAGTTTCTGTGCCCGCTTTCTGTTTGTCAAAGCTGTTTCTGGGTATGTCTCCCTTTAATAGCCCAGCCTAGGCCAATCCTCAGACTGTAACCATGCGGCCATCTTGGGGGACATGTTCACCATGATGTCATAAAGAACCTCAGAAGGCCAAGTTGTCCTGACAACCTCCAAGCACACAGAGTTTCAGAGCCATCTCAGACCAGTCTGACTCCTCCCCCTTTCCAGGTAGGATAGTCTTCCTTTTTCTGGATTTCTTGTCGGTTTCTAACTTTCTCCTCGAACTTGGAAAGGCCTGCTCCCTTCTCTCTAGACACTGGTCTCTTTCCTGTAAGATTACCCTGGGTGTTATCTCTTATGTCGTGGGTAGATGGCCAAGTGGGTGGACCTTCCCCAGAGAAAGTCCTGGACTCCCTCCCAAGTTGAAGTTGCCCAGGCAATCCTCTGATGCGCAATGATCGTGTCATCTCCTAGCACTCTGCCAATTCCGCCTTGGCAGGTCCCATGTTTTCCTTCCTTCTTCCTTTGGGGAAGTGTACCAGATGCCTTCCTAGATTGGAATATTCTCACGGTTCTTTTTCTGGTGCGTATTGAGAACGGACCCTCACAATTGCTGCTCCTTTATGACCTCTGTCCGCACCGTACCATGAAATCTCTATTCCCTAACAGTGCTAATGTGATCTGCACCCGCGCTGTGAAAGAGTGAGGCCCGGGCCACCCAAGCGGAACGTGGGCACTTGCCCGCTCCACCACAGGGCCGGCCCTGACTTGTACTTTTGGACCAACCTGTGGCCTGAACTTGGGAAGATGTGGGCCTGTTTGGATTATTCCTGAAGGGGATTAGTAGGAACATCATGGACGGTAACGTTTTCCGTTGGTTCCTGGGCTTAGCACGGATCAGGTTCTCTTGGTAGGATTCCTCTTCATGTATTTGGAATGGTCTACCTTTCTGTAGCATCAGTCAGGCTTTTGAGGTGATTTTCCATCCTTGGAAGTTCACCTTCTCTAATCTCTTTCAGCCCCCAAAGCTGTATGCCGTCATTCTGGACCCCTTTTTGGATGTTTGATTTTAGGTGGATTTATTGCCATAACCCTGCATTAGAACATGCTATGTCTTTCAGATTTACATCCTCATCGATTTAGACTTCCGTGTAGGTTCCATCCTCTTCACCAGCGTAAGCCGAATCACAGGCCCTCACCACACACTTGTGCCTCATCATCTCTTTCACCCTCCCCCACCGCCCCGCTTTGCCTCTGGGCGCCCCCGATCAAATGTCCAGTGCCACCTGTTGGTTAGTGCTTGTTTTTTCTTCTCCTTGTAAGTGAGATCCTACGGTATTTGACTTTGTCCCTGGGGCTTGTTTCACTTCCCCTAAAACCCTCCCAGCCATTCTGGTGGTCACAAATGGCTGGATTGCATCCTTTGTTCCCGCTGAGTGGTCTGCCATTGTGTGGCTATAGCCCATGTTCCTACTCCATTCGTCCCTTGCTGGGCACCAGGGCGGCTTCCAAGTCTTGGAGAGCGGGAGTAAGGCTGTGGTGAACTCAGCGGTGCACATGTCTTTAGGCGGTAGTGTTTCCGAGTTCTTTGGCTAAACGCGCCCCAGAGGAATAGCTGGATCATATGGGACATGGATTCTTAAATTTCGGAGCCAGTTCCATCTCGCTTGGCCTAGTGCCTGCACCGGTTTCCACTGCCAGCAGCAGTGCAGGAGGCTTCCCTTCTCTCCACCTCCTCTCTGACGCTTGTTGTTTCCTGTCTGCCTCCTTATAGCCATTCTGACCACAGTGAGCTGCTATGTCCTTGCGGTTTGGATTTGCCTTGGCCTCAGACTTAATGAGGGTGAACAAGTTTTCATGCACCTGTTGGCCCTCTTTAGATCTTCTTGGGAGAAACCTCCGTGTCCATCTTTGTCCCAGGATTTCATTGGCTTGTTCTTCTTCTTGTGGAGACGTGTGAGTTGATTGTATCTTTGGGCTTTTCACCCCTTGTCCGATGTGTGCTTTGCAAACATCCACTCCCAGTTGTTGTGCTGTCTTTGCATTGAGTCGATGGTTTCCTTGACTGGGCAGAAGCGTCTGCATGTGAGGTGGTCCCGTTTGTTTCTTGTCTCCTTTGCTGCCCTTGCCCAGTCAGACAGGCTTCTTCCAAATAGGCGGCTCAGACAGATGGCAAAGAGCACTCTGCCTAGGTCTTCTCCTACAAGTTTCACGGTTTCAAGTGTGCCATTCAGGGCTTTAATCCATTCCAGGTGGTGCGTGTGCCAGGTGGCACATCATGGTCTACTCTCGTTGTGTTCCATGTGGCTGTGCAGGCTTCCCAGCACCGTTTCTTGGAGAGACTCTCCTTTGTCCACTGTCTCCTCTTGGCTCCCTGGTCGCAAATGGGCTGTCCTTGTATGTTTGAGTTGGGCTCTGGGCTCTCGATTCTGTTGCATGGGTCTGTGTGCCTGTTTTTGGGCCCGGACTGTGCCGTTTCGGTACCTAGCGCTTCGTCCTCTAGGTTGAAATCAGAAAGTGTGATACGTCCTGCTTTGTTCGTTTTCCTGAGGATTCCTTGGCCTATTCAGGGTCTCTTGTTGCTGGCTGGAAACTTTAGGATTCTCTCTTCTATCTCTCTGGCAAATATGGCTGCAACTTTGACTGGGATTGCATGGAATGCAGAGATTCCTTTCTCCGCTAGGGACGTTTCAAGTGTGTTAATTCTTCCATTCCTAGGTCCCGGAATATCCTTCTTTTTCCTTGTGTCGTCTTGAATTTCTTTCCCCAAACGTTTGCTAGTTTTCGGTTGACATAGCTTTCACCTGTTTTGCTAAGGTTCTTCATAGACATCTTCTTCTTCGTACTGGCAAGCTGTGTTTTTTGTTCGTTTGTGTTTGGCTTCCGTTTGTCTTCTCTTTGCAACTTGTAATTGGTTCTGTTTTGGCAGAAGTGCATCGCTGTGCTCACATCTGCTGGCAATGCTCCTGTATTTGCTGTGGAAGTCTGGCCCTACCTAACGTCCCTTCCCATCTGCCTCTGCACCCCCTCGGACGCCTGCCCCAGAATGACTGAAGCAGTGGTGAGGAGGCTCACCCCCAGGATTCCACCCGGCCCACCCCGGGCCACCGACCCAGAAGCTGCGGACCTCACCGCTGCACCACCGGCCGGCCCCTTTCATGTTCCATTGGCAACCTGCAGTTGAGTGCAATGGGGCTTGAATATGCTGCTTGAGCCCAACTCTGGCACTGTGTAGATGAGGCCAGGTTGTTTGTCGGGGCCACTGTGACGTCAGAGGATTGGTCATAGTTGTGCGTCTGCTGTCCCGGCAAACTTCATGGACACAGGGCTTCAGAGCCCGCTTGGAGCAGTCTCGTAACGCACCCTTCCCAGTGAGCCCAGGTTTGACCTTCGTTGCCGTTTTTTGGCTTGTGAATTTCTCTGACTTTCAAACGTTCCAGCACAGTGTGTCTAAAGACTGACATCTTTCATTGTGGATTATTCAGGTGTGATATCTGTTCGCCTTGCATTTTCTGGGACCTTTTTTTCTTTTCCACAGTATACTCGTCATGGTCTTTCTCAGCTATCTCCCTTAGATGTGCTCATCAGTCCGTTCTCCTTCAGTCCAAGTGATTAATTTTGTATTTCTTGAATCACCGTATGTTCTCTAGGCCGAGGTGTGAGTGCTTTCGTGATTCTTGGCTGCTGTCTTTGAATTTGCAGCGGTCACTTGTAGGACTCTTTGCTATCCTAGCCTAGGTCAAGCGAAGCACTGACAACCCGTGTTCATCTTTCTTGGTTTGACATCCTGAGATCAGAAACTCCAAATTCGAGGTGGTCCTGGCAACCCCCTTCATGGACATAATGTTTTTCTGAGACAAATTAGACAAATCTGATGAATTCCTCGCTCCAGGAAAGATATTTTTCTTTCTCTTTTGTGGAGTCGGGAAGTTTCGAACTTGACCCCTGACCCTTGCACATTGCCCTAGATTCCATCTAGATAAGGGCTGACTTTATTTCTATAGGCTGTGCCATTTGTTTGACCTACATCCTCAGCCCTGGCATGTTTATTTTTCTGGAAACAGAATTGTAATGTTCTAATTTTCAGCCAGCTTCCTTCCATATGGCGTCAAAGCACACAATCAATAATCCTTCTACGGCAAGAAGTCGGGGGAGAGAATTTCATTGGAGCCAAAGTGAGCACTCTAGCCTGGGAGGGCAGCCTTCACAAAGGAACCAAGCCCTCTGGAAAAGGGTGATTTTCAGCACACTTGTAGAGCCCTTCCCAACAAAGAGACCTACCCCAAGCATGACAGGGCTCCATTCCTTCAAGGCTTCCAAGACATCTCTTGGGACGCATTAGCATGTGGCCAGTGGGCCCCCGTGACGCCAGAGCTATGGAAAGTGAGACTGATCTTCCAAGAACGCTAGGGGCCTAGGAAAGGAGGCATCGACTCTTCTCTTCAACGTCCTCAAGAGATCCTTCTTGACTTTGGATTATGCTTAAGGCAGAAGGACACTGTAGGTCTGATAAGGCCCAAGTGTGGCCTCGTGTTTCCAATCAAGTTTCAAGCTTGAATCAGCATGGCCTCCCCATAGACTTGAATAGATGACAATGTTCTCCTCTCAGTGCTTGTCCCTCTATTCTGGCTTCTTGCCAAGGATTCCTTTCTTATCCCTGGCATCAGAGTCTGTTTGATCTCTTCCAGTTTCTGTGCCCGCTTTCTGTTTGTCAAAGCTGTTTCTGGGTATGTCTCCCTTTAATAGCCCAGCCTAGGCCAATCCTCAGACTGTAACCATGCGGCCATCTTGGGGGACATGTTCACCGTGATGTCATAAAGAACCTCAGAAGGCCAAGTTGTCCTGACAACCTCCAAGCACACAGAGTTTCAGAGCCATCTCAGACCAGTCTGACTCCTCCCCCTTTCTAGGTAGGATAGTCTTCCTTTTTCTGGATTTCTTGTCGGTTTCTAACTTTCTCCTCGAACTTGGAAAGGCCTGCTCCCTTCTCTCTAGACACTGGTCTCTTTCCTGTAAGATTACCCTGGGTGTTATCTCTTATGTCGTGGGTAGATGGCCAAGTGGGTGGACCTTCCCCAGAGAAAGTCCTGGACTCCCTCCCAAGTTGAAGTTGCCCAGGCAATCCTCTGATGCGCAATGATCGTGTCATCTCCTAGCACTCTGCCAATTCCGCCTTGGCAGGTCCCATGTTTTCCTTCCTTCTTCCTTTGGGGAAGTGTACCAGATGCCTTCCTAGATTGGAATATTCTCACGGTTCTTTTTCTGGTGCGTATTGAGAACGGACCCTCACAATTGCTGCTCCTTTATGACCTCTGTCCGCACCGTACCATGAAATCTCTATTCCCTAACAGTGCTAATGTGATCTGCACCCGCGCTGTGAAAGAGTGAGGCCCGGGCCACCCAAGCGGAACGTGGGCACTTGCCCGCTCCACCACAGGGCCGGCCCTGACTTGTACTTTTGGACCAACCTGTGGCCTGAACTTGGGAAGATGTGGGCCTGTTTGGATTATTCGTGAAGGGGATTAGTAGGAACATCATGGACGGTAACGTTTTCCGTTGGTTCCTGGGCTTAGCACGGATCAGGTTCTCTTGGTAGGATTCCTCTTCATGTATTTGGAATGGTCTACCTTTCTGTAGCATCAGTCAGGCTTTTGAGGTGATTTTCCATCCTTGGAAGTTCACCTTCTCTAATCTCTTTCAGCCCCCAAAGCTGTATGCCGTCATTCTGGACCCCTTTTTGGATGTTTGATTTTAGGTGGATTTATTGCCATAACCCTGCATTAGAACATGCTATGTCTTTCAGATTTACATCCTCATCGATTTAGACTTCCGTGTAGGTTCCATCCTCTTCACCAGCGTAAGCCGAATCACAGGCCCTCACCACACACTTGTGCCTCATCATCTCTTTCACCCTCCCCCACCGCCCCGCTTTGCCTCTGGGCGCCCCCGATCAAATGTCCAGTGCCACCTGTTGGTTAGTGCTTGTTTTTTCTTCTCCTTGTAAGTGAGATCCTACGGTATTTGACTTTGTCCCTGGGGCTTGTTTCACTTCCCCTAAAACCCTCCCAGCCATTCTGGTGGTCACAAA
Organism: Equus asinus; assembly: GCF_041296235.1. Classification (NCBI taxonomy): domain Eukaryota; kingdom Metazoa; phylum Chordata; class Mammalia; order Perissodactyla; family Equidae; genus Equus; species Equus asinus. The sequence continues at coordinate 82,867,811 of NC_091820.1, read as the reverse complement.
TGGCTGGATTGCATCCTTTGTTCCCGCTGAGTGGTCTGCCATTGTGTGGCTATAGCCCATGTTCCTACTCCATTCGTCCCTTGCTGGGCACCAGGGCGGCTTCCAAGTCTTGGAGAGCGGGAGTAAGGCTGTGGTGAACTCAGCGGTGCACATGTCTTTAGGCGGTAGTGTTTCCGAGTTCTTTGGCTAAACGCGCCCCAGAGGAATAGCTGGATCATATGGGACATGGATTCTTAAATTTCGGAGCCAGTTCCATCTCGCTTGGCCTAGTGCCTGCACCGGTTTCCACTGCCAGCAGCAGTGCAGGAGGCTTCCCTTCTCTCCACCTCCTCTCTGACGCTTGTTGTTTCCTGTCTGCCTCCTTATAGCCATTCTGACCACAGTGAGCTGCTATGTCCTTGCGGTTTGGATTTGCCTTGGCCTCAGACTTAATGAGGGTGAACAAGTTTTCATGCACCTGTTGGCCCTCTTTAGATCTTCTTGGGAGAAACCTCCGTGTCCATCTTTGGCCCAGGATTTCATTGGCTTGTTCTTCTTCTTGTGGAGACGTGTGAGTTGATTGTATCTTTGGGCTTTTCACCCCTTGTCCGATGTGTGCTTTGCAAACATCCACTCCCAGTTGTTGTGCTGTCTTTGCATTGAGTCGATGGTTTCCTTGACTGGGCAGAAGCGTCTGCATGTGAGGTGGTCCCGTTTGTTTCTTGTCTCCTTTGCTGCCCTTGCCCAGTCAGACAGGCTTCTTCCAAATAGGCGGCTCAGACAGATGGCAAAGAGCACTCTGCCTAGGTCTTCTCCTACAAGTTTCACGGTTTCAAGTGTGCCATTCAGGGCTTTAATCCATTCCAGGTGGTGCGTGTGCCAGGTGGCACATCATGGTCTACTCTCGTTGTGTTCCATGTGGCTGTGCAGGCTTCCCAGCACCGTTTCTTGGAGAGACTCTCCTTTGTCCACTGTCTCCTCTTGGCTCCCTGGTCGCAAATGGGCTGTCCTTGTATGTTTGAGTTGGGCTCTGGGCTCTCGATTCTGTTGCATGGGTCTGTGTGCCTGTTTTTGGGCCCGGACTGTGCCGTTTCGGTACCTAGCGCTTCGTCCTCTAGGTTGAAATCAGAAAGTGTGATACGTCCTGCTTTGTTCGTTTTCCTGAGGATTCCTTGGCCTATTCAGGGTCTCTTGTTGCTGGCTGGAAACTTTAGGATTCTCTCTTCTATCTCTCTGGCAAATATGGCTGCAACTTTGACTGGGATTGCATGGAATCCAGAGATTCCTTTCTCCGCTAGGGACGTTTCAAGTGTGTTAATTCTTCCATTCCTAGGTCCCGGAATATCCTTCTTTTTCCTTGTGTCGTCTTGAATTTCTTTCCCCAAACGTTTGCTAGTTTTCGGTTGACATAGCTTTCACCTGTTTTGCTAAGGTTCTTCATAGACATCTTCTTCTTCGTACTGGCAAGCTGTGTTTTTTGTTCGTTTGTGTTTGGCTTCCGTTTGTCTACTCTTTGCAACTTGTAATTGGTTCTGTTTTGGCAGAAGTGCATCGCTGTGCTCACATCTGCTGGCAATGCTCCTGTATTTGCTGTGGAAGTCTGGCCCTACCTAACGTCCCTTCCCATCTGCCTCTGCACCCCCTCGGACGCCTGCCCCAGAATGACTGAAGCAGTGGTGAGGAGGCTCACCCCCAGGATTCCACCCGGCCCACCCCGGGCCACCGACCCAGAAGCTGCGGACCTCACCGCTGCACCACCGGCCGGCCCCTTTCATGTTCCATTGGCAACCTGCAGTTGAGTGCAATGGGGCTTGAATATGCTGCTTGAGCCCAACTCTGGCACTGTGTAGATGAGGCCAGGTTGTTTGTCGGGGCCACTGTGACGTCAGAGGATTGGTCATAGTTGTGCGTCTGCTGTCCCGGCAAACTTCATGGACACACGGCTTCAGAGCCCGCTTGGAGCAGTCTCGTAACGCACCCTTCCCAGTGAGCCCAGGTTTGACCTTCGTTGCCGTTTTTTGGCTTGTGAATTTCTCTGACTTTCAAACGTTCCAGCACAGTGTGTCTAAAGACTGACATCTTTCATTGTGGATTATTCAGGTGTGATATCTGTTCGCCTTGCATTTTCTGGGACCTTTTTTTCTTTTCCACAGTATACTCGTCATGGTCTTTCTCAGCTATCTCCCTTAGATGTGCTCATCAGTCCGTTCTCCTTCAGTCCAAGTGATTAATTTTGTATTTCTTGAATCACCGTATGTTCTCTAGGCCGAGGTGTGAGTGCTTTCGTGATTCTTGGCTGCTGTCTTTGAATTTGCACCGGTCACTTGTAGGACTCTTTGCTATCCTAGCCTAGGTCAAGCGAAGCACTGACAACCCGTGTTCATCTTTCTTGGTTTGACATCCTGAGATCAGAAACTCCAAATTCGAGGTGGTCCTGGCAACCCCCTTCATGGACATAATGTTTTTCTGAGACAAATTAGACAAATCTGATGAATTCCTCGCTCCAGGAAAGATATTTTTCTTTCTCTTTTGTGGAGTCGGGAAGTTTCGAACTTGACCCCTGACCCTTGCACATTGCCCTAGATTCCATCTAGATAAGGGCTGACTTTATTTCTATAGGCTGTGCCATTTGTTTGACCTACATCCTCAGCCCTGGCATGTTTATTTTTCTGGAAACAGAATTGTAATGTTCTAATTTTCAGCCAGCTTCCTTCCATATGGCGTCAAAGCACACAATCAATAATCCTTCTACGGCAAGAAGTCGGGGGAGAGAATTTCATTGGAGCCAAAGTGAGCACTCTAGCCTGGGAGGGCAGCCTTCACAAAGGAACCAAGCCCTCTGGAAAAGGGTGATTTTCAGCACACTTGTAGAGCCCTTCCCAACAAAGAGCCCTACCCCAAGCATGACAGGGCTCCATTCCTTCAAGGCTTCCAAGACATCTCTTGGGACGCATTAGCATGTGGCCAGTGGGCCCCCGTGACGCCAGAGCTATGGAAAGTGAGACTGATCTTCCAAGAACGCTAGGGGCCTAGGAAAGGAGGCATCGACTCTTCTCTTCAACGTCCTCAAGAGATCCTTCTTGACTTTGGATTATGCTTAAGGCAGAAGGACACTGTAGGTCTGATAAGGCCCAAGTGCGGCCTCGTGTTTCCAATCAAGTTTCAAGCTTGAATCAGCATGGCCTCCCCATAGACTTGAATAGATGACAATGTTCTCCTCTCAGTGCTTGTCCCTCTATTCTGGCTTCTTGCCAAGGATTCCTTTCTTATCCCTGGCATCAGAGTCTGTTTGATCTCTTCCAGTTTCTGTGCCCGCTTTCTGTTTGTCAAAGCTGTTTCTGGGTATGTCTCCCTTTAATAGCCCAGCCTAGGCCAATCCTCAGACTGTAACCATGCGGCCATCTTGGGGGACATGTTCACCGTGATGTCATAAAGAACCTCAGAAGGCCAAGTTGTCCTGACAACCTCCAAGCACACAGAGTTTCAGAGCCATCTCAGACCAGTCTGACTCCTCCCCCTTTCCAGGTAGGATAGTCTTCCTTTTTCTGGATTTCTTGTCGGTTTCTAACTTTCTCCTCGAACTTGGAAAGGCCTGCTCCCTTCTCTCTAGACACTGGTCTCTTTCCTGTAAGATTACCCTGGGTGTTATCTCTTATGTCTTGGGTAGATGGCCAAGTGGGTGGACCTTCCCCAGAGAAAGTCCTGGACTCCCTCCCAAGTTGAAGTTGCCCAGGCAATCCTCTGATGCGCAATGATCGTGTCATCTCCTAGCACTCTGCCAATTCCGCCTTGGCAGGTCCCATGTTTTCCTTCCTTCTTCCTTTGGGGAAGTGTACCAGATGCCTTCCTAGATTGGAATATTCTCACGGTTCTTTTTCTGGTGCGTATTGAGAACGGACCCTCACAATTGCTGCTCCTTTATGACCTCTGTCCGCACCGTACCATGAAATCTCTATTCCCTAACAGTGCTAATGTGATCTGCACCCGCGCTGTGAAAGAGTGAGGCCCGGGCCACCCAAGCGGAACGTGGGCACTTGCCCGCTCCACCACAGGGCCGGCCCTGACTTGTACTTTTGGACCAACCTGTGGCCTGAACTTGGGAAGATGTGGGCCTGTTTGGATTATTCCTGAAGGGGATTAGTAGGAACATCATGGACGGTAACGTTTTCCGTTGGTTCCTGGGCTTAGCACGGATCAGGTTCTCTTGGTAGGATTCCTCTTCATGTATTTGGAATGGTCTACCTTTCTGTAGCATCAGTCAGGCTTTTGAGGTGATTTTCCATCCTTGGAAGTTCACCTTCTCTAATCTCTTTCAGCCCCCAAAGCTGTATGCCGTCATTCTGGACCCCTTTTTGGATGTTTGATTTTAGGTGGATTTATTGCCATAACCCTGCATTAGAACATGCTATGTCTTTCAGATTTACATCCTCATCGATTTAGACTTCCGTGTAGGTTCCATCCTCTTCACCAGCGTAAGCCGAATCACAGGCCCTCACCACACACTTGTGCCTCATCATCTCTTTCACCCTCCCCCACCGCCCCGCTTTGCCTCTGGGCGCCCCCGATCAAATGTCCAGTGCCACCTGTTGGTTAGTGCTTGTTTTTTCTTCTCCTTGTAAGTGAGATCCTACGGTATTTGACTTTGTCCCTGGGGCTTGTTTCACTTCCCCTAAAACACTCCCAGCCATTCTGGTGGTCACAAATGGCTGGATTGCATCCTTTGTTCCCGCTGAGTGGTCTGCCATTGTGTGGCTATAGCCCATGTTCCTACTCCATTCGTCCCTTGCTGGGCACCAGGGCGGCTTCCAAGTCTTGGAGAGCGGGAGTAAGGCTGTGGTGAACTCAGCGGTGCACATGTCTTTAGGCGGTAGTGTTTCCGAGTTCTTTGGCTAAACGCGCCCCAGAGGAATAGCTGGATCATATGGGACATGGATTCTTAAATTTCGGAGCCAGTTCCATCTCGCTTGGCCTAGTGGCTGCACCGGTTTCCACTGCCAGCAGCAGTGCAGGAGGCTTCCCTTCTCTCCACCTCCTCTCTGACGCTTGTTGTTTCCTGTCTGCCTCCTTATAGCCATTCTGACCACAGTGAGCTGCTATGTCCTTGTGGTTTGGATTTGCCTTGGCCTCAGACTTAATGAGGGTGAACAAGTTTTCATGCACCTGTTGGCCCTCTTTAGATCTTCTTGGGAGAAACCTCCGTGTCCATCTTTGGCCCAGGATTTCATTGGCTTGTTCTTCTTCTTGTGGAGACGTGTGAGTTGATTGTATCTTTGGGCTTTTCACCCCTTGTCCGATGTGTGCTTTGCAAACATCCACTCCCAGTTGTTGTGCTGTCTTTGCATTGAGTCGATGGTTTCCTTGACTGGGCAGAAGCGTCTGCATGTGAGGTGGTCCCGTTTGTTTCTTGTCTCCTTTGCTGCCCTTGCCCAGTCAGACAGGCTTCTTCCAAATAGGCGGCTCAGACAGATGGCAAAGAGCACTCTGCCTAGGTCTTCTCCTACAAGTTTCACGGTTTCAAGTGTGCCATTCAGGGCTTTAATCCATTCCAGGTGGTGCGTGTGCCAGGTGGCACATCATGGTCTACTCTCGTTGTGTTCCATGTGGCTGTGCAGGCTTCCCAGCACCGTTTCTTGGAGAGACTCTCCTTTGTCCACTGTCTCCTCTTGGCTCCCTGGTCGCAAATGGGCTGTCCTTGTATGTTTGAGTTGGGCTCTGGGCTCTCGATTCTGTTGCATGGGTCTGTGTGCCTGTTTTTGGGCCCGGACTGTGCCGTTTCGGTACCTAGCGCTTCGTCCTCTAGGTTGAAATCAGAAAGTGTGATACGTCCTGCTTTGTTCGTTTTCCTGAGGATTCCTTGGCCTATTCAGGGTCTCTTGTTGCTGGCTGGAAACTTTAGGATTCTCTCTTCTATCTCTCTGGCAAATATGGCTGCAACTTTGACTGGGATTGCATGGAATGCAGAGATTCCTTTCTCCGCTAGGGACGTTTCAAGTGTGTTAATTCTTCCATTCCTAGGTCCCGGAATATCCTTCTTTTTCCTTGTGTCGTCTTGAATTTCTTTCCCCAAACGTTTGCTAGTTTTCGGTTGACATAGCTTTCACCTGTTTTGCTAAGGTTCTTCATAGACATCTTCTTCTTCGTACTGGCAAGCTGTGTTTTTTGTTCGTTTGTGTTTGGCTTCCGTTTGTCTACTCTTTGCAACTTGTAATTGGTTCTGTTTTGGCAGAAGTGCATCGCTGTGCTCACATCTGCTGGCAATGCTCCTGTATTTGCTGTGGAAGTCTGGCCCTACCTAACGTCCCTTCCCATCTGCCTCTGCACCCCCTCGGACGCCTGCCCCAGAATGACTGAAGCAGTGGTGAGGAGGCTCACCCCCAGGATTCCACCCGGCCCACCCCGGGCCACCGACCCAGAAGCTGCGGACCTCACCGCTGCACCACCGGCCGGCCCCTTTCATGTTCCATTGGCAACCTGCAGTTGAGTGCAATGGGGCTTGAATATGCTGCTTGAGCCCAACTCTGGCACTGTGTAGATGAGGCCAGGTTGTTTGTCGGGGCCACTGTGACGTCAGAGGATTGGTCATAGTTGTGCGTCTGCTGTCCCGGCAAACTTCATGGACACAGGGCTTCAGAGCCCGCTTGGAGCAGTCTCGTAACGCACCCTTCCCAGTGAGCCCACGTTTGACCTTCGTTGCCGTTTTTTGGCTTGTGAATTTCTCTGACTTTCAAACGTTCCAGCACAGTGTGTCTAAAGACTGACATCTTTCATTGTGGATTATTCAGGTGTGATATCTGTTCGCCTTGCATTTTCTGGGACCTTTTTTTCTTTTCCACAGTATACTCGTCATGGTCTTTCTCAGCTATCTCCCTTAGATGTGCTCATCAGTCCGTTCTCCTTCAGTCCAAGTGATTAATTTTGTATTTCTTGAATCACCGTATGTTCTCTAGGCCGAGGTGTGAGTGCTTTCGTGATTCTTGGCTGCTGTCTTTGAATTTGCACCGGTCACTTGTAGGACTCTTTGCTATCCTAGCCTAGGTCAAGCGAAGCACTGACAACCCGTGTTCATCTTTCTTGGTTTGACATCCTGAGATCAGAAACTCCAAATTCGAGGTGGTCCTGGCAACCCCCTTCATGGACATAATGTTTTTCTGAGACAAATTAGACAAATCTGATGAATTCCTCGCTCCAGGAAAGATATTTTTCTTTCTCTTTTGTGGAGTCGGGAAGTTTCGAACTTGACCCCTGACCCTTGCACATTGCCCTAGATTCCATCTAGATAAGGGCTGACTTTATTTCTATAGGCTGTGCCATTTGTTTGACCTACATCCTCAGCCCTGGCATGTTTATTTTTCTGGAAACAGAATTGTAATGTTCTAATTTTCAGCCAGCTTCCTTCCATATGGCGTCAAAGCACACAATCAATAATCCTTCTACGGCAAGAAGTCGGGGGAGAGAATTTCATTGGAGCCAAAGTGAGCACTCTAGCCTGGGAGGGCAGCCTTCACAAAGGAACCAAGCCCTCTGGAAAAGGGTGATTTTCAGCACACTTGTAGAGCCCTTCCCAACAAAGAGACCTACCCCAAGCATGACAGGGCTCCATTCCTTCAAGGCTTCCAACACATCACTTGGGACGCATTAGCATGTGGCCAGTGGGCCCCCGTGACGCCAGAGCTATGGAAAGTGAGACTGATCTTCCAAGAACGCTAGGGGCCTAGGAAAGGAGGCATCGACTCTTCTCTTCAACGTCCTCAAGAGATCCTTCTTGACTTTGGATTATGCTTAAGGCAGAAGGACACTGTAGGTCTGATAAGGCCCAAGTGCGGCCTCGTGTTTCCAATCAAGTTTCAAGCTTGAATCAGCATGGCCTCCCCATAGACTTGAATAGATGACAATGTTCTCCTCTCAGTGCTTGTCCCTCTATTCTGGCTTCTTTCCAAGGATTCCTTTCTTATCCCTGGCATCAGAGTCTGTTTGATCTCTTCCAGTTTCTGTGCCCGCTTTCTGTTTGTCAAAGCTGTTTCTGGGTATGTCTCCCTTTAATAGCCCAGCCTAGGCCAATCCTCAGACTGTAACCTTGCGGCCATCTTGGGGGACATGTTCACCGTGATGTCATAAAGAACCTCAGAAGGCCAAGTTGTCCTGACAACCTCCAAGCACACAGAGTTTCAGAGCCATCTCAGACCAGTCTGACTCCTCCCCCTTTCCAGGTAGGATAGTTTTCCTTTTTCTGGATTTCTTGTCGTTTTCTAACTTTCTCCTCGAACTTGGAAAGGCCTGCTCCCTTCTCTCTAGACACTGGTCTCTTTCCTGTAAGATTACCCTGGGTGTTATCTCTTATGTCTTGGGTAGATGGCCAAGTGGGTGGACCTTCCCCAGAGAAAGTCCTGGACTCCCTCCCAAGTTGAAGTTGCCCAGGCAATCCTCTGATGCGCAATGATCGTGTCATCTCCTAGCACTCTGCCAATTCCGCCTTGGCAGGTCCCATGTTTTCCTTCCTTCTTCCTTTGGGGAAGTGTACCAGATGCCTTCCTAGATTGGAATATTCTCACGGTTCTTTTTCTGGTGCGTATTGAGAACGGACCCTCACAATTGCTACTCCTTTATGACCTCTGTCCGCACCGTACCATGAAATCTCTATTCCCTAACAGTGCTAATGTGATCTGCACCCGCGCTGTGAAAGAGTGAGGCCCGGGCCACCCAAGCGGAACGTGGGCACTTGCCCGCTCCACCACAGGGCCGGCCCTGACTTGTACTTTTGGACCAACCTGTGGCCTGAACTTGGGAAGATGTGGGCCTGTTTGGATTATTCCTGAAGGGGATTAGTAGGAACATCATGGACGGTAACGTTTTCCGTTGGTTCCTGGGCTTAGCACGGATCAGGTTCTCTTGGTAGGATTCCTCTTCATGTATTTGGAATGGTCTACCTTTCTGTAGCATCAGTCAGGCTTTTGAGGTGATTTTCCATCCTTGGAAGTTCACCTTCTCTAATCTCTTTCAGCCCCCAAAGCTGTATGCCGTCATTCTGGACCCCTTTTTGGATGTTTGATTTTAGGTGGATTTATTGCCATAACCCTGCATTAGAACATGCTATGTCTTTCAGATTTACATCCTCATCGATTTAGACTTCCGTGTAGGTTCCATCCTCTTCACCAGCGTAAGCCGAATCACAGGCCCTCACCACACACTTGTGCCTCATCATCTCTTTCACCCTCCCCCACCGCCCCGCTTTGCCTCTGGGCGCCCCTGATCAAATGTCCAGTGCCACCTGTTGGTTAGTGCTTGTTTTTTCTTCTCCTTGTAAGTGAGATCCTACGGTATTTGACTTTGTCCCTGGGGCTTGTTTCACTTCCCCTAAAACACTCCCAGCCATTCTGGTGGTCACAAATGGCTGGATTGCATCCTTTGTTCCCGCTGAGTGGTCTGCCATTGTGTGGCTATAGCCCATGTTCCTACTCCATTCGTCCCTTGCTGGGCACCAGGGCGGCTTCCAAGTCTTGGAGAGCGGGAGTAAGGCTGTGGTGAACTCAGCGGTGCACATGTCTTTAGGCGGTAGTGTTTCCGAGTTCTTTGGCTAAACGCGCCCCAGAGGAATAGCTGGATCATATGGGACATGGATTCTTAAATTTCGGAGGCAGTTCCACTTCGCTTGGCCTAGTGGCTGCACCGGTTTCCACTGCCAGCAGCAGTGCAGGAGGCTTCCCTTCTCTCCACCTCCTCTCTGACGCTTGTTGTTTCCTGTCTGCCTCCTTATAGCCATTCTGACCACAGTGAGCTGCTATGTCCTTGCGGTTTGGATTTGCCTTGGCCTCAGACTTAATGAGGGTGAACAAGTTTTCATGCACCTGTTGGCCCTCTTTAGATCTTCTTGGGAGAAACCTCCGTGTCCATCTTTGGCCCAGGATTTCATTGGCTTGTTCTTTTTCTTGTGGAGACGTGTGAGTTGATTGTATCTTTGGGCTTTTCACCCCTTGTCCGATGTGTGCTTTGCAAACATCCACTCCCAGTTGTTGTGCTGTCTTTGCATTGAGTCGATGGTTTCCTTGACTGGGCAGAAGCGTCTGCATTTGAGGTGGTCCCGTTTGTTTCTTGTCTCCTTTGCTGCCCTTGCCCAGTCAGACAGGCTTCTTCCAAATAGGCGGCTCAGACAGATGGCAAAGAGCACTCTGCCTAGGTCTTCTCCTACAAGTTTCACGGTTTCAAGTGTGCCATTCAGGGCTTTAATCCATTCCAGGTGGTGCGTGTGCCAGGTGGCACATCATGGTCTACTCTCGTTGTGTTCCATGTGGCTGTGCAGGCTTCCCAGCAGCGTTTCTTGGAGAGACTCTCCTTTGTCCACTGTCTCCTCTTGGCTCCCTGGTCGCAAATGGGCTGTCCTTGTATGTTTGAGTTGGGCTCTGGGCTCTCGATTCTGTTGCATGGGTCTGTGTGCCTGTTTTTGGGCCCGGACTGTGCCGTTTCGGTACCTAGCGCTTCGTCCTCTAGGTTGAAATCAGAAAGTGTGATACGTCCTGCTTTGTTCGTTTTCCTGAGGATTCCTTGGCCTATTCAGGGTCTCTTGTTGCTGGCTAGAAACTTTAGGATTCTCTCTTCTATCTCTCTGGCAAATATGGCTGCAACTTTGACTGGGATTGCATGGAATCCAGAGATTCCTTTCTCCGCTAGGGACGTTTCAAGTGTGTTAATTCTTCCATTCCTAGGTCCCGGAATATCCTTCTTTTTCCTTGTGTCGTCTTGAATTTCTTTCCCCAAACGTTTGCTAGTTTTCGGTTGACATAGCTTTCACCTGTTTTGCTAAGGTTCTTCATAGACATCTTCTTCTTCGTACTGGCAAGCTGTGTTTTTTGTTCGTTTGTGTTTGGCTTCCGTTTGTCTACTCTTTGCAACTTGTAATTGGTTCTGTTTTGGCAGAAGTGCATCGCTGTGCTCACATCTGCTGGCAATGCTCCTGTATTTGCTGTGGAAGTCTGGCCCTACCTAACGTCCCTTCCCATCTGCCTCTGCACCCCCTCGGACGCCTGCCCCAGAATGACTGAAGCAGTGGTGAGGAGGCTCACCCCCAGGATTCCACCCGGCCCACCCCGGGCCACCGACCCAGAAGCTGCGGACCTCACCGCTGCACCACCGGCCGGCCCCTTTCATGTTCCCTTGGCAACCTGCAGTTGAGTGCAATGGGGCTTGAATATGCTGCTTGAGCCCAACTCTGGCACTGTGTAGATGAGGCCAGGTTGTTTGTCGGGGCCACTGTGACGTCAGAGGATTGGTCATAGTTGTGCGTCTGCTGTCCCGGCAAACTTCATGGACACAGGGCTTCAGAGCCCGCTTGGAGCAGTCTCGTAACGCACCCTTCCCAGTGAGCCCAGGTTTGACCTTCGTTGCCGTTTTTTGGCTTGTGAATTTCTCTGACTTTCAAACGTTCCAGCACAGTGTGTCTAAAGACTGACATCTTTCATTGTGGATTATTCAGGTGTGATATCTGTTCGCCTTGCATTTTCTGGGACCTTTTTTTCTTTTCCACAGTATACTCGTCATGGTCTTTCTCAGCTATCTCCCTTAGATGTGCTCATCAGTCCGTTCTCCTTCAGTCCAAGTGATTAATTTTGTATTTCTTGAATCACCGTATGTTCTCTAGGCCGAGGTGTGAGTGCTTTCGTGATTCTTGGTTGCTGTCTTTGAATTTGCAGCGGTCACTTGTAGGACTCTTTGCTATCCTAGCCTAGGTCAAGCGAAGCACTGACAACCCGTGTTCACCTGGCTTGGTGTGACATCCTGAGATCAGAAACTCCAAATTCGAGGTGGTCCTGGCAACCCCCTTCATGGACATAATGTTTTCCTGAGACAAATTAGACAAATCTGATGAATTCCTCGCTCCAGGAAAGATATATTTCTTTCTCTTTTGTGGAGTCGGGAAGTTTCGAACTTGACCCCTGACCCTTGCACATTGCCCTAGATTCCATCTAGATAAGGGCTGACTTTATTTCTATAGGCTGTGCCGTTTGTTTGATCTACATCCTCAGCCCTGGCATGTTTATTTTTCTGGAAACAGAATTGTAATGTTCTAATTTTCAGCCAGCTTCCTTCCATATGGCGTCAAAGCACACAATCAATAATCCTTCTACGGCAAGAAGTCGGGGGAGAGAATTTCATTGGAGCCAAAGTGAGCACTCTAGCCTGGGAGGGCAGCCTTCACAAAGGAACCAAGCCCTCTGGAAAAGGGTGATTTTCAGCACACTTGTAGAGCCCTTCCCAACAAAGAGACCTACCCCAAGCATGACAGGGCTCCATTCCTTCAAGGCTTCCAAGACATCTCTTGGGACGCATTAGCATGTGGCCAGTGGGCCCCCGTGACGCCAGAGCTATGGAAAGTGAGACTGATCTTCCAAGAACGCTAGGGGCCTAGGAAAGGAGGCATCGACTCTTCTCTTCAACGTCCTCAAGAGATCCTTCTTGACTTTGGATTATGCTTAAGGCAGAAGGACACTGTAGGTCTGATAAGGCCCAAGTGCGGCCTCGTGTTTCCAATCAAGTTTCAAGCTTGAATCAGCATGGCCTCCCCATAGACTTGAATAGATGACAATGTTCTCCTCTCAGTGCTTGTCCCTCTATTCTGGCTTCTTGCCAAGGATTCCTTTCTTATCCCTGGCATCAGAGTCTGTTTGATCTCTTCCAGTTTCTGTGCCCGCTTTCTGTTTGTCAAAGCTGTTTCTGGGTATGTCTCCCTTTAATAGCCCAGCCTAGGCCAATCCTCAGACTGTACCCATGCGGCCATCTTGGGGGACATGTTCACCGTGATGTCATAAAGAACCTCAGAAGGCCAAGTTGTCCTGACAACCTCCAAGCACACAGAGTTTCAGAGCCATCTCAGACCAGTCTGACTCCTCCCCCTTTCCAGGTAGGATAGTTTTCCTTTTTCTGGATTTCTTGTCGTTTTCTAACTTTCTCCTCGAACTTGGAAAGGCCTGCTCCCTTCTCTCTAGACACTGGTCTCTTTCCTGTAAGATTACCCTGGGTGTTATCTCTTATGTCTTGGGTAGATGGCCAAGTGGGTGGACCTTCCCCAGAGAAAGTCCTGGACTCCCTCCCAAGTTGAAGTTGCCCAGGCAATCCTCTGATGCGCAATGATCGTGTCATCTCCTAGCACTCTGCCAATTCCGCCTTGGCAGGTCCCATGTTTTCCTTCCTTCTTCCTTTGGGGAAGTGTACCAGATGCCTTCCTAGATTGGAATATTCTCACGGTTCTTTTTCTGGTGCGTATTGAGAACGGACCCTCACAATTGCTACTCCTTTATGACCTCTGTCCGCACCGTACCATGAAATCTCTATTCCCTAACAGTGCTAATGTGATCTGCACCCGCGCTGTGAAAGAGTGAGGCCCGGGCCACCCAAGCGGAACGTGGGCACTTGCCCGCTCCACCACAGGTCCGGCCCTGACTTGTACTTTTGGACCAACCTGTGGCCTGAACTTGGGAAGATGTGGGCCTGTTTGGATTATTCCTGAAGGTGATTAGTAGGAACATCATGGACGGTAACGTTTTCCGTTGGTTCCTGGGCTTAGCACGGATCAGGTTCTCTTGGTAGGATTCCTCTTCATGTATTTGGAATGGTCTACCTTTCTGTAGCACCAGTCAGGCTTTTGAGGTGATTTTCCATCCTTGGAAGTTCACCTTCTCTAATCTCTTTCAGCTCCCAAAGCTGTATGCCGTCATTCTGGACCCCTTTTTGGATGTTTGATTTTAGGTGGATTTATTGCCATAACCCTGCATTAGAACATGCTATGTCTTTCAGATTTACATCCTCATCGATTTAGACTTCCGTGTAGGTTCCATCCTCTTCACCAGCGTAAGCCGAATCACAGGCCCTCACCACACACTTGTGCCTCATCATCTCTTTCACCCTCCCCCACCGCCCCGCTTTGCCTCTGGGCGCCCCCGATCAAATGTCCAGTGCCACCTGTTGGTTAGTGCTTGTTTTTTCTTCTCCTTGTAAGTGAGATCCTACGGTATTTGACTTTGTCCCTGGGGCTTGTTTCACTTCCCCTAAAACACTCCCAGCCATTCTGGTGGTCACAAATGGCTGGATTGCATCCTTTGTTCCCGCTGAGTGGTCTGCCATTGTGTGGCTATAGCCCATGTTCCTACTCCATTCGTCCCTTGCTGGGCACCAGGGCGGCTTCCAAGTCTTGGAGAGCGAGAGTAAGGCTGTGGTGAACTCAGCGGTGCACATGTCTTTAGGCGGTAGTGTTTCCGAGTTCTTTGGCTAAACACGCCCCAGAGGAATAGCTGGATCATATGGGACATGGATTCTTAAATTTCGGAGCCAGTTCCATCTCGCTTGGCCTAGTGGCTGCACCGGTTTCCACTGCCAGCAGCAGTGCAGGAGGCTTCCCTTCTCTCCACCTCCTCTCTGACGCTTGTTGTTTCCTGTCTGCCTCCTTATAGCCATTCTGACCACAGTGAGCTGCTATGTCCTTGCGGTTTGGATTTGCCTTGGCCTCAGACTTAATGAGGGTGAACAAGTTTTCATGCACCTGTTGGCCCTCTTTAGATCTTCTTGGGAGAAACCTCCGTGTCCATCTTTGGCCCAGGATTTCATTGGCTTGTTCTTCTTCTTGTGGAGACGTGTGAGTTGATTGTATCTTTGGGCTTTTCACCCCTTGTCCGATGTGTGCTTTGCAAACATCCACTCCCAGTTGTTGTGCTGTCTTTGCATTGAGTCGATGGTTTCCTTGACTGGGCAGAAGCGTCTGCATGTGAGGTGGTCCCGTTTGTTTCTTGTCTCCTTTGCTGCCCTTGCCCAGTCAGACAGGCTTCTTCCAAATAGGCGGCTCAGACAGATGGCAAAGAGCACTCTGCCTAGGTCTTCTCCTACAAGTTTCACGGTTTCAAGTGTGCCATTCAGGGCTTTAATCCATTCCAGGTGGTGCGTGTGCCAGGTGGCACATCATGGTCTACTCTCGTTGTGTTCCATGTGGCTGTGCAGGCTTCCCAGCACCGTTTCTTGGAGAGACTCTCCTTTGTCCACTGTCTCCTCTTGGCTCCCTGGTCGCAAATGGGCTGTCCTTGTATGTTTGAGTTGGGCTCTGGGCTCTCGATTCTGTTGCATGGGTCTGTGTGCCTGTTTTTGGGCCCGGACTGTGCCGTTTCGGTACCTAGCGCTTCGTCCTCTAGGTTGAAATCAGAAAGTGTGATACGTCCTGCTTTGTTCGTTTTCCTGAGGATTCCTTGGCCTATTCAGGGTCTCTTGTTGCTGGCTAGAAACTTTAGGATTCTCTCTTCTATCTCTCTGGCAAATATGGCTGCAACTTTGACTGGGATTGCATGGAATCCAGAGATTCCTTTCTCCGCTAGGGACGTTTCAAGTGTGTTAATTCTTCCATTCCTAGGTCCCGGAATATCCTTCTTTTTCCTTGTGTCGTCTTGAATTTCTTTCCCCAAACGTTTGCTAGTTTTCGGTTGACATAGCTTTCACCTGTTTTGCTAAGGTTCTTCATAGACATCTTCTTCTTCGTACTGGCAAGCTGTGTTTTTTGTTCGTTTGTGTTTGGCTTCCGTTTGTCTACTCTTTGCAACTTGTAATTGGTTCTGTTTTGGCAGAAGTGCATCGCTGTGCTCACATCTGCTGGCAATGCTCCTGTATTTGCTGTGGAAGTCTGGCCCTATCTAACGTCCCTTCCCATCTGCCTCTGCACCCCGTCGGACGCCTGCCCCAGAATGACTGAAGCAGTGGTGAGGAGGCTCACCCCCAGGATTCCACCTGGCCCACCCCGGGCCACCGACCCAGAAGCTGCGGACCTCACCGCTGCACCACCGGCCGGCCCCTTTCATGTTCCATTGGCAACCTGCAGTTGAGTGCAATGGGGCTTGAATATGCTGCTTGAGCCCAACTCTGGCACTGTGTAGATGAGGCCAGGTTGTTTGTCGGGGCCACTGTGACGTCAGAGGATTGGTCATAGTTGTGCGTCTGCTGTCCCGGCAAACTTCATGGACACAGGGCTTCAGAGCCCGCTTGGAGCAGTCTCGTAACGCACCCTTCCCAGTGAGCCCAGGTTTGACCTTCGTTGCCGTTTTTTGGCTTGTGAATTTCTCTGACTTTCAAACGTTCCAGCACAGTGTGTCTAAAGACTGACATCTTTCATTGTGGATTATTCAGGTGTGATATCTGTTCGCCTTGCATTTTCTGGGACCTTTTTTTCTTTTCCACAGTATACTCGTCATGGTCTTTCTCAGCTATCTCCCTTAGATGTGCTCATCAGTCCGTTCTCCTTCAGTCCAAGTGATTAATTTTGTATTTCTTGAATCACCGTATGTTCTCTAGGCCGAGGTGTGAGTGCTTTCGTGATTCTTGGTTGCTGTCTTTGAATTTGCAGCGGTCACTTGTAGGACTCTTTGCTATCCTAGCCTAGGTCAAGCGAAGCACTGACAACCCGTGTTCACCTGGCTTGGTGTGACATCCTGAGATCAGAAACTCCAAATTCGAGGTGGTCCTGGCAACCCCCTTCATGGACATAATGTTTTCCTGAGACAAATTAGACAAATCTGATGAATTCCTCGCTCCAGGAAAGATATTTTTCTTTCTCTTTTGTGGAGTCGGGAAGTTTCGAACTTGACCCCTGACCCTTGAACATTGCCCTAGATTCCATCTAGATAAGGGCTGACTTTATTTCTAAAGGCTGTGCCATTTGTTTGACCTACATCCTCAGCCCTGGCATGTTTATTTTTCTGGAAACAGAATTGTAATGTTCTAATTTTCAGCCAGCTTCCTTCCATATGGCGTCAAAGCACATAATCAATAATCCTTCTACGGCAAGAAGTCGGGGGAGAGAATTTCATTGGAGCCAAAGTGAGCACTCTAGCCTGGGAGGGCAGCCTTCACAAAGGAACCAAGCCCTCTGGAAAAGGGTGATTTTCAGCACACTTGTAGAGCCCTTCCCAACAAAGAGACCTACCCCAAGCATGACAGGGCTCCATTCCTTCAAGGCTTCCAAGACATCTCTTGGGACGCATTAGCATGTGGCCAGTGGGCCCCCGTGACGCCAGAGCTATGGAAAGTGAGACTGATCTTCGAAGAACGCTAGGGGGCTAGGAAAGGAGGCATCGACTCTTCTCTTCAACGTCCTCAAGAGATCCTTCTTGGCTTTGGATTATGCTTAAGGCAGAAGGACACTGTAGGTCTGATAAGGCCCAAGTGCGGCCTCGTGTTTCCAATCAAGTTTCAAGCTTGAATCAGCATGGCCTCCCCTTAGACTTGAATAGATGACAATGTTCTCCTCTCAGTGCTTGTCCCTCGATTCTGGCTTCTTGCCAAGGATTCCTTTCTTATCCCTGGCATCAGAGTCTGTTTGATCTCTTCCAGTTTCTGTGCCCGCTTTCTGTTTGTCAAAGCTGTTTCTGGGTATGTCTCCCTTTAATAGCCCAGCCTAGGCCAATCCTCAGACTGTACCCATGCGGCCATCTTGGGGGACATGTTCACCGTGATGTCATAAAGAACCTCAGAAGGCCAAGTTGTCCTGACAACCTCCAAGCACACAGAGTTTCAGAGCCATCTCAGACCAGTCTGACTCCTCCCCCTTTCCAGGTAGGATAGTTTTCCTTTTTCTGGATTTCTTGTCGGTTTCTAACTTTCTCCTCGAACTTGGAAAGGCCTGCTCCCTTCTCTCTAGACACTGGTTTCTTTCCTGTAAGATTACCCTGGGTGTTATCTCTTATGTCTTGGGTAGATGGCCAAGTGGGTGGACCTTCCCCAGAGAAAGTCCTGGACTCCCTCCCAAGTTGAAGTTGCCCAGGCAATCCTCTGATGCGCAATGATCGTGTCATCTCCTAGCACTCTGCCAAGTCCGCCTTGGCAGGTCCCATGTTTTCCTTCCTTCTTCCTTTGGGGAAGTGTACCAGATGCCTTCCTAGATTGGAATATTCTCACGGTTCTTTTTCTGGTGCGTGTTGAGAACGGACCCTCACAATTGCTACTCCTTTATGACCTCTGTCCGCACCGTACCATGAAATCTCTATTCCCTAACAGTGCTAATGTGATCTGCACCCGTGCTGTGAAAGAGTGAGGCCCGGGACACCCAAGCGGAACGTGGGCACTTGCCCGCTCCACCACAGGGCCGGCCCTGACTTGTACTTTTGGACCAACCTGTGGCCTGAACTTGGGAAGATGTGGGCCTGTTTGGATTATTCCTGAAGGTGATTAGTAGGAACATCATGGACGGTAACGTTTTCCGTTGGTTCCTGGGCTTAGCACGGATCAGGTTCTCTTGGTAGGATTCCTCTTCATGTATTTGGAATGGTCTACCTTTCTGTAGCATCAGTCAGGCTTTTGAGGTGATTTTCCATCCTTGGAAGTTCACCTTCTCTAATCTCTTTCAGCCCCCAAAGCTGTATGCCGTCATTCTGGACCCCTTTTTGGATGTTTGATTTTAGGTGGATTTATTGCCATAACCCTGCATTAGAACATCCTATGTCTTTCAGATTTACATCCTCATCGATTTAGACTTCCGTGTAGGTTCCATCCTCTTCACCAGCGTAAGCCGAATCACAGGCCCTCACCACACACTTGTGCCTCATCATCTCTTTCACCCTCCCCCACCGCCCCGCTTTGCCTCTGGGCGCCCCCGATCAAATGTCCAGTGCCAACTGTTGGTTAGTGCTTGTTTTTTCTTCTCCTTGTAAGTGAGATCCTACGGTATTTGACTTTGTCCCTGGGGCTTGTTTCACTTCCCCTAAAACCCTCCCAGCCATTCGGGTGGTCACAAATGGCTGGATTGCATCCTTTGTTCCCGCTGAGTGGTCTGCCATTGTGTGGCTATAGCCCATGTTCCTTCTCCATTCGTCCCTTGCTGGGCGCCAGGGCGGCTTCCAAGTCTTGGAGAGCGGGAGTAAGGCTGTGGTGAACTCAGCGGTGCACATGTCTTTAGGCGGTAGTGTTTCCGAGTTCTTTGGCTAAACGCGCCCCAGAGGAATAGCTGGATTATATGGGACATGGATTCTTAAATTTCGGAGCCAGTTCCACTTCGCTTGGCCTAGTGGCTGCACCGGTTTCCACTGCCAGCAGCAGTGCAGGAGGCTTCCCTTCTCTCCACCTCCTCTCTGACGCTTGTTGTTTCCTGTCTGCCTCCTTATAGCCATTCTGACCACAGTGAGCTGCTATGTCCTTGCGGTTTGGATTTGCCTTGGCCTCAGACTTAATGAGGGTGAACAAGTTTTCATGCACCTGTTGGCCCTCTTTAGATCTTCTTGGGAGAAACCTCCGTGTCCATCTTTGGCCCAGGATTTCATTGGCTTGTTCTTCTTCTTGTGGAGACGTGTGAGTTGATTGTATCTTTGGGCTTTTCACCCCTTGTCCGATGTGTGCTTTGCAAACATCCACTGCCAGTTGTTGTGCTGTCTTTGCATTGAGTCGATGGTTTCCTTGACTGGGCAGAAGCGTCTGCATGTGAGGTGGTCCCGTTTGTTTCTTGTCTCCTTTGCTGCCCTTGCCCAGTCAGACAGGCTTCTTCCAAATAGGCGGCTCAGACAGATGGCAAAGAGCACTCTGCCTAGGTCTTCTCCTACAAGTTTCACGGTTTCAAGTGTGCCATTCAGGGCTTTAATCCATTCCAGGTGGTGCGTGTGCCAGGTGGCACATCATGGTCTACTCTCGTTGTGTTCCATGTGGCTGTGCAGGCTTCCCAGCACCGTTTCTTGGAGAGACTCTCCTTTGTCCACTGTCTCCTCTTGGCTCCCTGGTCGCAAATGGGCTGTCCTTGTATGTTTGAGTTGGGCTCTGGGCTCTCGATTCTGTTGCATGGGTCTGTGTGCCTGTTTTTGGGCCCGGACTGTGCCGTTTCGGTACCTAGCGCTTCGTCCTCTAGGTTGAAATCAGAAAGTGTGATACGTCCTGCTTTGTTCGTTTTCCTGAGGATTCCTTGGCCTATTCAGGGTCTGTTGTTGCTGGCTGGAAACTTTAGGATTCTCTCTTCTATCTCTCTGGCAAATATGGCTGCAACTTTGACTGGGATTGCATGGAATCCAGAGATTCCTTTCTCCGCTATGTACGTTTCAAGTGTGTTAATTCTTCCATTCCTAGGTCCCGGAATATCCTTCTTTTTCCTTGTGTCGTCTTGAATTTCTTTCCCCAAACGTTTGCTAGTTTTCGGTTGACATAGCTTTCACCTGTTTTGCTAAGGTTCTTCATAGACATCTTCTTCTTCGTACTGGCAAGCTGTGTTTTTTGTTCGTTTGTGTTTGGCTTCCGTTTGTCTACTCTTTGCAACTTGTAATTGGCTCTGTTTTGGCAGAAGTGCATCGCTGTGCTCACATCTGCTGGCAATGCTCCTGTATTTGCTGTGGAAGTCTGGCCCTATCTAACGTCCCTTCCCATCTGCCTCTGCACCCCCTCGGACGCCTGCCCCAGAATGACTGAAGCAGTGGTGAGGAGGCTCACCCCCAGGATTCCACCCGGCCCACCCCGGGCCACCGACCCAGAAGCTGCGGACCTCACCGCTGCACCACCGGCCGGCCCCTTTCATGTTCCCTTGGCAACCTGCAGTTGAGTGCAATGGGGCTTGAATATGCTGCTTGAGCCCAACTCTGGCACTGTGTAGATGAGGCCAGGTTGTTTGTCGGGGCCACTGTGACGTCAGAGGATTGGTCATAGTTGTGCGTCTGCTGTCCCGGCAAACTTCATGGACACAGGGCTACAGAGCCCGCTTGGAGCAGTCTCATAACGCACCCTTCCCAGTGAGCCCAGGTTTGACCTTCGTTGCCGTTTTTTGGCTTGTGAATTTCTCTGACTTTCAAACGTTCCAGCACAGTGTGTCTAAAGACTGACATCTTTCATTGTGGATTATTCAGGTGTGATATCTGTTCGCCTTGCATTTTGTGGGACCTTTTTTTCTTTTCCACAGTATACTCGTCATGGTCTTTCTCAGCTATCTCCCTTAGATGTGCTCATCAGTCCGTTCTCCTTCAGTCCAAGTGATTAATTTTGTATTTCTTGAATCACCGTATGTTCTCTAGGCCGAGGTGTGAGTGCTTTCGTGATTCTTGGTTGCTGTCTTTGAATTTGCACCGGTCACTTGTAGGACTCTTTGCTATCCTAGCCTAGGTCAAGTGAAGCACTGACAACCCGTGTTCATCTGGCTTGCTTTGACATCCTGAGATCAGAAACTCCAAATTCGAGGTGGTCCTGGCAACCCCCTTCATGGACATAATGTTTTTCTGAGACAAATTAGACAAATCTGATGAATTCCTCGCTCCAGGAAAGATATTTTTCTTTCTCTTTTGTGGAGTCGGGAAGTTTCGAACTTGACCCCTGACCCTTGAACATTGCCCTAGATTCCATCTAGATAAGGGCTGACTTTATTTCTATAGGCTGTGCCATTTGTTTGACCTACATCCTCAGCCCTGGCATGTTTATTTTTCTGGAAACAGAATTGTAATGTTCTAATTTTCAGCCAGCTTCCTTCCATATGGCGTCAAAGCACACAATCAATAATCCTTCTACGGCAAGAAGTCGGGGGAGAGAATTTCATTGGAGCCAAAGTGAGCACTCTAGCCTGGGAGGGCAGCCTTCACAAAGGAACCAAGCCCTCTGGAAAAGGGTGATTTTCAGCACACTTGTAGAGCCCTTCCCAACAAAGAGACCTACCCCAAGCATGACAGGGCTCCATTCCTTCAAGGCTTCCAAGACATCTCTTGGGACGCATTAGCATGTGGCCAGTGGGCCCCCGTGACGCCAGAGCTATGGAAAGTGAGACTGATCTTCCAAGAACGCTAGGGGCCTAGGAAAGGAGGCATCGACTCTTCTCTTCAACGTCCTCAAGAGATCCTTCTTGGCTTTGGATTATGCTTAAGGCAGAAGGACACTGTAGGTCTGATAAGGCCCAAGTGCGGCCTCGTGTTTCCAATCAAGTTTCAAGCTTGAATCAGCATGGCCTCCCCATAGACTTGAATAGATGACAATGTTCTCCTCTCAGTGCTTGTCCCTCTATTCTGGCTTCTTGCCAAGGATTCCTTTCTTATCCCTGGCATCAGAGTCTGTTTGATCTCTTCCAGTTTCTGTGCCCGCTTTCTGTTTGTCAAAGCTGTTTCTGGGTATGTCTCCCTTTAATAGCCCAGCCTAGGCCAATCCTCAGACTGTACCCATGCGGCCATCTTGGGGGACATGTTCACCGTGATGTCATAAAGAACCTCAGAAGGCCAAGTTGTCCTGACAACCTCCAAGCACACAGAGTTTCAGAGCCATCTCAGACCAGTCTGACTCCTCCCCCTTTCCAGGTAGGATAGTTTTCCTTTTTCTGGATTTCTTGTCGGTTTCTAACTTTCTCCTCGAACTTGGAAAGGCCTGCTCCCTTCTCTCTAGACACTGGTTTCTTTCCTGTAAGATTACCCTGGGTGTTATCTCTTATGTCTTGGGTAGATGGCCAAGTGGGTGGACCTTCCCCAGAGAAAGTCCTGGACTCCCTCCCAAGTTGAAGTTGCCCAGGCAATCCTCTGATGCGCAATGATCGTGTCATCTCCTAGCACTCTGCCAATTCCGCCTTGGCAGGTCCCATGTTTTCCTTCCTTCTTCCTTTGGGGAAGTGTACCAGATGCCTTCCTAGATTGGAATATTCTCACGGTTCTTTTTCTGGTGCGTATTGAGAACGGACCCTCACAATTGCTACTCCTTTATGACCTCTGTCCGCACCGTACCATGAAATCTCTATTCCCTAACAGTGCTAATGTGATCTGCACCCGCGCTGTGAAAGAGTGAGGCCCGGGCCACCCAAGCGGAACGTGGGCACTTGCCCGCTCCACCACAGGGCCGGCCCTGACTTGTACTTTTGGACCAACCTGTGGCCTGAACTTGGGAAGATGTGGGCCTGTTTGGATTATTCCTGAAGGTGATTAGTAGGAACATCATGGACGGTAACGTTTTCCGTTGGTTCCTGGGCTTAGCACGGATCAGGTTCTCTTGGTAGGATTCCTCTTAATGTATTTGGAATGGTCTACCTTTCTGTAGCATCAGTCAGGCTTTTGAGGTGATTTTCCATCCTTGGAAGTTCACCTTCTCTAATCTCTTTCAGCTCCCAAAGCTGTATGCCGTCATTCTGGACCCCTTTTTGGATGTTTGATTTTAGGTGGATTTATTGCCATAACCCTGCATTAGAACATCCTATGTCTTTCAGATTTACATCCTCATCGATTTAGACTTCCGTGTAGGTTCCATCCTCTTCACCAGCGTAAGCCGAATCACAGGCCCTCACCACACACTTGTGCCTCATCATCTCTTTCACCCTCCCCCACCGCCCCGCTTTGCCTCTGGGCGCCCCCGATCAAATGTCCAGTGCCACCTGTTGGTTAGTGCTTGTTTTTTCTTCTCCTTGTAAGTGAGATCCTACGGTATTTGACTTTGTCCCTGGGGCTTGTTTCACTTCCCCTAAAACACTCCCAGCCATTCTGGTGGTCACAAATGGCTGGATTGCATCCTTTGTTCCCGCTGAGTGGTCTGCCATTGTGTGGCTATAGCCCATGTTCCTACTCCATTCGTCCCTTGCTGGGCACCAGGGCGGCTTCCAAGTCTTGGAGAGCGGGAGTAAGGCTGTGGTGAACTCAGCGGTGCACATGTCTTTAGGCGGTAGTGTTTCCGAGTTCTTTGGCTAAACGCGCCCCAGAGGAATAGCTGGATCATATGGGACATGGATTCTTAAATTTCGGAGCCAGTTCCATCTCGCTTGGCCTAGTGGCTGCACCGGTTTCCACTGCCAGCAGCAGTGCAGGAGGCTTCCCTTCTCTCCACCTCCTCTCTGACGCTTGTTGTTTCCTGTCTGCCTCCTTATAGCCATTCTGACCACAGTGAGCTGCTATGTCCTTGTGGTTTGGATTTGCCTTGGCCTCAGACTTAATGAGGGTGAACAAGTTTTCATGCACCTGTTGGCCCTCTTTAGATCTTCTTGGGAGAAACCTCCGTGTCCATCTTTGGCCCAGGATTTCATTGGCTTGTTCTTCTTCTTGTGGAGACGTGTGAGTTGATTGTATCTTTGGGCTTTTCACCCCTTGTCCGATGTGTGCTTTGCAAACATCCACTGCCAGTTGTTGTGCTGTCTTTGCATTGAGTCGATGGTTTCCTTGACTGGGCAGAAGCGTCTGCATGTGAGGTGGTCCCGTTTGTTTCTTGTCTCCTTTGCTGCCCTTGCCCAGTCAGACAGGCTTCTTCCAAATAGGCGGCTCAGACAGATGGCAAAGAGCACTCTGCCTAGGTCTTCTCCTACAAGTTTCACGGTTTCAAGTGTGCCATTCAGGGCTTTAATCCATTCCAGGTGGTGCGTGTGCCAGGTGGCACATCATGGTCTACTCTCGTTGTGTTCCATGTGGCTGTGCAGGCTTCCCAGCACCGTTTCTTGGAGAGACTCTCCTTTGTCCACTGTCTCCTCTTGGCACCCTGGTCGCAAATGGGCTGTCCTTGTATGTTTGAGTTGGGCTCTGGGCTCTCGATTCTGTTGCATGGGTCTGTGTGCCTGTTTTTGGGCCCGGACTGTGCCGTTTCGGTACCTAGCGCTTCGTCCTCTAGGTTGAAATCAGAAAGTGTGATACGTCCTGCTTTGTTCGTTTTCCTGAGGATTCCTTGGCCTATTCAGGGTCTCTTGTTGCTGGCTAGAAACTTTAGGATTCTCTCTTCTATCTCTCTGGCAAATATGGCTGCAACTTTGACTGGGATTGCATGGAATCCAGAGATTCCTTTCTCCGCTAGGGACGTTTCAAGTGTGTTAATTCTTCCATTCCTAGGTCCCGGAGTATCCTTCTTTTTCCTTGTGTCGTCTTGAATTTCTTTCCCCAGACGTTTGCTAGTTTTCGGTTGACATAGCTTTCACCTGTTTTGCTAAGGTTCTTCATAGACATCTTCTTCTTCGTACTGGCAAGCTGTGTTTTTTGTTCGTTTCTGTTTGGCTTCCGTTTGTCTACTCTTTGCAACTTGTAATTGGTTCTGTTTTGGCAGAAGTGCATCGCTGTGCTCACATCTGCTGGCAATGCTCCTGTATTTGCTGTGGAAGTCTGGCCCTACCTAACGTCCCTTCCCATCTGCCTCTGCACCCCGTCGGACGCCTGCCCCAGAATGACTGAAGCAGTGGTGAGGAGGCTCACCCCCAGGATTCCACCCGGCCCACCCCGGGCCACCGACCCAGAAGCTGCGGACCTCACCGCTGCACCACCGGCCGGCCCCTTTCATGTTCCATTGGCAACCTGCAGTTGAGTGCAATGGGGCTTGAATATGCTGCTTGAGCCCAACTCTGGCACTGTGTAGATGAGGCCAGGTTGTTTGTCGGGGCCACTGTGACGTCAGAGGATTGGTCATAGTTGTGCGTCTGCTGTCCCGGCAAACTTCATGGACACAGGGCTTCAGAGCCCGCTTGGAGCAGTCTCATAACGCACCCTTCCCAGTGAGCCCAGGTTTGACCTTCGTTGCCGTTTTTTGGCTTGTGAATTTCTCTGACTTTCAAACGTTCCAGCACAGTGTGTCTAAAGACTGACATCTTTCATTGTGGATTATTCAGGTGTGATATCTGTTCGCCTTGCATTTTGTGGGACCTTTTTTTCTTTTCCACAGTATACTCGTCATGGTCTTTCTCAGCTATCTCCCTTAGATGTGCTCATCAGTCCGTTCTCCTTCAGTCCAAGTGATTAATTTTGTATTTCTTGAATCACCGTATGTTCTCTAGGCCGAGGTGTGAGTGCTTTCGTGATTCTTGGTTGCTGTCATTGAATTTGCAGCGGTCACTTGTAGGACTCTTTGCTATCCTAGCCTAGGTCAAGCGAAGCACTGACAACCCGTGGTCATCTGGCTTGGTGTGACATCCTGAGATCAGAAACTCCAAATTCGAGGTGGTCCTGGCAACCCCCTTCATGGACATAATGTTTTCCTGAGACAAATTAGACAAATCTGATGAATTCCTCGCTCCAGGAAAGATATTTTTCTTTCTCTTTTGTGGATTCGGGAAGTTTCGAACTTGACCCCTGACCCTTGCACATTGCCCTAGATTCCATCTAGATAACGGCTGACTTTATTTCTATAGGCTGTGCCATTTGTTTGACCTACATCCTCAGCCCTGGCATGTTTATTTTTCAGGAAACAGAATTGTAATGTTCTAATTTTCAGCCAGCTTCCTTTCATATGGCGTCAAAGCACATAATCAATAATCCTTCTACGGCAAGAAGTCGGGGGAGAGAATTTCATTGGAGCCAAAGTGAGCACTCTAGCCTGGGAGGGCAGCCTTCACAAAGGAACCAAGCCCTCTGGAAAAGGGTGATTTTCAGCACACTTGTAGAGCCCTTCCCAACAAAGAGACCTACCCCAAGCATGACAGGGCTCCATTCCTTCAAGGCTTCCAAGACATCTCTTGGGACGCATTAGCATGTGGCCAGTGGGCCCCCGTGACGCCAGAGCTATGGAAAGTGAGACTGATCTTCGAAGAACGCTAGGGGGCTAGGAAAGGAGGCATCGACTCTTCTCTTCAACGTCCTCAAGAGATCCTTCTTGGCTTTGGATTATGCTTAATGCAGAAGGACACTGTAGGTCTGATAAGGCCCAAGTGCGGCCTCGTGTTTCCAATCAAGTTTCAAGCTTGAATCAGCATGGCCTCCCCTTAGACTTGAATAGATGACAATGTTCTCCTCTCAGTGCTTGTCCCTCGATTCTGGCTTCTTGCCAAGGATTCCTTTCTTATCCCTGGCATCAGAGTCTGTTTGATCTCTTCCAGTTTCTGTGCCCGCTTTCTGTTTGTCAAAGCTGTTTCTGGGTATGTCTCCCTTTAATAGCCCAGCCTAGGCCAATCCTCAGACTGTACCCATGCGGCCATCTTGGGGGACATGTTCACCGTGATGTCATAAAGAACCTCAGAAGGCCAAGTTGTCCTGACAACCTCCAAGCACACAGAGTTTCAGAGCCATCTCAGACCAGTCTGACTCCTCCCCCTTTCCAGGTAGGATAGTTTTCCTTTTTCTGGATTTCTTGTCGGTTTCTAACTTTCTCCTCGAACTTGGAAAGGCCTGCTCCCTTCTCTCTAGACACTGGTTTCTTTCCTGTAAGATTACCCTGGGTGTTATCTCTTATGTCTTGGGTAGATGGCCAAGTGGGTGGACCTTCCCCAGAGAAAGTCCTGGACTCCCTCCCAAGTTGAAGTTGCCCAGGCAATCCTCTGATGCGCAATGATCGTGTCATCTCCTAGCACTCTGCCAAGTCCGCCTTGGCAGGTCCCATGTTTTCCTTCCTTCTTCCTTTGGGGAAGTGTACCAGATGCCTTCCTAGATTGGAATATTCTCACGGTTCTTTTTCTGGTGCGTGTTGAGAACGGACCCTCACAATTGCTACTCCTTTATGACCTCTGTCCGCACCGTACCATGAAATCTCTATTCCCTAACAGTGCTAATGTGATCTGCACCCGTGCTGTGAAAGAGTGAGGCCCGGGACACCCAAGCGGAACGTGGGCACTTGCCCGCTCCACCACAGGGCCGGCCCTGACTTGTACTTTTGGACCAACCTGTGGCCTGAACTTGGGAAGATGTGGGCCTGTTTGGATTATTCGTGAAGGTGATTAGTAGGAACATCATGGACGGTAACGTTTTCCGTTGGTTCCTGGGCTTAGCACGGATCAGGTTCTCTTGGTAGGATTCCTCTTCATGTATTTGGAATGGTCTACCTTTCTGTAGCATCAGTCAGGCTTTTGAGGTGATTTTCCATCCTTGGAAGTTCACCTTCTCTAATCTCTTTCAGCCCCCAAAGCTGTATGCCGTCATTCTGGACCCCTTTTTGGATGTTTGATTTTAGGTGGATTTATTGCCATAACCCTGCATTAGAACATCCTATGTCTTTCAGATTTACATCCTCATCGATTTAGACTTCCGTGTAGGTTCCATCCTCTTCACCAGCGTAAGCCGAATCACAGGCCCTCACCACACACTTGTGCCTCATCATCTCTTTCACCCTCCCCCACCGCCCCGCTTTGCCTCTGGGCGCCCCCGATCAAATGTCCAGTGCCAACTGTTGGTTAGTGCTTGTTTTTTCTTCTCCTTGTAAGTGAGATCCTACGGTATTTGACTTTGTCCCTGGGGCTTGTTTCACTTCCCCTAAAACCCTCCCAGCCATTCGGGTGGTCACAAATGGCTGGATTGCATCCTTTGTTCCCGCTGAGTGGTCTGCCATTGTGTGGCTATAGCCCATGTTCCTTCTCCATTCGTCCCTTGCTGGGCGCCAGGGCGGCTTCCAAGTCTTGGAGAGCGGGAGTAAGGCTGTGGTGAACTCAGCGGTGCACATGTCTTTAGGCGGTAGTGTTTCCGAGTTCTTTGGCTAAACGCGCCCCAGAGGAATAGCTGGATTATATGGGACATGGATTCTTAAATTTCGGAGCCAGTTCCACTTCGCTTGGCCTAGTGGCTGCACCGGTTTCCACTGCCAGCAGCAGTGCAGGAGGCTTCCCTTCTCTCCACCTCCTCTCTGACGCTTGTTGTTTCCTGTCTGCCTCCTTATAGCCATTCTGACCACAGTGAGCTGCTATGTCCTTGCGGTTTGGATTTGCCTTGGCCTCAGACTTAATGAGGGTGAACAAGTTTTCATGCACCTGTTGGCCCTCTTTAGATCTTCTTGGGAGAAACCTCCGTGTCCATCTTTGGCCCAGGATTTCATTGGCTTGTTCTTTTTCTTGTGGAGACGTGTGAGTTGATTGTATCTTTGGGCTTTTCACCCCTTGTCCGATGTGTGCTTTGCAAACATCCACTGCCAGTTGTTGTGCTGTCTTTGCATTGAGTCGATGGTTTCCTTGACTGGGCAGAAGCGTCTGCATGTGAGGTGGTCCCGTTTGTTTCTTGTCTCCTTTGCTGCCCTTGCCCAGTCAGACAGGCTTCTTCCAAATAGGCGGCTCAGACAGATGGCAAAGAGCACTCTGCCTAGGTCTTCTCCTACAAGTTTCACGGTTTCAAGTGTGCCATTCAGGGCTTTAATCCATTCCAGGTGGTGCGTGTGCCAGGTGGCACATCATGGTCTACTCTCGTTGTGTTCCATGTGGCTGTGCAGGCTTCCCAGCACCGTTTCTTGGAGAGACTCTCCTTTGTCCACTGTCTCCTCTTGGCTCCCTGGTCGCAAATGGGCTGTCCTTGTATGTTTGAGTTGGGCTCTGGGCTCTCGATTCTGTTGCATGGGTCTGTGTGCCTGTTTTTGGGCCCGGACTGTGCCGTTTCGGTACCTAGCGCTTCGTCCTCTAGGTTGAAATCAGAAAGTGTGATACGTCCTGCTTTGTTCATTTTCCTGAGGATTCCTTGGCCTATTCAGGGTCTGTTGTTGCTGGCTGGAAACTTTAGGATTCTCTCTTCTATCTCTCTGGCAAATATGGCTGCAACTTTGACTGGGATTGCATGGAATCCAGAGATTCCTTTCTCCGCTATGTACGTTTCAAGTGTGTTAATTCTTCCATTCCTAGGTCCCGGAATATCCTTCTTTTTCCTTGTGTCGTCTTGAATTTCTTTCCCCAAACGTTTGCTAGTTTTCGGTTGACATAGCTTTCACCTGTTTTGCTAAGGTTCTTCATAGACATCTTCTTCTTCGTACTGGCAAGCTGTGTTTTTTGTTCGTTTGTGTTTGGCTTCCGTTTGTCTACTCTTTGCAACTTGTAATTGGCTCTGTTTTGGCAGAAGTGCATCGCTGTGCTCACATCTGCTGGCAATGCTCCTGTATTTGCTGTGGAAGTCTGGCCCTATCTAACGTCCCTTCCCATCTGCCTCTGCACCCCCTCGGACGCCTGCCCCAGAATGACTGAAGCAGTGGTGAGGAGGCTCACCCCCAGGATTCCACCCGGCCCACCCCGGGCCACCGACCCAGAAGCTGCGGACCTCACCGCTGCACCACCGGCCGGCCCCTTTCATGTTCCCTTGGCAACCTGCAGTTGAGTGCAATGGGGCTTGAATATGCTGCTTGAGCCCAACTCTGGCACTGTGTAGATGAGGCCAGGTTGTTTGTCGGGGCCAATGTGACGTCAGAGGATTGGTCATAGTTGTGCGTCTGCTGTCCCGGCAAACTTCATGGACACAGGGCTACAGAGCCCGCTTGGAGCAGTCTCATAACGCACCCTTCCCAGTGAGCCCAGGTTTGACCTTCGTTGCCGTTTTTTGGCTTGTGAATTTCTCTGACTTTCAAACGTTCCAGCACAGTGTGTCTAAAGACTGACATCTTTCATTGTGGATTATTCAGGTGTGATATCTGTTCGCCTTGCATTTTCTGGGACCTTTTTTTCTTTTCCACAGTATACTCGTCATGGTCTTTCTCAGCTATCTCCCTTAGATGTGCTCATCAGTCCGTTCTCCTTCAGTCCAAGTGATTAATTTTGTATTTCTTGAATCACCGTATGTTCTCTAGGCCGAGGTGTGAGTGCTTTCGTGATTCTTGGTTGCTGTCTTTGAATTTGCACCGGTCACTTGTAGGACTCTTTGCTATCCTAGCCTAGGTCAAGTGAAGCACTGACAACCCGTGTTCATCTGGCTTGCTTTGACATCCTGAGATCAGAAACTCCAAATTCGAGGTGGTCCTGGCAACCCCCTTCATGGACATAATGTTTTTCTGAGACAAATTAGACAAATCTGATGAATTCCTCGCTCCAGGAAAGATATTTTTCTTTCTCTTTTGTGGAGTCGGGAAGTTTCGAACTTGACCCCTGACCCTTGAACATTGCCCTAGATTCCATCTAGATAAGGGCTGACTTTATTTCTATAGGCTGTGCCATTTGTTTGACCTACATCCTCAGCCCTGGCATGTTTATTTTTCTGGAAACAGAATTGTAATGTTCTAATTTTCAGCCAGCTTCCTTCCATATGGCGTCAAAGCACACAATCAATAATCCTTCTACGGCAAGAAGTCGGGGGAGAGAATTTCATTGGAGCCAAAGTGAGCACTCTAGCCTGGGAGGGCAGCCTTCACAAAGGAACCAAGCCCTCTGGAAAAGGGTGATTTTCAGCACACTTGTAGAGCCCTTCCCAACAAAGAGACCTACCCCAAGCATGACAGGGCTCCATTCCTTCAAGGCTTCCAAGACATCTCTTGGGACGCATTAGCATGTGGCCAGTGGGCCCCCGTGACGCCAGAGCTATGGAAAGTGAGACTGATCTTCCAAGAACGCTAGGGGCCTAGGAAAGGAGGCATCGACTCTTCTCTTCAACGTCCTCAAGAGATCCTTCTTGGCTTTGGATTATGCTTAAGGCAGAAGGACACTGTAGGTCTGATAAGGCCCAAGTGCGGCCTCGTGTTTCCAATCAAGTTTCAAGCTTGAATCAGCATGGCCTCCCCATAGACTTGAATAGATGACAATGTTCTCCTCTCAGTGCTTGTCCCTCTATTCTGGCTTCTTGCCAAGGATTCCTTTCTTATCCCTGGCATCAGAGTCTGTTTGATCTCTTCCAGTTTCTGTGCCCGCTTTCTGTTTGTCAAAGCTGTTTCTGGGTATGTCTCCCTTTAATAGCCCAGCCTAGGCCAATCCTCAGACTGTACCCATGCGGCCATCTTGGGGGACATGTTCACCGTGATGTCATAAAGAACCTCAGAAGGCCAAGTTGTCCTGACAACCTCCAAGCACACAGAGTTTCAGAGCCATCTCAGACCAGTCTGACTCCTCCCCCTTTCCAGGTAGGATAGTTTTCCTTTTTCTGGATTTCTTGTCGGTTTCTAACTTTCTCCTCGAACTTGGAAAGGCCTGCTCCATTCTCTCTAGACACTGGTTTCTTTCCTGTAAGATTACCCTGGGTGTTATCTCTTATGTCTTGGGTAGATGGCCAAGTGGGTGGACCTTCCCCAGAGAAAGTCCTGGACTCCCTCCCAAGTTGAAGTTGCCCAGGCAATCCTCTGATGCGCAATGATCGTGTCATCTCCTAGCACTCTGCCAATTCCGCCTTGGCAGGTCCCATGTTTTCCTTCCTTCTTCCTTTGGGGAAGTGTACCAGATGCCTTCCTAGATTGGAATATTCTCACGGTTCTTTTTCTGGTGCGTATTGAGAACGGACACTCACAATTGCTACTCCTTTATGACCTCTGTCCGCACCGTACCATGAAATCTCTATTCCCTAACAGTGCTAATGTGATCTGCACCCGTGCTGTGAAAGAGTGAGGCCCGGGCCACCCAAGCGGAACGTGGGCACTTGCCCGCTCCACCACAGGGCCGGCCCTGACTTGTACTTTTGGACCAACCTGTGGCCTGAACTTGGGAAGATGTGGGCCTGTTTGGATTATTCGTGAAGGTGATTAGTAGGAACATCATGGACGGTAACGTTTTCCGTTGGTTCCTGGGCTTAGCACGGATCAGGTTCTCTTGGTAGGATTCCTCTTCATGTATTTGGAATGGTCTACCTTTCTGTAGCATCAGTCAGGCTTTTGAGGTGATTTTCCATCCTTGGAAGTTCACCTTCTCTAATCTCTTTCAGCCCCCAAAGCTGTATGCCGTCATTCTGGACCCCTTTTTGGATGTTTGATTTTAGGTGGATTTATTGCCATAACCCTGCATTCGAACATCCTATGTCTTTCAGATTTACATCCTCATCGATTTAGACTTCCGTGTAGGTTCCATCCTCTTCACCAGCGTAAGCCGAATCACAGGCCCTCACCACACACTTGTGCCTCATCATCTCTTTCACCCTCCCCCACCGCCCCGCTTTGCCTCTGGGCGCCCCCGATCAAATGTCCAGTGCCAACTGTTGGTTAGTGCTTGTTTTTTCTTCTCCTTGTAAGTGAGATCCTACGGTATTTGACTTTGTCCCTGGGGCTTGTTTCACTTCCCCTAAAACCCTCCCAGCCATTCGGGTGGTCACAAATGGCTGGATTGCATCCTTTGTTCCCGCTGAGTGGTCTGCCATTGTGTGGCTATAGCCCATGTTCCTTCTCCATTCGTCCCTTGCTGGGCACCAGGGCGGCTTCCAAGTCTTGGAGAGCGGGAGTAAGGCTGTGGTGAACTCAGCGGTGCACATGTCTTTAGGCGGTAGTGTTTCCGAGTTCTTTGGCTAAACGCGCCCCAGAGGAATAGCTGGATTATATGGGACATGGATTCTTAAATTTCGGAGCCAGTTCCACTTCGCTTGGCCTAGTGGCTGCACCGGTTTCCACTGCCAGCAGCAGTGCAGGAGGCTTCCCTTCTCTCCACCTCCTCTCTGACGCTTGTTGTTTCCTGTCTGCCTCCTTATAGCCATTCTGACCACAGTGAGCTGCTATGTCCTTGCGGTTTGGATTTGCCTTGGCCTCAGACTTAATGAGGGTTCACAAGTTTTCATGCACCTGTTGGCCCTCTTTAGATCTTCTTGGGAGAAACCTCCGTGTCCATCTTTGGCCCAGGATTTCATTGGCTTGTTCTTTTTCTTGTGGAGACGTGTGAGTTGATTGTATCTTTGGGCTTTTCACCCCTTGTCCGATGTGTGCTTTGCAAACATCCACTGCCAGTTGTTGTGCTGTCTTTGCATTGAGTCGATGGTTTCCTTGACTGGGCAGAAGCGTCTGCATGTGAGGTGGTCCCGTTTGTTTCTTGTCTCCTTTGCTGCCCTTGCCCAGTCAGACAGGCTTCTTCCAAATAGGCGGCTCAGACAGATGGCAAAGAGCACTCTGCCTAGGTCTTCTCCTACAAGTTTCACGGTTTCAAGTGTGCCATTCAGGGCTTTAATCCATTCCAGGTGGTGCGTGTGCCAGGTGGCACATCATGGTCTACTCTCGTTGTGTTCCATGTGGCTGTGCAGGCTTCCCAGCACCGTTTCTTGGAGAGACTCTCCTATGTCCACTGTCTCCTCTTGGCTCCCTGGTCGCAAATGGGCTGTCCTTGTATGTTTGAGTTGGGCTCTGGGCTCTCGATTCTGTTGCATGGGTCTGTGTGCCTGTTTTTGGGCCCGGACTGTGCCGTTTCGGTACCTAGCGCTTCGTCCTCTAGGTTGAAATCAGAAAGTGTGATACGTCCTGCTTTGTTCATTTTCCTGAGGATTCCTTGGCCTATTCAGGGTCTGTTGTTGCTGGCTGGAAACTTTAGGATTCTCTCTTCTATCTCTCTGGCAAATATGGCTGCAACTTTGACTGGGATTGCATGGAATCCAGAGATTCCTTTCTCCGCTAGGGACGTTTCAAGTGTGTTAATTCTTCCATTCCTAGGTCCCGGAATATCCTTCTTTTTCCTTGTGTCGTCTTGAATTTCTTTCCCCAAACGTTTGCTAGTTTTCGGTTGACATAGCTTTCACCTGTTTTGCTAAGGTTCTTCATAGACATCTTCTTCTTCGTACTGGCAAGCTGTGTTTTTTGTTCGTTTGTGTTTGGCTTCCGTTTGTCTACTCTTTGCAACTTGTAATTGGCTCTGTTTTGGCAGAAGTGCATCGCTGTGCTCACATCTGCTGGCAATGCTCCTGTATTTGCTGTGGAAGTCTGGCCCTATCTAACGTCCCTTCCCATCTGCCTCTGCACCCCCTCGGACGCCTGCCCCAGAATGACTGAAGCAGTGGTGAGGAGGCTCACCCCCAGGATTCCACCCGGCCCACCCCGGGCCACCGACCCAGAAGCTGCGGACCTCACCGCTGCACCACCGGCCGGCCCCTTTCATGTTCCCTTGGCAACCTGCAGTTGAGTGCAATGGGGCTTGAATATGCTGCTTGAGCCCAACTCTGGCACTGTGTAGATGAGGCCAGGTTGTTTGTCGGGGCCAATGTGACGTCAGAGGATTGGTCATAGTTGTGCGTCTGCTGTCCCGGCAAACTTCATGGACACAGGGCTTCAGAGCCCGCTTGGAGCAGTCTCATAACGCACCCTTCCCAGTGAGCCCAGGTTTGACCTTCGTTGCCGTTTTTTGGCTTGTGAATTTCTCTGACTTTCAAACGTTCCAGCACAGTGTGTCTAAAGACTGACATCTTTCATTGTGGATTATTCAGGTGTGATATCTGTTCGCCTTGCATTTTCTGGGACCTTTTTTTCTTTTCCACAGTATACTCGTCATGGTCTTTCTCAGCTATCTCCCTTAGATGTGCTCATCAGTCCGTTCTCCTTCAGTCCAAGTGATTAATTTTGTATTTCTTGAATCACCGTATGTTCTCTAGGCCGAGGTGTGAGTGCTTTCGTGATTCTTGGTTGCTGTCTTTGAATTTGCAGCGGTCACTTGTAGGACTCTTTGCTATCCTAGCCTAGGTCAAGTGAAGCACTGACAACCCGTGTTCATCTGGCTTGGTTTGACATCCTGAGATCAGAAACTCCAAATTCGAGGTGGTCCTGGCAACCCCCTTCATCTACATAATGTTTTTCTGAGACAAATTAGTCAAATCTGATGAATTCCTCGCTCCAGGAAAGATATTTTTCTTTCTCTTTTGTGGAGTCGGGAAGTTTCGAACTTGACCCCTGACCCTTGAACATTGCCCTAGATTCCATCTAGATAAGGGCTGACTTTATTTCTATAGGCTGTGCCATTTGTTTGACCTACATCCTCAGCCCTGGCATGTTTATTTTTCTGGAAACAGAATTGTAATGTTCTAATTTTCAGCCAGCTTCCTTCCATATGGCGTCAAAGCACATAATCAATAATCCTTCTACGGCAAGAAGTCGGGGGAGAGAATTTCATTGGAGCCAAAGTGAGCACTCTAGCCTGGGAGGGCAGCCTTCACAAAGGAACCAAGCCCTCTGGAAAAGGGTGATTTTCAGCACACTTGTAGAGCCCTTCCCAACAAAGAGACCTACCCCAAGCATGACAGGGCTCCATTCCTTCAAGGCTTCCAAGACATCTCTTGGGACGCATTAGCATGTGGCCAGTGGGCCCCCGTGACGCCAGAGCTATGGAAAGTGAGACTGATCTTCCAAGAACGCTAGGGGCCTAGGAAAGGAGGCATCGACTCTTCTCTTCAACGTCCTCAAGAGATCCTTCTTGGCTTTGGATTATGCTTAAGGCAGAAGGACACTGTAGGTCTGATAAGGCCCAAGTGCGGCCTCGTGTTTCCAGTCAAGTTTCAAGCTTGAATCAGCATGGCCTCCCCATAGACTTGAATAGATGACAATGTTCTCCTCTCAGTGCTTGTCCCTCTATTCTGGCTTCTTGCCAAGGATTCCTTTCTTATCCCTGGCATCAGAGTCTGTTTGATCTCTTCCAGTTTCTGTGCCCGCTTTCTGTTTGTCAAAGCTGTTTCTGGGTATGTCTCCCTTTAATAGCCCAGCCTAGGCCAATCCTCAGACTGTAACCATGCGGCCATCTTGGGGGACATGTTCACCGTGATGTCATAAAGAACCTCAGAAGGCCAAGTTGTCCTGACAACCTCCAAGCACACAGAGTTTCAGAGCCATCTCAGACCAGTCTGACTCCTCCCCCTTTCCAGGTAGGATAGTTTTCCTTTTTCTGGATTTCTTGTCGGTTTCTAACTTTCTCCTCGAACTTGGAAAGGCCTGCTCCATTCTCTCTAGACACTGGTTTCTTTCCTGTAAGATTACCCTGGGTGTTATCTCTTATGTCTTGGGTAGATGGCCAAGTGGGTGGACCTTCCCCAGAGAAAGTCCTGGACTCCCTCCCAAGTTGAAGTTGCCCAGGCAATCTTCTGATGCGCAATGATCGTGTCATCTCCTAGCACTCTGCCAATTCCGCCTTGGCAGGTCCCATGTTTTCCTTCCTTCTTCCTTTGGGGAAGTGTACCAGATGCCTTCCTAGATTGGAATATTCTCACGGTTCTTTTTCTGGTGCGTATTGAGAACGGACACTCACAATTGCTACTCCTTTATGACCTCTGTCCGCACCGTACCATGAAATATCTATTCCCTAACAGTGCTAATGTGATCTGCACCCGTGCTGTGAAAGAGTGAGGCCCGGGCCACCCAAGCGGAACGTGGGCACTTGCCCGCTCCACCACAGGGCCGGCCCTGACTTGTACTTTTGGACCAACCTGTGGCCTGAACTTGGGAAGATGTGGGCCTGTTTGGATTATTCGTGAAGGTGATTAGTAGGAACATCATGGACGGTAACGTTTTCCGTTGGTTCCTGGGCTTAGCACGGATCAGGTTCTCTTGGTAGGATTCCTCTTCATGTTTTTGGAATGGTCTACCTTTCTGTAGCATCAGTCAGGCTTTTGAGGTGATTTTCCATCCTTGGAAGTTCACCTTCTCTAATCTCTTTCAGCCCCCAAAGCTGTATGCCGTCATTCTGGACCCCTTTTTGGATGTTTGATTTTAGGTGGATTTATTGCCATAACCCTGCATTAGAACATGCTATGTCTTTCAGATTTACATCCTCATCGATTTAGACTTCCGTGTAGGTTCCATCCTCTTCACCAGCGTAAGCCGAATCACAGGCCCTCACCACACACTTGTGCCTCATCATCTCTTTCACCCTCCCCCACCACCCCTCTTTGCCTCTGGGCGCCCCCGATCAAATGTCCAGTGCCAACTGTTGGTTAGTGCTTGTTTTTTCTTCTCCTTGTAAGTGAGATCCTACGGTATTTGACTTTGTCCCTGGGGCTTGTTTCACTTCCCCTAAAACCCTCCCAGCCATTCTGGTGGTCACAAATGGCTGGATTGCATCCTTTGTTCCCGCTGAGTGGTCTGCCATTGTGTGGCTATAGCCCATGTTCCTTCTCCATTCGTCCCTTGCTGGGCACCAGGGCGGCTTCCAAGTCTTGGAGAGCGGGAGTAAGGCTGTGGTGAACTCAGCGGTGCACATGTCTTTAGGCGGTAGTGTTTCCGAGTTCTTTGGCTAAACGCGCCCCAGAGGAATAGCTGGATCATATGGGACATGGATTCTTAAATTTCGGAGCCAGTTCCACTTCGCTTGGCCTAGTGGCTGCACCGGTTTCCACTGCCAGCAGCAGTGCAGGAGGCTTCCCTTCTCTCCACCTCCTCTCTGACGCTTGTTGTTTCCTGTCTGCCTCCTTATAGCCATTCTGACCACAGTGAGCTGCTATGTCCTTGCGGTTTGGATTTGCCTTGGCCTCAGACTTAATGAGGGTGAACAAGTTTTCATGCACCTGTTGGCCCTCTTTAGATCTTCTTGGGAGAAACCTCCGTGTCCATCTTTGGCCCAGGATTTCATTGGCTTGTTCTTCTTCTTGTGGAGACGTGTGAGTTGATTGTATCTTTGGGCTTTTCACCCCTTGTCCGATGTGTGCTTTGCAAACATCCACTGCCAGTTGTGCTGTCTTTGCATTGAGTCGATGGTTTCCTTGACTGGGCAGAAGCGTCTGCATGTGAGGTGGTCCCGTTTGTTTCTTGTCTCCTTTGCTGCCCTTGCCCAGTCAGACAGGCTTCTTCCAAATAGGCGGCTCAGACAGATGGCAAAGAGCACTCTGCCTAGGTCTTCTCCTACAAGTTTCACGGTTTCAAGTGTGCCATTCAGGGCTTTAATCCATTCCAGGTGGTGCGTGTGCCAGGTGGCACATCATGGTCTACTCTCGTTGTGTTCCATGTGGCTGTGCAGGCTTCCCAGCACCGTTTCTTGGAGAGACTCTCCTTTGTCCACTGTCTCCTCTTGGCTCCCTGGTCGCAAATGGGCTGTCCTTGTATGTTTGAGTTGGGCTCTGGGCTCTCGATTCTGTTGCATGGGTCTGTGTGCCTGTTTTTGGGCCCGGACTGTGCCGTTTCGGTACCTAGCGCTTCGTCCTCTAGGTTGAAATCAGAAAGTGTGATACGTCCTGCTTTGTTCATTTTCCTGAGGATTCCTTGGCCTATTCAGGGTCTGTTGTTGCTGGCTGGAAACTTTAGGATTCTCTCTTCTATCTCTCTGGCAAATATGGCTGCAACTTTGACTGGGATTGCATGGAATCCAGAGATTCCTTTCTCCGCTATGGACGTTTCAAGTGTGTTAATTCTTCCATTCCTAGGTCCCGGAATATCCTTCTTTTTCCTTGTGTCGTCTTGAATTTCTTTCCCCAAACGTTTGCTAGTTTTCGGTTGACATAGCTTTCACCTGTTTTGCTAAGGTTCTTCATAGACATCTTCTTCTTCGTACTGGCAAGCTGTGTTTTTTGTTCGTTTGTGTTTGGCTTCCGTTTGTCTACTCTTTGCAACTTGTAATTGGTTCTGTTTTGGCAGAAGTGCATCGCTGTGCTCACATCTGCTGGCAATGCTCCTGTATTTGCTGTGGAAGTCTGGCCCTACCTAACGTCCCTTCCCATCTGCCTCTGCACCCCCTCGGACGCCTGCCCCAGAATGACTGAAGCAGTGGTGAGGAGGCTCACCCCCAGGATTCCACCCGGCCCACCCCGGGCCACCGACCCAGAAGCTGCGGACCTCACCGCTGCACCACCGGCCGGCCCCTTTCATGTTCCATTGGCAACCTGCAGTTGAGTGCAATGGGGCTTGAATATGCTGCTTGAGCCCAACTCTGGCACTGTGTAGATGAGGCCAGGTTGTTTGTCGGGGCCACTGTGACGTCAGAGGATTGGTCATAGTTGTGCGTCTGCTGTCCCGGCAAACTTCATGGACACAGGGCTTCAGAGCCCGCTTGGAGCAGTCTCGTAACGCACCCTTCCCAGTGAGCCCAGGTTTGACCTTCGTTGCCGTTTTTTGGCTTGTGAATTTCTCTGACTTTCAAACGTTCCAGCACAGTGTGTCTAAAGACTGACATCTTTCATTGTGGATTATTCAGGTGTGATATCTGTTCGCCTTGCATTTTCTGCGACCTTTTTTTCTTTTCCACAGTATACTCGTCATGGTCTTTCTCAGCTATCTCCCTTAGATGTGCTCATCAGTCCGTTCTCCTTCAGTCCAAGTGATTAATTTTGTATTTCTTGAATCACCGTATGTTCTCTAGGCCGAGGTGTGAGTGCTTTCGTGATTCTTGGTTGCTGTCTTTGAATTTGCAGCGGTCACTTGTAGGACTCTTTGCTATCCTAGCCTAGGTCAAGTGAAGCACTGACAACCCGTGGTCATCTGGCTTGGTTTGACATCCTGAGATCAGAAACTCCAAATTCGAGGTGGTCCTGGCAACCCCCTTCATGGACATAATGTTTTTCTGAGACAAATTAGACAAATCTGATGAATTCCTCGCTCCAGGAAAGATATTTTTCTTTCTCTTTTGTGGATTCGGGAAGTTTCGAACTTGACCCCTGACCCTTGAACATTGCCCTAGATCCCATCTAGATAAGGGCTGACTTTATTTCTATAGGCTGTGCCATTTGTTTGACCTACATCCTCAGCCCTGGCATGTTTATTTTTCTGGAAACAGAATTGTAATGTTCTAATTTTCAGCCAGCTTCCTTCCATATGGCGTCAAAGCACATAATCAATAATCCTTCTACGGCAAGAAGTCGGGGGAGAGAATTTCATTGGAGCCAAAGTGAGCACTCTAGCCTGGGAGGGCAGCCTTCACAAAGGAACCAAGCCCTCTGGAAAAGGGTGATTTTCAGCACACTTGTAGAGCCCTTCCCAACAAAGAGACCTACCCCAAGCATGACAGGGCTCCATTCCTTCAAGGCTTCCAAGACATCTCTTGGGACGCATTAGCATGTGGCCAGTGGGCCCCCGTGACGCCAGAGCTATGGAAAGTGAGACTGATCTTCCAAGAACGCTAGGGGCCTAGGAAAGGAGGCATCGACTCTTCTCTTCAACGTCCTCAAGAGATCCTTCTTGACTTTGGATTATGCTTAAGGCAGAAGGACACTGTAGGTCTGATAAGGCCCAAGTGCGGCCTCGTGTTTCCAATCAAGTTTCAAGCTTGAATCAGCATGGCCTCCCCATAGACTTGAATAGATGACAATGTTCTCCTCTCAGTGCATGTCCCTCTATTCTGGCTTCTTGCCAAGGATTCCTTTCTTATCCCTGGCATCAGAGTCTGTTTGATCTCTTCCAGTTTCTGTGCCCGCTTTCTGTTTGTCAAAGCTGTTTCTGGGTATGTCTCCCTTTAATAGCCCAGCCTAGGCCAATCCTCAGACTGTAACCATGCGGCCATCTTGGGGGACATGTTCACCGTGATGTCATAAAGAACATCAGAAGGCCAAGTTGTCCTGACAACCTCCAAGCACACAGAGTTTCAGAGCCATCTCAGACCAGTCTGACTCCTCCCCCTTTCCAGGTAGGATAGTTTTCCTTTTTCTGGATTTCTTGTCGGTTTCTAACTTTCTCCTCGAACTTGGAAAGGCCTGCTCCATTCTCTCTAGACACTGGTTTCTTTCCTGTAAGATTACACTGGGTGTTATCTCTTATGTCGTGGGTAGATGGCCAAGTGGGTGGACCTTCCCCAGAGAAAGTCCTGGACTCCCTCCCAAGTTGAAGTTGCCCAGGCAATCCTCTGATGCGCAATGATCGTGTCATCTCCTAGCACTCTGCCAATTCCGCCTTGGCAGGTCCCATGTTTTCCTTCCTTCTTCCTTTGGGGAAGTGTACCAGATGCCTTCCTAGATTGGAATATTCTCACGGTTCTTTTTCTGGTGCGTATTGAGAACGGACCCTCACAATTGCTACTCCTTTATGACCTCTGTCCGCACCGTACCATGAAATCTCTATTCCCTAACAGTGCTAATGTGATCTGCACCCGCGCTGTGAAAGAGTGAGGCCGGGGCCACCCAAGCGGAATGTGGGCACTTGCCCGCTCCACCACAGGGCCGGCCCTGACTTGTACTTTTGGACCAACCTGTGGCCTGAACTTGGGAAGATGTGGACCTTTTTGGATTATTCGTGAAGGTGATTAGTAGGAACATCATGGACGGTAACGTTTTCCGTTGGTTCCTGGGCTTAGCACGGATCAGGTTCTCTTGGTAGGATTCCTCTTCATGTATTTGGAATGGTCTACCTTTCTGTAGCATCAGTCAGGCTTTTGAGGTGATTTTCCATCCTTGGAAGTTCACCTTCTCTAATCTCTTTCAGTCCCCAAAGCTGTATGCCGTCATTCTGGACCCCTTTTTGGATGTTTGATTTTAGGTGGATTTATTGCCATAACCCTGCATTAGAACATCCTATGTCTTTCAGATTTACATCCTCATCGATTTAGACTTCCGTGTAGGTTCCATCCTCTTCACCAGCGTAAGCCGAATCACAGGCCCTCACCACACACTTGTGCCTCATCATCTCTTTCACCCTCCCCCACCGCCCCGCTTTGCCTCTGGGCGCCCCCGATCAAATGTCCAGTGCCACCTGTTGGTTAGTGCTTGTTTTTTCTTCTCCTTGTAAGTGAGATCCTACGGTATTTGACTTTGTCCCTGGGGCTTGTTTCACTTCCCCTAAAACCCTCCCAGCCATTCTGGTGGTCACAAATGGCTGGATTGCATCCTTTGTTCCCGCTGAGTGGTCTGCCATTGTGTGGCTATAGCCCATGTTCCTTCTCCATTCGTCCCTTGCTGGGCACCAGGGCGGCTTCCAAGTCTTGGAGAGCGGGAGTAAGGCTGTGGTGAACTCAGCGGTGCACATGTCTTTAGGCGGTAGTGTTTCCGAGTTCTTTGGCTAAACGCGCCCCAGAGGAATAGCTGGATCATATGGGACATGGATTCTTAAATTTCGGAGCCAGTTCCACTTCGCTTGGCCTAGTGGCTGCACCGGTTTCCACTGCCAGCAGCAGTGCAGGAGGCTTCCCTTCTCTCCACCTCCTCTCTGACGCTTGTTGTTTCCTGTCTGCCTCCTTATAGCCATTCTGACCACAGTGAGCTGCTATGTCCTTGCGGTTTGGAT
Organism: Equus asinus; assembly: GCF_041296235.1. Classification (NCBI taxonomy): domain Eukaryota; kingdom Metazoa; phylum Chordata; class Mammalia; order Perissodactyla; family Equidae; genus Equus; species Equus asinus. The sequence continues at coordinate 82,825,265 of NC_091820.1, read as the reverse complement.
TTGCCTTGGCCTCAGACTTAATGAGGGTTCACAAGTTTTCATGCACCTGTTGGCCCTCTTTAGATCTTCTTGGGAGAAACCTCCGTGTCCATCTTTGGCCCAGGATTTCATTGGCTTGTTCTTTTTCTTGTGGAGACGTGTGAGTTGATTGTATCTTTGGGCTTTTCACCCCTTGTCCGATGTGTGCTTTGCAAACATCCACTGCCAGTTGTTGTGCTGTCTTTGCATTGAGTCGATGGTTTCCTTGACTGGGCAGAAGCGTCTGCATGTGAGGTGGTCCCGTTTGTTTCTTGTCTCCTTTGCTGCCCTTGCCCAGTCAGACAGGCTTCTTCCAAATAGGCGGCTCAGACAGATGGCAAAGAGCACTCTGCCTAGGTCTTCTCCTACAAGTTTCACGGTTTCAAGTGTGCCATTCAGGGCTTTAATCCATTCCAGGTGGTGCGTGTGCCAGGTGGCACATCATGGTCTACTCTCGTTGTGTTCCATGTGGCTGTGCAGGCTTCCCAGCACCGTTTCTTGGAGAGACTCTCCTTTGTCCACTGTCTCCTCTTGGCTCCCTGGTCGCAAATGGGCTGTCCTTGTATGTTTGAGTTGGGCTCTGGGCTCTCGATTCTGTTGCATGGGTCTGTGTGCCTGTTTTTGTGCCCGGACTGTGCCGTTTCGGTACCTAGCGCTTCGTCCTCTATGTTGAAATCAGAAAGTGTGATACGTCCTGCTTTGTTCGTTTTCCTGAGGATTCCTTGGCCTATTCAGGGTCTCTTGTTGCTGGCTGGAAACTTTAGGATTCTCTCTTCTATCTCTCTGGCAAATATGGCTGCAACTTTGACTGGGATTGCATGGAATCCAGAGATTCCTTTCTCCGCTATGGACGTTTCAAGTGTGTTAATTCTTCCATTCCTAGGTCCCGGAATATCCTTCTTTTTCCTTGTGTCGTCTTGAATTTCTTTCCCCAAACGTTTGCTAGTTTTCGGTTGACATAGCTTTCACCTGTTTTGCTAAGGTTCTTCATAGACATCTTCTTCTTCGTACTGGCAAGCTGTGTTTTTTGTTCGTTTGTGTTTGGCTTCCGTTTGTCTACTCTTTGCAACTTGTAATTGGTTCTGTTTTGGCAGAAGTGCATCGCTGTGCTCACATCTGCTGGCAATGCTCCTGTATTTGCTGTGGAAGTCTGGCCCTACCTAACGTCCCTTCCCATCTGCCTCTGCACCCCCTCGGACGCCTGCCCCAGAATGACTGAAGCAGTGGTGAGGAGGCTCACCCCCAGGATTCCACCCGGCCCACCCCGGGCCACCGACCCAGAAGCTGCGGACCTCACCGCTGCACCACCGGCCGGCCCCTTTCATGTTCCATTGGCAACCTGCAGTTGAGTGCAATGGGGCTTGAATATGCTGCTTGAGCCCAACTCTGGCACTGTGTAGATGAGGCCAGGTTGTTTGTCGGGGCCACTGTGACGTCAGAGGATTGGTCATAGTTGTGCGTCTGCTGTCCCGGCAAACTTCATGGACACAGGGCTTCAGAGCCCGCTTGGAGCAGTCTCGTAACGCACCCTTCCCAGTGAGCCCAGGTTTGACCTTCGTTGCCGTTTTTTGGCTTGTGAATTTCTCTGACTTTCAAACGTTCCAGCACAGTGTGTCTAAAGACTGACATCTTTCATTGTGGATTATTCAGGTGTGATATCTGTTCGCCTTGCATTTTCTGCGACCTTTTTTTCTTTTCCACAGTATACTCGTCATGGTCTTTCTCAGCTATCTCCCTTAGATGTGCTCATCAGTCCGTTCTCCTTCAGTCCAAGTGATTAATTTTGTATTTCTTGAATCACCGTATGTTCTCTAGGCCGAGGTGTGAGTGCTTTCGTGATTCTTGGTTGCTGTCTTTGAATTTGCAGCGGTCACTTGTAGGACTCTTTGCTATCCTAGCCTAGGTCAAGTGAAGCACTGACAACCCGTGGTCATCTGGCTTGGTTTGACATCCTGAGATCAGAAACTCCAAATTCGAGGTGGTCCTGGCAACCCCCTTCATGGACATAATGTTTTTCTGAGACAAATTAGACAAATCTGATGAATTCCTCGCTCCAGGAAAGATATTTTTCTTTCTCTTTTGTGGATTCGGGAAGTTTCGAACTTGACCCCTGACCCTTGAACATTGCCCTAGATCCCATCTAGATAAGGGCTGACTTTATTTCTATAGGCTGTGCCATTTGTTTGACCTACATCCTCAGCCCTGGCATGTTTATTTTTCTGGAAACAGAATTGTAATGTTCTAATTTTCAGCCAGCTTCCTTCCATATGGCGTCAAAGCACATAATCAATAATCCTTCTACGGCAAGAAGTCGGGGGAGAGAATTTCATTGGAGCCAAAGTGAGCACTCTAGCCTGGGAGGGCAGCCTTCACAAAGGAACCAAGCCCTCTGGAAAAGGGTGATTTTCAGCACACTTGTAGAGCCCTTCCCAACAAAGAGACCTACCCCAAGCATGACAGGGCTCCATTCCTTCAAGGCTTCCAAGACATCTCTTGGGACGCATTAGCATGTGGCCAGTGGGCCCCCGTGACGCCAGAGCTATGGAAAGTGAGACTGATCTTCCAAGAACGCTAGGGGCCTAGGAAAGGAGGCATCGACTCTTCTCTTCAACGTCCTCAAGAGATCCTTCTTGACTTTGGATTATGCTTAAGGCAGAAGGACACTGTAGGTCTGATAAGGCCCAAGTGCGGCCTCGTGTTTCCAATCAAGTTTCAAGCTTGAATCAGCATGGCCTCCCCATAGACTTGAATAGATGACAATGTTCTCCTCTCAGTGCATGTCCCTCTATTCTGGCTTCTTGCCAAGGATTCCTTTCTTATCCCTGGCATCAGAGTCTGTTTGATCTCTTCCAGTTTCTGTGCCCGCTTTCTGTTTGTCAAAGCTGTTTCTGGGTATGTCTCCCTTTAATAGCCCAGCCTAGGCCAATCCTCAGACTGTAACCATGCGGCCATCTTGGGGGACATGTTCACCGTGATGTCATAAAGAACATCAGAAGGCCAAGTTGTCCTGACAACCTCCAAGCACACAGAGTTTCAGAGCCATCTCAGACCAGTCTGACTCCTCCCCCTTTCCAGGTAGGATAGTTTTCCTTTTTCTGGATTTCTTGTCGGTTTCTAACTTTCTCCTCGAACTTGGAAAGGCCTGCTCCATTCTCTCTAGACACTGGTTTCTTTCCTGTAAGATTACACTGGGTGTTATCTCTTATGTCGTGGGTAGATGGCCAAGTGGGTGGACCTTCCCCAGAGAAAGTCCTGGACTCCCTCCCAAGTTGAAGTTGCCCAGGCAATCCTCTGATGCGCAATGATCGTGTCATCTCCTAGCACTCTGCCAATTCCGCCTTGGCAGGTCCCATGTTTTCCTTCCTTCTTCCTTTGGGGAAGTGTACCAGATGCCTTCCTAGATTGGAATATTCTCACGGTTCTTTTTCTGGTGCGTATTGAGAACGGACCCTCACAATTGCTACTCCTTTATGACCTCTGTCCGCACCGTACCATGAAATCTCTATTCCCTAACAGTGCTAATGTGATCTGCACCCGCGCTGTGAAAGAGTGAGGCCGGGGCCACCCAAGCGGAATGTGGGCACTTGCCCGCTCCACCACAGGGCCGGCCCTGACTTGTACTTTTGGACCAACCTGTGGCCTGAACTTGGGAAGATGTGGACCTTTTTGGATTATTCGTGAAGGTGATTAGTAGGAACATCATGGACGGTAACGTTTTCCGTTGGTTCCTGGGCTTAGCACGGATCAGGTTCTCTTGGTAGGATTCCTCTTCATGTATTTGGAATGGTCTACCTTTCTGTAGCATCAGTCAGGCTTTTGAGGTGATTTTCCATCCTTGGAAGTTCACCTTCTCTAATCTCTTTCAGTCCCCAAAGCTGTATGCCGTCATTCTGGACCCCTTTTTGGATGTTTGATTTTAGGTGGATTTATTGCCATAACCCTGCATTAGAACATCCTATGTCTTTCAGATTTACATCCTCATCGATTTAGACTTCCGTGTAGGTTCCATCCTCTTCACCAGCGTAAGCCGAATCACAGGCCCTCACCACACACTTGTGCCTCATCATCTCTTTCACCCTCCCCCACCGCCCCGCTTTGCCTCTGGGCGCCCCCGATCAAATGTCCAGTGCCACCTGTTGGTTAGTGCTTGTTTTTTCTTCTCCTTGTAAGTGAGATCCTACGGTATTTGACTTTGTCCCTGGGGCTTGTTTCACTTCCCCTAAAACCCTCCCAGCCATTCTGGTGGTCACAAATGGCTGGATTGCATCCTTTGTTCCCGCTGAGTGGTCTGCCATTGTGTGGCTATAGCCCATGTTCCTTCTCCATTCGTCCCTTGCTGGGCACCAGGGCGGCTTCCAAGTCTTGGAGAGCGGGAGTAAGGCTGTGGTGAACTCAGCGGTGCACATGTCTTTAGGCGGTAGTGTTTCCGAGTTCTTTGGCTAAACGCGCCCCAGAGGAATAGCTGGATCATATGGGACATGGATTCTTAAATTTCGGAGCCAGTTCCACTTCGCTTGGCCTAGTGGCTGCACCGGTTTCCACTGCCAGCAGCAGTGCAGGAGGCTTCCCTTCTCTCCACCTCCTCTCTGACGCTTGTTGTTTCCTGTCTGCCTCCTTATAGCCATTCTGACCACAGTGAGCTGCTATGTCCTTGCGGTTTGGATTTGCCTTGGCCTCAGACTTAATGAGGGTTCACAAGTTTTCATGCACCTGTTGGCCCTCTTTAGATCTTCTTGGGAGAAACCTCCGTGTCCATCTTTGGCCCAGGATTTCATTGGCTTGTTCTTTTTCTTGTGGAGACGTGTGAGTTGATTGTATCTTTGGGCTTTTCACCCCTTGTCCGATGTGTGCTTTGCAAACATCCACTGCCAGTTGTTGTGCTGTCTTTGCATTGAGTCGATGGTTTCCTTGACTGGGCAGAAGCGTCTGCATGTGAGGTGGTCCCGTTTGTTTCTTGTCTCCTTTGCTGCCCTTGCCCAGTCAGACAGGCTTCTTCCAAATAGGCGGCTCAGACAGATGGCAAAGAGCACTCTGCCTAGGTCTTCTCCTACAAGTTTCACGGTTTCAAGTGTGCCATTCAGGGCTTTAATCCATTCCAGGTGGTGCGTGTGCCAGGTGGCACATCATGGTCTACTCTCGTTGTGTTCCATGTGGCTGTGCAGGCTTCCCAGCACCGTTTCTTGGAGAGACTCTCCTTTGTCCACTGTCTCCTCTTGGCTCCCTGGTCGCAAATGGGCTGTCCTTGTATGTTTGAGTTGGGCTCTGGGCTCTCGATTCTGTTGCATGGGTCTGTGTGCCTGTTTTTGGGCCCGGACTGTGCCGTTTCGGTACCTAGCGCTTCGTCCTCTATGTTGAAATCAGAAAGTGTGATACGTCCTGCTTTGTTCGTTTTCCTGAGGATTCCTTGGCCTATTCAGGGTCTCTTGTTGCTGGCTGGAAACTTTAGGATTCTCTCTTCTATCTCTCTGGCAAATATGGCTGCAACTTTGACTGGGATTGCATGGAATCCAGAGATTCCTTTCTCCGCTAGGGACGTTTCAAGTGTGTTAATTCTTCCATTCCTAGGTCCCGGAATATCCTTCTTTTTCCTTGTGTCGTCTTGAATTTCTTTCCCCAAACGTTTGCTAGTTTTCGGTTGACATAGCTTTCACCTGTTTTGCTAAGGTTCTTCATAGACATCTTCTTCTTCGTACTGGCAAGCTGTGTTTTTTGTTCGTTTGTGTTTGGCTTCCGTTTGTCTACTCTTTGCAACTTGTAATTGGTTCTGTTTTGGCAGAAGTGCATCGCTGTGCTCACATCTGCTGGCAATGCTCCTGTATTTGCTGTGGAAGTCTGGCCCTATCTAACGTCCCTTCCCATCTGCCTCTGCACCCCCTCGGACGCCTGCCCCAGAATGACTGAAGCAGTGGTGAGGAGGCTCACCCCCAGGATTCCACCCGGCCCACCCCGGGCCACCGACCCAGAAGCTGTGGACCTCACCGCTGCACCACCGGCCGGCCCCTTTCATGTTCCATTGGCAACCTGCAGTTGAGTGCAATGGGGCTTGAATATGCTGCTTGAGCCCAACTCTGGCACTGTGTAGATGAGGCCAGGTTGTTTGTCGGGGCCACTGTGACGTCAGAGGATTGGTCATAGTTGTGCGTCTGCTGTCCCGGCAAACTTCATGGACACAGGGCTTCAGAGCCCGCTTGGAGCAGTCTCGTAACGCACCCTTCCCAGTGAGCCCAGGTTTGACCTTCGTTGCCGTTTTTTGGCTTGTGAATTTCTCTGACTTTCAAACGTTCCAGCACAGTGTGTCTAAAGACTGACATCTTTCATTGTGGATTATTCAGGTGTGATATCTGTTCGCCTTGCATTTTCTGGGACCTTTTTTTCTTTTCCACAGTATACTCGTCATGGTCTTTCTCAGCTATCTCCCTTAGATGTGCTCATCAGTCCGTTCTCCTTCAGTCCAAGTGATTAATTTTGTATTTCTTGAACCACCGTATGTTCTCTAGGCCGAGGTGTGAGTGCTTTCGTGATTCTTGGTTGCTGTCTTTGAATTTGCAGCGGTCACTTGTAGGACTCTTTGCTATCCTAGCCTAGGTCAAGTGAAGCACTGACAACCCGTGGTCATCTGGCTTGGTTTGACATCCTGAGATCAGAAACTCCAAATTCGAGGTGGTCCTGGCAACCCCCTTCATGGACATAATGTTTTTCTGAGACAAATTAGACAAATCTGATGAATTCCTCGCTCCAGGAAAGATATTTTTCTTTCTCTTTTGTGGATTCGGGAAGTTTCGAACTTGACCCCTGACCCTTGAACATTGCCCTAGATTCCATCTAGATAAGGGCTGACTTTATTTCTATAGGCTGTGCCATTTGTTTGACCTACATCCTCAGCCCTGGCATGTTTATTTTTCTGGAAACAGAATTGTAATGTTCTAATTTTCAGCCAGCTTCCTTCCATATGGCGTCAAAGCACATAATCAATAATCCTTCTACGGCAAGAAGTTGGGGGAGAGAATTTCATTGGAGCCAAAGTGAGCACTCTAGCCTGGGAGGGCAGCCTTCACAAAGGAACCAAGCCCTCTGGAAAAGGGTGATTTTCAGCACACTTGTAGAGCCCTTCCCAACAAAGAGACCTACCCCAAGCATGACAGGGCTCCATTCCTTCAAGGCTTCCAAGACATCTCTTGGGACGCATTAGCATGTGGCCAGTGGGCCCCCGTGACGCCAGAGCTATGGAAAGTGAGACTGATCTTCCAAGAACGCTAGGGGCCTAGGAAAGGAGGCATCGACTCTTCTCTTCAACGTCCTCAAGAGATCCTTCTTGACTTTGGATTATGCTTAAGGCAGAAGGACACTGTAGGTCTGATAAGGCCCAAGTGCGGCCTCGTGTTTCCAATCAAGTTTCAAGCTTGAATCAGCATGGCCTCCCCATAGACTTGAATAGATGACAATGTTCTCCTCTCAGTGCATGTCCCTCTATTCTGGCTTCTTGCCAAGGATTCCTTTCTTATCCCTGGCATCAGAGTCTGTTTGATCTCTTCCAGTTTCTGTGCCCGCTTTCTGTTTGTCAAAGCTGTTTCTGGGTATGTCTCCCTTTAATAGCCCAGCCTAGGCCAATCCTCAGACTGTAACCATGCGGCCATCTTGGGGGACATGTTCACCGTGATGTCATAAAGAACATCAGAAGGCCAAGTTGTCCTGACAACCTCCAAGCACACAGAGTTTCAGAGCCATCTCAGACCAGTCTGACTCCTCCCCCTTTCCAGGTAGGATAGTTTTCCTTTTTCTGGATTTCTTGTCGGTTTCTAACTTTCTCCTCGAACTTGGAAAGGCCTGCTCCATTCTCTCTAGACACTGGTTTCTTTCCTGTAAGATTACACTGGGTGTTATCTCTTATGTCGTGGGTAGATGGCCAAGTGGGTGGACCTTCCCCAGAGAAAGTCCTGGACTCCCTCCCAAGTTGAAGTTGCCCAGGCAATCCTCTGATGCGCAATGATCGTGTCATCTCCTAGCACTCTGCCAATTCCGCCTTGGCAGGTCCCATGTTTTCCTTCCTTCTTCCTTTGGGGAAGTGTACCAGATGCCTTCCTAGATTGGAATATTCTCACGGTTCTTTTTCTGGTGCGTATTGAGAACGGACCCTCACAATTGCTACTCCTTTATGACCTCTGTCCGCACCGTACCATGAAATCTCTATTCCCTAACAGTGCTAATGTGATCTGCACCCGCGCTGTGAAAGAGTGAGGCCGGGGCCACCCAAGCGGAATGTGGGCACTTGCCCGCTCCACCACAGGGCCGGCCCTGACTTGTACTTTTGGACCAACCTGTGGCCTGAACTTGGGAAGATGTGGACCTTTTTGGATTATTCGTGAAGGTGATTAGTAGGAACATCATGGACGGTAACGTTTTCCGTTGGTTCCTGGGCTTAGCACGGATCAGGTTCTCTTGGTAGGATTCCTCTTCATGTATTTGGAATGGTCTACCTTTCTGTAGCATCAGTCAGGCTTTTGAGGTGATTTTCCATCCTTGGAAGTTCACCTTCTCTAATCTCTTTCAGCCCCCAAAGCTGTATGCCGTCATTCTGGACCCCTTTTTGGATGTTTGATTTTAGGTGGATTTATTGCCATAACCCTGCATTAGAACATCCTATGTCTTTCAGATTTACATCCTCATCGATTTAGACTTCCGTGTAGGTTCCATCCTCTTCACCAGCGTAAGCCGAATCACAGGCCCTCACCACACACTTGTGCCTCATCATCTCTTTCACCCTCCCCCACCGCCCCGCTTTGCCTCTGGGCGCCCCCGATCAAATGTCCAGTGCCACCTGTTGGTTAGTGCTTGTTTTTTCTTCTCCTTGTAAGTGAGATCCTACGGTATTTGACTTTGTCCCTGGGGCTTGTTTCACTTCCCCTAAAACCCTCCCAGCCATTCTGGTGGTCACAAATGGCTGGATTGCATCCTTTGTTCCCGCTGAGTGGTCTGCCATTGTGTGGCTATAGCCCATGTTCCTTCTCCATTCGTCCCTTGCTGGGCACCAGGGCGGCTTCCAAGTCTTGGAGAGCGGGAGTAAGGCTGTGGTGAACTCAGCGGTGCACATGTCTTTAGGCGGTAGTGTTTCCGAGTTCTTTGGCTAAACGCGCCCCAGAGGAATAGCTGGATCATATGGGACATGGATTCTTAAATTTCGGAGCCAGTTCCACTTCGCTTGGCCTAGTGGCTGCACCGGTTTCCACTGCCAGCAGCAGTGCAGGAGGCTTCCCTTCTCTCCACCTCCTCTCTGACGCTTGTTGTTTCCTGTCTGCCTCCTTATAGCCATTCTGACCACAGTGAGCTGCTATGTCCTTGCGGTTTGGATTTGCCTTGGCCTCAGACTTAATGAGGGTTCACAAGTTTTCATGCACCTGTTGGCCCTCTTTAGATCTTCTTGGGAGAAACCTCCGTGTCCATCTTTGGCCCAGGATTTCATTGGCTTGTTCTTTTTCTTGTGGAGACGTGTGAGTTGATTGTATCTTTGGGCTTTTCACCCCTTGTCCGATGTGTGCTTTGCAAACATCCACTGCCAGTTGTTGTGCTGTCTTTGCATTGAGTCGATGGTTTCCTTGACTGGGCAGAAGCGTCTGCATGTGAGGTGGTCCCGTTTGTTTCTTGTCTCCTTTGCTGCCCTTGCCCAGTCAGACAGGCTTCTTCCAAATAGGCGGCTCAGACAGATGGCAAAGAGCACTCTGCCTAGGTCTTCTCCTACAAGTTTCACGGTTTCAAGTGTGCCATTCAGGGCTTTAATCCATTCCAGGTGGTGCGTGTGCCAGGTGGCACATCATGGTCTACTCTCGTTGTGTTCCATGTGGCTGTGCAGGCTTCCCAGCACCGTTTCTTGGAGAGACTCTCCTTTGTCCACTGTCTCCTCTTGGCTCCCTGGTCGCAAATGGGCTGTCCTTGTATGTTTGAGTTGGGCTCTGGGCTCTCGATTCTGTTGCATGGGTCTGTGTGCCTGTTTTTGTGCCCGGACTGTGCCGTTTCGGTACCTAGCGCTTCGTCCTCTATGTTGAAATCAGAAAGTGTGATACGTCCTGCTTTGTTCGTTTTCCTGAGGATTCCTTGGCCTATTCAGGGTCTCTTGTTGCTGGCTGGAAACTTTAGGATTCTCTCTTCTATCTCTCTGGCAAATATGGCTGCAACTTTGACTGGGATTGCATGGAATCCAGAGATTCCTTTCTCCGCTAGGGACGTTTCAAGTGTGTTAATTCTTCCATTCCTAGGTCCCGGAATATCCTTCTTTTTCCTTGTGTCGTCTTGAATTTCTTTCCCCAAACGTTTGCTAGTTTTCGGTTGACATAGCTTTCACCTGTTTTGCTAAGGTTCTTCATAGACATCTTCTTCTTCGTACTGGCAAGCTGTGTTTTTTGTTCGTTTGTGTTTGGCTTCCGTTTGTCTACTCTTTGCAACTTGTAATTGGTTCTGTTTTGGCAGAAGTGCATCGCTGTGCTCACATCTGCTGGCAATGCTCCTGTATTTGCTGTGGAAGTCTGGCCCTATCTAACGTCCCTTCCCATCTGCCTCTGCACCCCCTCGGACGCCTGCCCCAGAATGACTGAAGCAGTGGTGAGGAGGCTCACCCCCAGGATTCCACCCGGCCCACCCCGGGCCACCGACCCAGAAGCTGTGGACCTCACCGCTGCACCACCGGCCGGCCCCTTTCATGTTCCATTGGCAACCTGCAGTTGAGTGCAATGGGGCTTGAATATGCTGCTTGAGCCCAACTCTGGCACTGTGTAGATGAGGCCAGGTTGTTTGTCGGGGCCACTGTGACGTCAGAGGATTGGTCATAGTTGTGCGTCTGCTGTCCCGGCAAACTTCATGGACACAGGGCTTCAGAGCCCGCTTGGAGCAGTCTCGTAACGCACCCTTCCCAGTGAGCCCAGGTTTGACCTTCGTTGCCGTTTTTTGGCTTGTGAATTTCTCTGACTTTCAAACGTTCCAGCACAGTGTGTCTAAAGACTGACATCTTTCATTGTGGATTATTCAGGTGTGATATCTGTTCGCCTTGCATTTTCTGGGACCTTTTTTTCTTTTCCACAGTATACTCGTCATGGTCTTTCTCAGCTATCTCCCTTAGATGTGCTCATCAGTCCGTTCTCCTTCAGTCCAAGTGATTAATTTTGTATTTCTTGAACCACCGTATGTTCTCTAGGCCGAGGTGTGAGTGCTTTCGTGATTCTTGGTTGCTGTCTTTGAATTTGCAGCGGTCACTTGTAGGACTCTTTGCTATCCTAGCCTAGGTCAAGTGAAGCACTGACAACCCGTGGTCATCTGGCTTGGTTTGACATCCTGAGATCAGAAACTCCAAATTCGAGGTGGTCCTGGCAACCCCCTTCATGGACATAATGTTTTTCTGAGACAAATTAGACAAATCTGATGAATTCCTCGCTCCAGGAAAGATATTTTTCTTTCTCTTTTGTGGATTCGGGAAGTTTCGAACTTGACCCCTGACCCTTGAACATTGCCCTAGATTCCATCTAGATAAGGGCTGACTTTATTTCTATAGGCTGTGCCATTTGTTTGACCTACATCCTCAGCCCTGGCATGTTTATTTTTCTGGAAACAGAATTGTAATGTTCTAATTTTCAGCCAGCTTCCTTCCATATGGCGTCAAAGCACATAATCAATAATCCTTCTACGGCAAGAAGTCGGGGGAGAGAATTTCATTGGAGCCAAAGTGAGCACTCTAGCCTGGGAGGGCAGCCTTCACAAAGGAACCAAGCCCTCTGGAAAAGGGTGATTTTCAGCACACTTGTAGAGCCCTTCCCAACAAAGAGACCTACCCCAAGCATGACAGGGCTCCATTCCTTCAAGGCTTCCAAGACATCTCTTGGGACGCATTAGCATGTGGCCAGTGGGCCCCCGTGACGCCAGAGCTATGGAAAGTGAGACTGATCTTCCAAGAACGCTAGGGGCCTAGGAAAGGAGGCATCGACTCTTCTCTTCAACGTCCTCAAGAGATCCTTCTTGACTTTGGATTATGCTTAAGGCAGAAGGACACTGTAGGTCTGATAAGGCCCAAGTGCGGCCTCGTGTTTCCAATCAAGTTTCAAGCTTGAATCAGCATGGCCTCCCCATAGACTTGAATAGATGACAATGTTCTCCTCTCAGTGCATGTCCCTCTATTCTGGCTTCTTGCCAAGGATTCCTTTCTTATCCCTGGCATCAGAGTCTGTTTGATCTCTTCCAGTTTCTGTGCCCGCTTTCTGTTTGTCAAAGCTGTTTCTGGGTATGTCTCCCTTTAATAGCCCAGCCTAGGCCAATCCTCAGACTGTAACCATGCGGCCATCTTGGGGGACATGTTCACCGTGATGTCATAAAGAACATCAGAAGGCCAAGTTGTCCTGACAACCTCCAAGCACACAGAGTTTCAGAGCCATCTCAGACCAGTCTGACTCCTCCCCCTTTCCAGGTAGGATAGTTTTCCTTTTTCTGGATTTCTTGTCGGTTTCTAACTTTCTCCTCAAACTTGGAAAGGCCTGCTCCATTCTCTCTAGACACTGGTTTCTTTCCTGTAAGATTACACTGGGTGTTATCTCTTATGTCGTGGGTAGATGGCCAAGTGGGTGGACCTTCCCCAGAGAAAGTCCTGGACTCCCTCCCAAGTTGAAGTTGCCCAGGCAATCCTCTGATGCGCAATGATCGTGTCATCTCCTAGCACTCTGCCAATTCCGCCTTGGCAGGTCCCATGTTTTCCTTCCTTCTTCCTTTGGGGAAGTGTACCAGATGCCTTCCTAGATTGGAATATTCTCACGGTTCTTTTTCTGGTGCGTATTGAGAACGGACCCTCACAATTGCTACTCCTTTATGACCTCTGTCCGCACCGTACCATGAAATCTCTATTCCCTAACAGTGCTAATGTGATCTGCACCCGCGCTGTGAAAGAGTGAGGCCGGGGCCACCCAAGCGGAATGTGGGCACTTGCCCGCTCCACCACAGGGCCGGCCCTGACTTGTACTTTTGGACCAACCTGTGGCCTGAACTTGGGAAGATGTGGGCCTTTTTGGATTATTCGTGAAGGTGATTAGTAGGAACATCATGGACGGTAACGTTTTCCGTTGGTTCCTGGGCTTAGCACGGATCAGGTTCTCTTGGTAGGATTCCTCTTCATGTATTTGGAATGGTCTACCTTTCTGTAGCATCAGTCAGGCTTTTGAGGTGATTTTCCATCCTTGGAAGTTCACCTTCTCTAATCTCTTTCAGCCCCCAAAGCTGTATGCCGTCATTCTGGACCCCTTTTTGGATGTTTGATTTTAGGTGGATTTATTGCCATAACCCTGCATTAGAACATCCTATGTCTTTCAGATTTACATCCTCATCGATTTAGACTTCCGTGTAGGTTCCATCCTCTTCACCAGCGTAAGCCGAATCACAGGCCCTCACCACACACTTGTGCCTCATCATCTCTTTCACCCTCCCCCACCGCCCCGCTTTGCCTCTGGGCGCCCCCGATCAAATGTCCAGTGCCACCTGTTGGTTAGTGCTTGTTTTTTCTTCTCCTTGTAAGTGAGATCCTACGGTATTTGACTTTGTCCCTGGGGCTTGTTTCACTTCCCCTAAAACCCTCCCAGCCATTCTGGTGGTCACAAATGGCTGGATTGCATCCTTTGTTCCCGCTGAGTGGTCTGCCATTGTGTGGCTATAGCCCATGTTCCTTCTCCATTCGTCCCTTGCTGGGCACCAGGGCGGCTTCCAAGTCTTGGAGAGCGGGAGTAAGGCTGTGGTGAACTCAGCGGTGCACATGTCTTTAGGCGGTAGTGTTTCCGAGTTCTTTGGCTAAACGCGCCCCAGAGGAATAGCTGGATCATATGGGACATGGATTCTTAAATTTCGGAGCCAGTTCCACTTCGCTTGGCCTAGTGGCTGCACCGGTTTCCACTGCCAGCAGCAGTGCAGGAGGCTTCCCTTCTCTCCACCTCCTCTCTGACGCTTGTTGTTTCCTGTCTGCCTCCTTATAGCCATTCTGACCACAGTGAGCTGCTATGTCCTTGCGGTTTGGATTTGCCTTGGCCTCAGACTTAATGAGGGTGAACAAGTTTTCATGCACCTGTTGGCCCTCTTTAGATCTTCTTGGGAGAAACCTCCGTGTCCATCTTTGGCCCAGGATTTCATTGGCTTGTTCTTTTTCTTGTGGAGACGTGTGAGTTGATTGTATCTTTGGGCTTTTCACCCCTTGTCCGATGTGTGCTTTGCAAACATCCACTGCCAGTTGTTGTGCTGTCTTTGCATTGAGTCGATGGTTTCCTTGACTGGGCAGAAGCGTCTGCATGTGAGGTGGTCCCGTTTGTTTCTTGTCTCCTTTGCTGCCCTTGCCCAGTCAGACAGGCTTCTTCCAAATAGGCGGCTCAGACAGATGGCAAAGAGCACTCTGCCTAGGTCTTCTCCTACAAGTTTCACGGTTTCAAGTGTGCCATTCAGGGCTTTAATCCATTCCAGGTGGTGCGTGTGCCAGGTGGCACATCATGGTCTACTCTCGTTGTGTTCCATGTGGCTGTGCAGGCTTCCCAGCAGCGTTTCTTGGAGAGACTCTCCTTTGTCCACTGTCTCCTCTTGGCTCCCTGGTCGCAAATGGGCTGTCCTTGTATGTTTGAGTTGGGCTCTGGGCTCTCGATTCTGTTGCATGGGTCTGTGTGCCTGTTTTTGTGCCCGGACTGTGCCGTTTCGGTACCTAGCGCTTCGTCCTCTATGTTGAAATCAGAAAGTGTGATACGTCCTGCTTTGTTCGTTTTCCTGAGGATTCCTTGGCCTATTCAGGGTCTCTTGTTGCTGGCTGGAAACTTTAGGATTCTCTCTTCTATCTCTCTGGCAAATATGGCTGCAACTTTGACTGGGATTGCATGGAATCCAGAGATTCCTTTCTCCGCTAGGGACGTTTCAAGTGTGTTAATTCTTCCATTCCTAGGTCCCGGAATATCCTTCTTTTTCCTTGTGTCGTCTTGAATTTCTTTCCCCAAACGTTTGCTAGTTTTCGGTTGACATAGCTTTCACCTGTTTTGCTAAGGTTCTTCATAGACATCTTCTTCTTTGTACTGGCAAGCTGTGTTTTTTGTTCGTTTGTGTTTGGCTTCCGTTTGTCTACTCTTTGCAACTTGTAATTGGTTCTGTTTTGGCAGAAGTGCATCGCTGTGCTCACATCTGCTGGCAATGCTCCTGTATTTGCTGTGGAAGTCTGGCCCTATCTAACGTCCCTTCCCATCTGCCTCTGCACCCCCTCGGACGCCTGCCCCAGAATGACTGAAGCAGTGGTGAGGAGGCTCACCCCCAGGATTCCACCCGGCCCACCCCGGGCCACCGACCCAGAAGCTGTGGACCTCACCGCTGCACCACCGGCCGGCCCCTTTCATGTTCCATTGGCAACCTGCAGTTGAGTGCAATGGGGCTTGAATATGCTGCTTGAGCCCAACTCTGGCACTGTGTAGATGAGGCCAGGTTGTTTGTCGGGGCCACTGTGACGTCAGAGGATTGGTCATAGTTGTGCGTCTGCTGTCCCGGCAAACTTCATGGACACAGGGCTTCAGAGCCCGCTTGGAGCAGTCTCGTAACGCACCCTTCCCAGTGAGCCCAGGTTTGACCTTCGTTGCCGTTTTTTGGCTTGTGAATTTCTCTGACTTTCAAACGTTCCAGCACAGTGTGTCTAAAGACTGACATCTTTCATTGTGGATTATTCAGGTGTGATATCTGTTCGCCTTGCATTTTCTGGGACCTTTTTTTCTTTTCCACAGTATACTCGTCATGGTCTTTCTCAGCTATCTCCCTTAGATGTGCTCATCAGTCCGTTCTCCTTCAGTCCAAGTGATTAATTTTGTATTTCTTGAACCACCGTATGTTCTCTAGGCCGAGGTGTGAGTGCTTTCGTGATTCTTGGTTGCTGTCTTTGAATTTGCAGCGGTCACTTGTAGGACTCTTTGTTATCCTAGCCTAGGTCAAGTGAAGCACTGACAACCCGTGGTCATCTGGCTTGGTTTGACATCCTGAGATCAGAAACTCCAAATTCGAGGTGGTCCTGGCAACCCCCTTCATGGACATAATGTTTTTCTGAGACAAATTAGACAAATCTGATGAATTCCTCGCTCCAGGAAAGATATTTTTCTTTCTCTTTTGTGGATTCGGGAAGTTTCGAACTTGACCCCTGACCCTTGAACATTGCCCTAGATTCCATCTAGATAAGGGCTGACTTTATTTCTATAGGCTGTGCCATTTGTTTGACCTACATCCTCAGCCCTGGCATGTTTATTTTTCTGGAAACAGAATTGTAATGTTCTAATTTTCAGCCAGCTTCCTTCCATATGGCGTCAAAGCACATAATCAATAATCCTTCTACGGCAAGAAGTCGGGGGAGAGAATTTCATTGGAGCCAAAGTGAGCACTCTAGCCTGGGAGGGCAGCCTTCACAAAGGAACCAAGCCCTCTGGAAAAGGGTGATTTTCAGCACACTTGTAGAGCCCTTCCCAACAAAGAGACCTACCCCAAGCATGACAGGGCTCCATTCCTTCAAGGCTTCCAAGACATCTCTTGGGACGCATTAGCATGTGGCCAGTGGGCCCCCGTGACGCCAGAGCTATGGAAAGTGAGACTGATCTTCCAAGAACGCTAGGGGCCTAGGAAAGGAGGCATCGACTCTTCTCTTCAACGTCCTCAAGAGATCCTTCTTGACTTTGGATTATGCTTAAGGCAGAAGGACACTGTAGGTCTGATAAGGCCCAAGTGCGGCCTCGTGTTTCCAATCAAGTTTCAAGCTTGAATCAGCATGGCCTCCCCATAGACTTGAATAGATGACAATGTTCTCCTCTCAGTGCATGTCCCTCTATTCTGGCTTCTTGCCAAGGATTCCTTTCTTATCCCTGGCATCAGAGTCTGTTTGATCTCTTCCAGTTTCTGTGCCCGCTTTCTGTTTGTCAAAGCTGTTTCTGGGTATGTCTCCCTTTAATAGCCCAGCCTAGGCCAATCCTCAGACTGTAACCATGCGGCCATCTTGGGGGACATGTTCACCGTGATGTCATAAAGAACATCAGAAGGCCAAGTTGTCCTGACAACCTCCAAGCACACAGAGTTTCAGAGCCATCTCAGACCAGTCTGACTCCTCCCCCTTTCCAGGTAGGATAGTTTTCCTTTTTCTGGATTTCTTGTCGGTTTCTAACTTTCTCCTCGAACTTGGAAAGGCCTGCTCCATTCTCTCTAGACACTGGTTTCTTTCCTGTAAGATTACACTGGGTGTTATCTCTTATGTCGTGGGTAGATGGCCAAGTGGGTGGACCTTCCCCAGAGAAAGTCCTGGACTCCCTCCCAAGTTGAAGTTGCCCAGGCAATCCTCTGATGCGCAATGATCGTGTCATCTCCTAGCACTCTGCCAATTCCGCCTTGGCAGGTCCCATGTTTTCCTTCCTTCTTCCTTTGGGGAAGTGTACCAGATGCCTTCCTAGATTGGAATATTCTCACGGTTCTTTTTCTGGTGCGTATTGAGAACGGACCCTCACAATTGCTACTCCTTTATGACCTCTGTCCGCACCGTACCATGAAATCTCTATTCCCTAACAGTGCTAATGTGATCTGCACCCGCGCTGTGAAAGAGTGAGGCCGGGGCCACCCAAGCGGAATGTGGGCACTTGCCCGCTCCACCACAGGGCCGGCCCTGACTTGTACTTTTGGACCAACCTGTGGCCTGAACTTGGGAAGATGTGGGCCTTTTTGGATTATTCGTGAAGGTGATTAGTAGGAACATCATGGACGGTAACGTTTTCCGTTGGTTCCTGGGCTTAGCACGGATCAGGTTCTCTTGGTAGGATTCCTCTTCATGTATTTGGAATGGTCTACCTTTCTGTAGCATCAGTCAGGCTTTTGAGGTGATTTTCCATCCTTGGAAGTTCACCTTCTCTAATCTCTTTCAGCCCCCAAAGCTGTATGCCGTCATTCTGGACCCCTTTTTGGATGTTTGATTTTAGGTGGATTTATTGCCATAACCCTGCATTAGAACATCCTATGTCTTTCAGATTTACATCCTCATCGATTTAGACTTCCGTGTAGGTTCCATCCTCTTCACCAGCGTAAGCCGAATCACAGGCCCTCACCACACACTTGTGCCTCATCATCTCTTTCACCCTCCCCCACCGCCCCGCTTTGCCTCTGGGCGCCCCCGATCAAATGTCCAGTGCCACCTGTTGGTTAGTGCTTGTTTTTTCTTCTCCTTGTAAGTGAGATCCTACGGTATTTGACTTTGTCCCTGGGGCTTGTTTCACTTCCCCTAAAACACTCCCAGCCATTCTGGTGGTCACAAATGGTTGGATTGCATCCTTTGTTCCCGCTGAGTGGTCTGCCATTGTGTGGTTATAGCCCATGTTCCTTCTCCATTCGTCCCTTGCTGGGCACCAGGGCGGCTTCCAAGTCTTGGAGAGCGGGAGTAAGGCTGTGGTGAACTCAGCGGTGCACATGTCTTTAGGCGGTAGTGTTTCCGAGTTCTTTGGCTAAACGCGCCCCAGAGGAATAGCTGGATCATATGGGACATGGATTCTTAAATTTCGGAGCCAGTTCCACTTCGCTTGGCCTAGTGGCTGCACCGGTTTCCACTGCCAGCAGCAGTGCAGGAGGCTTCCCTTCTCTCCACCTCCTCTCTGACGCTTGTTGTTTCCTGTCTGCCTCCTTATAGCCATTCTGACCACAGTGAGCTGCTATGTCCTTGCGGTTTGGATTTGCCTTGGCCTCAGACTTAATGAGGGTTCACAAGTTTTCATGCACCTGTTGGCCCTCTTTAGATCTTCTTGGGAGAAACCTCCGTGTCCATCTTTGGCCCAGGATTTCATTGGCTTGTTCTTTTTCTTGTGGAGACGTGTGAGTTGATTGTATCTTTGGGCTTTTCACCCCTTGTCCGATGTGTGCTTTGCAAACATCCACTGCCAGTTGTTGTGCTGTCTTTGCATTGAGTCGATGGTTTCCTTGACTGGGCAGAAGCGTCTGCATGTGAGGTGGTCCCGTTTGTTTCTTGTCTCCTTTGCTGCCCTTGCCCAGTCAGACAGGCTTCTTCCAAATAGGCGGCTCAGACAGATGGCAAAGAGCACTCTGCCTAGGTCTTCTCCTACAAGTTTCACGGTTTCAAGTGTGCCATTCAGGGCTTTAATCCATTCCAGGTGGTGCGTGTGCCAGGTGGCACATCATGGTCTACTCTCGTTGTGTTCCATGTGGCTGTGCAGGCTTCCCAGCACCGTTTCTTGGAGAGACTCTCCTTTGTCCACTGTCTCCTCTTGGCTCCCTGGTCGCAAATGGGCTGTCCTTGTATGTTTGAGTTGGGCTCTGGGCTCTCGATTCTGTTGCATGGGTCTGTGTGCCTGTTTTTGTGCCCGGACTGTGCCGTTTCGGTACCTAGCGCTTCGTCCTCTATGTTGAAATCAGAAAGTGTGATACGTCCTGCTTTGTTCGTTTTCCTGAGG
Organism: Equus asinus; assembly: GCF_041296235.1. Lineage (NCBI taxonomy): Eukaryota > Metazoa > Chordata > Mammalia > Perissodactyla > Equidae > Equus > Equus asinus. The sequence continues at coordinate 82,805,802 of NC_091820.1, read as the reverse complement.
ATTCCTTGGCCTATTCAGGGTCTCTTGTTGCTGGCTGGAAACTTTAGGATTCTCTCTTCTATCTCTCTGGCAAATATGGCTGCAACTTTGACTGGGATTGCATGGAATCCAGAGATTCCTTTCTCCGCTAGGGACGTTTCAAGTGTGTTAATTCTTCCATTCCTAGGTCCCGGAATATCCTTCTTTTTCCTTGTGTCGTCTTGAATTTCTTTCCCCAAACGTTTGCTAGTTTTCGGTTGACATAGCTTTCACCTGTTTTGCTAAGGTTCTTCATAGACATCTTATTCTTCGTACTGGCAAGCTGTGTTTTTTGTTCGTTTGTGTTTGGCTTCCGTTTGTCTACTCTTTGCAACTTGTAATTGGTTCTGTTTTGGCAGAAGTGCATCGCTGTGCTCACATCTGCTGGCAATGCTCCTGTATTTGCTGTGGAAGTCTGGCCCTATCTAACGTCCCTTCCCATCTGCCTCTGCACCCCCTCGGACGCCTGCCCCAGAATGACTGAAGCAGTGGTGAGGAGGCTCACCCCCAGGATTCCACCCGGCCCACCCCGGGCCACCGACCCAGAAGCTGTGGACCTCACCGCTGCACCACCGGCCGGCCCCTTTCATGTTCCATTGGCAACCTGCAGTTGAGTGCAATGGGGCTTGAATATGCTGCTTGAGCCCAACTCTGGCACTGTGTAGATGAGGCCAGGTTGTTTGTCGGGGCCACTGTGACGTCAGAGGATTGGTCATAGTTGTGCGTCTGCTGTCCCGGCTAACTTCATGGACACAGGGCTTCAGAGCCCGCTTGGAGCAGTCTCGTAACGCACCCTTCCCAGTGAGCCCAGGTTTGACCTTCGTTGCCGTTTTTTGGCTTGTGAATTTCTCTGACTTTCAAACGTTCCAGCACAGTGTGTCTAAAGACTGACATCTTTCATTGTGGATTATTCAGGTGTGATATCTGTTCGCCTTGCATTTTCTGGGACCTTTTTTTCTTTTCCACAGTATACTCGTCATGGTCTTTCTCAGCTATCTCCCTTAGATGTGCTCATCAGTCCGTTCTCCTTCAGTCCAAGTGATTAATTTTGTATTTCTTGAACCACCGTATGTTCTCTAGGCCGAGGTGTGAGTGCTTTCGTGATTCTTGGTTGCTGTCTTTGAATTTGCAGCGGTCACTTGTAGGACTCTTTGCTATCCTAGCCTAGGTCAAGTGAAGCACTGACAACCCGTGGTCATCTGGCTTGGTTTGACATCCTGAGATCAGAAACTCCAAATTCGAGGTGGTCCTGGCAACCCCCTTCATGGACATAATGTTTTTCTGAGACAAATTAGACAAATCTGATGAATTCCTCGCTCCAGGAAAGATATTTTTCTTTCTCTTTTGTGGATTCGGGAAGTTTCGAACTTGACCCCTGACCCTTGAACATTGCCCTAGATTCCATCTAGATAAGGGCTGACTTTATTTCTATAGGCTGTGCCATTTGTTTGACCTACATCCTCAGCCCTGGCATGTTTATTTTTCTGGAAACAGAATTGTAATGTTCTAATTTTCAGCCAGCTTCCTTCCATATGGCGTCAAAGCACATAATCAATAATCCTTCTACGGCAAGAAGTCGGGGGAGAGAATTTCATTGGAGCCAAAGTGAGCACTCTAGCCTGGGAGGGCAGCCTTCACAAAGGAACCAAGCCCTCTGGAAAAGGGTGATTTTCAGCACACTTGTAGAGCCCTTCCCAACAAAGAGACCTACCCCAAGCATGACAGGGCTCCATTCCTTCAAGGCTTCCAAGACATCTCTTGGGACGCATTAGCATGTGGCCAGTGGGCCCCCGTGATGCCAGAGCTATGGAAAGTGAGACTGATCTTCCAAGAACGCTAGGGGCCTAGGAAAGGAGGCATCGACTCTTCTCTTCAACGTCCTGAAGAGATCCTTCTTGACTTTGGATTATGCTTAAGGCAGAAGGACACTGTAGGTCTGATAAGGCCCAAGTGCGGCCTCGTGTTTCCAATCAAGTTTCAAGCTTGAATCAGCATGGCCTCCCCATAGACTTGAATAGATGACAATGTTCTCCTCTCAGTGCTTGTCCCTCTATTCTGGCTTCTTGCCAAGGATTCCTTTCTTATCCCTGGCATCAGAGTCTGTTTGATCGCTTCCAGTTTCTGTGCCCGCTTTCTGTTTGTCAAAGCTGTTTCTGGGTATGTCTCCCTTTAATAGCCCAGCCTAGGCCAATCCTCAGACTGTACCCATGCGGCCATCTTGGGGGACATGTTCACCGTGATGTCATAAAGAACATCAGAAGGCCAAGTTGTCCTGACAACCTCCAAGCACACAGAGTTTCAGAGCCATCTCAGACCAGTCTGACTCCTCCCCCTTTCCAGGTAGGATAGTTTTCCTTTTTCTGGATTTCTTGTCGGTTTCTAACTTTCTCCTCGAACTTGGAAAGGCCTGCTCCATTCTCTCTAGACACTGGTTTCTTTCCTGTAAGATTACACTGGGTGTTATCTCTTATGTCGTGGGTAGATGGCCAAGTGGGTGGACCTTCCCCAGAGAAAGTCCTGGACTCCCTCCCAAGTTGAAGTTGCCCAGGCAATCCTCTGATGCGCAATGATCGTGTCATCTCCTAGCACTCTGCCAATTCCGCCTTGGCAGGTCCCATGTTTTCCTTCCTTCTTCCTTTGGGGAAGTGTACCAGATGCCTTCCTAGATTGGAATATTCTCACGGTTCTTTTTCTGGTGCGTATTGAGAACGGACACTCACAATTGCTACTCCTTTATGACCTCTGTCCGCACCGTACCATGAAATCTCTATTCCCTAACAGTGCTAATGTGATCTGCACCCGCGCTGTGAAAGAGTGAGGCCCGGGCCACCCAAGCGGAATGTGGGCACTTGCCCGCTCCACCACAGGGCCGGCCATGACTTGTACTTTTGGACCAACCTGTGGCCTGAACTTGGGAAGATGTGGGCCTGTTTGGATTATTCGTGAAGGTGATTAGTAGGAACATCATGGACGGTAACGTTTTCCGTTGGTTCCTGGGCTTAGCACGGATCAGGTTCTCTTGGTAGGATTCCTCTTCATGTATTTGGAATGGTCTACCTTTCTGTAGCATCAGTCAGGCTTTTGAGGTGATTTTCCATCCTTGGAAGTTCACCTTCTCTAATCTCTTTCAGCCCCCAAAGCTGTATGCCGTCATTCTGGACCCCTTTTTGGATGTTTGATTTTAGGTGGATTTATTGCCATAACCCTGCATTAGAACATCCTATGTCTTTCAGATTTACATCCTCATCGATTTAGACTTCCGTGTAGGTTCCATCCTCTTCACCAGCGTAACCCGAATCACAGGCCCTCACCACACACTTGTGCCTCATCATCTCTTTCACCCTCCCCCACCACCCCGCTTTGCCTCTGGGCGCCCCCGATCAAATGTCCAGTGCCACCTGTTGGTTAGTGCTTGTTTTTTCTTCTCCTTGTAAGTGAGATCCTACGGCATTTGACTTTGTCCCTGGGGCTTGTTTCACTTCCCCTAAAACCCTCCCAGCCATTCGGGTGGTCACAAATGGCTGGATTGCATCCTTTGTTCCCGCTGAGTGGTCTGCCATTGTGTGGCTATAGCCCATGTTCCTTCTCCATTCGTCCCTTGCTGGGCACCAGGGCGGCTTCCAAGTCTTGGAGAGCGGGAGTAAGGCTGTGGTGAACTCAGCGGTGCACATGTCTTTAGGCGGTAGTGTTTCCGAGTTCTTTGGCTAAACGCGCCCCAGAGGAATAGCTGGATTATATGGGACATGGATTCTTAAATTTCGGAGCCAGTTCCACTTCGCTTGGCCTAGTGGCTGCACCGGTTTCCACTGCCAGCAGCAGTGCAGGAGGCTTCCCTTCTCTCCACCTCCTCTCTGACGCTTGTTGTTTCCTGTCTGCCTCCTTATAGCCATTCTGACCACAGTGAGCTGCTATGTCCTTGCGGTTTGGATTTGCCTTGGCCTCAGACTTAATGAGGGTTCACAAGTTTTCATGCACCTGTTGGCCCTCTTTAGATCTTCTTGGGAGAAACCTCCGTGTCCAGCTTTGGCCCAGGATTTCATTGGCTTGTTCTTTTTCTTGTGGAGACGTGTGAGTTGATTGTATCTTTGGGCTTTTCACCCCTTGTCCGATGTGTGCTTTGCAAACATCCACTGCCAGTTGTTGTGCTGTCTTTGCATTGAGTCGATGGTTTCCTTGACTGGGCAGAAGCGTCTGCATGTGAGGTGGTCCCGTTTGTTTCTTGTCTCCTTTGCTGCCCTTGCCCAGTCAGACAGGCTTCTTCCAAATAGGCGGCTCAGACAGATGGCAAAGAGCACTCTGCCTAGGTCTTCTCCTACAAGTTTCACGGTTTCAAGTGTGCCATTCAGGGCTTTAATCCATTCCAGGTGGTGCGTGTGCCAGGTGGCACATCATGGTCTACTCTCGTTGTGTTCCATGTGGCTGTGCAGGCTTCCCAGCACCGTTTCTTGGAGAGACTCTCCTTTGTCCACTGTCTCCTCTTGGCTCCCTGGTCGCAAATGGGCTGTCCTTGTATGTTTGAGTTGGGCTCTGGGCTCTCGATTCTGTTGCATGGGTCTGTGTGCCTGTTTTTGTGCCCGGACTGTGCCGTTTCGGTACCTAGCGCTTCGTCCTCTATGTTGAAATCAGAAAGTGTGATACGTCCTGCTTTGTTCGTTTTCCTGAGGATTCCTTGGCCTATTCAGGGTCTCTTGTTGCTGGCTGGAAACTTTAGGATTCTCTCTTCTATCTCTCTGGCAAATATGGCTGCAACTTTGACTGGGATTGCATGGAATCCAGAGATTCCTTTCTCCGCTAGGGACGTTTCAAGTGTGTTAATTCTTCCATTCCTAGGTCCCGGAATATCCTTCTTTTTCCTTGTGTCGTCTTGAATTTCTTTCCCCAAACGTTTGCTAGTTTTCGGTTGACATAGCTTTCACCTGTTTTGCTAAGGTTCTTCATAGACATCTTCTTCTTCGTACTGGCAAGCTGTGTTTTTTGTTCGTTTGTGTTTGGCTTCCGTTTGTCTACTCTTTGCAACTTGTAATTGGTTCTGTTTTGGCAGAAGTGCATCGCTGTGCTCACATCTGCTGGCAATGCTCCTGTATTTGCTGTGGAAGTCTGGCCCTATCTAACGTCCCTTCCCATCTGCCTCTGCACCCCCTCGGACGCCTGCCCCAGAATGACTGAAGCAGTGGTGAGGAGGCTCACCCCCAGGATTCCACCCGGCCCACCCCGGGCCACCGACCCAGAAGCTGTGGACCTCACCGCTGCACCACCGGCCGGCCCCTTTCATGTTCCATTGGCAACCTGCAGTTGAGTGCAATGGGGCTTGAATATGCTGCTTGAGCCCAACTCTGGCACTGTGTAGATGAGGCCAGGTTGTTTGTCGGGGCCACTGTGACGTCAGAGGATTGGTCATAGTTGTGCGTCTGCTGTCCCGGCAAACTTCATGGACACAGGGCTTCAGAGCCCGCTTGGAGCAGTCTCGTAACGCACCCTTCCCAGTGAGCCCAGGTTTGACCTTCGTTGCCGTTTTTTGGCTTGTGAATTTCTCTGACTTTCAAACGTTCCAGCACAGTGTGTCTAAAGACTGACATCTTTCATTGTGGATTATTCAGGTGTGATATCTGTTCGCCTTGCATTTTCTGGGACCTTTTTTTCTTTTCCACAGTATACTCGTCATGGTCTTTCTCAGCTATCTCCCTTAGATGTGCTCATCAGTCCGTTCTCCTTCAGTCCAAGTGATTAATTTTGTATTTCTTGAACCACCGTATGTTCTCTAGGCCGAGGTGTGAGTGCTTTCGTGATTCTTGGTTGCTGTCTTTGAATTTGCAGCGGTCACTTGTAGGACTCTTTGCTATCCTAGCCTAGGTCAAGTGAAGCACTGACAACCCGTGGTCATCTGGCTTGGTTTGACATCCTGAGATCAGAAACTCCAAATTCGAGGTGGTCCTGGCAACCCCCTTCATGGACATAATGTTTTTCTGAGACAAATTAGACAAATCTGATGAATTCCTCGCTCCAGGAAAGATATTTTTCTTTCTCTTTTGTGGATTCGGGAAGTTTCGAACTTGACCCCTGACCCTTGAACATTGCCCTAGATTCCATCTAGATAAGGGCTGACTTTATTTCTATAGGCTGTGCCATTTGTTTGACCTACATCCTCAGCCCTGGCATGTTTATTTTTCTGGAAACAGAATTGTAATGTTCTAATTTTCAGCCAGCTTCCTTCCATATGGCGTCAAAGCACATAATCAATAATCCTTCTACGGCAAGAAGTCGGGGGAGAGAATTTCATTGGAGCCAAAGTGAGCACTCTAGCCTGGGAGGGCAGCCTTCACAAAGGAACCAAGCCCTCTGGAAAAGGGTGATTTTCAGCACACTTGTAGAGCCCTTCCCAACAAAGAGACCTACCCCAAGCATGACAGGGCTCCATTCCTTCAAGGCTTCCAAGACATCTCTTGGGACGCATTAGCATGTGGCCAGTGGGCCCCCGTGACGCCAGAGCTATGGAAAGTGAGACTGATCTTCCAAGAACGCTAGGGGCCTAGGAAAGGAGGCATCGACTCTTCTCTTCAACGTCCTGAAGAGATCCTTCTTGACTTTGGATTATGCTTAAGGCAGAAGGACACTGTAGGTCTGATAAGGCCCAAGTGCGGCCTCGTGTTTCCAATCAAGTTTCAAGCTTGAATCAGCATGGCCTCCCCATAGACTTGAATAGATGACAATGTTCTCCTCTCAGTGCTTGTCCCTCTATTCTGGCTTCTTGCCAAGGATTCCTTTCTTATCCCTGGCATCAGAGTCTGTTTGATCTCTTCCAGTTTCTGTGCCCGCTTTCTGTTTGTCAAAGCTGTTTCTGGGTATGTCTCCCTTTAATAGCCCAGCCTAGGCCAATCCTCAGACTGTACCCATGCGGCCATCTTGGGGGACATGTTCACCGTGATGTCATAAAGAACATCAGAAGGCCAAGTTGTCCTGACAACCTCCAAGCACACAGAGTTTCAGAGCCATCTCAGACCAGTCTGACTCCTCCCCCTTTCCAGGTAGGATAGTTTTCCTTTTTCTGGATTTCTTGTCGGTTTCTAACTTTCTCCTCGAACTTGGAAAGGCCTGCTCCATTCTCTCTAGACACTGGTTTCTTTCCTGTAAGATTACACTGGGTGTTATCTCTTATGTAGTGGGTAGATGGCCAAGTGGGTGGACCTTCCCCAGAGAAAGTCCTGGACTCCCTCCCAAGTTGAAGTTGCCCAGGCAATCCTCTGATGCGCAATGATCGTGTCATCTCCTAGCACTCTGCCAATTCCGCCTTGGCAGGTCCCATGTTTTCCTTCCTTCTTCCTTTGGGGAAGTGTACCAGATGCCTTCCTAGATTGGAATATTCTCACGGTTCTTTTTCTGGTGCGTATTGAGAACGGACACTCACAATTGCTACTCCTTTATGACCTCTGTCCGCACCGTACCATGAAATCTCTATTCCCTAACAGTGCTAATGTGATCTGCACCCGCGCTGTGAAAGAGTGAGGCCCGGGCCACCCAAGCGGAATGTGGGCACTTGCCCGCTCCACCACAGGGCCGGCCATGACTTGTACTTTTGGACCAACCTGTGGCCTGAACTTGGGAAGATGTGGGCCTGTTTGGATTATTCGTGAAGGTGATTAGTAGGAACATCATGGACGGTAACGTTTTCCGTTGGTTCCTGGGCTTAGCACGGATCAGGTTCTCTTGGTAGGATTCCTCTTCATGTATTTGGAATGGTCTACCTTTCTGTAGCATCAGTCAGGCTTTTGAGGTGATTTTCCATCCTTGGAAGTTCACCTTCTCTAATCTCTTTCAGCCCCCAAAGCTGTATGCCGTCATTCTGGACCCCTTTTTGGATGTTTGATTTTAGGTGGATTTATTGCCATAACCCTGCATTAGAACATCCTATGTCTTTCAGATTTACATCCTCATCGATTTAGACTTCCGTGTAGGTTCCATCCTCTTCACCAGCGTAACCCGAATCACAGGCCCTCACCACACACTTGTGCCTCATCATCTCTTTCACCCTCCCCCACCGCCCCGCTTTGCCTCTGGGCGCCCCCGATCAAATGTCCAGTGCCACCTGTTGGTTAGTGCTTGTTTTTTCTTCTCCTTGTAAGTGAGATCCTACGGCATTTGACTTTGTCCCTGGGGCTTGTTTCACTTCCCCTAAAACCCTCCCAGCCATTCGGGTGGTCACAAATGGCTGGATTGCATCCTTTGTTCCCGCTGAGTGGTCTGCCATTGTGTGGCTATAGCCCATGTTCCTTCTCCATTCGTCCCTTGCTGGGCACCAGGGCGGCTTCCAAGTCTTGGAGAGCGGGAGTAAGGCTGTGGTGAACTCAGCGGTGCACATGTCTTTAGGCGGTAGTGTTTCCGAGTTCTTTGGCTAAACGCGCCCCAGAGGAATAGCTGGATTATATGGGACATGGATTCTTAAATTTCGGAGCCAGTTCCACTTCGCTTGGCCTAGTGGCTGCACCGGTTTCCACTGCCAGCAGCAGTGCAGGAGGCTTCCCTTCTCTCCACCTCCTCTCTGACGCTTGTTGTTTCCTGTCTGCCTCCTTATAGCCATTCTGACCACAGTGAGCTGCTATGTCCTTGCGGTTTGGATTTGCCTTGGCCTCAGACTTAATGAGGGTGAACAAGTTTTCATGCACCTGTTGGCCCTCTTTAGATCTTCTTGGGAGAAACCTCCGTGTCCATCTTTGGCCCAGGATTTCATTGGCTTGTTCTTCTTCTTGTGGAGACGTGTGAGTTGATTGTATCTTTGGGCTTTTCACCCCTTGTCCGATGTGTGCTTTGCAAACATCCACTGCCAGTTGTTGTGCTGTCTTTGCATTGAGTCGATGGTTTCCTTGACTGGGCAGAAGCGTCTGCATGTGAGGTGGTCCCGTTTGTTTCTTGTCTCCTTTGCTGCCCTTGCCCAGTCAGACAGGCTTCTTCCAAATAGGCGGCTCAGACAGATGGCAAAGAGCACTCTGCCTAGGTCTTCTCCTACAAGTTTCACGGTTTCAAGTGTGCCATTCAGGGCTTTAATCCATTCCAGGTGGTGCGTGTGCCAGGTGGCACATCATGGTCTACTCTCGTTGTGTTCCATGTGGCTGTGCAGGCTTCCCAGCACCGTTTCTTGGAGAGACTCTCCTTTGTCCACTGTCTCCTCTTGGCTCCCTGGTCGCAAATGGGCTGTCCTTGTATGTTTGAGTTGGGCTCTGGGCTCTCGATTCTGTTGCATGGGTCTGTGTGCCTGTTTTTGTGCCCGGACTGTGCCGTTTCGGTACCTAGCGCTTCGTCCTCTAGGTTGAAATCAGAAAGTGTGATACGTCCTGCTTTGTTCATTTTCCTGAGGATTCCTTGGCCTATTCAGGGTCTCTTGTTGCTGGCTGGAAACTTTAGGATTCTCTCTTCTATCTCTCTGGCAAATATGGCTGCAACTTTGACTGGGATTGCATGGAATCCAGAGATTCCTTTCTCCGCTAGGGACGTTTCAAGTGTGTTAATTCTTCCATTCCTAGGTCCCGGAATATCCTTCTTTTTCCTTGTGTCGTCTTGAATTTCTTTCCCCAAACGTTTGCTAGTTTTCGGTTGACATAGCTTTCACCTGTTTTGCTAAGGTTCTTCATAGACATCTTCTTCTTCGTACTGGCAAGCTGTGTTTTTTGTTCGTTTGTGTTTGGCTTCCGTTTGTCTACTCTTTGCAACTTGTAATTGGTTCTGTTTTGGCAGAAGTGCATCGCTGTGCTCACATCTGCTGGCAATGCTCCTGTATTTGCTGTGGAAGTCTGGCCCTATCTAACGTCCCTTCCCATCTGCCTCTGCACCCCCTCGGACGCCTGCCCCAGAATGACTGAAGCAGTGGTGAGGAGGCTCACCCCCAGGATTCCACCCGGCCCACCCCGGGCCACCGACCCAGAAGCTGCGGAACTCACCGCTGCACCACCGGCCGGCCCCTTTCATGTTCCATTGGCAACCTGCAGTTGAGTGCAATGGGGCTTGAATATGCTGCTTGAGCCCAACTCTGGCACTGTGTAGATGAGGCCAGGTTGTTTGTCGGGGCCACTGTGACGTCAGAGGATTGGTCATAGTTGTGCGTCTGCTGTCCCGGCAAACTTCATGGACACACGGCTTCAGAGCCCGCTTGGAGCAGTCTCGTAACGCACCCTTCCCAGTGAGCCCAGGTTTGACCTTCGTTGCCGTTTTTTGGCTTGTGAATTTCTCTGACTTTCAAACGTTCCAGCACAGTGTGTCTAAAGACTGACATCTTTCATTGTGGATTATTCAGGTGTGATATCTGTTCGCCTTGCATTTTCTGGGACCATTTTTTCTTTTCCACAGTATACTCGTCATGGTCTTTCTCAGCTATCTCCCTTAGATGTGCTCATCAGTCCGTTCTCCTTCAGTCCAAGTGATTAATTTTGTATTTCTTGAACCACCGTATGTTCTCTAGGCCGAGGTGTGAGTGCTTTCGTGATTCTTGGTTGCTGTCTTTGAATTTGCAGCGGTCACTTGTAGGACTCTTTGCTATCCTAGCCTAGGTCAAGTGAAGCACTGACAACCCGTGGTCATCTGGCTTGGTTTGACATCCTGAGATCAGAAACTCCAAATTCGAGGTGGTCCTGGCAACCCCCTTCATGGACATAATGTTTTTCTGAGACAAATTAGACAAATCTGATGAATTCCTCGCTCCAGGAAAGATATTTTTCTTTCTCTTTTGTGGAGTCGGGAAGTTTCGAACTTGACCCCTGACCCTTGAACATTGCCCTAGATTCCATCTAGATAAGGGCTGACTTTATTTCTATAGGCTGTGCCATTTGTTTGACCTACATCCTCAGCCCTGGCATGTTTATTTTTCTGGAAACAGAATTGTAATGTTCTAATTTTCAGCCAGCTTCCTTCCATATGGCGTCAAAGCACACAATCAATAATCCTTCTACGGCAAGAAGTCGGGGGAGAGAATTTCATTGGAGCCAAAGTGAGCACTCTAGCCTGGGAGGGCAGCCTTCACAAAGGAACCAAGCCCTCTGGAAAAGGGTGATTTTCAGCACACTTGTAGAGCCCTTCCCAACAAAGAGACCTACCCCAAGCATGACAGGGCTCCATTCCTTCAAGGCTTCCAAGACATCTCTTGGGACGCATTAGCATGTGGCCAGTGGGCCCCCGTGACGCCAGAGCTATGGAAAGTGAGACTGATCTTCCAAGAACTCTAGGGGCCTAGGAAAGGAGGCATCGACTCTTCTCTTCAACGTCCTCAAGAGATCCTTCTTGGCTTTGGATTATGCTTAAGGCAGAAGGACACTGTAGGTCTGATAAGGCCCAAGTGCGGCCTCGTGTTTCCAATCAAGTTTCAAGCTTGAATCAGCATGGCCTCCCCATAGACTTGAATAGATGACAATGTTCTCCTCTCAGTGCTTGTCCCTCTATTCTGGCTTCTTGCCAAGGATTCCTTTCTTATCCCTGGCATCAGAGTCTGTTTGATCGCTTCCAGTTTCTGTGCCCGCTTTCTGTTTGTCAAAGCTGTTTCTGGGTATGTCTCCCTTTAATAGCCCAGCCTAGGCCAATCCTCAGACTGTACCCATGCGGCCATCTTGGGGGACATGTTCACCGTGATGTCATAAAGAACATCAGAAGGCCAAGTTGTCCTGACAACCTCCAAGCACACAGAGTTTCAGAGCCATCTCAGACCAGTCTGACTCCTCCCCCTTTCCAGGTAGGATAGTTTTCCTTTTTCTGGATTTCTTGTCGGTTTCTAACTTTCTCCTCGAACTTGGAAAGGCCTGCTCCATTCTCTCTAGACACTGGTTTCTTTCCTGTAAGATTACCCTGGGTGTTATCTCTTATGTCTTGGGTACATGGCCAAGTGGGTGGACCTTCCCCAGAGAAAGTCCTGGACTCCCTCCCAAGTTGAAGTTGCCCAGGCAATCCTCTGATGCGCAATGATCGTGTCATCTCCTAGCACTCTGCCAATTCCGCCTTGGCAGGTCCCATGTTTTCCTTCCTTCTTCCTTTGGGGAAGTGTACCAGATGCCTTCCTAGATTGGAATATTCTCACGGTTCTTTTTCTGGTGCGTATTGAGAACGGACACTCACAATTGCTACTCCTTTATGACCTCTGTCCGCACCGTACCATGAAATCTCTATTCCCTAACAGTGCTAATGTGATCTGCACCCGTGCTGTGAAAGAGTGAGGCCCGGGCCACCCAAGCGGAACGTGGGCACTTGCCCGCTCCACCACAGGGCCGGCCCTGACTTGTAATTTTGGACCAACCTGTGGCCTGAACTTGGGAAGATGTGGGCCTGTTTGGATTATTCGTGAAGGTGATTAGTAGGAACATCATGGACGGTAACGTTTTCCGTTGGTTCCTGGGCTTAGCACGGATCAGGTTCTCTTGGTAGGATTCCTCTTCATGTATTTGGAATGGTCTACCTTTCTGTAGCATCATTCAGGCTTTTGAGGTGATTTTCCATCCTTGGAAGTTCACCTTCTCTAATCTCTTTCAGCCCCCAAAGCTGTATGCCGTCATTCTGGACCCCTTTTTGGATGTTTGATTTTAGGTGGATTTATTGCCATAACCCTGCATTCGAACATCCTATGTCTTTCAGATTTACATCCTCATCGATTTAGACTTCCGTGTAGGTTCCATCCTCTTCACCAGCGTAAGCCGAATCACAGGCCCTCACCACACACTTGTGCCTCATCATCTCTTTCACCCTCCCCCACCGCCCCGCTATGCCTCTGGGCGCCCCCGATCAAATGTCCAGTGCCAACTGTTGGTTAGTGCTTGTTTTTTCTTCTCCTTGTAAGTGAGATCCTACGGTATTTGACTTTGTCCCTGGGGCTTGTTTCACTTCCCCTAAAACCCTCCCAGCCATTCGGGTGGTCACAAATGGCTGGATTGCATCCTTTGTTCCCGCTGAGTGGTCTGCCATTGTGTGGCTATAGCCCATGTTCCTTCTCCATTCGTCCCTTGCTGGGCACCAGGGCGGCTTCCAAGTCTTGGAGAGCGGGAGTAAGGCTGTGGTGAACTCAGCGGTGCACATGTCTTTAGGCGGTAGTGTTTCCGAGTTCTTTGGCTAAACGCGCCCCAGAGGAATAGCTGGATCATATGGGACATGGATTCTTAAATTTCGGAGCCAGTTCCACTTCGCTTGGCCTAGTGGCTGCACCGGTTTCCACTGCCAGCAGCAGTGCAGGAGGCTTCCCTTCTCTCCACCTCCTCTCTGACGCTTGTTGTTTCCTGTCTGCCTCCTTATAGCCATTCTGACCACAGTGAGCTGCTATGTCCTTGCGGTTTGGATTTGCCTTGGCCTCAGACTTAATGAGGGTGAACAAGTTTTCATGCACCTGTTGGCCCTCTTTAGATCTTCTTGGGAGAAACCTCCGTGTCCATCTTTGGCCCAGGATTTCATTGGCTTGTTCTTTTTCTTGTGGAGACGTGTGAGTTGATTGTACCTTTGGGCTTTTCACCCCTTGTCCGATGTGTGCTTTGCAAACATCCACTGCCAGTTGTTGTGCTGTCTTTGCATTGAGTCGATGGTTTCCTTGACTGGGCAGAAGCGTCTGCATGTGAGGTGGTCCCGTTTGTTTCTTGTCTCCTTTGCTGCCCTTGCCCAGTCAGACAGGCTTCTTCCAAATAGGCGGCTCAGACAGATGGCAAAGAGCACTCTGCCTAGGTCTTCTCCTACAAGTTTCACGGTTTCAAGTGTGCCATTCAGGGCTTTAATCCATTCCAGGTGGTGCGTGTGCCAGGTGGCACATCATGGTCTACTCTCGTTGTGTTCCATGTGGCTGTGCAGGCTTCCCAGCACCGTTTCTTGGAGAGACTCTCCTTTGTCCACTGTCTCCTCTTGGCTCCCTGGTCGCAAATGGGCTGTCCTTGTATGTTTGAGTTGGGCTCTGGGCTCTCGATTCTGTTGCATGGGTCTGTGTGCCTGTTTTTGTGCCCGGACTGTGCCGTTTCGGTACCTAGCGCTTCGTCCTCTAGGTTGAAATCAGAAAGTGTGATACGTCCTGCTTTGTTCATTTTCCTGAGGATTCCTTGGCCTATTCAGGGTCTCTTGTTGCTGGCTGGAAACTTTAGGATTCTCTCTTCTATCTCTCTGGCAAATATGGCTGCAACTTTGACTGGGATTGCATGGAATCCAGAGATTCCTTTCTCCGCTAGGGACGTTTCAAGTGTGTTAATTCTTCCATTCCTAGGTCCCGGAATATCCTTCTTTTTCCTTGTGTCGTCTTGAATTTCTTTCCCCAAACGTTTGCTAGTTTTCGGTTGACATAGCTTTCACCTGTTTTGCTAAGGTTCTTCATAGACATCTTCTTCTTCGTACTGGCAAGCTGTGTTTTTTGTTCGTTTGTGTTTGGCTTCCGTTTGTCTACTCTTTGCAACTTGTAATTGGTTCTGTTTTGGCAGAAGTGCATCGCTGTGCTCACATCTGCTGGCAATGCTCCTGTATTTGCTGTGGAAGTCTGGCCCTATCTAACGTCCCTTCCCATCTGCCTCTGCACCCCCTCGGACGCCTGCCCCAGAATGACTGAAGCAGTGGTGAGGAGGCTCACCCCCAGGATTCCACCCGGCCCACCCCGGGCCACCGACCCAGAAGCTGCGGACCTCACCGCTGCACCACCGGCCGGCCCCTTTCATGTTCCATTGGCAACCTGCAGTTGAGTGCAATGGGGCTTGAATATGCTGCTTGAGCCCAACTCTGGCACTGTGTAGATGAGGCCAGGTTGTTTGTCGGGGCCACTGTGACGTCAGAGGATTGGTCATAGTTGTGCGTCTGCTGTCCCGGCAAACTTCATGGACACAGGGCTTCAGAGCCCGCTTGGAGCAGTCTCGTAACGCACCCTTCCCAGTGAGCCCAGGTTTGACCTTCGTTGCCGTTTTTTGGCTTGTGAATTTCTCTGACTTTCAAACGTTCCAGCACAGTGTGTCTAAAGACTGACATCTTTCATTGTGGATTATTCAGGTGTGATATCTGTTCGCCTTGCATTTTCTGGGACCATTTTTTCTTTTCCACAGTATACTCGTCATGGTCTTTCTCAGCTATCTCCCTTAGATGTGCTCATCAGTCCGTTCTCCTTCAGTCCAAGTGATTAATTTTGTATTTCTTGAACCACCGTATGTTCTCTAGGCCGAGGTGTGAGTGCTTTCGTGATTCTTGGTTGCTGTCTTTGAATTTGCAGCGGTCACTTGTAGGACTCTTTGCTATCCTAGCCTAGGTCAAGTGAAGCACTGACAACCCGTGGTCATCTGGCTTGGTTTGACATCCTGAGATCAGAAACTCCAAATTCGAGGTGGTCCTGGCAACCCCCTTCATGGACATAATGTTTTTCTGAGACAAATTAGACAAATCTGATGAATTCCTCGCTCCAGGAAAGATATTTTTCTTTCTCTTTTGTGGAGTCGGGAAGTTTCGAACTTGACCCCTGACCCTTGAACATTGCCCTAGATTCCATCTAGATAAGGGCTGACTTTATTTCTATAGGCTGTGCCATTTGTTTGACCTACATCCTCAGCCCTGGCATGTTTATTTTTCTGGAAACAGAATTGTAATGTTCTAATTTTCAGCCAGCTTCCTTCCATATGGCGTCAAAGCACACAATCAATAATCCTTCTACGGCAAGAAGTCGGGGGAGAGAATTTCATTGGAGCCAAAGTGAGCACTCTAGCCTGGGAGGGCAGCCTTCACAAAGGAACCAAGCCCTCTGGAAAAGGGTGATTTTCAGCACACTTGTAGAGCCCTTCCCAACAAAGAGACCTACCCCAAGCATGACAGGGCTCCATTCCTTCAAGGCTTCCAAGACATCTCTTGGGACGCATTAGCATGTGGCCAGTGGGCCCCCGTGACGCCAGAGCTATGGAAAGTGAGACTGATCTTCCAAGAACTCTAGGGGCCTAGGAAAGGAGGCATCGACTCTTCTCTTCAACGTCCTCAAGAGATCCTTCTTGGCTTTGGATTATGCTTAAGGCAGAAGGACACTGTAGGTCTGATAAGGCCCAAGTGCGGCCTCGTGTTTCCAATCAAGTTTCAAGCTTGAATCAGCATGGCCTCCCCATAGACTTGAATAGATGACAATGTTCTCCTCTCAGTGCTTGTCCCTCTATTCTGGCTTCTTGCCAAGGATTCCTTTCTTATCCCTGGCATCAGAGTCTGTTTGATCGCTTCCAGTTTCTGTGCCCGCTTTCTGTTTGTCAAAGCTGTTTCTGGGTATGTCTCCCTTTAATAGCCCAGCCTAGGCCAATCCTCAGACTGTACCCATGCGGCCATCTTGGGGGACATGTTCACCGTGATGTCATAAAGAACATCAGAAGGCCAAGTTGTCCTGACAACCTCCAAGCACACAGAGTTTCAGAGCCATCTCAGACCAGTCTGACTCCTCCCCCTTTCCAGGTAGGATAGTTTTCCTTTTTCTGGATTTCTTGTCGGTTTCTAACTTTCTCCTCGAACTTGGAAAGGCCTGCTCCATTCTCTCTAGACACTGGTTTCTTTCCTGTAAGATTACCCTGGGTGTTATCTCTTATGTCTTGGGTACATGGCCAAGTGGGTGGACCTTCCCCAGAGAAAGTCCTGGACTCCCTCCCAAGTTGAAGTTGCCCAGGCAATCCTCTGATGCGCAATGATCGTGTCATCTCCTAGCACTCTGCCAATTCCGCCTTGGCAGGTCCCATGTTTTCCTTCCTTCTTCCTTTGGGGAAGTGTACCAGATGCCTTCCTAGATTGGAATATTCTCACGGTTCTTTTTCTGGTGCGTATTGAGAACGGACACTCACAATTGCTACTCCTTTATGACCTCTGTCCGCACCGTACCATGAAATCTCTATTCCCTAACAGTGCTAATGTGATCTGCACCCGTGCTGTGAAAGAGTGAGGCCCGGGCCACCCAAGCGGAACGTGGGCACTTGCCCGCTCCACCACAGGGCCGGCCCTGACTTGTAATTTTGGACCAACCTGTGGCCTGAACTTGGGAAGATGTGGGCCTGTTTGGATTATTCGTGAAGGTGATTAGTAGGAACATCATGGACGGTAACGTTTTCCGTTGGTTCCTGGGCTTAGCACGGATCAGGTTCTCTTGGTAGGATTCCTCTTCATGTATTTGGAATGGTCTACCTTTCTGTAGCATCATTCAGGCTTTTGAGGTGATTTTCCATCCTTGGAAGTTCACCTTCTCTAATCTCTTTCAGCCCCCAAAGCTGTATGCCGTCATTCTGGACCCCTTTTTGGATGTTTGATTTTAGGTGGATTTATTGCCATAACCCTGCATTCGAACATCCTATGTCTTTCAGATTTACATCCTCATCGATTTAGACTTCCGTGTAGGTTCCATCCTCTTCACCAGCGTAAGCCGAATCACAGGCCCTCACCACACACTTGTGCCTCATCATCTCTTTCACCCTCCCCCACCGCCCCGCTATGCCTCTGGGCGCCCCCGATCAAATGTCCAGTGCCAACTGTTGGTTAGTGCTTGTTTTTTCTTCTCCTTGTAAGTGAGATCCTACGGTATTTGACTTTGTCCCTGGGGCTTGTTTCACTTCCCCTAAAACCCTCCCAGCCATTCGGGTGGTCACAAATGGCTGGATTGCATCCTTTGTTCCCGCTGAGTGGTCTGCCATTGTGTGGCTATAGCCCATGTTCCTTCTCCATTCGTCCCTTGCTGGGCACCAGGGCGGCTTCCAAGTCTTGGAGAGCGGGAGTAAGGCTGTGGTGAACTCAGCGGTGCACATGTCTTTAGGCGGTAGTGTTTCCGAGTTCTTTGGCTAAACGCGCCCCAGAGGAATAGCTGGATCATATGGGACATGGATTCTTAAATTTCGGAGCCAGTTCCACTTCGCTTGGCCTAGTGGCTGCACCGGTTTCCACTGCCAGCAGCAGTGCAGGAGGCTTCCCTTCTCTCCACCTCCTCTCTGACGCTTGTTGTTTCCTGTCTGCCTCCTTATAGCCATTCTGACCACAGTGAGCTGCTATGTCCTTGCGGTTTGGATTTGCCTTGGCCTCAGACTTAATGAGGGTGAACAAGTTTTCATGCACCTGTTGGCCCTCTTTAGATCTTCTTGGGAGAAACCTCCGTGTCCATCTTTGGCCCAGGATTTCATTGGCTTGTTCTTTTTCTTGTGGAGACGTGTGAGTTGATTGTACCTTTGGGCTTTTCACCCCTTGTCCGATGTGTGCTTTGCAAACATCCACTGCCAGTTGTTGTGCTGTCTTTGCATTGAGTCGATGGTTTCCTTGACTGGGCAGAAGCGTCTGCATGTGAGGTGGTCCCGTTTGTTTCTTGTCTCCTTTGCTGCCCTTGCCCAGTCAGACAGGCTTCTTCCAAATAGGCGGCTCAGACAGATGGCAAAGAGCACTCTGCCTAGGTCTTCTCCTACAAGTTTCACGGTTTCAAGTGTGCCATTCAGGGCTTTAATCCATTCCAGGTGGTGCGTGTGCCAGGTGGCACATCATGGTCTACTCTCGTTGTGTTCCATGTGGCTGTGCAGGCTTCCCAGCACCGTTTCTTGGAGAGACTCTCCTTTGTCCACTGTCTCCTCTTGGCTCCCTGGTCGCAAATGGGCTGTCCTTGTATGTTTGAGTTGGGCTCTGGGCTCTCGATTCTGTTGCATGGGTCTGTGTGCCTGTTTTTGTGCCCGGACTGTGCCGTTTCGGTACCTAGCGCTTCGTCCTCTATGTTGAAATCAGAAAGTGTGATACGTCCTGCTTTGTTCATTTTCCTGAGGATTCCTTGGCCTATTCAGGGTCTCTTGTTGCTGGCTGGAAACTTTAGGATTCTCTCTTCTATCTCTCTGGCAAATATGGCTGCAACTTTGACTGGGATTGCATGGAATCCAGAGATTCCTTTCTCCGCTAGGGACGTTTCAAGTGTGTTAATTCTTCCATTCCTAGGTCCCGGAATATCCTTCTTTTTCCTTGTGTCGTCTTGAATTTCTTTCCCCAAACGTTTGCTAGTTTTCGGTTGACATAGCTTTCACCTGTTTTGCTAAGGTTCTTCATAGACATCTTCTTCTTCGTACTGGCAAGCTGTGTTTTTTGTTCGTTTGTGTTTGGCTTCCGTTTGTCTACTCTTTGCAACTTGTAATTGGTTCTGTTTTGGCAGAAGTGCATCGCTGTGCTCACATCTGCTGGCAATGCTCCTGTATTTGCTGTGGAAGTCTGGCCCTATCTAACGTCCCTTCCCATCTGCCTCTGCACCCCCTCGGACGCCTGCCCCAGAATGACTGAAGCAGTGGTGAGGAGGCTCACCCCCAGGATTCCACCCGGCCCACCCCGGGCCACCGACCCAGAAGCTGCGGACCTCACCGCTGCACCACCGGCCGGCCCCTTTCATGTTCCATTGGCAACCTGCAGTTGAGTGCAATGGGGCTTGAATATGCTGCTTGAGCCCAACTCTGGCACTGTGTAGATGAGGCCAGGTTGTTTGTCGGGGCCACTGTGACGTCAGAGGATTGGTCATAGTTGTGCGTCTGCTGTCCCGGCAAACTTCATGGACACAGGGCTTCAGAGCCCGCTTGGAGCAGTCTCGTAACGCACCCTTCCCAGTGAGCCCAGGTTTGACCTTCGTTGCCGTTTTTTGGCTTGTGAATTTCTCTGACTTTCAAACGTTCCAGCACAGTGTGTCTAAAGACTGACATCTTTCATTGTGGATTATTCAGGTGTGATATCTGTTCGCCTTGCATTTTCTGGGACCTTTTTTTCTTTTCCACAGTATACTCGTCATGGTCTTTCTCAGCTATCTCCCTTAGATGTGCTCATCAGTCCGTTCTCCTTCAGTCCAAGTGATTAATTTTGTATTTCTTGAACCACCGTATGTTCTCTAGGCCGAGGTGTGAGTGCTTTCGTGATTCTTGGTTGCTGTCTTTGAATTTGCAGCGGTCACTTGTAGGACTCTTTGCTATCCTAGCCTAGGTCAAGTGAAGCACTGACAACCCGTGGTCATCTGGCTTGGTTTGACATCCTGAGATCAGAAACTCCAAATTCGAGGTGGTCCTGGCAACCCCCTTCATGGACATAATGTTTTTCTGAGACAAATTAGACAAATCTGATGAATTCCTCGCTCCAGGAAAGATATTTTTCTTTCTCTTTTGTGGATTCGGGAAGTTTCGAACTTGACCCCTGACCCTTGAACATTGCCCTAGATTCCATCTAGATAAGGGCTGACTTTATTTCTATAGGCTGTGCCATTTGTTTGACCTACATCCTCAGCCCTGGCATGTTTATTTTTCTGGAAACAGAATTGTAATGTTCTAATTTTCAGCCAGCTTCCTTCCATATGGCGTCAAAGCACATAATCAATAATCCTTCTACGGCAAGAAGTCGGGGGAGAGAATTTCATTGGAGCCAAAGTGAGCACTCTAGCCTGGGAGGGCAGCCTCCACAAAGGAACCAAGCCCTCTGGAAAAGGGTGATTTTCAGCACACTTGTAGAGCCCTTCCCAACAAAGAGACCTACCCCAAGCATGACAGGGCTCCATTCCTTCAAGGCTTCCAAGACATCTCTTGGGACGCATTAGCATGTGGCCAGTGGGCCCCCGTGACGCCAGAGCTATGGAAAGTGAGACTGATCTTCCAAGAACGCTAGGGGCCTAGGAAAGGAGGCATCGACTCTTCTCTTCAACGTCCTCAAGAGATCCTTCTTGACTTTGGATTATGCTTAAGGCAGAAGGACACTGTAGGTCTGATAAGGCCCAAGTGCGGCCTCGTGTTTCCAATCAAGTTTCAAGCTTGAATCAGCATGGCCTCCCCATAGACTTGAATAGATGACAATGTTCTCCTCTCAGTGCATGTCCCTCTATTCTGGCTTCTTGCCAAGGATTCCTTTCTTATCCCTGGCATCATAGTCTGTTTGATCTCTTCCAGTTTCTGTGCCCGCTTTCTGTTTGTCAAAGCTGTTTCTGGGTATGTCTCCCTTTAATAGCCCAGCCTAGGCCAATCCTCAGACTGTAACCATGCGGCCATCTTGGGGGACATGTTCACCGTGATGTCATAAAGAACATCAGAAGGCCAAGTTGTCCTGACAACCTCCAAGCACACAGAGTTTCAGAGCCATCTCAGACCAGTCTGACTCCTCCCCCTTTCCAGGTAGGATAGTTTTCCTTTTTCTGGATTTCTTGTCGGTTTCTAACTTTCTCCTCGAACTTGGAAAGGCCTGCTCCATTCTCTCTAGACACTGGTTTCTTTCCTGTAAGATTACACTGGGTGTTATCTCTTATGTCGTGGGTAGATGGCCAAGTGGGTGGACCTTCCCCAGAGAAAGTCCTGGACTCCCTCCCAAGTTGAAGTTGCCCAGGCAATCCTCTGATGCGCAATGATCGTGTCATCTCCTAGCACTCTGCCAATTCCGCCTTGGCAGGTCCCATGTTTTCCTTCCTTCTTCCTTTGGGGAAGTGTACCAGATGCCTTCCTAGATTGGAATATTCTCACGGTTCTTTTTCTGGTGCGTATTGAGAACGGACCCTCACAATTGCTACTCCTTTATGACCTCTGTCCGCACCGTACCATGAAATCTCTATTCCCTAACAGTGCTAATGTGATCTGCACCCGCGCTGTGAAAGAGTGAGGCCCGGGCCACCCAAGCGGAATGTGGGCACTTGCCCGCTCCACCACAGGGCCGGCCCTGACTTGTACTTTTGGACCAACCTGTGGCCTGAACTTGGGAAGATGTGGGCCTGTTTGGATTATTCGTGAAGGTGATTAGTAGGAACATCATGGACGGTAACGTTTTCCGTTGGTTCCTGGGCTTAGCACGGATCAGGTTCTCTTGGTAGGATTCCTCTTCATGTATTTGGAATGGTCTACCTTTCTGTAGCATCAGTCAGGCTTTTGAGGTGATTTTCCATCCTTGGAAGTTCACCTTCTCTAATCTCTTTCAGCCCCCAAAGCTGTATGCCGTCATTCTGGACCCCTTTTTGGATGTTTGATTTTAGGTGGATTTTTTGCCATAACCCTGCATTAGAACATCCTATGTCTTTCAGATTTACATCCTCATCGATTTAGACTTCCGTGTAGGTTCCATCCTCTTCACCAGCGTAAGCCGAATCACAGGCCCTCACCACACACTTGTGCCTCATCATCTCTTTCACCCTCCCCCACCGCCCCGCTTTGCCTCTGGGCGCCCCCGATCAAATGTCCAGTGCCACCTGTTGGTCAGTGCTTGTTTTTTCTTCTCCTTGTAAGTGAGATCCTACGGTATTTGACTTTGTCCCTGGGGCTTGTTTCACTTCCCCTAAAACCCTCCCAGCCATTCTGGTGGTCACAAATGGCTGGATTGCATCCTTTGTTCCCGCTGAGTGGTCTGCCATTGTGTGGCTATAGCCCATGTTCCTACTCCATTCGTCCCTTGCTGGGCACCAGGGCGGCTTCCAAGTCTTGGAGAGCGGGAGTAAGGCTGTGGTGAACTCAGCGGTGCACATGTCTTTAGGCGGTAGTGTTTCCGAGTTCTTTGGCTAAACGCGCCCCAGAGGAATAGCTGCATCATATGGGACATGGATTCTTAAATTTCGGAGCCAGTTCCATCTCGCTTGGCCTAGTGGCTGCACCGGTTTCCACTGCCAGCAGCAGTGCAGGAGGCTTCCCTTCTCTCCACCTCCTCTCTGACGCTTGTTGTTTCCTGTCTGCCTCCTTATAGCCATTCTGACCACAGTGAGCTGCTATGTCCTTGCGGTTTGGATTTGCCTTGGCCTCAGACTTAATGAGGGTGAACAAGTTTTCATGCACCTGTTGGCCCTCTTTAGATCTTCTTGGGAGAAACCTCCGTGTCCATCTTTGGCCCAGGATTTCATTGGCTTGTTCTTCTTCTTGTGGAGATGTGTCAGTTGATTGTATCTTTGGGCTTTTCACCCCTTGTCCGATGTGTGCTTTGCAAACATCCACTGCCAGTTGTTGTGCTGTCTTTGCATTGAGTCGATGGTTTCCTTGACTGGGCAGAAGCGTCTGCATGTGAGGTGGTCCCGTTTGTTTCTTGTCTCCTTTGCTGCCCTTGCCCAGTCAGACAGGCTTCTTCCAAATAGGCGGCTCAGACAGATGGCAAAGAGCACTCTGCCTAGGTCTTCTCCTACAAGTTTCACGGTTTCAAGTGTGCCATTCAGGGCTTTAATCCATTCCAGGTGGTGCGTGTGCCAGGTGGCACATCATGGTCTACTCTCGTTGTGTTCCATGTGGCTGTGCAGGCTTCCCAGCACCGTTTCTTGGAGAGACTCTCCTTTGTCCACTGTCTCCTCTTGGCTCCCTGGTCGCAAATGGGCTGTCCTTGTATGTTTGAGTTGGGCTCTGGGCTCTCGATTCTGTTGCATGGGTCTGTGTGCCTGTTTTTGTGCCCGGACTGTGCCGTTTCGGTACCTAGCGCTTCGTCCTCTAGGTTGAAATCAGAAAGTGTGATACGTCCTGCTTTGTTCGTTTTCCTGAGGATTCCTTGGCCTATTCAGGGTCTCTTGTTGCTGGCTGGAAACTTTAGGATTCTCTCTTCTATCTCTCTGGCAAATATGGCTGCAACTTTGACTGGGATTGCATGGAATCCAGAGATTCCTTTCTCCGCTAGGGACGTTTCAAGTGTGTTAATTCTTCCATTCCTAGGTCCCGGAATATCCTTCTTTTTCCTTGTGTCGTCTTGAATTTCTTTCCCCAAACGTTTGCTAGTTTTCGGTTGACATAGCTTTCACCTGTTTTGCTAAGGTTCTTCATAGACATCTTCTTCTTCGTACTGGCAAGCTGTGTTTTTTGTTCGTTTGTGTTTGGCTTCCGTTTGTCTACTCTTTGCAACTTGTAATTGGTTCTGTTTTGGCAGAAGTGCATCGCTGTGCTCACATCTGCTGGCAATGCTCCTGTATTTGCTGTGGAAGTCTGGCCCTATCTAACGTCCCTTCCCATCTGCCTCTGCACCCCCTCGGACGCCTGCCCCAGAATGACTGAAGCAGTGGTGAGGAGGCTCACCCCCAGGATTCCACCCGGCCCACCCCGGGCCACCGACCCAGAAGCTGCGGACCTCACCGCTGCACCACCGGCCGGCCCCTTTCATGTTCCATTGGCAACCTGCAGTTGAGTGCAATGGGGCTTGAATATGCTGCTTGAGCCCAACTCTGGCACTGTGTAGATGAGGCCAGGTTGTTTGTCGGGGCCACTGTGACGTCAGAGGATTGGTCATAGTTGTGCGTCTGCTGTCCCGGCAAACTTCATGGACACAGGGCTTCAGAGCCCGCTTGGAGCAGTCTCGTAACGCACCCTTCCCAGTGAGCCCAGGTTTGACCTTCGTTGCCGTTTTTTGGCTTGTGAATTTCTCTGACTTTCAAACGTTCCAGCACAGTGTGTCTAAAGACTGACATCTTTCATTGTGGATTATTCAGGTGTGATATCTGTTCGCCTTGCATTTTCTGGGACCTTTTTTTCTTTTCCACAGTATACTCGTCATGGTCTTTCTCAGCTATCTCCCTTAGATGTGCTCATCAGTCCGTTCTCCTTCAGTCCAAGTGATTAATTTTGTATTTCTTGAACCACCGTATGTTCTCTAGGTCGAGGTGTGAGTGCTTTCGTGATTCTTGGTTGCTGTCTTTGAATTTGCAGCGGTCACTTGTAGGACTCTTTGCTATCCTAGCCTAGGTCAAGTGAAGCACTGACAACCCGTGGTCATCTGGCTTGGTTTGACATCCTGAGATCAGAAACTCCAAATTCGAGGTGGTCCTGGCAACCCCCTTCATGGACATAATGTTTTTCTGAGACAAATTAGACAAATCTGATGAATTCCTCGCTCCAGGAAAGATATTTTTCTTTCTCTTTTGTGGATTCGGGAAGTTTCGAACTTGACCCCTGACCCTTGAACATTGCCCTAGATTCCATCTAGATAAGGGCTGACTTTATTTCTATAGGCTGTGCCATTTGTTTGACCTACATCCTCAGCCCTGGCATGTTTATTTTTCTGGAAACAGAATTGTAATGTTCTAATTTTCAGCCAGCTTCCTTCCATATGGCGTCAAAGCACATAATCAATAATCCTTCTACGGCAAGAAGTCGGGGGAGAGAATTTCATTGGAGCCAAAGTGAGCACTCTAGCCTGGGAGGGCAGCCTTCACAAAGGAACCAAGCCCTCTGGAAAAGGGTGATTTTCAGCACACTTGTAGAGCCCTTCCCAACAAAGAGACCTACCCCAAGCATGACAGGGCTCCATTCCTTCAAGGCTTCCAAGACATCTCTTGGGACGCATTAGCATGTGGCCAGTGGGCCCCCGTGACGCCAGAGCTATGGAAAGTGAGACTGATCTTCCAAGAACGCTAGGGGCCTAGGAAAGGAGGCATCGACTCTTCTCTTCAACGTCCTCAAGAGATCCTTCTTGACTTTGGATTATGCTTAAGGCAGAAGGACACTGTAGGTCTGATAAGGCCCAAGTGCGGCCTCGTGTTTCCAATCAAGTTTCAAGCTTGAATCAGCATGGCCTCCCCATAGACTTGAATAGATGACAATGTTCTCCTCTCAGTGCATGTCCCTCTATTCTGGCTTCTTGCCAAGGATTCCTTTCTTATCCCTGGCATCAGAGTCTGTTTGATCTCTTCCAGTTTCTGTGCCCGCTTTCTGTTTGTCAAAGCTGTTTCTGGGTATGTCTCCCTTTAATAGCCCAGCCTAGGCCAATCCTCAGACTGTAACCATGCGGCCATCTTGGGGGACATGTTCACCGTGATGTCATAAAGAACATCAGAAGGCCAAGTTGTCCTGACAACCTCCAAGCACACAGAGTTTCAGAGCCATCTCAGACCAGTCTGACTCCTCCCCCTTTCCAGGTAGGATAGTTTTCCTTTTTCTGGATTTCTTGTCGGTTTCTAACTTTCTCCTCGAACTTGGAAAGGCCTGCTCCATTCTCTCTAGACACTGGTTTCTTTCCTGTAAGATTACACTGGGTGTTATCTCTTATGTCGTGGGTAGATGGCCAAGTGGGTGGACCTTCCCCAGAGAAAGTCCTGGACTCCCTCCCAAGTTGAAGTTGCCCAGGCAATCCTCTGATGCGCAATGATCGTGTCATCTCCTAGCACTCTGCCAATTCCGCCTTGGCAGGTCCCATGTTTTCCTTCCTTCTTCCTTTGGGGAAGTGTACCAGATGCCTTCCTAGATTGGAATATTCTCACGGTTCTTTTTCTGGTGCGTATTGAGAACGGACCCTCACAATTGCTACTCCTTTATGACCTCTGTCCGCACCGTACCATGCAATCTCTATTCCCTAACAGTGCTAATGTGATCTGCACCCGCGCTGTGAAAGAGTGAGGCCGGGGCCACCCAAGCGGAATGTGGGCACTTGCCCGCTCCACCACAGGGCCGGCCCTGACTTGTACTTTTGGACCAACCTGTGGCCTGAACTTGGGAAGATGTGGGCCTGTTTGGATTATTCGTGAAGGTGATTAGTAGGAACATCATGGACGGTAACGTTTTCCGTTGGTTCCTGGGCTTAGCACGGATCAGGTTCTCTTGGTAGGATTCCTCTTCATGTATTTGGAATGGTCTACCTTTCTGTAGCATCAGTCAGGCTTTTGAGGTGATTTTCCATCCTTGGAAGTTCACCTTCTCTAATCTCTTTCAGCCCCCAAAGCTGTATGCCGTCATTCTGGACCCCTTTTTGGATGTTTGATTTTAGGTGGATTTATTGCCATAACCCTGCATTAGAACATGCTATGTCTTTCAGATTTACATCCTCATCGATTTAGACTTCCGTGTAGGTTCCATCCTCTTCACCAGCGTAAGCCGAATCACAGGCCCTCACCACACACTTGTGCCTCATCATCTCTTTCACCCTCCCCCACCGCCCCGCTTTGCCTCTGGGCGCCCCCGATCAAATGTCCAGTGCCACCTGTTGGTTAGTGCTTGTTTTTTCTTCTCCTTGTAAGTGAGATCCTACGGTATTTGACTTTGTCCCTGGGGCTTGTTTCACTTCCCCTAAAACCCTCCCAGCCATTCTGGTGGTCACAAATGGCTGGATTGCATCCTTTGTTCCCGCTGAGTGGTCTGCCATTGTGTGGCTATAACCCATGTTCCTTCTCCATTCGTCCCTTGCTGGGCACCAGGGCGGCTTCCAAGTCTTGGAGAGCGGGAGTAAGGCTGTGGTGAACTCAGCGGTGCACATGTCTTTAGGCGGTAGTGTTTCCGAGTTCTTTGGCTAAACGCGCCCCAGAGGAATAGCTGGATCATATGGGACATGGATTCTTAAATTTCGGAGCCAGTTCCACTTCGCTTGGCCTAGTGGCTGCACCGGTTTCCACTGCCAGCAGCAGTGCAGGAGGCTTCCCTTCTCTCCACCTCCTCTCTGACGCTTGTTGTTTCCTGTCTGCCTCCTTATAGCCATTCTGACCACAGTGAGCTGCTATGTCCTTGCGGTTTGGATTTGCCTTGGCCTCAGACTTAATGAGGGTGAACAAGTTTTCATGCACCTGTTGGCCCTCTTTAGATCTTCTTGGGAGAAACCTCCGTGTCCATCTTTGGCCCAGGATTTCATTGGCTTGTTCTTTTTCTTGTGGAGACGTGTGAGTTGATTGTATCTTTGGGCTTTTCACCCCTTGTCCGATGTGTGCTTTGCAAACATCCACTGCCAGTTGTTGTGCTGTCTTTGCATTGAGTCGATGGTTTCCTTGACTGGGCAGAAGCGTCTGCATGTGAGGTGGTCCCGTTTGTTTCTTGTCTCCTTTGCTGCCCTTGCCCAGTCAGACAGGCTTCTTCCAAATAGGCGGCTCAGACAGATGGCAAAGAGCACTCTGCCTAGGTCTTCTCCTACAAGTTTCACGGTTTCAAGTGTGCCATTCAGGGCTTTAATCCATTCCAGGTGGTGCGTGTGCCAGGTGGCACATCATGGTCTACTCTCGTTGTGTTCCATGTGGCTGTGCAGGCTTCCCAGCACCGTTTCTTGGAGAGACTCTCCTTTGTCCACTGTCTCCTCTTGGCTCCCTGGTCGCAAATGGGCTGTCCTTGTATGTTTGAGTTGGGCTCTGGGCTCTCGATTCTGTTGCATGGGTCTGTGTGCCTGTTTTTGTGCCCGGACTGTGCCGTTTCGGTACCTAGCGCTTCGTCCTCTAGGTTGAAATCAGAAAGTGTGATACGTCCTGCTTTGTTCGTTTTCCTGAGGATTCCTTGGCCTATTCAGGGTCTCTTGTTGCTGGCTGGAAACTTTAGGATTCTCTCTTCTATCTCTCTGGCAAATATGGCTGCAACTTTGACTGGGATTGCATGGAATCCAGAGATTCCTTTCTCCGCTATGGACGTTTCAAGTGTGTTAATTCTTCCATTCCTAGGTCCCGGAATATCCTTCTTTTTCCTTGTGTCGTCTTGAATTTCTTTCCCCAAACGTTTGCTAGTTTTCGGTTGACATAGCTTTCACCTGTTTTGCTAAGGTTCTTCATAGACATCTTCTTCTTCGTACTGGCAAGCTGTGTTTTTTGTTCGTTTGTGTTTGGCTTCCGTTTGTCTACTCTTTGCAACTTGTAATTGGTTCTGTTTTGGCAGAAGTGCATCGCTGTGCTCACATCTGCTGGCAATGCTCCTGTATTTGCTGTGGAAGTCTGGCCCTATCTAACGTCCCTTCCCATCTGCCTCTGCACCCCCTCGGACGCCTGCCCCAGAATGACTGAAGCAGTGGTGAGGAGGCTCACCCCCAGGATTCCACCCGGCCCACCCCGGGCCACCGACCCAGAAGCTGCGGACCTCACCGCTGCACCACCGGCCGGCCCCTTTCATGTTCCATTGGCAACCTGCAGTTGAGTGCAATGGGGCTTGAATATGCTGCTTGAGCCCAACTCTGGCACTGTGTAGATGAGGCCAGGTTGTTTGTCGGGGCCACTGTGACGTCAGAGGATTGGTCATAGTTGTGTGTCTGCTGTCCCGGCAAACTTCATGGACACAGGGCTTCAGAGCCCGCTTGGAGCAGTCTCGTAACGCACCCTTCCCAGTGAGCCCAGGTTTGACCTTCGTTGCCGTTTTTTGGCTTGTGAATTTCTCTGACTTTCAAACGTTCCAGCACAGTGTGTCTAAACACTGACATCTTTCCTTGTGGATTATTCAGGTGTGATATCTGTTCGCCTTGCATTTTCTGGGACCTTTTTTTCTTTTCCACAGTATACTCGTCATGGTCTTTCTCAGCTATCTCCCTTAGATGTGCTCATCAGTCCGTTCTCCTTCAGTCCAAGTGATTAATTTTGTATTTCTTGAATCACCGTATGTTCTCTAGGCCGAGGTGTGAGTGCTTTCGTGATTCTTGGTTGCTGTCTTTGAATTTGCAGCGGTCACTTGTAGGACTCTTTGCTATCCTAGCCTAGGTCAAGTGAAGCACTGACAACCCGTGGTCATCTGGCTTGGTTTGACATCCTGAGATCAGAAACTCCAAATTCGAGGTGGTCCTGGCAACCCCCTTCATGGACATAATGTTTTTCTGAGACAAATTAGACAAATCTGATGAATTCCTCGCTCCAGGAAAGATATTTTTCTTTCTCTTTTGTGGATTCGGGAAGTTTCGAACTTGACCCCTGACCCTTGAACATTGCCCTAGATTCCATCTAGATAAGGGCTGACTTTATTTCTATAGGCTGTGCCATTTGTTTGACCTACATCCTCAGCCCTGGCATGTTTATTTTTCTGGAAACAGAATTGTAATGTTCTAATTTTCAGCCAGCTTCCTTCCATATGGCGTCAAAGCACATAATCAATAATCCTTCTACGGCAAGAAGTCGGGGGAGAGAATTTCATTGGAGCCAAAGTGAGCACTCTAGCCTGGGAGGGCAGCCTTCACAAAGGAACCAAGCCCTCTGGAAAAGGGTGATTTTCAGCACACTTGTAGAGCCCTTCCCAACAAAGAGACCTACCCCAAGCATGACAGGGCTCCATTCCTTCAAGGCTTCCAAGACATCTCTTGGGACGCATTAGCATGTGGCCAGTGGGCCCCCGTGACGCCAGAGCTATGGAAAGTGAGACTGATCTTCCAAGAACGCTAGGGGCCTAGGAAAGGAGGCATCGACTCTTCTCTTCAACGTCCTCAAGAGATCCTTCTTGGCTTTGGATTATGCTTAAGGCAGAAGGACACTGTAGGTCTGATAAGGCCCAAGTGCGGCCTCGTGTTTCCAATCAAGTTTCAAGCTTGAATCAGCATGGCCTCCCCATAGCCTTGAATAGATGACAATGTTCTCCTCTCAGTGCTTGTCCCTCTATTCTGGCTTCTTGCCAAGGATTCCTTTCTTATCCCTGGCATCAGAGTCTGTTTGATCTCTTCCAGTTTCTGTGCCCGCTTTCTGTTTGTCAAAGCTGTTTCTGGGTATGTCTCCCTTTAATAGCCCAGCCTAGGCCAATCCTCAGACTGTAACCATGCGGCCATCTTGGGGGACATGTTCACCGTGATGTCATAAAGAACCTCAGAAGGCCAAGTTGTCCTGACAACCTCCAAGCACACAGAGTTTCAGAGCCATCTCAGACCAGTCTGACTCCTCCCCCTTTCCAGGTAGGATAGTTTTCCTTTTTCTGGATTTCTTGTCGGTTTCTAACTTTCTCCTCGAACTTGGAAAGGCCTGCTCCATTCTCTCTAGACACTGGTTTCTTTCCTGTAAGATTACACTGGGTGTTATCTCTTATGTCGTGGGTAGATGGCCAAGTGGGTGGACCTTCCCCAGAGAAAGTCCTGGACTCCCTCCCAAGTTGAAGTTGCCCAGGCAATCCTCTGATGCGCAATGATCGTGTCATCTCCTAGCACTCTGCCAATTCCGCCTTGGCAGGTCCCATGTTTTCCTTCCTTCTTCCTTTGGGGAAGTGTACCAGATGCCTTCCTAGATTGGAATATTCTCACGGTTCTTTTTCTGGTGCGTAATGAGAACGGACCCTCACAATTGCTACTCCTTTATGACCTCTGTCCGCACCGTACCATGAAATCTCTATTCCCTAACAGTGCTAATGTGATCTGCACCCGCGCTGTGAAAGAGTGAGGCCCGGGCCACCCAAGCGGAATGTGGGCACTTGCCCGCTCCACCACAGGGCCGGCCCTGACTTGTACTTTTGGACCAACCTGTGGCCTGAACTTGGGAAGATGTGGGCCTGTTTGGATTATTCGTGAAGGTGATTAGTAGGAACATCATGGACGGTAACGTTTTCCGTTGGTTCCTGGGCTTAGCACGGATCAGGTTCTCTTGGTAGGATTCCTCTTCATGTATTTGGAATGGTCTACCTTTCTGTAGCATCAGTCAGGCTTTTGAGGTGATTTTCCATCCTTGGAAGTTCACCTTCTCTAATCTCTTTCAGCCCCCAAAGCTGTATGCCGTCATTCTGGACCCCTTTTTGGATGTTTGATTTTAGGTGGATTTATTGCCATAACCCTGCATTAGAACATCCTATGTCTTTCAGATTTACATCCTCATCGATTTAGACTTCCGTGTAGGTTCCATCCTCTTCACCAGCGTAAGCCGAATCACAGGCCCTCACCACACACTTGTGCCTCATCATCTCTTTCACCCTCCCCCACCGCCCCGCTTTGCCTCTGGGCGCCCCCGATCAAATGTCCAGTGCCACCTGTTGGTTAGTGCTTGTTTTTTCTTCTCCTTGTAAGTGAGATCCTACGGTATTTGACTTTGTCCCTGGGGCTTGTTTCACTTCCCCTAAAACCCTCCCAGCCATTCTGGTGGTCACAAATGGCTGGATTGCATCCTTTGTTCCCGCTGAGTGGTCTGCCATTGTGTGGCTATAGCCCATGTTCCTTCTCCATTCGTCCCTTGCTGGGCACCAGGGCGGCTTCCAAGTCTTGGAGAGCGGGAGTAAGGCTGTGGTGAACTCAGCGGTGCACATGTCTTTAGGCGGTAGTGTTTCCGAGTTCTTTGGCTAAACGCGCCCCAGAGGAATAGCTGGATCATATGGGACATGGATTCTTAAATTTCGGAGCCAGTTCCACTTCGCTTGGCCTGGTGGCTGCACCGGTTTCCACTGCCAGCAGCAGTGCAGGAGGCTTCCCTTCTCTCCACCTCCTCTCTGACGCTTGTTGTTTCCTGTCTGCCTCCTTATAGCCATTCTGACCACAGTGAGCTGCTATGTCCTTGCGGTTTGGATTTGCCTTGGCCTCAGACTTAATGAGGGTGAACAAGTTTTCATGCACCTGTTGGCCCTCTTTAGATCTTCTTGGGAGAAACCTCCGTGTCCAGCTTTGGCCCAGGATTTCATTGGCTTGTTCTTTTTCTTGTGGAGACGTGTGAGTTGATTGTATCTTTGGGCTTTTCACCCCTTGTCCGATGTGTGCTTTGCAAACATCCACTGCCAGTTGTTGTGCTGTCTTTGCATTGAGTCGATGGTTTCCTTGACTGGGCAGAAGCGTCTGCATGTGAGGTGGTCCCGTTTGTTTCTTGTCTCCTTTGCTGCCCTTGCCCAGTCAGACAGGCTTCTTCCAAATAGGCGGCTCAGACAGATGGCAAAGAGCACTCTGCCTAGGTCTTCTCCTACAAGTTTCACGGTTTCAAGTGTGCCATTCAGGGCTTTAATCCATTCCAGGTGGTGCGTGTGCCAGGTGGCACATCATGGTCTACTCTCGTTCTGTTCCATGTGGCTGTGCAGGCTTCCCAGCACCGTTTCTTGGAGAGACTCTCCTTTGTCCACTGTCTCCTCTTGGCTCCCTGGTCGCAAATGGGCTGTCCTTGTATGTTTGAGTTGGGCTCTGGGCTCTCGATTCTGTTGCATGGGTCTGTGTGCCTGTTTTTGGGCCCGGACTGTGCCGTTTCGGTACCTAGCGCTTCGTCCTCTAGGTTGAAATCAGAAAGTGTGATACGTCCTGCTTTGTTCATTTTCCTGAGGATTCCTTGGCCTATTCAGGGTCTCTTGTTGCTGGCTGGAAACTTTAGGATTCTCTCTTCTATCTCTCTGGCAAATATGGCTGCAACTTTGACTGGGATTGCATGGAATCCAGAGATTCCTTTCTCCGCTAGGGACGTTTCAAGTGTGTTAATTCTTCCATTCCTAGGTCCCGGAATATCCTTCTTTTTCCTTGTGTCGTCTTGAATTTCTTTCCCCAAACGTTTGCTAGTTTTCGGTTGACATAGCTTTCACCTGTTTTGCTAAGGTTCTTCATAGACATCTTCTTCTTCGTACTGGCAAGCTGTGTTTTTTGTTCGTTTGTGTTTGGCTTCCGTTTGTCTACTCTTTGCAACTTGTAATTGGTTCTGTTTTGGCAGAAGTGCATCGCTGTGCTCACATCTGCTGGCAATGCTCCTGTATTTGCTGTGGAAGTCTGGCCCTATCTAACGTCCCTTCCCATCTGCCTCTGCACCCCCTCGGACGCCTGCCCCAGAATGACTGAAGCAGTGGTGAGGAGGCTCACCCCCAGGATTCCACCCGGCCCACCCCGGGCCACCGACCCAGAAGCTGCGGACCTCACCGCTGCACCACAGGCCGGCCACTTTCATGTTCCATTGGCAACCTGCAGTTGAGTGCAATGGGGCTTGAATATGCTGCTTGAGCCCAACTCTGGCACTGTGTAGATGAGGCCAGGTAGTTTGTCGGGGCCACTGTGACGTCAGAGGATTGGTCATAGTTGTGCGTCTGCTGTCCCAGCAAACTTCATGGACACAGGGCTTCAGAGCCCGCTTGGAGCAGTCTCATAACGCACCCTTCCCAGTGAGCCCAGGTTTGACCTTCGTTGCCGTTTTTTGGCTTGTGAATTTCTCTGACTTTCAAACGTTCCAGCACAGTGTGTCTAAAGACTGACATCTTTCATTGTGGATTATTCAGGTGTGATATCTGTTCGCCTTGCATTTTCTGCGACCTTTTTTTCTTTTCCACAGTATACTCGTCATGGTCTTTCTCAGCTATCTCCCTTAGATGTGCTCATCAGTCCATTCTCCTTCAGTCCAAGTGATTAATTTTGTATTTCTTGAATCACCGTGTGTTCTCTAGGCCGAGGTGTGAGTGCTTTCGTGATTCTTGGTTGCTGTCTTTGAATTTGCAGCGGTCACTTGTAGGACTCTTTGCTATCCTAGCCTAGGTCAAGCGAAGCACTGAGAACCCGTGGTCATCTGGCTTGGTTTGACATCCTGAGATCAGAAACTCCAAATTCGAGGTGGTCCTGGCAACCCCCTTCACGGACATAATGTTTTTCTGAGACAAATTAGACAAATCTGATGAATTCCTCGCTCCAGGAAAGATATTTTTCTTTCTCTTTTGTGGATTCGGGAAGTTTCGAACTTGACCCCTGACCCTTGAACATTGCCCTAGATTCCGTCTAGATGCGGGCTTACTTTATTTCTATAGGCTGTGCCATTCGTTTGACCTACATCCTCAGCCCTGGCATGTTTATTTTTCTGGAAACAGAATTGTAATGTTCTAATTTTCAGCCAGCTTCCTTCCATATGGCGTCAAAGCACATAATCAATAATCCTTCTACGGCAAGAGGTCGGGGGAGAGAATTTCATTGGAGCCAAAGTGAGCACTCTAGCCTGGGAGGGCAGCCTTCACAAAGGAACCAAGCCCTCTGGAAAAGGGTGATTTTCAGCACACTTGTAGAGCCCTTCCCAACAAAGAGACCTACCCCAAGCATGACAGGGCTCCATTCCTTCAAGGCTTCCAAGACATCTCTTGGGACGCATTAGCATGTGGCCCGTGGGCCCCCGTGACGCCAGAGCTATGGAAAGTGAGACTGATCTTCCAAGAACGCTAGGGGCCTAGGAAAGGAGGCATCGACTCTTCTCTTCAATGTCCTCAAGAGATCATTCTTGACTTTGGATTATGCTTTAGGCAGAAGTACACTGTAGGTCTGATAAGGCCCAAGTGCAGCCTCGTGTTTCCAATCAAGTTTCAAGCTTGAATCAGCATGGCCTCCCCATAGACTTGAATAGATGACAATGTTCTCCTCTCAGTGCTTGTCCCTCTATTCTGGCTTCTTGCCAAGGATTCCTTTCTTATCCCTGGCATCAGAGTCTGTTTGATCTCTTCCAGTTTCTGTGCCCGCTTTCTGTTTGTCAAAGCTGTTTCTGGGTATGTCTCCCTTTAATAGCCCAGCCTAGGCCAATCCTCAGACTGTAACCATGCGGCCATCTTGGGGGACATGTTCAGCGTGATGTCATAAAGAACCTCAGAAGGCCAAGTTGTCCTGACAACCTCCAAGCACACAGAGTTTCAGAGCCATCTCAGACCAGTCTGACTCCTCCCCCTTTCCAGGTAGGATAGTTTTCCTTTTTCTGGATGTCTTGTCGGTTTCTAACTTTCTCCTCGAACTTGGAAAGGCCTGCTCCCTTCTCTCTAGACACTGGTCTCTTTCCTGTAAGATTACCCTGGGTCTTATCTCTTATGTCGTGGGTAGATGGCCAAGTGGGTGGACCTTCCCCAGAGAAAGTCCTGGACTCCCTCCCAAGTTTAAGTTGCCCGGGCAGTCCTCTGATGCGCAATGATCGTGTCATCTCCTAGCACTCTGCCAATTCTGCCTTGGCAGGTCCCATGTTTTCCTTCCTTCTTCCTTTGGGGAAGTGTACCAGATGCCTTCCTAGATTGGAATATTCTCACGGTTCTTTTTCTGGTGCGTATTGATAAGGGACCCTCACAATTGCTACTTCTTTAGGACCTCTGTCCGCACCGTACTATGAAATCTCTATTCCCTAACAGTGCTAATGTGATCTGCACCCGTGCTGTGAAAGAGTGAGGCCCGGGCCACCCAAGTGGAACGTGGGCACTTGCCCGCTCCACCACAGGGCCGGCCCTGACTTGTACTTTTGGACCAACCTGTGGCCTGAACTTGGGAAGATGTGGGCCTGTTTGGATTATTCGTGAAGGTGATTAGTAGGAACATCATGGACGGTAACGTTTTCCGTTGGTTCCTGGGCTTAGCACGGATCAGGTTCTCTTGGTAGGATTCCTCTTCATGTATTTGGAATGGTCTACCTTTCTGTAGCATCAGTCAGGCTTTTGAGGTGATTTTCCATCCTTGGAAGTTCACCTTCTCTAATCTCTTTCAGCCCCCAAAGCTGTATGCCGTCATTCTGGACCCCTTTTTGGATGTTTGATTTTAGGTGGATTTATTGCCATAACCCTGCATTAGAACATGCTATGTCTTTCAGATTTACATCCTCATCGATTTAGACTTCCGTGTAGGTTCCATCCTCTTCACCAGCGTAAGCCGAATCACAGGCCCTCACCACACACTTGTGCCTCATCATCTCTTTCACCCTACCCCACCGCCCCGCTTTGCCTCTGGGCACCCCCGATCAAATGTCCAGTGCCACCTGTTGGTTAGTGCTTGTTTTTTCTTCTCCTTGTAAGTGAGATCCTACGGTATTTGACTTTGTCCCTGGGGCTTGTTTCACTTCCCCTAAAACACTCCCAGCCATTCTGGTGGTCACAAATGGCTGGATTGCATCCTTTGTTCCCGCTGAGTGGTCTGCCATTGTGTGGCTATAGCCCATGTTCCTTCTCCATTCGTCCCTTGCTGGGCACCAGGGCGGCTTCCAAGTCTGGGAGAGCGGGAGTAAGGCTGTGGTGAACTCAGCGGTGCACATGTCTTTAGGCGGTAGTGTTTCCGAGTTCTTTGGCTAAACGCGCCCCAGAGGAATAGCTGGATCATATGGGACATGGATTCTTAAATTTCGGAGGCAGTTCCACACCGCTTGGCCTAGTGGCTGCGCCGGTTTCCACTGCCAGCAGCAGTGCAGGAGGCTTCCCTTCTCTCCACCTCCTCTCTGACGCTTGTTGTTTCCTGTCTGCCTCCTTATGGCCATTCTGACCACAGTGAGCTGCTATGTCCTTGCGGTTTGGATTTGCCTTGGCCTCAGGCTTAATGAGGGTGAACAAGTTTTCATGCACCTGTTGGCACTCTTTAGATCTTCTTGGGAGAAATCTCTGTGTCCATCTTTGGCCCAGGGTTTCATTGGCTTGTTCTTTTTCTTGTGAAGACGTGTGAGTTGATTGTACCTTTGGGCTTTTCACCCCTTGTCCGATGTGTGCTTTGCAAACATCCACTCCCAGTTGTTGTGCTGTCTTTGCATTGAGTCGATGGTTTCCTTGACTGGGCAGAAGCGTCTGCATGTGAGGTGGTCCCGTTTGTTTCTTGTCTCCTTTGCTGCCCTTGCCCAGTCAGACATGCTTCTTCCCAATAGGCGGCTCAGACAGATGGCAAAGAGCACTCTGCCTAGGTCTTCTCCTACAAGTTTCACGGTTTCAAGTGTGCCATTCAGGGCTTTAATCCATTCCAGGTGGTGCGTGTGCCAGGTGGCACATCATGGTCTACTCTCGTTGTGTTCCATGTGGCTGTGCAGGCTTCCCAGCACCGTTTCTTGGAGAGACTCTCCTTTGTCCACTGTCTCCTCTTGGCTCCCTGGTCGCAAATGGGCTGTCCATGTATGTTTGAGTTGGGCTCTGGGCTCTCGATTCTGTTGCATGGGTCTGTGTGCCTGTTTTTGGGCCCGGACTGTGCCGTTTCGGTACCTAGCGCTTCGTCCTCTATGTTGAAATCAGAAAGTGTGATACGTCCTGCTTTGTTCGTTTTCCTGAGGATTCCTTGGCCTATTCAGGGTCTCTTGTTGCTGGCTGGAAACTTTAGGATTCTCTCTTCTATCTCTCTGGCAAATATGGCTGCAACTTTGACTGGGATTGCATGGAATCCAGAGATTCCTTTCTCCGCTAGGGACGTTTCAAGTGTGTTAATTCTTCCATTCCTAGGTCCCGGAATATCCTTCTTTTTCCTTGTGTCGTCTTGAATTTCTTTCCCCAAACGTTTGCTAGTTTTCGGTTGACATAGCTTTCACCTGTTTTGCTAAGGTTCTTCATAGACATCTTCTTCTTCGTACTGGCAAGCTGTGTTTTTTGTTCGTTTGTGTTTGGCTTCCGTTTGTCTACTCTTTGCAACTTGTAATTGGTTCTGTTTTGGCAGAAGTGCATCGCTGTGCTCACATCTGCTGGCAATGCTCCTGTATTTGCTGTGGAAGTCTGGCCCTATCTAACGTCCCTTCCCATCTGCCTCTGCACCCCCTCGGACGCCTGCCCCAGAATGACTGAAGCAGTGGTGAGGAGGCTCACCCCCAGGATTCCACCCGGCCCACCCCGGGCCACCGACCCAGAAGCTGCGGACCTCACCGCTGCACCACCGGCCGGCCCCTTTCATGTTCCATTGGCAACCTGCAGTTGAGTGCAATGGGGCTTGAATATGCTGCTTGAGCCCAACTCTGGCACTGTGTAGATGAGGCCAGGTTGTTTGTCGGGGCCACTGTGACGTCAGAGGATTGGTCATAGTTGTGTGTCTGCTGTCCCGGCAAACTTCATGGACACAGGGCTTCAGAGCCCGCTTGGAGCAGTCTCGTAACGCACCCTTCCCAGTGAGCCCAGGTTTGACCTTCGTTGCCGTTTTTTGGCTTGTGAATTTCTCTGACTTTCAAACGTTCCAGCACAGTGTGTCTAAACACTGACATCTTTCCTTGTGGATTATTCAGGTGTGATATCTGTTCGCCTTGCATTTTCTGGGACCTTTTTTTCTTTTCCACAGTATACTCGTCATGGTCTTTCTCAGCTATCTCCCTTAGATGTGCTCATCAGTCCGTTCTCCTTCAGTCCAAGTGATTAATTTTGTATTTCTTGAATCACCGTATGTTCTCTAGGCCGAGGTGTGAGTGCTTTCGTGATTCTTGGTTGCTGTCTTTGAATTTGCAGCGGTCACTTGTAGGACTCTTTGCTATCCTAGCCTAGGTCAAGTGAAGCACTGACAACCCGTGGTCATCTGGCTTGGTTTGACATCCTGAGATCAGAAACTCCAAATTCGAGGTGGTCCTGGCAACCCCCTTCATGGACATAATGTTTTTCTGAGACAAATTAGACAAATCTGATGAATTCCTCGCTCCAGGAAAGATATTTTTCTTTCTCTTTTGTGGATTCGGGAAGTTTCGAACTTGACCCCTGACCCTTGAACATTGCCCTAGATTCCATCTAGATAAGGGCTGACTTTATTTCTATAGGCTGTGCCATTTGTTTGACCTACATCCTCAGCCCTGGCATGTTTATTTTTCTGGAAACAGAATTGTAATGTTCTAATTTTCAGCCAGCTTCCTTCCATATGGCGTCAAAGCACATAATCAATAATCCTTCTACGGCAAGAAGTCGGGGGAGAGAATTTCATTGGAGCCAAAGTGAGCACTCTAGCCTGGGAGGGCAGCCTTCACAAAGGAACCAAGCCCTCTGGAAAAGGGTGATTTTCAGCACACTTGTAGAGCCCTTCCCAACAAAGAGACCTACCCCAAGCATGACAGGGCTCCATTCCTTCAAGGCTTCCAAGACATCTCTTGGGACGCATTAGCATGTGGCCAGTGGGCCCCCGTGACGCCAGAGCTATGGAAAGTGAGACTGATCTTCCAAGAACGCTAGGGGCCTAGGAAAGGAGGCATCGACTCTTCTCTTCAACGTCCTCAAGAGATCCTTCTTGGCTTTGGATTATGCTTAAGGCAGAAGGACACTGTAGGTCTGATAAGGCCCAAGTGCGGCCTCGTGTTTCCAATCAAGTTTCAAGCTTGAATCAGCATGGCCTCCCCATAGCCTTGAATAGATGACAATGTTCTCCTCTCAGTGCTTGTCCCTCTATTCTGGCTTCTTGCCAAGGATTCCTTTCTTATCCCTGGCATCAGAGTCTGTTTGATCTCTTCCAGTTTCTGTGCCCGCTTTCTGTTTGTCAAAGCTGTTTCTGGGTATGTCTCCCTTTAATAGCCCAGCCTAGGCCAATCCTCAGACTGTAACCATGCGGCCATCTTGGGGGACATGTTCACCGTGATGTCATAAAGAACCTCAGAAGGCCAAGTTGTCCTGACAACCTCCAAGCACACAGAGTTTCAGAGCCATCTCAGACCAGTCTGACTCCTCCCCCTTTCCAGGTAGGATAGTTTTCCTTTTTCTGGATTTCTTGTCGGTTTCTAACTTTCTCCTCGAACTTGGAAAGGCCTGCTCCATTCTCTCTAGACACTGGTTTCTTTCCTGTAAGATTACACTGGGTGTTATCTCTTATGTCGTGGGTAGATGGCCAAGTGGGTGGACCTTCCCCAGAGAAAGTCCTGGACTCCCTCCCAAGTTGAAGTTGCCCAGGCAATCCTCTGATGCGCAATGATCGTGTCATCTCCTAGCACTCTGCCAATTCCGCCTTGGCAGGTCCCATGTTTTCCTTCCTTCTTCCTTTGGGGAAGTGTACCAGATGCCTTCCTAGATTGGAATATTCTCACGGTTCTTTTTCTGGTGCGTAATGAGAACGGACCCTCACAATTGCTACTCCTTTATGACCTCTGTCCGCACCGTACCATGAAATCTCTATTCCCTAACAGTGCTAATGTGATCTGCACCCGCGCTGTGAAAGAGTGAGGCCCGGGCCACCCAAGCGGAATGTGGGCACTTGCCCGCTCCACCACAGGGCCGGCCCTGACTTGTACTTTTGGACCAACCTGTGGCCTGAACTTGGGAAGATGTGGGCCTGTTTGGATTATTCGTGAAGGTGATTAGTAGGAACATCATGGACGGTAACGTTTTCCGTTGGTTCCTGGGCTTAGCACGGATCAGGTTCTCTTGGTAGGATTCCTCTTCATGTATTTGGAATGGTCTACCTTTCTGTAGCATCAGTCAGGCTTTTGAGGTGATTTTCCATCCTTGGAAGTTCACCTTCTCTAATCTCTTTCAGCCCCCAAAGCTGTATGCCGTCATTCTGGACCCCTTTTTGGATGTTTGATTTTAGGTGGATTTATTGCCATAACCCTGCATTAGAACATCCTATGTCTTTCAGATTTACATCCTCATCGATTTAGACTTCCGTGTAGGTTCCATCCTCTTCACCAGCGTAAGCCGAATCACAGGCCCTCACCACACACTTGTGCCTCATCATCTCTTTCACCCTCCCCCACCGCCCCGCTTTGCCTCTGGGCGCCCCCGATCAAATGTCCAGTGCCACCTGTTGGTTAGTGCTTGTTTTTTCTTCTCCTTGTAAGTGAGATCCTACGGTATTTGACTTTGTCCCTGGGGCTTGTTTCACTTCCCCTAAAACCCTCCCAGCCATTCTGGTGGTCACAAATGGCTGGATTGCATCCTTTGTTCCCGCTGAGTGGTCTGCCATTGTGTGGCTATAGCCCATGTTCCTTCTCCATTCGTCCCTTGCTGGGCACCAGGGCGGCTTCCAAGTCTTGGAGAGCGGGAGTAAGGCTGTGGTGAACTCAGCGGTGCACATGTCTTTAGGCGGTAGTGTTTCCGAGTTCTTTGGCTAAACGCGCCCCAGAGGAATAGCTGGATCATATGGGACATGGATTCTTAAATTTCGGAGCCAGTTCCACTTCGCTTGGCCTGGTGGCTGCACCGGTTTCCACTGCCAGCAGCAGTGCAGGAGGCTTCCCTTCTCTCCACCTCCTCTCTGACGCTTGTTGTTTCCTGTCTGCCTCCTTATAGCCATTCTGACCACAGTGAGCTGCTATGTCCTTGCGGTTTGGATTTGCCTTGGCCTCAGACTTAATGAGGGTGAACAAGTTTTCATGCACCTGTTGGCCCTCTTTAGATCTTCTTGGGAGAAACCTCCGTGTCCAGCTTTGGCCCAGGATTTCATTGGCTTGTTCTTTTTCTTGTGGAGACGTGTGAGTTGATTGTATCTTTGGGCTTTTCACCCCTTGTCCGATGTGTGCTTTGCAAACATCCACTGCCAGTTGTTGTGCTGTCTTTGCATTGAGTCGATGGTTTCCTTGACTGGGCAGAAGCGTCTGCATGTGAGGTGGTCCCGTTTGTTTCTTGTCTCCTTTGCTGCCCTTGCCCAGTCAGACAGGCTTCTTCCAAATAGGCGGCTCAGACAGATGGCAAAGAGCACTCTGCCTAGGTCTTCTCCTACAAGTTTCACGGTTTCAAGTGTGCCATTCAGGGCTTTAATCCATTCCAGGTGGTGCGTGTGCCAGGTGGCACATCATGGTCTACTCTCGTTCTGTTCCATGTGGCTGTGCAGGCTTCCCAGCACCGTTTCTTGGAGAGACTCTCCTTTGTCCACTGTCTCCTCTTGGCTCCCTGGTCGCAAATGGGCTGTCCTTGTATGTTTGAGTTGGGCTCTGGGCTCTCGATTCTGTTGCATGGGTCTGTGTGCCTGTTTTTGTGCCCGGACTGTGCCGTTTCGGTACCTAGCGCTTCGTCCTCTAGGTTGAAATCAGAAAGTGTGATACGTCCTGCTT
Organism: Equus asinus; assembly: GCF_041296235.1. Taxonomy (NCBI): domain Eukaryota; kingdom Metazoa; phylum Chordata; class Mammalia; order Perissodactyla; family Equidae; genus Equus; species Equus asinus. The sequence goes on along the minus strand of NC_091820.1, from coordinate 82,763,681 downwards.
TGTTCATTTTCCTGAGGATTCCTTGGCCTATTCAGGGTCTCTTGTTGCTGGCTGGAAACTTTAGGATTCTCTCTTCTATCTCTCTGGCAAATATGGCTGCAACTTTGACTGGGATTGCATGGAATCCAGAGATTCCTTTCTCCGCTAGGGACGTTTCAAGTGTGTTAATTCTTCCATTCCTAGGTCCCGGAATATCCTTCTTTTTCCTTGTGTCGTCTTGAATTTCTTTCCCCAAACGTTTGCTAGTTTTCGGTTGACATAGCTTTCACCTGTTTTGCTAAGGTTCTTCATAGACATCTTCTTCTTCGTACTGGCAAGCTGTGTTTTTTGTTCGTTTGTGTTTGGCTTCCGTTTGTCTACTCTTTGCAACTTGTAATTGGTTCTGTTTTGGCAGAAGTGCATCGCTGTGCTCACATCTGCTGGCAATGCTCCTGTATTTGCTGTGGAAGTCTGGCCCTATCTAACGTCCCTTCCCATCTGCCTCTGCACCCCCTCGGACGCCTGCCCCAGAATGACTGAAGCAGTGGTGAGGAGGCTCACCCCCAGGATTCCACCCGGCCCACCCCGGGCCACCGACCCAGAAGCTGCGGACCTCACCGCTGCACCACAGGCCGGCCACTTTCATGTTCCATTGGCAACCTGCAGTTGAGTGCAATGGGGCTTGAATATGCTGCTTGAGCCCAACTCTGGCACTGTGTAGATGAGGCCAGGTAGTTTGTCGGGGCCACTGTGACGTCAGAGGATTGGTCATAGTTGTGCGTCTGCTGTCCCAGCAAACTTCATGGACACAGGGCTTCAGAGCCCGCTTGGAGCAGTCTCATAACGCACCCTTCCCAGTGAGCCCAGGTTTGACCTTCGTTGCCGTTTTTTGGCTTGTGAATTTCTCTGACTTTCAAACGTTCCAGCACAGTGTGTCTAAAGACTGACATCTTTCATTGTGGATTATTCAGGTGTGATATCTGTTCGCCTTGCATTTTCTGCGACCTTTTTTTCTTTTCCACAGTATACTCGTCATGGTCTTTCTCAGCTATCTCCCTTAGATGTGCTCATCAGTCCATTCTCCTTCAGTCCAAGTGATTAATTTTGTATTTCTTGAATCACCGTGTGTTCTCTAGGCCGAGGTGTGAGTGCTTTCGTGATTCTTGGTTGCTGTCTTTGAATTTGCAGCGGTCACTTGTAGGACTCTTTGCTATCCTAGCCTAGGTCAAGCGAAGCACTGAGAACCCGTGGTCATCTGGCTTGGTTTGACATCCTGAGATCAGAAACTCCAAATTCGAGGTGGTCCTGGCAACCCCCTTCACGGACATAATGTTTTTCTGAGACAAATTAGACAAATCTGATGAATTCCTCGCTCCAGGAAAGATATTTTTCTTTCTCTTTTGTGGATTCGGGAAGTTTCGAACTTGACCCCTGACCCTTGAACATTGCCCTAGATTCCGTCTAGATGCGGGCTTACTTTATTTCTATAGGCTGTGCCATTCGTTTGACCTACATCCTCAGCCCTGGCATGTTTATTTTTCTGGAAACAGAATTGTAATGTTCTAATTTTCAGCCAGCTTCCTTCCATATGGCGTCAAAGCACATAATCAATAATCCTTCTACGGCAAGAGGTCGGGGGAGAGAATTTCATTGGAGCCAAAGTGAGCACTCTAGCCTGGGAGGGCAGCCTTCACAAAGGAACCAAGCCCTCTGGAAAAGGGTGATTTTCAGCACACTTGTAGAGCCCTTCCCAACAAAGAGACCTACCCCAAGCATGACAGGGCTCCATTCCTTCAAGGCTTCCAAGACATCTCTTGGGACGCATTAGCATGTGGCCCGTGGGCCCCCGTGACGCCAGAGCTATGGAAAGTGAGACTGATCTTCCAAGAACGCTAGGGGCCTAGGAAAGGAGGCATCGACTCTTCTCTTCAATGTCCTCAAGAGATCATTCTTGACTTTGGATTATGCTTTAGGCAGAAGTACACTGTAGGTCTGATAAGGCCCAAGTGCAGCCTCGTGTTTCCAATCAAGTTTCAAGCTTGAATCAGCATGGCCTCCCCATAGACTTGAATAGATGACAATGTTCTCCTCTCAGTGCTTGTCCCTCTATTCTGGCTTCTTGCCAAGGATTCCTTTCTTATCCCTGGCATCAGAGTCTGTTTGATCTCTTCCAGTTTCTGTGCCCGCTTTCTGTTTGTCAAAGCTGTTTCTGGGTATGTCTCCCTTTAATAGCCCAGCCTAGGCCAATCCTCAGACTGTAACCATGCGGCCATCTTGGGGGACATGTTCAGCGTGATGTCATAAAGAACCTCAGAAGGCCAAGTTGTCCTGACAACCTCCAAGCACACAGAGTTTCAGAGCCATCTCAGACCAGTCTGACTCCTCCCCCTTTCCAGGTAGGATAGTTTTCCTTTTTCTGGATGTCTTGTCGGTTTCTAACTTTCTCCTCGAACTTGGAAAGGCCTGCTCCCTTCTCTCTAGACACTGGTCTCTTTCCTGTAAGATTACCCTGGGTCTTATCTCTTATGTCGTGGGTAGATGGCCAAGTGGGTGGACCTTCCCCAGAGAAAGTCCTGGACTCCCTCCCAAGTTTAAGTTGCCCGGGCAGTCCTCTGATGCGCAATGATCGTGTCATCTCCTAGCACTCTGCCAATTCTGCCTTGGCAGGTCCCATGTTTTCCTTCCTTCTTCCTTTGGGGAAGTGTACCAGATGCCTTCCTAGATTGGAATATTCTCACGGTTCTTTTTCTGGTGCGTATTGATAAGGGACCCTCACAATTGCTACTTCTTTAGGACCTCTGTCCGCACCGTACTATGAAATCTCTATTCCCTAACAGTGCTAATGTGATCTGCACCCGTGCTGTGAAAGAGTGAGGCCCGGGCCACCCAAGTGGAACGTGGGCACTTGCCCGCTCCACCACAGGGCCGGCCCTGACTTGTACTTTTGGACCAACCTGTGGCCTGAACTTGGGAAGATGTGGGCCTGTTTGGATTATTCGTGAAGGTGATTAGTAGGAACATCATGGACGGTAACGTTTTCCGTTGGTTCCTGGGCTTAGCACGGATCAGGTTCTCTTGGTAGGATTCCTCTTCATGTATTTGGAATGGTCTACCTTTCTGTAGCATCAGTCAGGCTTTTGAGGTGATTTTCCATCCTTGGAAGTTCACCTTCTCTAATCTCTTTCAGCCCCCAAAGCTGTATGCCGTCATTCTGGACCCCTTTTTGGATGTTTGATTTTAGGTGGATTTATTGCCATAACCCTGCATTAGAACATGCTATGTCTTTCAGATTTACATCCTCATCGATTTAGACTTCCGTGTAGGTTCCATCCTCTTCACCAGCGTAAGCCGAATCACAGGCCCTCACCACACACTTGTGCCTCATCATCTCTTTCACCCTACCCCACCGCCCCGCTTTGCCTCTGGGCACCCCCGATCAAATGTCCAGTGCCACCTGTTGGTTAGTGCTTGTTTTTTCTTCTCCTTGTAAGTGAGATCCTACGGTATTTGACTTTGTCCCTGGGGCTTGTTTCACTTCCCCTAAAACACTCCCAGCCATTCTGGTGGTCACAAATGGCTGGATTGCATCCTTTGTTCCCGCTGAGTGGTCTGCCATTGTGTGGCTATAGCCCATGTTCCTTCTCCATTCGTCCCTTGCTGGGCACCAGGGCGGCTTCCAAGTCTGGGAGAGCGGGAGTAAGGCTGTGGTGAACTCAGCGGTGCACATGTCTTTAGGCGGTAGTGTTTCCGAGTTCTTTGGCTAAACGCGCCCCAGAGGAATAGCTGGATCATATGGGACATGGATTCTTAAATTTCGGAGGCAGTTCCACACCGCTTGGCCTAGTGGCTGCGCCGGTTTCCACTGCCAGCAGCAGTGCAGGAGGCTTCCCTTCTCTCCACCTCCTCTCTGACGCTTGTTGTTTCCTGTCTGCCTCCTTATGGCCATTCTGACCACAGTGAGCTGCTATGTCCTTGCGGTTTGGATTTGCCTTGGCCTCAGGCTTAATGAGGGTGAACAAGTTTTCATGCACCTGTTGGCACTCTTTAGATCTTCTTGGGAGAAATCTCTGTGTCCATCTTTGGCCCAGGGTTTCATTGGCTTGTTCTTTTTCTTGTGAAGACGTGTGAGTTGATTGTACCTTTGGGCTTTTCACCCCTTGTCCGATGTGTGCTTTGCAAACATCCACTCCCAGTTGTTGTGCTGTCTTTGCATTGAGTCGATGGTTTCCTTGACTGGGCAGAAGCGTCTGCATGTGAGGTGGTCCCGTTTGTTTCTTGTCTCCTTTGCTGCCCTTGCCCAGTCAGACATGCTTCTTCCCAATAGGCGGCTCAGACAGATGGCAAAGAGCACTCTGCCTAGGTCTTCTCCTACAAGTTTCACGGTTTCAAGTGTGCCATTCAGGGCTTTAATCCATTCCAGGTGGTGCGTGTGCCAGGTGGCACATCATGGTCTACTCTCGTTGTGTTCCATGTGGCTGTGCAGGCTTCCCAGCACCGTTTCTTGGAGAGACTCTCCTTTGTCCACTGTCTCCTCTTGGCTCCCTGGTCGCAAATGGGCTGTCCATGTATGTTTGAGTTGGGCTCTGGGCTCTCGATTCTGTTGCATGGGTCTGTGTGCCTGTTTTTGGGCCCGGACTGTGCCGTTTCGGTACCTAGCGCTTCGTCCTCTATGTTGAAATCAGAAAGTGTGATACGTCCTGCTTTGTTCGTTTTCCTGAGGATTCCTTGGCCTATTCAGGGTCTCTTGTTGCTGGCTGGAAACTTTAGGATTCTCTCTTCTATCTCTCTGGCAAATATGGCTGCAATTTTGACTGGGATTGCATGGAATCCAGAGATTCCTTTCTCCGCTATGGACGTTTCAAGTGTGTTAATTCTTCCATTCCTAGGTCCCGGAATATCCTTCTTTTTCCTTGTGTCGTCTTGAATTTCTTTCCCCAAACGTTTGCTAGTTTTCGGTTGACATAGCTTTCACCTGATTTGCTAAGGCTCTTCATAGACATCTTCTTCTTCGTACTGGCAAGCTGTGTTTTTTGTTCGTTTGTGTTTAGCTTCCGTTTTTCTATTCTTTGCAACTTGTAATTGGTTCTGTTTTGGCAGAAGTGCATCGCTGTGCTCACATCTGCTGGCAACGCTCCTGTATTTGCTGTGGAAGTCTGGCCCTATCTAACGTCCCTTCCCATCTGCCTCTACACCCCCTCGGACGCCTGCCCCAGAATGACTGAAGCAATGGTGAGGAGGCTCACCCCCAGGATTCCACCCGGCCCACCCCGGGCCACCGACCCAGAAGCTGCGGACCTCACCGCTGCACCACCGGCCGGCCCCTTTCATGTTCCGTTGGCAACCTGCAGTTGAGTGCAATGGGGCTTGAATATGCTGCTTGAGCCCAGCTCTGGCACTGTGTAGATGAGGCCAGGTGGTTTGTCGGGCCCACTGTGACGTCAGAGGATTGGTCATAGTTGTGCGTCTGCTGTCCCGGCAAGCTTCATGGACACAGGGCTTCAGAGCCCGCTTGGAGCAGTCTCATAACGCACCCTTCCCAGTGAGACCAGGTTTGACCTTCGTTGCCGTGTTTTGGCTTGTGAATTTCTCTGACTTTCAAACGTTCCAGCAGAGCCTGTCTAAAGACTGACATGTTTCATTGTGGATTATTCAGGTGTGATATCTGTTCGCCTTGCATTTTCTGGGACCTTTTTTTCTTTTCCACAGTATACTCGTCATGGTCTTTCTCAGCTATCTCCCTTAGATGTGCTTATCAGTCCGTTCTCCTTCAGTCCAAGGGATTAATTTTGTATTTCTTGAATCACCGTATGTTTTTTAGGCCGAGGTGTGAGTGCTTTCGTGATTCTTGGTTGCTGTCTTTGAATTTGCAGCGGTCACTTGTAGGACTCTTTGCTATCCTAGCCTAGGTCAAGCGAAGCACTGAGAACCCGTGGTCATCTGGCTTGGTTTGACATCCTGAGATCAGAAACTCCAAAATCGAGGTGGTCCTGGCAACCCCCTTCACGGACATAATGTTTTTCTGAGACAAATTAGACAAATCTGATGAATTCCTCGCTCCAGGAAAGATATTTTTCTTTCTCTTTTGTGGATTCGGGAAGTTTCGAACTTGACCCCTGACCCTTGAACATTGCCCTAGATTCCATCTAGATAAGGGCTGACTTTATTTCTATAGGCTGTGCCATTTGTTTGACCTACATCCTCAGCCCTGGCATGTTTATTTTTCTGGAAACAGAATTGTAATGTTCTAATTTTCAGCCAGCTTCCTTCCATATGGCGTCAAAGCACATAATCAATAATCCTTCTGCGGCAAGAAGTCAGGGGAGAGAATTTCATTGGAGCCAAAGTGAGCACTCTAGCCTGGGAGGGCAGCCTTCACAAAGGAACCAAGCCCTCTGGAAAAGGGTGATTTTCAGCACACTTGTAGAGCCCTTCCCAACAAAGAGACCTACCCCAAGCATGACAGGGCTCCATTCCTTCAAGGCTTCCAAGACATCTCTTGGGACGCATTAGCATGTGGCCAGTGGGCCCCCGTGACGCCAGAGCTATGGAAAGTGAGACTGATCTTCCAAGAACGCTAGGGGCCTAGGAAAGGAGGCATCGACTCTTCTCTTCAATGTCCTCAAGAGATCCTTCTTGACTTTGGATTATGCTTAAGGCAGAAGGACACTGTAGGTCTGATAAGGCCCAAGTGCGGCCTCGTGTTTCCAATCAAGTTTCAAGCTTGAATCAGCATGGCCTCCCCATAGACTTGAATAGATGACAATGTTCTCCTCTCAGTGCTTGTCCCTCTATTCTGGCTTCTTGCCAAGGATTCCTTTCTTATCCCTGGCATCAGAGTCTGTTTGATCTCTTCCAGTTTCTGTGCCCGCTTTCTGTTTGTCAAAGCTGTTTCTGGGTATGTCTCCCTTTAATAGCCCAGCCTAGGCCAATCCTCAGACTGTAACCATGCGGCCATCTTGGGGGACATGTTCACCGTGATGTCATAAAGAACCTCAGAAGGCCAAGTTGTCCTGACAACCTCCAAGCACACAGAGTTTCAGAGCCATCTCAGACCAGTCTGACTCCTCCCCCTTTCCAGGTAGGATAGTTTTCCTTTTTCTGGATTTCTTGTCGGTTTCTAACTTTCTCCTCGAACTTGGAAAGGCCTGCTCCATTCTCTCTAGACACTGGTTTCTTTCCTGTAAGATTACCCTGGGTGTTATCTCTTATGTCTTGGGTAGATGGCCAAGTGGGTGGACCTTCCCCAGAGAAAGTCCTGGACTCCCTCCCAAGTTGAAGTTGCCCAGGCAATCCTCTGATGCGCAATGATCGTGTCATCTCCTAGCACTCTGCCAATTCCGCCTTGGCAGGTCCCATGTTTTCCTTCCTTCTTCCTTTGGGGAAGTGTACCAGATGCCTTCCTAGATTGGAATATTCTCACGGTTCTTTTTCTGGTGCGTATTGAGAACGGACCCTCACAATTGCTACTCCTTTATGACCTCTGTCCGCACCGTACCATGAAATCTCTATTCCCTAACAGTGCTAATGTGATCTGCACCCGCGCTGTGAAAGAGTGAGCCCCGGGCCACCCATGCGGAACGTGGGCACTTGCCCGCTCCACCACAGGGCCGGCCCTGACTTGTACTTTTGGACCAACCTGTGGCCTGAACTTGGGAAGATGTGGGCCTGTTTGGATTATTCGTGAAGGTGATTAGTAGGAACATCATGGACGGTAACATTTTCCGTTGGTTCCTGGGCTTAGCACGGATCAGGTTCTCTTGGTAGGATTCCTCTTCACGTATTTGGAATGGTCTACCTTTCTGTAGCATCAGTAAGGGTTTTCAGGTGATTTTCCATCCTTGGAAGTCCACCTTCTCTAATCTCTTTCAGCCCCCAAAGCTGTATGCCGTCATTCTGGACCCCTTTTTGGATGTTTGATTTTAGGTGGATTTATTGCCATAACCCTGCATTCGAACATCCTATGTCTTTCAGATTTACATCCTCATCGATTTAGACTTCCGTGTAGGTTCCATCCTCTTCACCAGCATAAGCCGAATCACAGGCCCTCACCACACACTTGTGCCTCATCATCTCTTTCACCCAACCCCACCGCCCCGCTTTGCCTCTGGGCACCCCCGATCAAATGTCCAGTGCCACCTGTTGGTTAGTGCTTGTTTTTTCTTCTCCTTGTAAGTGAGATCCTACGGTATTTGACTTTGTCCCTGGGGCTTGTTTCACTTCCCCTAAAACCCTCCCAGCCATTCTGGTGGTCACAAATGGCTGGATTGCATCCTTTGTTCCCGCTGAGTGGTCTGCCATTGTGTGGCTATAGCCCATGTTCCTTCTCCATTCGTCCCTTGCTGGGCACCAGGGCGGCTTCCAAGTCTTGGAGAGCGGGAGTAAGGCTGTGGTGAACTCAGCGGTGCACATGTCTTTAGGCGGTAGTGTTTCCGAGTTCTTTGGCTAAACGCGCCCCAGAGGAATAGCTGGATCATATGGGACATGGATACTTAAATTTCGGAGGCAGTTCCACACCGCTTGGCCTAGTGGCTGCGCCGGTTCCCACTGCCAGCAGCAGTGCAGGAGGCTTCCCTTCTCTCCACCTCCTCTCTGACGCTTGTTGTTTCCTGTCTGCCTCCTTATGGCCATTCTGACCACAGTGAGCTGCTATGTCCTTGCGGTTTGGATTTGCCTTGGCCTCAGGCTTAATGAGGGTGAACAAGTTTTCATGCACCTGTTGGCACTCTTTAGATCTTCTTGGGAGAAATCTCTGTGTCCATCTTTGGCCCAGGGTTTCATTGGCTTGTTCTTTTTCTTGTGAAGACGTGTGAGTTGATTGTACCTTTGGGCTTTTCACCCCTTGTCCGATGTGTGCTTTGCAAACATCCACTCCCAGTTGTTGTGCTGTCTTTGCATTGAGTCGATGGTTTCCTTGACTGGGCAGAAGCGTCTGCATGTGAGGTGGTCCCGTTTGTTTCTTGTCTCCTTTGCTGCCCTTGCCCAGTCAGACATGCTTCTTCCCAATAGGCGGCTCAGACAGATGGCAAAGAGCACTCTGCCTAGGTCTTCTCCTACAAGTTTCACGGTTTCAAGTGTGCCATTCAGGGCTTTAATCCATTCCAGGTGGTGCGTGTGCCAGGTGGCACATCATGGTCTACTCTCGTTGTGTTCCATGTGGCTGTGCAGGCTTCCCAGCACCGTTTCTTGGAGAGACTCTCCTTTGTCCACTGTCTCCTCTTGGCTCCCTGGTCGCAAATGGGCTGTCCATGTATGTTTGAGTTGGGCTCTGGGCTCTCGATTCTGTTGCATGGGTCTGTGTGCCTGTTTTTGGGCCCGGACTGTGCCGTTTCGGTACCTAGCGCTTCGTCCTCTATGTTGAAATCAGAAAGTGTGATACGTCCTGCTTTGTTCGTTTTCCTGAGGATTCCTTGGCCTATTCAGGGTCTCTTGTTGCTGGCTGGAAACTTTAGGATTCTCTCTTCTATCTCTCTGGCAAATATGGCTGCAATTTTGACTGGGATTGCATGGAATCCAGAGATTCCTTTCTCCGCTATGGACGTTTCAAGTGTGTTAATTCTTCCATTCCTAGGTCCCGGAATATCCTTCTTTTTCCTTGTGTCGTCTTGAATTTCTTTCCCCAAACGTTTGCTAGTTTTCGGTTGACATAGCTTTCACCTGATTTGCTAAGGCTCTTCATAGACATCTTCTTCTTCGTACTGGCAAGCTGTGTTTTTTGTTCGTTTGTGTTTAGCTTCCGTTTTTCTATTCTTTGCAACTTGTAATTGGTTCTGTTTTGGCAGAAGTGCATCGCTGTGCTCACATCTGCTGGCAACGCTCCTGTATTTGCTGTGGAAGTCTGGCCCTATCTAACGTCCCTTCCCATCTGCCTCTACACCCCCTCGGACGCCTGCCCCAGAATGACTGAAGCAATGGTGAGGAGGCTCACCCCCAGGATTCCACCCGGCCCACCCCGGGCCACCGACCCAGAAGCTGCGGACCTCACCGCTGCACCACCGGCCGGCCCCTTTCATGTTCCGTTGGCAACCTGCAGTTGAGTGCAATGGGGCTTGAATATGCTGCTTGAGCCCAGCTCTGGCACTGTGTAGATGAGGCCAGGTGGTTTGTCGGGCCCACTGTGACGTCAGAGGATTGGTCATAGTTGTGCGTCTGCTGTCCCGGCAAGCTTCATGGACACAGGGCTTCAGAGCCCGCTTGGAGCAGTCTCATAACGCACCCTTCCCAGTGAGACCAGGTTTGACCTTCGTTGCCGTGTTTTGGCTTGTGAATTTCTCTGACTTTCAAACGTTCCAGCAGAGCCTGTCTAAAGACTGACATGTTTCATTGTGGATTATTCAGGTGTGATATCTGTTCGCCTTGCATTTTCTGGGACCTTTTTTTCTTTTCCACAGTATACTCGTCATGGTCTTTCTCAGCTATCTCCCTTAGATGTGCTTATCAGTCCGTTCTCCTTCAGTCCAAGGGATTAATTTTGTATTTCTTGAATCACCGTATGTTTTTTAGGCCGAGGTGTGAGTGCTTTCGTGATTCTTGGTTGCTGTCTTTGAATTTGCAGCGGTCACTTGTAGGACTCTTTGCTATCCTAGCCTAGGTCAAGCGAAGCACTGAGAACCCGTGGTCATCTGGCTTGGTTTGACATCCTGAGATCAGAAACTCCAAAATCGAGGTGGTCCTGGCAACCCCCTTCACGGACATAATGTTTTTCTGAGACAAATTAGACAAATCTGATGAATTCCTCGCTCCAGGAAAGATATTTTTCTTTCTCTTTTGTGGATTCGGGAAGTTTCGATCTTGACCCCTGACCCTTGCACATTGCCCTAGATTCCATCTAGATAAGGGCTGACTTTATTTCTATAGGCTGTGCCATTTGTTTGACCTACATCCTCAGCCCTGGCATGTTTATTTTTCTGGAAACAGAATTGTAATGTTCTAATTTTCAGCCAGCTTCCTTCCATATGGCGTCAAAGCACATAATCAATAATCCTTCTGCGGCAAGAAGTCAGGGGAGAGAATTTCATTGGAGCCAAAGTGAGCACTCTAGCCTGGGAGGGCAGCCTTCACAAAGGAACCAAGCCCTCTGGAAAAGGGTGATTTTCAGCACACTTGTAGAGCCCTTCCCAACAAAGAGACCTACCCCAAGCATGACAGGGCTCCATTCCTTCAAGGCTTCCAAGACATCTCTTGGGACGCATTAGCATGTGGCCAGTGGGCCACCGTGACGCCAGAGCTATGGAAAGTGAGACTGATCTTCCAAGAACGCTAGGGGCCTAGGAAAGGAGGCATCGACTCTTCTCTTCAATGTCCTCAAGAGATCCTTCTTGACTTTGGATTATGCTTAAGGCAGAAGGACACTGTAGGTCTGATAAGGCCCAAGTGCGGCCTCGTGTTTCCAATCAAGTTTCAAGCTTGAATCAGCATGGCCTCCCCATAGACTTGAATAGATGACAATGTTCTCCTCTCAGTGCTTGTCCCTCTACTCTGGCTTCTTGCCAAGGATTCCTTTCTTATCCCTGGAATCAGAGTCTGTTTGATCTCTTCCAGTTTCTGTGCCCGCTTTCTGTTTGTCAAAGCAGTTTCTGGGTATGTCTCCCTTTAATAGCCCAGCCTAGGCCAATCCTCAGACTGTAACCATGCGGCCATCTTGGGGGACATGTTCACCGTGATGTCATAAAGAACCTCAGAAGGCCAAGTTGTCCTGACAACCTCCAAGCACACAGAGTTTCAGAGCCATCTCAGACCAGTCTGACTCCTCCCCTTTCAAGGTAGGATAGTTTTCCTTTTTCTGGATTTCTTGTCGGTTTCTAACTTTCTCCTCGAACTTGGAAAGGCCTGCTCCCTTCTCTCTAGACACTGGTTTCTTTCCTGTAAGATTACCCTGGGTGTTATCTCTTATGTCTTGGGTAGATGGCCAAGTGGGTGGACCTTCCCCAGAGAAAGTCCTGGACTCCCTCCCAAGTTGAAGTTGCCCAGGCAATCCTCTGATGCGCAATGATCGTGTCATCTCCTAGCACTCTGCCAATTCCGCCTTGGCAGGTCCCATGTTTTCCTTCCTTCTTCCTTTGGGGAAGTGTACCAGATGCCTTCCTAGATTGGAATATTCTCACGGTTCTTTTTCTGGTGCGTATTGATAAGGGACCCTCACAATTGCTACTTCTTTAGGACCTCTGTCCGCACCGTACCATGAAATCTCTATTCCCTAACAGTGCTAATGTGATCTGCACCCGTGCTGTGAAAGAGCGAGGCCCGGGCCACCCAAGCGGAACGTGGGCACTTGCCCGCTCCACCACAGGGCCGGCCCTGACTTGTACTTTTGGACCAACCTGTGGCCTGAACTTGGGAAGATGTGGGCCTGTTTGGATTATTCGTGAAGGGGATTAGTAGGAACATCATGGACGGTAACGTTTTCCGTTGGTTCCTGGGCTTAGCACGGATCAGGTTCTCTTGGTAGGATTCCTCTTCATGTATTTGGAATGGTCTACCTTTCTGTAGCATCAGTCAGGCTTTTGAGGTGATTTTCCATCCTTGGAAGTTCACCTTCTCTAATCTCTTTCAGCCCCCAAAGCTGTATGCCGTCATTCTGGACCCCTTTTTGGATGTTTGATTTTAGGTGGATTTATTGCCATAACCCTGCATTAGAACATCCTATGTCTTTCAGATTTACATCCTCATCGATTTAGACTTCCGTGTAGGTTCCATCCTCTTCACCAGCGTAAGCCGAATCACAGGCCCTCACCACACACTTGTGCCTCATCATCTCTTTCACCCTCCCCCACCGCCCCGCTTTGCCTCTGGGCGCCCCCGATCAAATGTCCAGTGCCACCTGTTGGTTAGTGCTTGTTTTTTCTTCTCCTTGTAAGTGAGATCCTACGGTATTTGACTTTGTCCCTGGGGCTTGTTTCACTTCCCCTAAAACCCTCCCAGCCATTCTGGTGGTCACAAATGGCTGGATTGCATCCTTTGTTCCCGCTGAGTGGTCTGCCATTGTGTGGCTATAGCCCATGTTCCTTCTCCATTCGTCCCTTGCTGGGCACCAGGGCGGCTTCCAAGTCTTGGAGAGCGGGAGTAAGGCTGTGGTGAACTCAGCGGTGCACATGTCTTTAGGCGGTAGTGTTTCCGAGTTCTTTGGCTAAACGCGCCCCAGAGGAATAGCTGGATCATATGGGACATGGATTCTTAAATTTCGGAGGCAGTTCCACTTCGCTTGGCCCAGTGGCTGCGCCGGTATCCACTGCCAGCAGCAGTGCAGGAGGCTTCCCTTCTCTCCACCTCCTCTCTGACGCTTGTTGTTTCCTGTCTGCCTCCTTATAGCCATTCTGACCACAGTGAGCTGCTATGTCATTGCGGTTTGGATTTGCCTTGGCCTCAGACTTAATGAGGGTGAACAAGTTTTCATGCACCTGTTGGCCCTCTTTAGATCTTCTTGGGAGAAATCTCCGTGTCCATCTTTGGCCCAGGATTTCATTGGCTTGTTCTTTTTCTTGTGGAGACGTGTGAGTTGATTGTATCTTTGGGCTTTTCACCCCTTGTCCGATGTGTGCTTTGCAAACATCCACTCCCAGTTGTTGTGCTGTCTTTGCATTGAGTCGATGGTTTCCTTGACTGGGCAGAAGCATCTGCATGTGAGGTGGTCCCGTTTGTTTCTTGTCTCCTTTGCTGCCCTTGCCCAGTCAGACAGGCTTCTTCCAAATAGGCGGCTCAGACAGATGGCAAAGAGCACTCTGCCTAGGTCTTCTCCTACAAGTTTCACGGTTTCAAGTGTGCCATTCAGGGCTTTAATCCATTCCAGGTGGTGCGTGTGCCAGGTGGCACATCATGGTCTACTCTCGTTGTGTTCCATGTGGCTGTGCAGGCTTCCCAGCACCGTTTCTTGGAGAGACTCTCCTTTGTCCACTGTCTCCTCTTGGCTCCCTGGTCGCAAATGGGCTGTCCTTGTATGTTTGAGTTGGGCTCTGGGCTCTCGATTCTGTTGCATGGGTCTGTGTGCCTGTTTTTGGGCCCGGACTGTGCCGTTTCGGTACCTAGCGCTTCGTCCCCTATGTTGAAATCAGAAAGTGTGATACGTCCTGCTTTGTTCATTTTCCTGAGGATTCCTTGGCCTATTCAGGGTCTCTTGTTGCTGGCTGGAAACTTTAGGATTCTCTCTTCTATCTCTCTGGCAAATATGGCTGCAACTTTGACTGGGATTGCATGGAATCCAGAGATTCCTTTCTCCGCTATGGACGTTTCAAGTGTGTTAATTCTTCCATTCCTAGGTCCCGGAATATCCTTCTTTTTCCTTGTGTCGTCTTGAATTTCTTTCCCCAAACGTTTGCTAGTTTTCGGTTGACATAGCTTTCACCTGTTTTGCTAAGGTTCTTCATAGACATCTTCTTCTTCGTACTGGCAAGCTGTGTTTTTTGTTCGTTTGTGTTTAGCTTCCATTTGTCTACTCTTTGCAACTTGTAATTGGTTCTGTTTTGGCAGAAGTGCATCGCTGTGCTCACATCTGCTGGCAATGCTCCTGTATTTGCTGTGGAAGTCTGGCCCTATCTAACGTCCCTTCCCATCTGCCTCTGCACCCCCTCGGACGCCTGCCCCAGAATGACTGAAGCAGTGGTGAGGAGGCTCACCCCCAGGATTCCACCCGGCCCACCCCGGGCCACCGACCCAGAAGCTGCGGACCTCACCGCTGCACCACCGGCCGGCCCCTTTCATGTTCCATTGGCAACCTGCAGTTGAGTGCAATGGGGCTTGAATATGCTGCTTGAGCCCAACTCTGGCACTGTGTAGATGAGGCCAGGTTGTTTGTCGGGGCCACTGTGACGTCAGAGGATTGGTCATAGTTGTGCGTCTGCTGTCCCGGCAAACTTCACGGACACAGGGCTTCAGAGCCCGCTTGGAGCAGTCTCATAACGCACCCTTCCCAGTGAGCCCAGGTTTGACCTTCGTTGCCGTTTTTTGGCTTGTGAATTTCTCTGACTTTCAAACGTTCCAGCACAGTGTGTCTAAAGACTGACATCTTTCATTGTGGATTATTCAGGTGTGATATCTGTTCGCCTTGCATTTTCTGGGACCTTTTTTTCTTTTCCACAGTATACTCGTCATGGTCTTTCTCAGGTATCTCCCTTAGATGTGCTCATCAGTCCGTTCTCCTTCAGTCCAAGGGATTAATTTTGTATTTCTTGAATCATCGTATGTTCTCTAGGCCGAGGTGTGAGTGCTTTCGTGATTCTTGGTTGCTGTCTTTGAATTTGCAGCGGTCACTTGTAGGACTCTTTGCTATCCTAGCCTAGGTCAAGCGAAGCACTGACAACCCGTGGTCATCTGGCTTGGTGTGACATCCTGAGATCAGAAACTCCAAATTCGAGGTGGTCCTGGCAACCCCCTTCATGGACATAATGTTTTTCTGAGACAAATTAGACAAATCTGATGAATTCCTCGCTCCAGGAAAGATATTTTTCTTTCTCTTTTGTGCATTCGGGAAGTTTCGAACTTGACCCCTGACCCTTGAACATTGCCCTTGATTCCATCTAGATAAGGGCTGACTTTATTTCTATAGGCTGTGCCATTCGTTTGACCTACATCCTCAGCCCTGGCATGTTTATTTTTCTGGAAACAGAATTGTAATGTTCTAATTTTCAGCCAGCTTCCCTCCATATGGCGTCAAAGCACATAATCAATAATCCTTCTACGGCAAGAAGTCGGGGGAGAGAATTTCATTGGAGCCAAAGTGAGCACTCTAGCCTGGGAGGGCAGCCTTCACAAAGGAACCAAGCCCTCTGGAAAAGGGTGATTTTCAGCACACTTGTAGAGCCCTTCCCAACAAAGAGACCTACCCCAAGCATGACAGGGCTCCATTCCTTCAAGGCTTCCAAGACATCTCTTGGGACGCATTAGCATGTGGCCAGTGGGCCCCCATGACGCCAGAGCTATGGAAAGTGAGACTGATCTTCCAAGAATGCTAGGGGCCTAGGAAAGGAGGCATCGACTCTTCTCTTCAACGTCCTCAAGAGATCCTTCTTGACTTTGGATTATGCTTAAGGCAGAAGGACACTGTAGGTCTGATAAGGCCCAAGTGCGGCCTCGTGTTTCCAATCAAGTTTCAAGCTTGAATCAGCATGGCCTCCCCATAGACTTGAATAGATGACAATGTTCTCCTCTCAGTGCTTGTCCCTCTACTCTGGCTTCTTGCCAAGGATTCCTTTCTTATCCCTGGAATCAGAGTCTGTTTGATCTCTTCCAGTTTCTGTGCCCGCTTTCTGTTTGTCAAAGCAGTTTCTGGGTATGTCTCCCTTTAATAGCCCAGCCTAGGCCAATCCTCAGACTGTAACCATGCGGCCATCTTGGGGGACATGTTCACCGTGATGTCATAAAGAACCTCAGAAGGCCAAGTTGTCCTGACAACCTCCAAGCACACAGAGTTTCAGAGCCATCTCAGACCAGTCTGACTCCTCCCCTTTCAAGGTAGGATAGTTTTCCTTTTTCTGGATTTCTTGTCGGTTTCTAACTTTCTCCTCGAACTTGGAAAGGCCTGCTCCCTTCTCTCTAGACACTGGTTTCTTTCCTGTAAGATTACCCTGGGTGTTATCTCTTATGTCTTGGGTAGATGGCCAAGTGGGTGGACCTTCCCCAGAGAAAGTCCTGGACTCCCTCCCAAGTTGAAGTTGCCCAGGCAATCCTCTGATGCGCAATGATCGTGTCATCTCCTAGCACTCTGCCAATTCCGCCTTGGCAGGTCCCATGTTTTCCTTCCTTCTTCCTTTGGGGAAGTGTACCAGATGCCTTCCTAGATTGGAATATTCTCACGGTTCTTTTTCTGGTGCGTATTGATAAGGGACCCTCACAATTGCTACTTCTTTAGGACCTCTGTCCGCACCGTACCATGAAATCTCTATTCCCTAACAGTGCTAATGTGATCTGCACCCGTGCTGTGAAAGAGCGAGGCCCGGGCCACCCAAGCGGAACGTGGGCACTTGCCCGCTCCACCACAGGGCCGGCCCTGACTTGTACTTTTGGACCAACCTGTGGCCTGAACTTGGGAAGATGTGGGCCTGTTTGGATTATTCGTGAAGGGGATTAGTAGGAACATCATGGACGGTAACGTTTTCCGTTGGTTCCTGGGCTTAGCACGGATCAGGTTCTCTTGGTAGGATTCCTCTTCATGTATTTGGAATGGTCTACCTTTCTGTAGCATCAGTCAGGCTTTTGAGGTGATTTTCCATCCTTGGAAGTTCACCTTCTCTAATCTCTTTCAGCCCCCAAAGCTGTATGCCGTCATTCTGGACCCCTTTTTGGATGTTTGATTTTAGGTGGATTTATTGCCATAACCCTGCATTAGAACATCCTATGTCTTTCAGATTTACATCCTCATCGATTTAGACTTCCGTGTAGGTTCCATCCTCTTCACCAGCGTAAGCCGAATCACAGGCCCTCACCACACACTTGTGCCTCATCATCTCTTTCACCCTCCCCCACCGCCCCGCTTTGCCTCTGGGCGCCCCCGATCAAATGTCCAGTGCCACCTGTTGGTTAGTGCTTGTTTTTT
Organism: Equus asinus; assembly: GCF_041296235.1. Lineage (NCBI taxonomy): Eukaryota > Metazoa > Chordata > Mammalia > Perissodactyla > Equidae > Equus > Equus asinus. Next base: position 82,746,181 of record NC_091820.1, on the reverse strand, counting down.
CTTCTCCTTGTAAGTGAGATCCTACGGTATTTGACTTTGTCCCTGGGGCTTGTTTCACTTCCCCTAAAACCCTCCCAGCCATTCTGGTGGTCACAAATGGCTGGATTGCATCCTTTGTTCCCGCTGAGTGGTCTGCCATTGTGTGGCTATAGCCCATGTTCCTTCTCCATTCGTCCCTTGCTGGGCACCAGGGCGGCTTCCAAGTCTTGGAGAGCGGGAGTAAGGCTGTGGTGAACTCAGCGGTGCACATGTCTTTAGGCGGTAGTGTTTCCGAGTTCTTTGGCTAAACGCGCCCCAGAGGAATAGCTGGATCATATGGGACATGGATTCTTAAATTTCGGAGGCAGTTCCACTTCGCTTGGCCCAGTGGCTGCGCCGGTATCCACTGCCAGCAGCAGTGCAGGAGGCTTCCCTTCTCTCCACCTCCTCTCTGACGCTTGTTGTTTCCTGTCTGCCTCCTTATAGCCATTCTGACCACAGTGAGCTGCTATGTCATTGCGGTTTGGATTTGCCTTGGCCTCAGACTTAATGAGGGTGAACAAGTTTTCATGCACCTGTTGGCCCTCTTTAGATCTTCTTGGGAGAAATCTCCGTGTCCATCTTTGGCCCAGGATTTCATTGGCTTGTTCTTTTTCTTGTGGAGACGTGTGAGTTGATTGTATCTTTGGGCTTTTCACCCCTTGTCCGATGTGTGCTTTGCAAACATCCACTCCCAGTTGTTGTGCTGTCTTTGCATTGAGTCGATGGTTTCCTTGACTGGGCAGAAGCATCTGCATGTGAGGTGGTCCCGTTTGTTTCTTGTCTCCTTTGCTGCCCTTGCCCAGTCAGACATGCTTCTTCCCAATAGGCGGCTCAGACAGATGGCAAAGAGCACTCTGCCTAGGTCTTCTCCTACAAGTTTCACGGTTTCAAGTGTGCCATTCAGGGCTTTAATCCATTCCAGGTGGTGCGTGTGCCAGGTGGCACATCATGGTCTACTCTCGTTGTGTTCCATGTGGCTGTGCAGGCTTCCCAGCACCGTTTCTTGGAGAGACTCTCCTTTGTCCACTGTCTCCTCTTGGCTCCCTGGTCGCAAATGGGCTGTCCTTGTATGTTTGAGTTGGGCTCTGGGCTCTCGATTCTGTTGCATGGGTCTGTGTGCCTGTTTTTGGGCCCGGACTGTGCCGTTTCGGTACCTAGCGATTCGTCCCCTATGTTGAAATCAGAAAGTGTGATACGTCCTGCTTTGTTCATTTTCCTGAGGATTCCTTGGCCTATTCAGGGTCTCTTGTTGCTGGCTGGAAACTTTAGGATTCTCTCTTCTATCTCTCTGGCAAATATGGCTGCAACTTTGACTGGGATTGCATGGAATCCAGAGATTCCTTTCTCCGCTATGGACGTTTCAAGTGTGTTAATTCTTCCATTCCTAGGTCCCGGAATATCCTTCTTTTTCCTTGTGTCGTCTTGAATTTCTTTCCCCAAACGTTTGCTAGTTTTCGGTTGACATAGCTTTCACCTGTTTTGCTAAGGTTCTTCATAGACATCTTCTTCTTCGTACTGGCAAGCTGTGTTTTTTGTTCGTTTGTGTTTAGCTTCCATTTGTCTACTCTTTGCAACTTGTAATTGGTTCTGTTTTGGCAGAAGTGCATCGCTGTGCTCACATCTGCTGGCAATGCTCCTGTATTTGCTGTGGAAGTCTGGCCCTATCTAACGTCCCTTCCCATCTGCCTCTGCACCCCCTCGGACGCCTGCCCCAGAATGACTGAAGCAGTGGTGAGGAGGCTCACCCCCAGGATTCCACCCGGCCCACCCCGGGCCACCGACCCAGAAGCTGCGGACCTCACCGCTGCACCACCGGCCGGCCCCTTTCATGTTCCATTGGCAACCTGCAGTTGAGTGCAATGGGGCTTGAATATGCTGCTTGAGCCCAACTCTGGCACTGTGTAGATGAGGCCAGGTTGTTTGTCGGGGCCACTGTGACGTCAGAGGATTGGTCATAGCTGTGCGTCTGCTGTCCCGGCAAACTTCACGGACACAGGGCTTCAGAGCCCGCTTGGAGCAGTCTCATAACGCACCCTTCCCAGTGAGCCCAGGTTTGACCTTCATTGCCGTTTTTTGGCTTGTGAATTTCTCTGACTTTCAAACGTTCCAGCACAGTGTGTCTAAAGACTGACATCTTTCATTGTGGATTATTCAGGTGTGATATCTGTTCGCCTTGCATTTTCTGGGACCTTTTTTTCTTTTCCACAGTATACTCGTCATGGTCTTTCTCAGCTATCTCCCTTAGATGTGCTCATCAGTCCGTTCTCCTTCAGTCGAAGGGATTAATTTTGTATTTCTTGAATCACCGTATGTTCTCTAGGCCGAGGTGTGAGTGCTTTCGTGATTCTTGGTTGCTGTCTTTGAATTTGCAGCGGTCACTTGTAGGACTCTTTGCTATCCTAGCCTAGGTCAAGCGAAGCACTGACAACCCGTGGTCATCTGGCTTGGTTTGACATCCTGAGATCAGAAACTCCAAATTCGAGGTGGTCCTGGCAACCCCCTTCATGGACATAATGTTTTTCTGAGACAAATTAGACAAATATGATGAATTCCTCGCTCCAGGAAAGATATTTTTCTTTCTCTTTTGTGCATTCGGGAAGTTTCGAACTTGACCCCTGACCCTTGAACATTGCCCTAGATTCCATCTAGATAAGGGCTGACTTTATTTCCATAGGCTGTGCCATTTGTTTGACCTACATCCTCAGCCCTGGCATGTTTATTTTTCTGGAAACAGAATTGTAATGTTCTAATTTTCAGCCAGCTTCCTTCCATATGGCGTCAAAGCACATAATCAATAATCCTTCTACGGCAAGAAGTCGGGGGAGAGAATTTCATTGGAGCCAAAGTGAGCACTCTAGCCTGGGAGGGCAGCCTCCACAAAGGAACCAAGCCCTCTGGAAAAGGGTGATTTTCAGCACACTTGTAGAGCCCTTCCCAACAAAGAGACCTACCCCAAGCATGACAGGGCTCCATTCCTTCAAGGCTTCCAAGACATCTCTTGGGACGCATTAGCATGTGGCCAGTGGGCCCCCGTGACGCCAGAGCTATGGAAAGTGAGACTGATCTTCGAAGAATGCTAGGGGCCTAGGAAAGGAGGCATCGACTCTTCTCTTCAACGTCCTCAAGAGATCCTTCTTGACTTTGGATTATGCTTAAGGCAGAAGGACACTGTAGGTCTGATAAGGCCCAAGTGCGGCCTCGTGTTTCCAATCAAGTTTCAAGCTTGAATCAGCATGGCCTCCCCATAGACTTGAATAGATGACAATGTTCTCCTCTCAGTGCTTGTCCCTCTATTCTCGCTTCTTGCCAAGGATTCCTTTCTTATCCCTGGCATCAGAGTCTGTTTGAGCTCTTCCAGTTTCTGTGCCCGCTTTCTGTTTGTCAAAGCAGTTTCTGGGTATGTCTCCCTTTAATAGCCCAGCCTAGGCCAATCCTCAGACTGTAACCATGCGGCCATCTTGGGGGACATGTTCACCGTGATGTCATAAAGAACCTCAGAAGGCCAAGTTGTCCTGACAACCTCCAAGCACACAGAGTTTCAGAGCCATCTCAGACCAGTCTGACTCCTCCCCCTGTCCAGGCAGGATAGTTTTCCTTTTTCTGGATTTCTTGTCGGTTTCTAACTTTCTCCTCGAACTTGGAAAGGCCTGCTCCCTTCTCTCTAGACACTGGTTTCTTTCCTGTAAGATTACCCTGGGTGTTATCTCTTATGTCTTGGGTAGATGGCCAAGTGGGTGGACCTTCCCCAGAGAAAGTCCTGGACTCCCTCCCAAGTTGAAGTTGCCCAGGCAATCCTCTGATGCGCAATGATCGTGTCATCTCCTAGCACTCTGCCAATTCCGCCTTGGCAGGTCCCATGTTTTCCTTCCTTCTTCCTTTGGGGAAGTGTACCAGATGCCTTCCTAGATTGGAATATTCTCACGGTTCTTTTTCTGGTGCGTATTGAGAACGGACCCTCACAATTGCTACTCCTTTATGACCTCTGTCCGCACCGTACCATGAAATCTCTATTCCCTAACAGTGCTAATGTGATCTGCACCCGCGCTGTGAAAGAGTGAGGCCCGGGCCACCCAAGAGGAACGTGGGCACTTGCCCGCTCCACCACAGGGCCGGCCCTGACTTGTACTTTTGGACCAACCTGTGGCCTGAACTTGGGAAGATGTGGGCCTGTTTGGATTATTCGTGAAAGGGATTAGTAGGAACATCATGGACGGTAACGTTTTCCGTTGGTTCCTGGGCTTAGCACGGATCAGGTTCTCTTGGTAGGATTCCTCTTCATGTATTCGGAATGGTCTACCTTTCTGTAGCATCAGTCAGGCTTTTGAGGTGATTTTCCATCCTTGGAAGTTCACCTTCTCTAATCTCTTTCAGCCCCCAAAGCTGTATGCCGTCATTCTGGACCCCTTTTTGGATGTTTGATTTTAGGTGGATTTATTGCCATAACCCTGCATTCGAACATCCTATGTCTTTCAGATTTACATCCTCATCGATTTAGACTTCCGTGTAGGTTCCATCCTCTTCACCAGCGTAAGCCGAATCACAGGCCCTCACCACACACTTGTGCCTCATCATCTCTTTCACCCTCCCCCACCGCCCCGCTTTGCCTCTGGGCGCCCCCGATCAAATGTCCAGTGCCACCTGTTGGTTAGTGCTTGTTTTTTCTTCTCCTTGTAAGTGAGATCCTACGGTATTTGACTTTGTCCCTGGGGCTTGTTTCACTTCCCCTAAAACCCTCCCAGCCATTCTGGTGGTCACAAATGGCTGGATTGCATCCTTTGTTCCCGTTGAGTGGTCTGCCATTGTGTGGCTATAGCCCATGTTCCTTCTCCATTCGTCCCTTGCTGGGCACCAGGGCGGCTTCCAAGTCTTGGAGAGCGGGAGTAAGGCTGTGGTGAACTCAGCGGTGCACGTCTTTAGGTGGTAGTGTTTCCGAGTTCTTTGGCTAAACGCCCCCCAGGGGAATAGCTGGATCATATGGGACATGGATTCTTAAATTTCGGAGGCAGTTCCACTTCGCTTGGCCTAGTGGCTGCACCGGTTTCCACTGCCAGCAGCAGTGCTGGAGGCTTCCCTTCTCTCCACCTCCTCTCTGACGCTTGTTCTTTCCTGTCTGCCTCCTTATAGCCATTCTGACCACAGTGAGCTGCTATGTCATTGCGGTTTGGATTTGCCTTGGCCTCAGACTTAATGAGGGTGAACAAGTTTTCATGCACCTGTTGGCCCTCTTTAGATCTTCTTGGGAGAAATCTCTGTGTCCATCTTTGGCCCAGGATTTCATTGGCTTGTTCTTTTTCTTGTGGAGACGTGTGAGTTGATTGTATCTTTGGGCTTTTCACCCCTTGTCCGATGTGTGCTTTGCAAACATCCACTCCCAGTTGTTGTGCTGTCTTTGCATTGAGTCGATGGTTTCCTTGACTGGGCAGAAGCGTCTGCATGTGAGGTGGTCCCGTTTGTTTCTTGTCTCCTTTGCTGCCCTTGCCCAGTCAGACAGGCTTCTTCCAAATAGGCGGCTCAGACAGATGGCAAAGAGCACTCTGCCTAGGTCTTCTCCTACAAGTTTCACGGTTTCAAGTGTGCCATTCAGGGCTTTAATCCATTCCAGGTGGTGCGTGTGCCAGGTGGCACATCATGGTCTACTCTCGTTGTGTTCCATGTGGCTGTGCAGGCTTCCCAGCACCGTTTCTTGGAGAGACTCTCCTTTGTCCACTGTCTCCTCTTGGCTCCCTGGTCGCAAATGGGCTGTCCTTGTATGTTTGAGTTGGGCTCTGGGCTCTCGATTCTGTTGCATGGGTCTGTGTGCCTGTTTTTGGGCCCGGACTGTGCCGTTTCGGTACCTAGCGCTTCGTCCCCTATGTTGAAATCAGAAAGTGTGATACGTCCTGCTTTGTTCATTTTCCTGAGGATTCCTTGGCCTATTCAGGGTCTCTTGTTGCTGGCTGGAAACTTTAGGATTCTCTCTTCTATCTCTCTGGCAAATATGGCTGCAACTTTGACTGGGATTGCATGGAATCCAGAGATTCCTTTCTCCGCTATGGACGTTTCAAGTGTGTTAATTCTTCCATTCCTAGGTCCCGGAATATCCTTCTTTTTCCTTGTGTCGTCTTGAATTTCTTTCCCCAAACGTTTGCTAGTTTTCGGTTGACATAGCTTTCACCTGTTTTGCTAAGGTTCTTCATAGACATCTTCTTCTTCGTACTGGCAAGCTGTGTTTTTTGTTCGTTTGTGTTTAGCTTCCATTTGTCTACTCTTTGCAACTTGTAATTGGTTCTGTTTTGGCAGAAGTGCATCGCTGTGCTCACATCTGCTGGCAATGCTCCTGTATTTGCTGTGGAAGTCTGGCCCTATCTAACGTCCCTTCCCATCTGCCTCTGCACCCCCTCGGACGCCTGCCCCAGAATGACTGAAGCAGTGGTGAGGAGGCTCACCCCCAGGATTCCACCCGGCCCACCCCGGGCCACCGACCCAGAAGCTGCGGACCTCACCGCTGCACCACCGGCCGGCCCCTTTCATGTTCCATTGGCAACCTGCAGTTGAGTGCAATGGGGCTTGAATATGCTGCTTGAGCCCAACTCTGGCACTGTGTAGATGAGGCCAGGTTGTTTGTCGGGGCCACTGTGACGTCAGAGGATTGGTCATAGTTGTGCGTCTGCTGTCCCGGCAAACTTCACGGACACAGGGCTTCAGAGCCCGCTTGGAGCAGTCTCATAACGCACCCTTCCCAGTGAGCCCAGGTTTGACCTTCGTTGCCGTTTTTTGGCTTGTGAATTTCTCTGACTTTCAAACGTTCCAGCACAGTGTGTCTAAAGACTGACATCTTTCATTGTGGATTATTCAGGTGTGATATCTGTTCGCCTTGCATTTTCTGGGACCTTTTTTTCTTTTCCACAGTATACTCGTCATGGTCTTTCTCAGCTATCTCCCTTAGATGTGCTCATCAGTCCGTTCTCCTTCAGTCCAAGTGATTAATTTTGTATTTCTTGAATCACCGTATGTTCTCTAGGCCGAGGTGTGAGTGCTTTCGTGATTCTTGGTTGCTGTCTTTGAATTTGCAGTGGTCACTTGTAGGACTCTTTGCTATCCTAGCCTAGGTCAAGTGAAGCACTGAGAACCCGTGGTCATCTGGGTTGGTTTGACATCCTGAGATCAGAAACTCCAAATTCGAGGTGGTCCTGGCAACCCCCTTCATGGACATAATGTTTTTCTGAGACAAATTAGACAAATATGATGAATTCCTCGCTCCAGGAAAGATATTTTTCTTTCTCTTTTGTGCATTCGGGAAGTTTCGAACTTGACCCCTGACCCTTGAACATTGCCCTAGATTCCATCTAGATAAGGGCTGACTTTATTTCCATAGGCTGTGCCATTTGTTTGACCTACATCCTCAGCCCTGGCATGTTTATTTTTCTGGAAACAGAATTGTAATGTTCTAATTTTCAGCCAGCTTCCTTCCATATGGCGTCAAAGCACATAATCAATAATCCTTCTACGGCAAGAAGTCGGGGGAGAGAATTTCATTGGAGCCAAAGTGAGCACTCTAGCCTGGGAGGGCAGCCTCCACAAAGGAACCAAGCCCTCTGGAAAAGGGTGATTTTCAGCACACTTGTAGAGCCCTTCCCAACAAAGAGACCTACCCCAAGCATGACAGGGCTCCATTCCTTCAAGGCTTCCAAGACATCTCTTGGGACGCATTAGCATGTGGCCAGTGGGCCCCCGTGATGCCAGAGCTATGGAAAGTGAGACTGATCTTCGAAGAATGCTAGGGGCCTAGGAAAGGAGGCATCGACTCTTCTCTTCAACGTCCTCAAGAGATCCTTCTTGACTTTGGATTATGCTTAAGGCAGAAGGACACTGTAGGTCTGATAAGGCCCAAGTGCGGCCTCGTGTTTCCAATCAAGTTTCAAGCTTGAATCAGCATGGCCTCCCCATAGACTTGAATAGATGACAATGTTCTCCTCTCAGTGCTTGTCCCTCTATTCTGGCTTCTTGCCAAGGATTCCTTTCTTATCCCTGGCATCAGAGTCTGTTTGATCTCTTCCAGTTTCTGTGCCCGCTTTCTGTTTGTCAAAGCAGTTTCTGGGTATGTCTCCCTTTAATAGCCCAGCCTAGGCCAATCCTCAGACTGTAACCATGCGGCCATCTTGGGGGACATGTTCACCGTGATGTCATAAAGAACCTCAGAAGGCCAAGTTGTCCTGACAACCTCCAAGCACACAGAGTTTCAGAGCCATCTCAGACCAGTCTGACTCCTCCCCCTTTCCAGGCAGGATAGTTTTCCTTTTTCTGGATTTCTTGTCGGTTTCTAACTTTCTCCTCGAACTTGGAAAGGCCTGCTCCCTTCTCTCTAGACACTGGTTTCTTTCCTGTAAGATTACCCTGGGTGTTATCTCTTATGTCTTGGGTAGATGGCCAAGTGGGTGGACCTTCCCCAGAGAAAGTCCTGGACTCCCTCCCAAGTTGAAGTTGCCCAGGCAATCCTCTGATGCGCAATGATCGTGTCATCTCCTAGCACTCTGCCAATTCTGCCTTGGCAGGTCCCATGTTTTCCTTCCTTCTTCCTTTGGGGAAGTGTACCAGATGCCTTCCTAGATTGGAATATTCTCACGGTTCTTTTTCTGGTGCGTATTGAGAACGGACCCTCACAATTGCTACTCCTTTATGACCTCTGTCCGCACCGTACCATGAAATCTCTATTCCCTAACAGTGCTAATGTGATCTGCACCCGCGCTGTGAAAGAGTGAGGCCCGGGCCACCCTAGAGGAACGTGGGCACTTGCCCGCTCCACCACAGGGCCGGCCCTGACTTGTCCTTTTGGACCAACCTGTGGCCTGAACTTGGGAAGATGTGGGCCTGTTTGGATTATTCGTGAAGGGGATTAGTAGGAACATCATGGACGGTAACGTTTTCCGTTGGTTCCTGGGCTTAGCACGGATCAGGTTCTCTTGGTAGGATTCCTCTTCATGTATTTGGAATGGTCTACCTTTCTGTAGCATCAGTCAGGCTTTTGAGGTGATTTTCCATCCTTGGAAGTTCACCTTCTCTAATCTCTTTCAGCCCCCAAAGCTGTATGCCGTCATTCTGGACCCCTTTTTGGATGTTTGATTTTAGGTGGATTTATTGCCATAACCCTGCATTAGAACATCCTATGTCTTTCAGATTTACATCCTCATCGATTTAGACTTCCGTGTAGGTTCCATCCTCTTCACCAGCGTAAGCCGAATCACAGGCCCTCACCACACACTTATGCCTCATCATCTCTTTCACCCTCCCCCACCGCCCCGCTTTGCCTCTGGGCGCCCCCGATCAAATGTCCAGTGCCACCTGTTGGTTAGCGCTTGTTTTTTCTTCTCCTAGTAAGTGAGATCCTACGGTATTTGACTTTGTCCCTGGGGCTTGTTTCACTTCCCCTAAAACCCTCCCAGCCATTCTGGTGGTCACAAATGGCTGGATTGCATCCTCTGGTCCCGCTGAGTGGTCTGCCATTGTGTGGCTATAGCCCATGTTCCTTCTCCATTCGTCCCTTGCTGGGCACCAGGGCGGCTTCCAAGTCTTGGAGAGCGGGAGTAAGGCTGTGGTGAACTCAGCGGTGCACGTCTTTAGGTGGTAGTGTTTCCGAGTTCTTTGGCTAAACGCCCCCCAGAGGAATAGCTGGATCATATGGGACATGGATTCTTAAATTTCGGAGGCAGTTCCACACCGCTTGGCCTAGTGGCTGCACCGGTTTCCACTGCCAGCAGCAGTGCTGGAGGCTTCCCTTCTCTCCACCTCCTCTCTGACGCTTGTTGTTTCCTGTCTGCCTCCTTATAGCCATTCTGACCACAGTGAGCTGCTATGTCATTGCGGTTTGGATTTGCCTTGGCCTCAGACTTAATGAGGGTGAACAAGTTTTCATGCACCTGTTGGCCCTCTTTAGATCTTCTTGGGAGAAATCTCCGTGTCCATCTTTGGCCCAGGATTTCATTGGCTTGTTCTTTTTCTTGTGGAGACGTGTGAGTTGATTGTATCTTTGGGCTTTTCACCCCTTGTCCGATGTGTGCTTTGCAAATATCCACTCCCAGTTGTTGTGCTGTCTTTGCATTGAGTCGATGGTTTCCTTGACTGGGCAGAAGCGTCTGCATGTGAGGTGGTCCCGTTTGTTTCTTGTCTCCTTTGCTGCCCTTGCCCAGTCAGACAGGCTTCTTCCAAATAGGCGGCTCAGACAGATGGCAAAGAGCACTCTGCCTAGGTCTTCTCCTACAAGTTTCACGGTTTCAAGTGTGCCATTCAGGGCTTTAATCCATTCCAGGTGGTGCGTGTGCCAGGTGGAACATCATGGTCTACTCTCGTTGTGTTCCATGTGGCTGTGCAGGCTTCCCAGCACCGTTTCTTGGAGAGACTCTCCTTTGTCCACTGTCTCCTCTTGGCTCCCTGGTCGCAAATGGGCTGTCCTTGTATGTTTGAGTTGGGCTCTGGGCTCTCGATTCTGTTGCATGGGTCTGTGTGCCTGTTTTTGGGCCCGGACTGTGCCGTTTCGGTACCTAGCGCTTCGTCCCCTATGTTGAAATCAGAAAGTGTGATACGTCCTGCTTTGTTCATTTTCCTGAGGATTCCTTGGCCTATTCAGGGTCTCTTGTTGATGGCTGGAAACTTTAGGATTCTCTCTTCTATCTCTCTGGCAAATATGGCTGCAACTTTGACTGGGATTGCATGGAATCCAGAGATTCCTTTCTCCGCTATGGACGTTTCAAGTGTGTTAATTCTTCCATTCCTAGGTCCCGGAATATCCTTCTTTTTCCTTGTGTCGTCTTGAATTTCTTTCCCCAAACGTTTGCTAGTTTTCGGTTGACATAGCTTTCACCTGTTTTGCTAAGGTTCTTCATAGACATCTTCTTCTTCGTACTGGCAAGCTGTGTTTTTTGTTCGTTTGTGTTTAGCTTCCGTTTGTCTACTCTTTGCAACTTGTAATTGGTTCTGTTTTGGCAGAAGTGCATCGCTGTGCTCACATCTGCTGGCAATGCTCCTGTATTTGCTGTGGAAGTCTGGCCCTATCTAACGTCCCTTCCCATCTGCCTCTGCACCCCCTCGGACGCCTGCCCCAGAATGACTGAAGCAGTGGTGAGGAGGCTCACCCCCAGGATTCCACCCGGCCCACCCCGGGCCACCGACCCAGAAGCTGCGGACCTCACCGCTGCACCACCGGCCGGCCCCTTTCATGTTCCATTGGCAACCTGCAGTTGAGTGCAATGGGGCTTGAATATGCTGCTTGAGCCCAACTCTGGCACTGTGTAGATGAGGCCAGGTTGTTTGTCGGGGCCACTGTGACGTCAGAGGATTGGTCATAGCTGTGCGTCTGCTGTCCCGGCAAACTTCACGGACACAGGGCTTCAGAGCCCGCTTGGAGCAGTCTCATAACGCACCCTTCCCAGTGAGCCCAGGTTTGACCTTCGTTGCCGTTTTATGGCTTGTGAATTTCTCTGACTTTCAAACGTTCCAGCACAGTGTGTCTAAAGACTGACATCTTTCATTGTGGATTATTCAGGTGTGATATCTGTTCGCCTTGCATTTTCTGGGACCTTTTTTTCTTTTCCACAGTATACTCGTCATGGTCTTTCTCAGCTATCTCCCTTAGATGTGCTCATCAGTCCGTTCTCCTTCAGTCGAAGGGATTAATTTTGTATTTCTTGAATCACCGTATGTTCTCTAGGCCGAGGTGTGAGTGCTTTCGTGATTCTTGGTTGCTGTCTTTGAATTTGCAGCGGTCACTTGTAGGACTCTTTGCTATCCTAGCCTAGGTCAAGCGAAGCACTGACAACCCGTGGTCATCTGGCTTGGTTTGATATCCTGAGATCAGAAACTCCAAATTCGAGGTGGTCCTGGCAACCCCCTTCATGGACATAATGTTTTTCTGAGACAAATTAGACAAATATGATGAATTCCTCGCTCCAGGAAAGATATTTTTCTTTCTCTTTTGTGGAGTCGGGAAGTTTCGAACTTGACCCCTGACCCTTGAACATTGCCCTAGATTCCATCTAGATAAGGGCTGACTTTATTTCTATAGGCTGTGCCATTTGTTTGACCTACATCCTCAGCCCTGGCATGTTTATTTTTCTGGAAACAGAATTGTAATGTTCTAATTTTCAGCCAGCTTCCTTCCATATGGCGTCAAAGCACATAATCAATAATCCTTCTACGGCAAGAAGTCGGGGGAGAGAATTTCATTGGAGCCAAAGTGAGCACTCTAGCCTGGGAGGGCAGCCTTCACAAAGGAACCAAGCCCTCTGGAAAAGGGTGATTTTCAGCACACTTGTAGAGCCCTTCCCAACAAAGAGACCTACCCCAAGCATGACAGGGCTCCATTCCTTCAAGGCTTCCAAGACATCTCTTGGGACGCATTAGCATGTGGCCAGTGGGCCCCCGTGATGCCAGAGCTATGGAAAGTGAGACTGATCTTCCAAGAATGCTAGGGGCCTAGGAAAGGAGGCATCGACTCTTCTCTTCAACGTCCTCAAGAGATCCTTCTTGACTTTGGATTATGCTTAAGGCAGAAGGACACTGTAGGTCTGATAAGGCCCAAGTGCGGCCTCGTGTTTCCAATCAAGTTTCAAGCTTGAATCAGCATGGCCTCCCCATAGACTTGAATAGATGACAATGTTCTCCTCTCAGTGCTTGTCCCTCTATTCTGGCTTCTTGCCAAGGATTCCTTTCTTATCCCTGGAATCAGAGTCTGTTTGATCTCTTCCAGTTTCTGTGCCCGCTTTCTGTTTGTCAAAGCAGTTTCTGGGTATGTCTCCCTTTAATAGCCCAGCCTAGGCCAATCCTCAGACTGTAACCATGCGGCCATCTTGGGGGACATGTTCACCGTGATGTCATAAAGAACCTCAGAAGGCCAAGTTGTCCTGACAACCTCCAAGCACACAGAGTTTCAGAGCCATCTCAGACCAGTCTGACTCCTCCCCCTTTCCAGGTAGGATAGTTTTCCTTTTTCTGGATTTCTTGTCGGTTTCTAACTTTCTCCTCGAACTTGGAAAGGCCTGCTCCCTTCTCTCTAGACACTGGTTTCTTTCCTGTAAGATTACCCTGGGTGTTATCTCTTATGTCTTGGGTAGATGGCCAAGTGGGTGGACCTTCCCCAGAGAAAGTCCTGGACTCCCTCCCAAGTTGAAGTTGCCCAGGCAATCCTCTGATGCGCAATGATCGTGTCATCTCCTAGCACTCTGTCAATTCCGCCTTGGCAGGTCCCATGTTTTCCTTCCTTCTTCCTTTGGGGAAGTGTACCAGATGCCTTCCTAGATTGGAATATTCTCACGGTTCTTTTTCTGGTGCGTATTGAGAATGGACCCTCACAATTGCTACTCCATTATGACCTCTGTCCGCACCGTACCATGAAATCTCTATTCCCTAACAGTGCTAATGTGATCTGCACCCGCGCTGTGAAAGAGTGAGGCCCGGGCCACCCAAGAGGAACGTGGGCACTTGCCCGCTCCACCACAGGGCCGGCCCTGACTTGTACTTTTGGACCAACCTGTGGCCTGAACTTGGGAAGATGTGGGCCTGTTTGGATTATTCGTGAAGGGGATTAGTAGGAACATCATGGACGGTAACGTTTTCCGTTGGTTCCTGGGCTTAGCACGGATCAGGTTCTCTTGGTAGGATTCCTCTTCATGTATTTGGAATGGTCTACCTTTCTGTAGCATCAGTCAGGCTTTTGAGGTGATTTTCCATCCTTGGAAGTTCACCTTCTCTAATCTCTTTCAGCCCCCAAAGCTGTATGCCGTCATTCTGGACCCCTTTTTGGATGTTTGATTTTAGGTGGATTTATTGCCATAACCCTGCATTAGAACATCCTATGTCTTTCAGATTTACATCCTCATCGATTTAGACTTCCGTGTAGGTTCCATCCTCTTCACCAGCGTAAGCCGAATCACAGGCCCTACCACACACTTGTGCCTCATCATCTCTTTCACCCTCCCCCACCGCCCCGCTTTGCCTCTGGGCGCCCCCGATCAAATGTCCAGTGCCACCTGTTGGTTAGTGCTTGTTTTTTCTTCTCCTTGTAAGTGAGATCCTACGGTATTTGACTTTGTCCCTGGGGCTTGTTTCACTTCCCCTAAAACCCTCCCAGCCATTCTGGTGGTCACAAATGGCTGGATTGCATCCTTTGTTCCCGCTGAGTGCTCTGCCATTGTGTGGCTATAGCCCATGTTCCTTCTCCATTCGTCCCTTGCTGGGCACCAGGGCGGCTTCCAAGTCTTGGAGAGCGGGAGTAAGGCTGTGGTGAACTCAGCGGTGCACGTCTTTAGGTGGTAGTGTTTCCGAGTTCTTTGGCTAAACGCCCCCTAGAGGAATAGCTGGATCATATGGGACATGGATTCTTAAATTTCGGAGGAAGTTCCACACCGCTTGGCCTAGTGGCTGCACCGGTTTCCACTGCCAGCAGCAGTGCTGGAGGCTTCCCTTCTCTCCACCTCCTCTCTGACGCTTGTTGTTTCCTGTCTGCCTCCTTATAGCCATTCTGACCACAGTGAGCTGCTATGTCATTGCGGTTTGGATTTGCCTTGGCCTCAGACTTAATGAGGGTGAACAAGTTTTCATGCACCTGTTGGCCCTCTTTAGATCTTCTTGGGAGAAATCTCTGTGTCCATCTTTGGCCCAGGATTTCATTGGCTTGTTCTTTTTCTTGTGGAGACGTGTGAGTTGATTGTATCTTTGGGCTTTTCACCCCTTGTCCGATGTGTGCTTTGCAAACATCCACTCCCAGTTGTTGTGCTGTCTTTGCATTGAGTCGATGGTTTCCTTGACTGGGCAGAAGCGTCTGCATGTGAGGTGGTCCCGTTTGTTTCTTGTCTCCTTTGCTGCCCTTGCCCAGTCAGACAGGCTTCTTCCAAATAGGCGGCTCAGACAGATGGCAAAGAGCACTCTGCCTAGGTCTTCTCCTACAAGTTTCACGGTTTCAAGTGTGCCATTCAGGGCTTTAATCCATTCCAGGTGGTGCGTGTGCCAGGTGGAACATCATGGTCTACTCTCGTTGTGTTCCATGTGGCTGTGCAGGCTTCCCAGCACCGTTTATCGGAGAGACTCTCCTTTGTCCACTGTCTCCTCTTGGCTCCCTGGTCGCAAATGGGCTGTCCTTGTATGTTTGAGTTGGGCTCTGGGCTCTCGATTCTGTTGCATGGGTCTGTGTGCCTGTTTTTGGGCCCGGACTGTGCCGTTTCGGTACCTAGCGCTTCGTCCTCTATGTTGAAATCAGAAAGTGTGATACGTCCTGCTTTGTTCATTTTCCTGAGGATTCCTTGGCCTATTCAGGGTCTCTTGTTGCTGGCTGGAAACTTTAGGATTCTCTCTTCTATCTCTCTGGCAAATATGGCTGCAACTTTGACTGGGATTGCATGGAATCCAGAGATTCCTTTCTCCGCTATGGACGTTTCAAGTGTGTTAATTCTTCCATTCCTAGGTCCCGGAATATCCTTCTTTTTCCTTGTGTCGTCTTGAATTTCTTTCCCCAAACGTTTGCTAGTTTTCGGTTGACATAGCTTTCACCTGTTTTGCTAAGGTTCTTCATAGACATCTTCTTCTTCGTACTGGCAAGCTGTGTTTTTTGTTCGTTTGTGTTTAGCTTCCATTTGTCTACTCTTTGCAACTTGTAATTGGTTCTGTTTTGGCAGAAGTGCATCGCTGTGCTCACATCTGCTGGCAATGCTCCTGTATTTGCTGTGGAAGTCTGGCCCTATCTAACGTCCCTTCCCATCTGCCTCTGCACCCCCTCGGACGCCTGCCCCAGAATGACTGAAGCAGTGGTGAGGAGGCTCACCCCCAGGATTCCACCCGGCCCACCCCGGGCCACCGACCCAGAAGCTGCGGACCTCACCGCTGCACCACCGGCCGGCCCCTTTCATGTTCCATTGGCAACCTGCAGTTGAGTGCAATGGGGCTTGAATATGCTGCTTGAGCCCAACTCTGGCACTGTGTAGATGAGGCCAGGTTGTTTGTCGGGGCCACTGTGACGTCAGAGGATTGGTCATAGCTGTGCGTCTGCTGTCCCGGCAAACTTCATGGACACAGGGCTTCAGAGCCCGCTTGGAGCAGTCTCATAACGCACCCTTCCCAGTGAGCCCAGGTTTGACCTTCGTTGCCGTTTTTTGGCTTGTGAATTTCTCTGACTTTCAAACGTTCCAGCACAGTGTGTCTAAAGACTGACATCTTTCATTGTGGATTATTCAGGTGTGATATCTGTTCGCCTTACATTTTCTGGGACCTTTTTTTCTTTTCCACAGTATACTCGTCATGGTCTTTCTCAGCTATCTCCCTTAGATGTGCTCATCAGTCCGTTCTCCTTCAGTCGAAGGGATTAATTTTGTATTTCTTGAATCACCGTATGTTCTCTAGGCCGAGGTGTGAGTGCTTTCGTGATTCTTGGTTGCTGTCTTTGAATTTGCAGCGGTCACTTGTAGGACTCTTTGCTATCCTAGCCTAGGTCAAGCGAAGCACTGACAACCCGTGGTCATCTGGCTTGGTTTGACATCCTGAGATCAGAAACTCCAAATTCGAGGTGGTCCTGGCAACCCCCTTCATGGACATAATGTTTTTCTGAGACAAATTAGACAAATCTGATGAATTCCTCGCTCCAGGAAAGATATTTTTCTTTCTCTTTTGTGGAGTCGGGAAGTTTCGAACTTGACCCCTGACCCTTGAACATTGCCCTAGATTCCATCTAGATAAGGGCTGACTTTATTTCTATAGGCTGTGCCATTTGTTTGACCTACATCCTCAGCCCTGGCATGTTTATTTTTCTGGAAACAGAATTGTAATGTTCTAATTTTCAGCCAGCTTCCTTCCATATGGCGTCAAAGCACATAATCAATAATCCTTCTACGGCAAGAAGTCGGGGGAGAGAATTTCATTGGAGCCAAAGTGAGCACTCTAGCCTGGGAGGGCAGCCTTCACAAAGGAACCAAGCCCTCTGGAAAAGGGTGATTTTCAGCACACTTGTAGAGCCCTTCCCAACAAAGAGACCTACCCCAAGCATGACAGGGCTCCATTCCTTCAAGGCTTCCAAGACATCTCTTGGGACGCATTAGCATGTGGCCAGTGGGCCCCCGTGACGCCAGAGCTATGGAAAGTGAGACTGATCTTCCAAGAATGCCAGGGGCCTAGGAAAGGAGGCATCGACTCTTCTCTTCAACGTCCTCAAGAGATCCTTCTTGACTTTGGATTATGCTTAAGGCAGAAGGACACTGTAGGTCTGATAAGGCCCAAGTGCGGCCTCGTGTTTCCAATCAAGTTTCAAGCTTGAATCAGCATGGCCTCCCCATAGACTTGAATAGATGACAATGTTCTCCTCTCAGTGCTTGTCCCTCTACTCTGGCTTCTTGCCAAGGATTCCTTTCTTATCCCTGGAATCAGAGTCTGTTTGATCTCTTCCAGTTTCTGTGCCTGCTTTCTGTTTGTCAAAGCAGTTTCTGGGTATGTCTCCCTTTAATAGCCCAGCCTAGGCCAATCCTCAGACTGTAACCATGCGGCCATCTTGGGGGACATGTTCACCGTGATGTCATAAAGAACCTCAGAAGGCCAAGTTGTCCTGACAACCTCCAAGCACACAGAGTTTCAGAGCCATCTCAGACCAGTCTGACTCCTCCCCTTTCAAGGTCGGATAGTTTTCCTTTTTCTGGATTTCTTGTCGGTTTCTAACTTTCTCCTCGAACTTGGAAAGGCCTGCTCCATTCTCTCTAGACACTGGTTTCTTTCCTGTAAGATTACCCTGGGTGTTATCTCTTATGTCTTGGGTAGATGGCCAAGTGGGTGGACCTTCCCCAGAGAAAGTCCTGGACTCCCTCCCAAGTTGAAGTTGCCCAGGCAATCCTCTGATGCGCAATGATCGTGTCATCTCCTAGCACTCTGCCAATTCCGCCTTGGCAGGTCCCATGTTTTCCTTCCTTCTTCCTTTGGGGAAGTGTACCAGATGCCTTCCTAGATTGGAATATTCTCACGGTTCTTTTTCTGGTGCGTATTGAGAACGGACCCTCACAATTGCTACTCCTTTATGACCTCTGTCCGCACCGTACCATGAAATCTCTATTCCCTAACAGTGCTAATGTGATCTGCACCCGCGCTGTGAAAGAGTGAGGCCCGGGCCACCCAAGCGGAACGTGGGCACTTGCCCGCTCCACCACAGGGCCGGCCCTGACTTGTACTTTTGGACAACCTGTGGCCTGAACTTGGGAAGATGTGGGCCTGTTTGGATTATTCGTGAAGGGGATTAGTAGGAACATCATGGACGGTAACGTTTTCCGTTGGTTCCTGGGCTTAGCACGGATCAGGTTCTCTTGGTAGGATTCCTCTTCATGTATTTGGAATGGTCTACCTTTCTGTAGCATCAGTCAGGCTTTTGAGGTGATTTTCCATCCTTGGAAGTTCACCTTCTCTAATCTCTTTCAGCCCCCAAAGCTGTATGCCATCATTCTGGACCCCTTTTTGGATGTTTGATTTTAGGTGGATTTATTGCCATAACCCTGCATTCGAACATCCTATGTCTTTCAGATTTACATCCTCATCGATTTAGACTTCCGTGTAGGTTCCATCCTCTTCACCAGCGTAAGCCGAATCACAGGCCCTCACCACACACTTGTGCCTCATCATCTCTTTCACCCTCCCCCACCACCCCGCTTTGCCTCTGGGCGCCCCCGATCAAATGTCCAGTGCCACCTGTTGGTTAGTGCTTGTTTTTTCTTCTCCTTGTAAGTGAGATCCTACGGTATTTGACTTTGTCCCTGGGGCTTGTTTCACTTCCCCTAAAACCCTCCCAGCCATTCTGGTGGTCACAAATGGCTGGATTGCATCCTTTGTTCCCGCTGAGTGGTCTGCCATTGTGTGGCTATAGCCCATGTTCCTTCTCCATTCGTCCCTTGCTGGGCACCAGGGCGGCTTCCAAGTCTTGGAGAGCGGGAGTAAGGCTGTGGTGAACTCAGCGGTGCACATGTCTTTAGGCGGTAGTGTTTCTGAGTTCTTTGGCTAAACGCGCCCCAGAGGAATAGCTGGATCATATGGGACATGGATTCTTAAATTTCGGAGGCAGTTCCACACCGCTTCGCCTAGTGGCTGCACTGGTTTCCACTGCCAGCAGCAGTGCTGGAGGCTTCCCTTCTCTCCACATCCTCTCTGACGCTTGTTGTTTCCTGTCTGCCTCCTTATAGCCATTCTGACCACAGTGAGCTGCTATGTCATTTTGGTTTGGATTTGCCTTGGCCTCAGACTTAATGAGGGTGAACAAGTTTTCATGCACCTGTTGGCCCTCTTTAGATCTTCTTGGGAGAAATCTCCGTGTCCATCTTTGGCCCAGGATTTCATTGGCTTGTTCTTTTTCTTGTGGAGACGTGTGAGTTGATTGTATCTTTGGGCTTTTCACCCCTTGTCCGATGTGTGCTTTGCAAACATCCACTCCCAGTTGTTGTGCTGTCTTTGCATTGAGTCGATGGTTTCCTTGACTGGGCAGAAGCGTCTGCATGTGAGGTGGTCCCGTTTGTTTCTTGTCTCCTTTGCTGCCCTTGCCCAGTCAGACAGGCTTCTTCCAAATAGGCGGCTCAGACAGATGGCAAAGAGCACTCTGCCTAGGTCTTCTCCTACAAGTTTCACGGTTTCAAGTGTGCCATTCAGGGCTTTAATCCATTCCAGGTGATGCGTGTGCCAGGTGGCACATCATGGTCTACTCTCGTTGTGTTCCATGTGGCTGTGCAGGCTTCCCAGCACCGTTTATCGGAGAGACTCTCCTTTGTCCACTGTCTCCTCTTGGCTCCCTGGTCGCAAATGGGCTGTCCATGTATGTTTGATTTGGGCTCTGGGCTCTCGATTCTGTTGCATGGGTCTGTGTGCCTGTTTTTGGGCCAGGACTGTGCCGTTTCGGTACCTAGCGCTTCGTCCTCTATGTTGAAATCAGAAATTGTGATACGTCCTGCTTTGTTCATTTTCCTGAGGATTCCTTGGCCTATTCAGGGTCTCTTGTTGCTGGCTGGAAACTTTAGGATTCTCTCTTCTATCTCTCTGGCAAATATGGCTGCAACTTTGACTGGGATTGCATGGAATCCAGAGATTCCTTTCTCCGCTATGGACGTTTCAAGTGTGTTAATTCTTCCATTCCTAGGTCCCGGAATATCCTTCTTTTTCCTTGTGTCGTCTTGAATTTCTTTCCCCAAACGTTTGCTAGTTTTCGGTTGACATAGCTTTCACCTGTTTTGCTAAGGCTCTTCATAGAGATCTTCTTCTTCGTACTGGCAAGCTGTGTTTTTTGTTCGTTTGTGTTTAGCTTCCGTTTGTCTACTCTTTGCAACTTGTAATTGGTTCTGTTTTGGCAGAAGTGCATCGCTGTGCTCACATCTGCTGGCAATGCTCCTGTATTTGCTGTGGAAGTCTGGCCCTATCTAACGTCCCTTCCCATCTGCCTCTGCACCCCCTCGGACGCCTGCCCCAGAATGACTGAAGCAGTGGTGAGGAGGCTCACCCCCAGGATTCCACCCGGCCCACCCCGGGCCACCGACCCAGAAGCTGCGGACCTCACCGCTGCACCACCGGCCGGCCCCTTTCATGTTCCATTGGCAACCTGCAGTTGAGTGCAATGGGGCTTGAATATGCTGCTTGAGCCCAACTCTGGCACTGTGTAGATGAGGCCAGGTTGTTTGTCGGGGCCACTGTGACGTCAGAGGATTGGTCATAGTTGTGCGTCTGCTGTCCCGGCAAACTTCACGGACACAGGGCTTCAGAGCCCGCTTGGAGCAGTCTCATAACGCACCCTTCCCAGTGAGCCCAGGTTTGACCTTCGTTGCCGTTTTTTGGCTTGTGAATTTCTCTGACTTTCAAACGTTCCAGCACAGTGTGTCTAAAGACTGACATCTTTCATTGTGGATTATTCAGGTGTGATATCTGTTCGCCTTGCATTTTCTGGGACCTTTTTTTCTTTTCCACAGTATACTCGTCATGGTCTTTCTCAGCTATCTCCCTTAGATGTGCTCATCAGTCCGTTCTCCTTCAGTCCAAGTGATTAATTTTGTATTTCTTGAATCACCGTATGTTCTCTAGGCCGAGGTGTGAGTGCTTTCGTGATTCTTGGTTGCTGTCTTTGAATTTGCAGCGGTCACTTGTAGGACTCTTTGCTATCCTAGCCTAGGTCAAGCGAAGCACTGACAACCCGTGGTCATCTGGCTTGGTTTGACATCCTGAGATCAGAAACTCCAAATTCGAGGTGGTCCTGGCAACCCCCTTCATGGACATAATGTTTTTCTGAGACAAATTAGACAAATCTGATGAATTCCTCGCTCCAGGAAAGATATTTTTCTTTCTCTTTTGTGCATTCGGGAAGTTTCGAACTTGACCCCTGACCCTTGAACATTGCCCTAGATTCCATCTAGATAAGGGCTGACTTTATTTCCATAGGCTGTGCCATTTGTTTGACCTACATCCTCAGCCCTGGCATGTTTATTTTTCTGGAAACAGAATTGTAATGTTCTAATTTTCAGCCAGCTTCCTTCCATATGGCGTCAAAGCACATAACCAATAATCCTTCTACGGCAAGAAGTCGGGGGAGAGAATTTCATTGGAGCCAAAGTGAGCACTCTAGCCTGGGAGGGCAGCCTCCACAAAGGAACCAAGCCCTCTGGAAAAGGGTGATTTTCAGCACACTTGTAGAGCCCTTCCCAACAAAGAGACCTACCCCAAGCATGACAGGGCTCCATTCCTTCAAGGCTTCCAAGACATCTCTTGGGACGCATTAGCATGTGGCCAGTGGGCCCCCGTGACGCCAGAGCTATGGAAAGTGAGACTGATCTTCGAAGAATGCTAGGGGCCTAGGAAAGGAGGCATCGACTCTTCTCTTCAACGTCCTCAAGAGATCCTTCTTGACTTTGGATTATGCTTAAGGCAGAAGGACACTGTAGGTCTGATAAGGCCCAAGTGCGGCCTCGTGTTTCCAATCAAGTTTCAAGCTTGAATCAGCATGGCCTCCCCATAGACTTGAATAGATGACAATGTTCTCCTCTCAGTGCTTGTCCCTCTATTCTGGCTTCTTGCCAAGGATTCCTTTCTTATCCCTGGCATCAGAGTCTGTTTGATCTCTTCCAGTTTCTGTGCCCGCTTTCTGTTTGTCAAAGCAGTTTCTGGGTATGTCTCCATTTAATAGCCCAGCCTAGGCCAATCCTCAGACTGTAACCATGCGGCCATCTTGGGGGACATGTTCACCGTGATGTCATAAAGAACCTCAGAAGGCCAAGTTGTCCTGACAACCTCCAAGCACACAGAGTTTCAGAGCCATCTCAGACCAGTCTGACTCCTCCCCCTTTCCAGGTAGGATAGTTTTCCTTTTTCTGGATTTCTTGTCGGTTTCTAACTTTCTCCTCGAACTTGGAAAGGCCTGCTCCCTTCTCTCTAGATACTGGTTTCTTTCCTGTAAGATTACCCTGGGTGTTATCTCTTATGTCTTGGGTAGATGGCCAAGTGGGTGGACCTTCCCCAGAGAAAGTCCTGGACTCCCTCCCAAGTTGAAGTTGCCCGGGCAATCCTCTGATGCGCAATGATCGTGTCATCTCCTAGCACTCTGCCAATTCCGCCTTGGCAGGTCCCATGTTTTCCTTCCTTCTTCCTTTGGGGAAGTGTACCAGATGCCTTCCTAGATTGGAATATTCTCACGGTTCTTTTTCTGGTGCGTATTGAGAACGGACCCTCACAATTGCTACTCCTTTATGACCTCTGTTCGCACCGTACCATGAAATCTCTATTCCCTAACAGTGCTAATGTGATCTGCACCCGCGCTGTGAAAGAGTGAGGCCCGGGCCACCCATGAGGAACGTGGGCACTTGCCCGCTCCACCACAGGGCCGGCCCTGACTTGTACTTTTGGACCAACCTGTGGCCTGAACTTGGGAAGATGTGGGCCTGTTTGGATTATTCGTGAAGGGGATTAGTAGGAACATCATGGACGGTAACGTTTTCCGTTGGTTCCTGGGCTTAGCACGGATCAGGTTCTCTTGGTAGGATTCCTCTTCATGTATTTGGAATGGTCTACCTTTCTGTAGCATCAGTCAGGCTTTTGAGGTGATTTTCCATCCTTGGAAGTTCACCTTCTCTAATCTCTTTCAGCCCCCAAAGCTGTATGCCGTCATTCTGGACCCCTTTTTGGATGTTTGATTTTAGGTGGATTTATTGCCATAACCCTGCATTAGAACATGCTCTGTCTTTCAGATTTACATCCTCATCGATTTAGACTTCCGTGTAGGTTCCATCCTCTTCACCAGCGTAAGCCGAATCACAGTCCCTCACCACACACTTGTGCCTCATCATCTCTTTCACCCTCCCCCACCACCCCGCTTTGCCTCTGGGCGCCCCCGATCAAATGTCCAGTGCCGCCTGTTGGTCAGTGCTTGTTTTTTCTTCTCCTTGTAAGTGAGATCCTACGGTATTTGACTTATTCCCTGGGGCTTGTTTCACTTCCCCTAAAACCCTCCCAGCCATTCTGGTGGTCACAAATGGCTGGATTGCATCCTTTGTTCCCGCTGAGTGGTCTGCCATTGTGTGGCTATAGCCCATGTTCCTTCTCCATTCGTCCCTTGCTGGGCACCAGGGCGGCTTCCAAGTCTTGGAGAGCGGGAGTAAGGCTGTGGTGAACTCAGCGGTGCACATGTCTTTAGGCGGTAGTGTTTCTGAGTTCTTTGGCTAAACGCGCCCCAGAGGAATAGCTGGATCATATGGGACATGGATTCTTAAATTTCGGAGGCAGTTCCACACCGCTTCGCCTAGTGGCTGCACTGGTTTCCACTGCCAGCAGCAGTGCTGGAGGCTTCCCTTCTCTCCACATCCTCTCTGACGCTTGTTGTTTCCTGTCTGCCTCCTTATAGCCATTCTGACCACAGTGAGCTGCTATGTCATTTTGGTTTGGATTTGCCTTGGCCTCAGACTTAATGAGGGTGAACAAGTTTTCATGCACCTGTTGGCCCTCTTTAGATCTTCTTGGGAGAAATCTCCGTGTCCATCTTTGGCCCAGGATTTCATTGGCTTGTTCTTTTTCTTGTGGAGACGTGTGAGTTGATTGTATCTTTGGGCTTTTCACCCCTTGTCCGATGTGTGCTTTGCAAACATCCACTCCCAGTTGTTGTGCTGTCTTTGCATTGAGTCGATGGTTTCCTTGACTGGGCAGAAGCGTCTGCATGTGAGGTGGTCCCGTTTGTTTCTTGTCTCCTTTGCTGCCCTTGCCCAGTCAGACAGGCTTCTTCCAAATAGGCGGCTCAGACAGATGGCAAAGAGCACTCTGCCTAGGTCTTCTCCTACAAGTTTCACGGTTTCAAGTGTGCCATTCAGGGCTTTAATCCATTCCAGGTGATGCGTGTGCCAGGTGGCACATCATGGTCTACTCTCGTTGTGTTCCATGTGGCTGTGCAGGCTTCCCAGCACCGTTTATCGGAGAGACTCTCCTTTGTCCACTGTCTCCTCTTGGCTCCCTGGTCGCAAATGGGCTGTCCATGTATGTTTGATTTGGGCTCTGGGCTCTCGATTCTGTTGCATGGGTCTGTGTGCCTGTTTTTGGGCCAGGACTGTGCCGTTTCGGTACCTAGCGCTTCGTCCTCTATGTTGAAATCAGAAATTGTGATACGTCCTGCTTTGTTCATTTTCCTGAGGATTCCTTGGCCTATTCAGGGTCTCTTGTTGCTGGCTGGAAACTTTAGGATTCTCTCTTCTATCTCTCTGGCAAATATGGCTGCAACTTTGACTGGGATTGCATGGAATCCAGAGATTCCTTTCTCCGCTATGGACGTTTCAAGTGTGTTAATTCTTCCATTCCTAGGTCCCGGAATATCCTTCTTTTTCCTTGTGTCGTCTTGAATTTCTTTCCCCAAACGTTTGCTAGTTTTCGGTTGACATAGCTTTCACCTGTTTTGCTAAGGCTCTTCATAGAGATCTTCTTCTTCGTACTGGCAAGCTGTGTTTTTTGTTCGTTTGTGTTTAGCTTCCGTTTGTCTACTCTTTGCAACTTGTAATTGGTTCTGTTTTGGCAGAAGTGCATCGCTGTGCTCACATCTGCTGGCAATGCTCCTGTATTTGCTGTGGAAGTCTGGCCCTATCTAACGTCCCTTCCCATCTGCCTCTGCACCCCCTCGGACGCCTGCCCCAGAATGACTGAAGCAGTGGTGAGGAGGCTCACCCCCAGGATTCCACCCGGCCCACCCCGGGCCACCGACCCAGAAGCTGCGGACCTCACCGCTGCACCACCGGCCGGCCCCTTTCATGTTCCATTGGCAACCTGCAGTTGAGTGCAATGGGGCTTGAATATGCTGCTTGAGCCCAACTCTGGCACTGTGTAGATGAGGCCAGGTTGTTTGTCGGGGCCACTGTGACGTCAGAGGATTGGTCATAGTTGTGCGTCTGCTGTCCCGGCAAACTTCACGGACACAGGGCTTCAGAGCCCGCTTGGAGCAGTCTCATAACGCACCCTTCCCAGTGAGCCCAGGTTTGACCTTCGTTGCCGTTTTTTGGCTTGTGAATTTCTCTGACTTTCAAACGTTCCAGCACAGTGTGTCTAAAGACTGACATCTTTCATTGTGGATTATTCAGGTGTGATATCTGTTCGCCTTGCATTTTCTGGGACCTTTTTTTCTTTTCCACAGTATACTCGTCATGGTCTTTCTCAGCTATCTCCCTTAGATGTGCTCATCAGTCCGTTCTCCTTCAGTCCAAGTGATTAATTTTGTATTTCTTGAATCACCGTATGTTCTCTAGGCCGAGGTGTGAGTGCTTTCGTGATTCTTGGTTGCTGTCTTTGAATTTGCAGCGGTCACTTGTAGGACTCTTTGCTATCCTAGCCTAGGTCAAGCGAAGCACTGACAACCCGTGGTCATCTGGCTTGGTTTGACATCCTGAGATCAGAAACTCCAAATTCGAGGTGGTCCTGGCAACCCCCTTCATGGACATAATGTTTTTCTGAGACAAATTAGACAAATCTGATGAATTCCTCGCTCCAGGAAAGATATTTTTCTTTCTCTTTTGTGCATTCGGGAAGTTTCGAACTTGACCCCTGACCCTTGAACATTGCCCTAGATTCCATCTAGATAAGGGCTGACTTTATTTCCATAGGCTGTGCCATTTGTTTGACCTACATCCTCAGCCCTGGCATGTTTATTTTTCTGGAAACAGAATTGTAATGTTCTAATTTTCAGCCAGCTTCCTTCCATATGGCGTCAAAGCACATAACCAATAATCCTTCTACGGCAAGAAGTCGGGGGAGAGAATTTCATTGGAGCCAAAGTGAGCACTCTAGCCTGGGAGGGCAGCCTCCACAAAGGAACCAAGCCCTCTGGAAAAGGGTGATTTTCAGCACACTTGTAGAGCCCTTCCCAACAAAGAGACCTACCCCAAGCATGACAGGGCTCCATTCCTTCAAGGCTTCCAAGACATCTCTTGGGACGCATTAGCATGTGGCCAGTGGGCCCCCGTGACGCCAGAGCTATGGAAAGTGAGACTGATCTTCGAAGAATGCTAGGGGCCTAGGAAAGGAGGCATCGACTCTTCTCTTCAACGTCCTCAAGAGATCCTTCTTGACTTTGGATTATGCTTAAGGCAGAAGGACACTGTAGGTCTGATAAGGCCCAAGTGCGGCCTCGTGTTTCCAATCAAGTTTCAAGCTTGAATCAGCATGGCCTCCCCATAGACTTGAATAGATGACAATGTTCTCCTCTCAGTGCTTGTCCCTCTATTCTGGCTTCTTGCCAAGGATTCCTTTCTTATCCCTGGCATCAGAGTCTGTTTGATCTCTTCCAGTTTCTGTGCCCGCTTTCTGTTTGTCAAAGCAGTTTCTGGGTATGTCTCCATTTAATAGCCCAGCCTAGGCCAATCCTCAGACTGTAACCATGCGGCCATCTTGGGGGACATGTTCACCGTGATGTCATAAAGAACCTCAGAAGGCCAAGTTGTCCTGACAACCTCCAAGCACACAGAGTTTCAGAGCCATCTCAGACCAGTCTGACTCCTCCCCCTTTCCAGGTAGGATAGTTTTCCTTTTTCTGGATTTCTTGTCGGTTTCTAACTTTCTCCTCGAACTTGGAAAGGCCTGCTCCCTTCTCTCTAGATACTGGTTTCTTTCCTGTAAGATTACCCTGGGTGTTATCTCTTATGTCTTGGGTAGATGGCCAAGTGGGTGGACCTTCCCCAGAGAAAGTCCTGGACTCCCTCCCAAGTTGAAGTTGCCCGGGCAATCCTCTGATGCGCAATGATCGTGTCATCTCCTAGCACTCTGCCAATTCCGCCTTGGCAGGTCCCATGTTTTCCTTCCTTCTTCCTTTGGGGAAGTGTACCAGATGCCTTCCTAGATTGGAATATTCTCACGGTTCTTTTTCTGGTGCGTATTGAGAACGGACCCTCACAATTGCTACTCCTTTATGACCTCTGTTCGCACCGTACCATGAAATCTCTATTCCCTAACAGTGCTAATGTGATCTGCACCCGCGCTGTGAAAGAGTGAGGCCCGGGCCACCCATGAGGAACGTGGGCACTTGCCCGCTCCACCACAGGGCCGGCCCTGACTTGTACTTTTGGACCAACCTGTGGCCTGAACTTGGGAAGATGTGGGCCTGTTTGGATTATTCGTGAAGGGGATTAGTAGGAACATCATGGACGGTAACGTTTTCCGTTGGTTCCTGGGCTTAGCACGGATCAGGTTCTCTTGGTAGGATTCCTCTTCATGTATTTGGAATGGTCTACCTTTCTGTAGCATCAGTCAGGCTTTTGAGGTGATTTTCCATCCTTGGAAGTTCACCTTCTCTAATCTCTTTCAGCCCCCAAAGCTGTATGCCGTCATTCTGGACCCCTTTTTGGATGTTTGATTTTAGGTGGATTTATTGCCATAACCCTGCATTAGAACATGCTCTGTCTTTCAGATTTACATCCTCATCGATTTAGACTTCCGTGTAGGTTCCATCCTCTTCACCAGCGTAAGCCGAATCACAGTCCCTCACCACACACTTGTGCCTCATCATCTCTTTCACCCTCCCCCACCACCCCGCTTTGCCTCTGGGCGCCCCCGATCAAATGTCCAGTGCCGCCTGTTGGTCAGTGCTTGTTTTTTCTTCTCCTTGTAAGTGAGATCCTACGGTATTTGACTTATTCCCTGGGGCTTGTTTCACTTCCCCTAAAACCCTCCCAGCCATTCTGGTGGTCACAAATGGCTGGATTGCATCCTTTGTTCCCGCTGAGTGGTCTGCCATTGTGTGGCTATAGCCCATGTTCCTTCTCCATTCGTCCCTTGCTGGGCACCAGGGCGGCTTCCAAGTCTTGGAGAGCGGGAGTAAGGCTGTGGTGAACTCAGCGGTGCACGTCTTTAGGTGGTAGTGTTTCCGAGTTCTTTGGCTAAACGCCCCCCAGAGGAATAGCTGGATCATATGAGACATGGATTCTTAAATTTCGGAGGCAGTTCCACACCGCTTCGCCTAGTGGCTGCACTGGTTTCCACTGCCAGCGGCAGTGCTGGAGGCTTCCCTTCTCTCCACCTCCTCTCTGACGCTTGTTGTTTCCTGTCTGCCTCCTTATAGCCATTCTGACCACAGTGAGCTGCTATGTCATTGCGGTTTGGATTTGCCTTGGCCTCAGACTTAATGAGGGTGAACAAGTTTTCATGCACCTGTTGGCCCTCTTTAGATCTTCTTGGGAGAAATCCCCGTGTCCATCTTTGGCCCAGGATTTCATTGGCTTGTTCTTTTTCTTGTGGAGACGTGTGAGTTGATTGTATCTTTGGGCTTTTCACCCCTTGTCCGATGTGTGCTTTGCAAACATCCACTCCCAGTTGTTGTGCTGTCTTTGCATTGAGTCGATGGTTTCCTTCACTGGGCAGAAGCGTCTGCATGTGAGGTGGTCCCGTTTGTTTCTTGTCTCCTTTGCTGCCCTTGCCCAGTCAGACAGGCTTCTTCCAAATAGGCGGCTCAGACAGATGGCAAAGAGCACTCTGCCTAGGTCTTCTCCTACAAGTTTCACGGTTTCAAGTGTGCCATTCAGGGCTTTAATCCATTCCAGGTGGTGTGTGTGCCAGGTGGCACATCATGGTCTACTCTCGTTGTGTTCCATTTGGCTGTGCAGGCTTCCCAGCACTGTTTCTTGGAGAGACTCTCCTTTGTCCACTGTCTCCTCTTGGCTCCCTGGTCGCAAATGGGCTGTCCTTGTATGTTTGAGTTGGGCTCTGGGCTCTCGATTCTGTTGCATGGGTCTGTGTGCCTGTTTTTGGGCCCGGACTGTGCCGTTTCGGTACCTAGCGCTTCGTCCTCTATGTTGAAATCAGAAAGTGTGATACGTCCTGCTTTGTTCATTTTCCTGAGGATTCCTTGGCCTATTCAGGGTCTCTTGTTGCTGGCTGGAAACTTTAGGATTCTCTCTTCTATCTCTCTGGCAAATATGGCTGCAACTTTGACTGGGATTGCATGGAATCCAGAGATTCCTTTCTCCGCTATGGACGTTTCAAGTGTGTTAATTCTTCCATTCCTAGGTCCCGGAATATCCTTCTTTTTCCTTGTGTCGTCTTGAATTTCTTTCCCCAAACGTTTGCTAGTTTTCGGTTGACATAGCTTTCACCTGTTTTGCTAAGGTTCTTCATAGACATCTTCTTCTTCGTACTGGCAAGCTGTGTTTTTTGTTCGTTTGTGTTTAGCTTCCATTTGTCTACTCTTTGCAACTTGTAATTGGTTCTGTTTTGGCAGAAGTGCATCGCTGTGCTCACATCTGCTGGCAATGCTCCTGTATTTGCTGTGGAAGTCTGGCCCTATCTAACGTCCCTTCCCATCTGCCTCTGCACCCCCTCGGACGCCTGCCCCAGAATGACTGAAGCAGTGGTGAGGAGGCTCACCCCCAGGATTCCACCCGGCCCACCCCGGGCCACCGACCCAGAAGCTGCGGACCTCACCGCTGCACCACCGGCCGGCCCCTTTCATGTTCCATTGGCAACCTGCAGTTGAGTGCAATGGGGCTTGAATATGCTGCTTGAGCCCAACTCTGGCACTGTGTAGATGAGGCCAGGTTGTCTGTCGGGGCCACTGTGACGTCAGAGGATTGGTCATAGTTGTGCGTCTGCTGTCCCGGCAAACTTCACGGACACAGGGCTTCAGAGCCCGCTTGGAGCAGTCTCATAACGCACCCTTCCCAGTGAGCCCAGGTTTGACCTTCGTTGCCGTTTTTTGGCTTGTGAATTTCTCTGACTTTCAAACGTTCCAGCACAGTGTGTCTAAAGACTGACATCTTTCATTGTGGATTATTCAGGTGTGATATCTGTTCGCCTTGCATTTTCTGGGACCTTTTTTTCTTTTCCACAGTATACTCGTCATGGTCTTTCTCAGCTATCTCCCTTAGATGTGCTCATCAGTCCGTTCTCCTTCAGTCCAAGTGATTAATTTTGTATTTCTTGAATCACCGTATGTTCTCTAGGCCGAGGTGTGAGTGCTTTCGTGATTCTTGGTTGCTGTCTTTGAATTTGCAGCGGTCACTTGTAGGACTCTTTGCTATCCTAGCCTAGGTCAAGCGAAGCACTGACAACCCGTGGTCATCTGGCTTGGTTTGACATCCTGAGATCAGAAACTCCAAATTCGAGGTGGTCCTGGCAACCCCCTTCATGGACATAATGTTTTTCTGAGACAAATTAGACAAATCTGATGAATTCCTCGCTCCAGGAAAGATATTTTTCTTTCTCTTTTGTGGAGTCGAGAAGTTCTGAACTTGACCCCTGACCCTTGAACATTGCCCTAGATTCCATCTAGATAAGGGCTGACTTTATTTCTATAGGCTGTGCCATTTGTTTGACCTACATCCTCAGCCCTGGCATGTTTATTTTTCTGGAAACAGAATTGTAATGTTCTAATTTTCAGCCAGCTTCCTTCCATATGGCGTCAAAGCACATAATCAATAATCCTTCTACGGCAAGAAGTCGGGGGAGAGAATTTCATTGGAGCCAAAGTGAGCACTCTAGCCTGGGAGGGCAGCCTTCACAAAGGAACCAAGCCCTCTGGAAAAGGGTGATTTTCAGCACACTTGTAGAGCCCTTCCCAACAAAGAGACCTACCCCAAGCATGACAGGGCTCCATTCCTTCAAGGCTTCCAAGACATCTCTTGGGACGCATTAGCATGTGGCCAGTGGGCCCCCGTGACGCCAGAGCTATGGAAAGTGAGACTGATCTTCGAAGAATGCTAGGGGCCTAGGAAAGGAGGCATCGACTCTTCTCTTCAACGTCCTCAAGAGATCCTTCTTGACTTTGGATTATGCTTAAGGCAGAAGGACACTGTAGGTCTGATAAGGCCCAAGTGCGGCCTCGTGTTTCCAATCAAGTTTCAAGCTTGAATCAGCATGGCCTCCCCATAGACTTGAATAGATGACAATGTTCTCCTCTCAGTGCTTGTCCCTCTATTCTGGCTTCTTGCCAAGGATTCCTTTCTTATCCCTGGCATCAGAGTCTGTTTGATCTCTTCCAGTTTCTGTGCCCGCTTTCTGTTTGTCAAAGCAGTTTCTGGGTATGTCTCCATTTAATAGCCCAGCCTAGGCCAATCCTCAGACTGTAACCATGCGGCCATCTTGGGGGACATGTTCACCGTGATGTCATAAAGAACCTCAGAAGGCCAAGTTGTCCTGACAACCTCCAAGCACACAGAGTTTCAGAGCCATCTCAGACCAGTCTGACTCCTCCCCCTTTCCAGGTAGGATAGTTTTCCTTTTTCTGGATTTCTTGTCGGTTTCTAACTTTCTCCTCGAACTTGGAAAGGCCTGCTCCCTTCTCTCTAGATACTGGTTTCTTTCCTGTAAGATTACCCTGGGTGTTATCTCTTATGTCTTGGGTAGATGGCCAAGTGGGTGGACCTTCCCCAGAGAAAGTCCTGGACTCCCTCCCAAGTTGAAGTTGCCCAGGCAATCCTCTGATGCGCAATGATCGTGTCATCTCCTAGCACTCTGCCAATTCCGCCTTGGCAGGTCCCATGTTTTCCTTCCTTCTTCCTTTGGGGAAGTGTACCAGATGCCTTCCTAGATTGGAATATTCTCACGGTTCTTTTTCTGGTGCGTATTGAGAACGGACCCTCACAATTGCTACTCCTTTATGACCTCTGTTCGCACCGTACCATGAAATCTCTATTCCCTAACAGTGCTAATGTGATCTGCACCCGCGCTGTGAAAGAGTGAGGCCCGGGCCACCCAAGAGGAACGTGGGCACTTGCCCGCTCCACCACAGGGCCGGCCCTGACTTGTACTTTTGGACCAACCTGTGGCCTGAACTTGGGAAGATGTGGGCCTGTTTGGATTATTCGTGAAGGGGATTAGTAGGAACATCATGGACGGTAACGTTTTCCGTTGGTTCCTGGGCTTAGCACGGATCAGGTTCTCTTGGTAGGATTCCTCTTCATGTATTTGGAATGGTCTACCTTTCTGTAGCATCAGTCAGGCTTTTGAGGTGATTTTCCATCCTTGGAAGTTCACCTTCTCTAATCTCTTTCAGCCCCCAAAGCTGTATGCCGTCATTCTGGACCCCTTTTTGGATGTTTGATTTTAGGTGGATTTATTGCCATAACCCTGCATTAGAACATGCTCTGTCTTTCAGATTTACATCCTCATCGATTTAGACTTCCGTGTAGGTTCCATCCTCTTCACCAGCGTAAGCCGAATCACAGTCCCTCACCACACACTTGTGCCTCATCATCTCTTTCACCCTCCCCCACCACCCCGCTTTGCCTCTGGGCGCCCCCGATCAAATGTCCAGTGCCGCCTGTTGGTCAGTGCTTGTTTTTTCTTCTCCTTGTAAGTGAGATCCTACGGTATTTGACTTATTCCCTGGGGCTTGTTTCACTTCCCCTAAAACCCTCCCAGCCATTCTGGTGGTCACAAATGGCTGGATTGCATCCTTTGTTCCCGCTGAGTGGTCTGCCATTGTGTGGCTATAGCCCATGTTCCTTCTCCATTCGTCCCTTGCTGGGCACCAGGGCGGCTTCCAAGTCTTGGAGAGCGGGAGTAAGGCTGTGGTGAACTCAGCGGTGCACGTCTTTAGGTGGTAGTGTTTCCGAGTTCTTTGGCTAAACGCCCCCCAGAGGAATAGCTGGATCATATGAGACATGGATTCTTAAATTTCGGAGGCAGTTCCACACCGCTTCGCCTAGTGGCTGCACTGGTTTCCACTGCCAGCGGCAGTGCTGGAGGCTTCCCTTCTCTCCACCTCCTCTCTGACGCTTGTTGTTTCCTGTCTGCCTCCTTATAGCCATTCTGACCACAGTGAGCTGCTATGTCATTGCGGTTTGGATTTGCCTTGGCCTCAGACTTAATGAGGGTGAACAAGTTTTCATGCACCTGTTGGCCCTCTTTAGATCTTCTTGGGAGAAATCCCCGTGTCCATCTTTGGCCCAGGATTTCATTGGCTTGTTCTTTTTCTTGTGGAGACGTGTGAGTTGATTGTATCTTTGGGCTTTTCACCCCTTGTCCGATGTGTGCTTTGCAAACATCCACTCCCAGTTGTTGTGCTGTCTTTGCATTGAGTCGATGGTTTCCTTGACTGGGCAGAAGCGTCTGCATGTGAGGTGGTCCCGTTTGTTTCTTGTCTCCTTTGCTGCCCTTGCCCAGTCAGACAGGCTTCTTCCAAATAGGCGGCTCAGACAGATGGCAAAGAGCACTCTGCCTAGGTCTTCTCCTACAAGTTTCACGGTTTCAAGTGTGCCATTCAGGGCTTTAATCCATTCCAGGTGGTGTGTGTGCCAGGTGGCACATCATGGTCTACTCTCGTTGTGTTCCATTTGGCTGTGCAGGCTTCCCAGCACTGTTTCTTGGAGAGACTCTCCTTTGTCCACTGTCTCCTCTTGGCTCCCTGGTCGCAAATGGGCTGTCCTTGTATGTTTGAGTTGGGCTCTGGGCTCTCGATTCTGTTGCATGGGTCTGTGTGCCTGTTTTTGGGCCCGGACTGTGCCGTTTCGGTACCTAGCGCTTCGTCCTCTATGTTGAAATCAGAAAGTGTGATACGTCCTGCTTTGTTCATTTTCCTGAGGATTCCTTGGCCTATTCAGGGTCTCTTGTTGCTGGCTGGAAACTTTAGGATTCTCTCTTCTATCTCTCTGGCAAATATGGCTGCAACTTTGACTGGGATTGCATGGAATCCAGAGATTCCTTTCTCCGCTATGGACGTTTCAAGTGTGTTAATTCTTCCATTCCTAGGTCCCGGAATATCCTTCTTTTTCCTTGTGTCGTCTTGAATTTCTTTCCCCAAACGTTTGCTAGTTTTCGGTTGACATAGCTTTCACCTGTTTTGCTAAGGTTCTTCATAGACATCTTCTTCTTCGTACTGGCAAGCTGTGTTTTTTGTTCGTTTGTGTTTAGCTTCCATTTGTCTACTCTTTGCAACTTGTAATTGGTTCTGTTTTGGCAGAAGTGCATCGCTGTGCTCACATCTGCTGGCAATGCTCCTGTATTTGCTGTGGAAGTCTGGCCCTATCTAACGTCCCTTCCCATCTGCCTCTGCACCCCCTCGGACGCCTGCCCCAGAATGACTGAAGCAGTGGTGAGGAGGCTCACCCCCAGGATTCCACCCGGCCCACCCCGGGCCACCGACCCAGAAGCTGCGGACCTCACCGCTGCACCACCGGCCGGCCCCTTTCATGTTCCATTGGCAACCTGCAGTTGAGTGCAATGGGGCTTGAATATGCTGCTTGAGCCCAACTCTGGCACTGTGTAGATGAGGCCAGGTTGTCTGTCGGGGCCACTGTGACGTCAGAGGATTGGTCATAGTTGTGCGTCTGCTGTCCCGGCAAACTTCACGGACACAGGGCTTCAGAGCCCGCTTGGAGCAGTCTCATAACGCACCCTTCCCAGTGAGCCCAGGTTTGACCTTCGTTGCCGTTTTTTGGCTTGTGAATTTCTCTGACTTTCAAACGTTCCAGCACAGTGTGTCTAAAGACTGACATCTTTCATTGTGGATTATTCAGGTGTGATATCTGTTCGCCTTGCATTTTCTGGGACCTTTTTTTCTTTTCCACAGTATACTCGTCATGGTCTTTCTCAGCTATCTCCCTTAGATGTGCTCATCAGTCCGTTCTCCTTCAGTCCAAGTGATTAATTTTGTATTTCTTGAATCACCGTATGTTCTCTAGGCCGAGGTGTGAGTGCTTTCGTGATTCTTGGTTGCTGTCTTTGAATTTGCAGCGGTCACTTGTAGGACTCTTTGCTATCCTAGCCTAGGTCAAGCGAAGCACTGACAACCCGTGGTCATCTGGCTTGGTTTGACATCCTGAGATCAGAAACTCCAAATTCGAGGTGGTCCTGGCAACCCCCTTCATGGACATAATGTTTTTCTGAGACAAATTAGACAAATCTGATGAATTCCTCGCTCCAGGAAAGATATTTTTCTTTCTCTTTTGTGGAGTCGAGAAGTTCTGAACTTGACCCCTGACCCTTGAACATTGCCCTAGATTCCATCTAGATAAGGGCTGACTTTATTTCTATAGGCTGTGCCATTTGTTTGACCTACATCCTCAGCCCTGGCATGTTTATTTTTCTGGAAACAGAATTGTAATGTTCTAATTTTCAGCCAGCTTCCTTCCATATGGCGTCAAAGCACATAATCAATAATCCTTCTACGGCAAGAAGTCGGGGGAGAGAATTTCATTGGAGCCAAAGTGAGCACTCTAGCCTGGGAGGGCAGCCTTCACAAAGGAACCAAGCCCTCTGGAAAAGGGTGATTTTCAGCACACTTGTAGAGCCCTTCCCAACAAAGAGACCTACCCCAAGCATGACAGGGCTCCATTCCTTCAAGGCTTCCAAGACATCTCTTGGGACGCATTAGCATGTGGCCAGTGGGCCCCCGTGACGCCAGAGCTATGGAAAGTGAGACTGATCTTCGAAGAATGCTAGGGGCCTAGGAAAGGAGGCATCGACTCTTCTCTTCAACGTCCTCAAGAGATCCTTCTTGACTTTGGATTATGCTTAAGGCAGAAGGACACTGTAGGTCTGATAAGGCCCAAGTGCGGCCTCGTGTTTCCAATCAAGTTTCAAGCTTGAATCAGCATGGCCTCCCCATAGACTTGAATAGATGACAATGTTCTCCTCTCAGTGCTTGTCCCTCTATTCTGGCTTCTTGCCAAGGATTCCTTTCTTATCCCTGGCATCAGAGTCTGTTTGATCTCTTCCAGTTTCTGTGCCCGCTTTCTGTTTGTCAAAGCAGTTTCTGGGTATGTCTCCATTTAATAGCCCAGCCTAGGCCAATCCTCAGACTGTAACCATGCGGCCATCTTGGGGGACATGTTCACCGTGATGTCATAAAGAACCTCAGAAGGCCAAGTTGTCCTGACAACCTCCAAGCACACAGAGTTTCAGAGCCATCTCAGACCAGTCTGACTCCTCCCCCTTTCCAGGTAGGATAGTTTTCCTTTTTCTGGATTTCTTGTCGGTTTCTAACTTTCTCCTCGAACTTGGAAAGGCCTGCTCCCTTCTCTCTAGATACTGGTTTCTTTCCTGTAAGATTACCCTGGGTGTTATCTCTTATGTCTTGGGTAGATGGCCAAGTGGGTGGACCTTCCCCAGAGAAAGTCCTGGACTCCCTCCCAAGTTGAAGTTGCCCAGGCAATCCTCTGATGCGCAATGATCGTGTCATCTCCTAGCACTCTGCCAATTCCGCCTTGGCAGGTCCCATGTTTTCCTTCCTTCTTCCTTTGGGGAAGTGTACCAGATGCCTTCCTAGATTGGAATATTCTCACGGTTCTTTTTCTGGTGCGTATTGAGAACGGACCCTCACAATTGCTACTCCTTTATGACCTCTGTTCGCACCGTACCATGAAATCTCTATTCCCTAACAGTGCTAATGTGATCTGCACCCGCGCTGTGAAAGAGTGAGGCCCGGGCCACCCAAGAGGAACGTGGGCACTTGCCCGCTCCACCACAGGGCCGGCCCTGACTTGTACTTTTGGACCAACCTGTGGCCTGAACTTGGGAAGATGTGGGCCTGTTTGGATTATTCGTGAAGGGGATTAGTAGGAACATCATGGACGGTAACGTTTTCCGTTGGTTCCTGGGCTTAGCACGGATCAGGTTCTCTTGGTAGGATTCCTCTTCATGTATTTGGAATGGTCTACCTTTCTGTAGCATCAGTCAGGCTTTTGAGGTGATTTTCCATCCTTGGAAGTTCACCTTCTCTAATCTCTTTCAGCCCCCAAAGCTGTATGCCGTCATTCTGGACCCCTTTTTGGATGTTTGATTTTAGGTGGATTTATTGCCATAACCCTGCATTAGAACATGCTCTGTCTTTCAGATTTACATCCTCATCGATTTAGACTTCCGTGTAGGTTCCATCCTCTTCACCAGCGTAAGCCGAATCACAGTCCCTCACCACACACTTGTGCCTCATCATCTCTTTCACCCTCCCCCACCACCCCGCTTTGCCTCTGGGCGCCCCCGATCAAATGTCCAGTGCCGCCTGTTGGTCAGTGCTTGTTTTTTCTTCTCCTTGTAAGTGAGATCCTACGGTATTTGACTTATTCCCTGGGGCTTGTTTCACTTCCCCTAAAACCCTCCCAGCCATTCTGGTGGTCACAAATGGCTGGATTGCATCCTTTGTTCCCGCTGAGTGGTCTGCCATTGTGTGGCTATAGCCCATGTTCCTTCTCCATTCGTCCCTTGCTGGGCACCAGGGCGGCTTCCAAGTCTTGGAGAGCGGGAGTAAGGCTGTGGTGAACTCAGCGGTGCACGTCTTTAGGTGGTAGTGTTTCCGAGTTCTTTGGCTAAACGCCCCCCAGAGGAATAGCTGGATCATATGAGACATGGATTCTTAAATTTCGGAGGCAGTTCCACACCGCTTCGCCTAGTGGCTGCACTGGTTTCCACTGCCAGCGGCAGTGCTGGAGGCTTCCCTTCTCTCCACCTCCTCTCTGACGCTTGTTGTTTCCTGTCTGCCTCCTTATAGCCATTCTGACCACAGTGAGCTGCTATGTCATTGCGGTTTGGATTTGCCTTGGCCTCAGACTTAATGAGGGTGAACAAGTTTTCATGCACCTGTTGGCCCTCTTTAGATCTTCTTGGGAGAAATCCCCGTGTCCATCTTTGGCCCAGGATTTCATTGGCTTGTTCTTTTTCTTGTGGAGACGTGTGAGTTGATTGTATCTTTGGGCTTTTCACCCCTTGTCCGATGTGTGCTTTGCAAACATCCACTCCCAGTTGTTGTGCTGTCTTTGCATTGAGTCGATGGTTTCCTTGACTGGGCAGAAGCGTCTGCATGTGAGGTGGTCCCGTTTGTTTCTTGTCTCCTTTGCTGCCCTTGCCCAGTCAGACAGGCTTCTTCCAAATAGGCGGCTCAGACAGATGGCAAAGAGCACTCTGCCTAGGTCTTCTCCTACAAGTTTCACGGTTTCAAGTGTGCCATTCAGGGCTTTAATCCATTCCAGGTGGTGTGTGTGCCAGGTGGCACATCATGGTCTACTCTCGTTGTGTTCCATTTGGCTGTGCAGGCTTCCCAGCACTGTTTCTTGGAGAGACTCTCCTTTGTCCACTGTCTCCTCTTGGCTCCCTGGTCGCAAATGGGCTGTCCTTGTATGTTTGAGTTGGGCTCTGGGCTCTCGATTCTGTTGCATGGGTCTGTGTGCCTGTTTTTGGGCCCGGACTGTGCCGTTTCGGTACCTAGCGCTTCGTCCTCTATGTTGAAATCAGAAAGTGTGATACGTCCTGCTTTGTTCATTTTCCTGAGGATTCCTTGGCCTATTCAGGGTCTCTTGTTGCTGGCTGGAAACTTTAGGATTCTCTCTTCTATCTCTCTGGCAAATATGGCTGCAACTTTGACTGGGATTGCATGGAATCCAGAGATTCCTTTCTCCGCTATGGACGTTTCAAGTGTGTTAATTCTTCCATTCCTAGGTCCCGGAATATCCTTCTTTTTCCTTGTGTCGTCTTGAATTTCTTTCCCCAAACGTTTGCTAGTTTTCGGTTGACATAGCTTTCACCTGTTTTGCTAAGGTTCTTCATAGACATCTTCTTCTTCGTACTGGCAAGCTGTGTTTTTTGTTCGTTTGTGTTTAGCTTCCATTTGTCTACTCTTTGCAACTTGTAATTGGTTCTGTTTTGGCAGAAGTGCATCGCTGTGCTCACATCTGCTGGCAATGCTCCTGTATTTGCTGTGGAAGTCTGGCCCTATCTAACGTCCCTTCCCATCTGCCTCTGCACCCCCTCGGACGCCTGCCCCAGAATGACTGAAGCAGTGGTGAGGAGGCTCACCCCCAGGATTCCACCCGGCCCACCCCGGGCCACCGACCCAGAAGCTGCGGACCTCACCGCTGCACCACCGGCCGGCCCCTTTCATGTTCCATTGGCAACCTGCAGTTGAGTGCAATGGGGCTTGAATATGCTGCTTGAGCCCAACTCTGGCACTGTGTAGATGAGGCCAGGTTGTCTGTCGGGGCCACTGTGACGTCAGAGGATTGGTCATAGTTGTGCGTCTGCTGTCCCGGCAAACTTCACGGACACAGGGCTTCAGAGCCCGCTTGGAGCAGTCTCATAACGCACCCTTCCCAGTGAGCCCAGGTTTGACCTTCGTTGCCGTTTTTTGGCTTGTGAATTTCTCTGACTTTCAAACGTTCCAGCACAGTGTGTCTAAAGACTGACATCTTTCATTGTGGATTATTCAGGTGTGATATCTGTTCGCCTTGCATTTTCTGGGACCTTTTTTTCTTTTCCACAGTATACTCGTCATGGTCTTTCTCAGCTATCTCCCTTAGATGTGCTCATCAGTCCGTTCTCCTTCAGTCCAAGTGATTAATTTTGTATTTCTTGAATCACCGTATGTTCTCTAGGCCGAGGTGTGAGTGCTTTCGTGATTCTTGGTTGCTGTCTTTGAATTTGCAGCGGTCACTTGTAGGACTCTTTGCTATCCTAGCCTAGGTCAAGCGAAGCACTGACAACCCGTGGTCATCTGGCTTGGTTTGACATCCTGAGATCAGAAACTCCAAATTCGAGGTGGTCCTGGCAACCCCCTTCATGGACATAATGTTTTTCTGAGACAAATTAGACAAATCTGATGAATTCCTCGCTCCAGGAAAGATATTTTTCTTTCTCTTTTGTGGAGTCGAGAAGTTCTGAACTTGACCCCTGACCCTTGAACATTGCCCTAGATTCCATCTAGATAAGGGCTGACTTTATTTCTATAGGCTGTGCCATTTGTTTGACCTACATCCTCAGCCCTGGCATGTTTATTTTTCTGGAAACAGAATTGTAATGTTCTAATTTTCAGCCAGCTTCCTTCCATATGGCGTCAAAGCACATAATCAATAATCCTTCTACGGCAAGAAGTCGGGGGAGAGAATTTCATTGGAGCCAAAGTGAGCACTCTAGCCTGGGAGGGCAGCCTCCACAAAGGAACCAAGCCCTCTGGAAAAGGGTGATTTTCAGCACACTTGTAGAGCCCTTCCCAACAAAGAGACCTACCCCAAGCATGACAGGGCTCCATTCCTTCAAGGCTTCCAAGACATCTCTTGGGACGCATTAGCATGTGGCCAGTGGGCCCCCGTGACGCCAGAGCTATGGAAAGTGAGACTGATCTTCGAAGAATGCTAGGGGCCTAGGAAAGGAGGCATCGACTCTTCTCTTCAACGTCCTCAAGAGATCCTTCTTGACTTTGGATTATGCTTAAGGCAGAAGGACACTGTAGGTCTGATAAGGCCCAAGTGCGGCCTCGTGTTTCCAATCAAGTTTCAAGCTTGAATCAGCATGGCCTCCCCATAGACTTGAATAGATGACAATGTTCTCCTCTCAGTGCTTGTCCCTCTATTCTGGCTTCTTGCCAAGGATTCCTTTCTTATCCCTGGCATCAGAGTCTGTTTGATCTCTTCCAGTTTCTGTGCCCGCTTTCTGTTTGTCAAAGCAGTTTCTGGGTATGTCTCCATTTAATAGCCCAGCCTAGGCCAATCCTCAGACTGTAACCATGCGGCCATCTTGGGGGACATGTTCACCGTGATGTCATAAAGGACCTCAGAAGGCCAAGTTGTCCTGACAACCTCCAAGCACACAGAGTTTCAGAGCCATCTCAGACCAGTGTGACTCCTCCCCCTTTCCAGGTAGGATAGTTTTCCTTTTTCTGGATTTCTTGTCGGTTTCTAACTTTCTCCTCGAACTTGGAAAGGCCTGCTCCCTTCTCTCTAGATACTGGTTTCTTTCCTGTAAGATTACCCTGGGTGTTATCTCTTATGTCTTGGGTAGATGGCCAAGTGGGTGGACCTTCCCCAGAGAAAGTCCTGGACTCCCTCCCAAGTTGAAGTTGCCCGGGCAATCCTCTGATGCGCAATGATCGTGTCATCTCCTAGCACTCTGCCAATTCCGCCTTGGCAGGTCCCATGTTTTCCTTCCTTCTTCCTTTGGGGAAGTGTACCAGATGCCTTCCTAGATTGGAATATTCTCACGGTTCTTTTTCTGGTGCGTATTGAGAACGGACCCTCACAATTGCTACTCCTTTATGACCTCTGTCCGCACCGTACCATGAAATCTCTATTCCCTAACAGTGCTAATGTGATCTGCACCCGCGCTGTGAAAGAGTGAGGCCCGGGCCACCCAAGAGGAACGTGGGCACTTGCCCGCTCCACCACAGGGCCGGCCCTGACTTGTACTTTTGGACCAACCTGTGGCCTGAACTTGGGAAGATGTGGGCCTGTTTGGATTATTCGTGAAGGGGATTAGTAGGAACATCATGGACGGTAACTTTTTCCGTTGGTTCCTGGGCTTAGCACGGATCAGGTTCTCTTGGTAGGATTCCTCTTCATGTATTTGGAATGGTCTACCTTTCTGTAGCATCAGTCAGGCTTTTGAGGTGATTTTCCATCCTTGGAAGTTCACCTTCTCTAATCTCTTTCAGCCCCCAAAGCTGTATGCCGTCATTCTGGACCCCTTTTTGGATGTTTGATTTTAGGTGGATTTATTGCCATAACCCTGCATTAGAACATGCTCTGTCTTTCAGATTTACATCCTCATCGATTTAGACTTCCGTGTAGGTTCCATCCTCTTCACCAGCGTAAGCCGAATCACAGTCCCTCACCACACACTTGTGCCTCATCATCTCTTTCACCCTCCCCCACCACCCCGCTTTGCCTCTGGGCGCCCCCGATCAAATGTCCAGTGCCACCTGTTGGTTAGTGCTTGTTTTTTCTTCTCCTTGTAAGTGAGATCCTACGGTATTTGACTTTGTCCCTGGGGCTTGTTTCACTTCCCCTAAAACCCTCCCAGCCATTCTGGTGGTCACAAATGGCTGGATTGCATCCTTTGTTCCCGCTGAGTGGTCTGCCATTGTGTGGCTATAGCCCATGTTCCTTCTCCATTCGTCCCTTGCTGGGCACCAGGGCGGCTTCCAAGTCTTGGAGAGCGGGAGTAAGGCTGTGGTGAACTCAGCGGTGCACGTCTTTAGGTGGTAGTGTTTCCGAGTTCTTTGGCTAAACGCCCCCCAGAGGAATAGCTGGATCATATGGGACATGGATTCTTAAATTTCGGAGGCAGTTCCACACCGCTTCGCCTAGTGGCTGCACTGGTTTCCACTGCCAGCGGCAGTGCTGGAGGCTTCCCTTCTCTCCACCTCCTCTCTGACGCTTGTTGTTTCCTGTCTGCCTCCTTATAGCCATTCTGACCACAGTGAGCTGCTATGTCATTGCGGTTTGGATTTGCCTTGGCCTCAGACTTAATGAGGGTGAACAAGTTTTCATGCACCTGTTGGCCCTCTTTAGATCTTCTTGGGAGAAATCTCCGTGTCCATCTTTGGCCCAGGATTTCATTGGCTTGTTCTTTTTCTTGTGGAGACGTGTGAGTTGATTGTATCTTTGGGCTTTTCACCCCTTGTCCGATGTGTGCTTTGCAAACATCCACTCCCAGTTGTTGTGCTGTCTTTGCATTGAGTCGATGGTTTCCTTGACTGGGCAGAAGCGTCTGCATGTGAGGTGGTCCCGTTTGTTTCTTGTCTCCTTTGCTGCCCTTGCCCAGTCAGACAGGCTTCTTCCAAATAGGCGGCTCAGACAGATGGCAAAGAGCACTCTGCCTAGGTCTTCTCCTACAAGTTTCACGGTTTCAAGTGTGCCATTCAGGGCTTTAATCCATTCCAGGTGGTGTGTGTGCCAGGTGGCACATCATGGTCTACTCTCGTTGTGTTCCATTTGGCTGTGCAGGCTTCCCAGCACCGTTTCTTGGAGAGACTCTCCTTTGTCCACTGTCTCCTCTTGGCTCCCTGGTCGCAAATGGGCTGTCCTTGTATGTTTGAGTTGGGCTCTGGGCTCTCGATTCTGTTGCATGGGTCTGTGTGCCTGTTTTTGGGCCCGGACTGTGCCGTTTCGGTACCCAGCGCTTCGTCCTCTATGTTGAAATCAGAAAGTGTGATACGTCCTGCTTTGTTCATTTTCCTGAGGATTCCTTGGCCTATTCAGGGTCTCTTGTTGCTGGCTGGAAACTTTAGGATTCTCTCTTCTATCTCTCTGGCAAATATGGCTGCAACTTTGACTGGGATTGCATGGAATCCAGAGATTCCTTTCTCCGCTATGGACGTTTCAAGTGTGTTAATTCTTCCATTCCTAGGTCCCGGAATATCCTTCTTTTTCCTTGTGTCGTCTTGAATTTCTTTCCCCAAACGTTTGCTAGTTTTCGGTTGACATAGCTTTCACCTGTTTTGCTAAGGTTCTTCATAGACATCTTCTTCTTCGTACTGGCAAGCTGTGTTTTTTGTTCGTTTGTGTTTAGCTTCCATTTGTCTACTCTTTGCAACTTGTAATTGGTTCTGTTTTGGCAGAAGTGCATCGCTGTGCTCACATCTGCTGGCAATGCTCCTGTATTTGCTGTGGAAGTCTGGCCCTATCTAACGTCCCTTCCCATCTGCCTCTGCACCCCCTCGGACGCCTGCCCCAGAATGACTGAAGCAGTGGTGAGGAGGCTCACCCCCAGGATTCCACCCGGCCCACCCCGGGCCACCGACCCAGAAGCTGCGGACCTCACCGCTGCACCACCGGCCGGCCCCTTTCATGTTCCATTGGCAACCTGCAGTTGAGTGCAATGGGGCTTGAATATGCTGCTTGAGCCCAACTCTGGCACTGTGTAGATGAGGCCAGGTTGTTTGTCGGGGCCACTGTGACGTCAGAGGATTGGTCATAGTTGTGCGTCTGCTGTCCCGGCAAACTTCACGGACACAGGGCTTCAGAGCCCGCTTGGAGCAGTCTCATAACGCACCCTTCCCAGTGAGCCCAGGTTTGACCTTCGTTGCCGTTTTTTGGCTTGTGAATTTCTCTGACTTTCAAACGTTCCAGCACAGTGTGTCTAAAGACTGACATCTTTCATTGTGGATTATTCAGGTGTGATATCTGTTCGCCTTGCATTTTCTGGGACCTTTTTTTCTTTTCCACAGTATACTCGTCATGGTCTTTCTCAGCTATCTCCCTTAGATGTGCTCATCAGTCCGTTCTCCTTCAGTCCAAGTGATTAATTTTGTATTTCTTGAATCACCGTATGTTCTCTAGGCCGAGGTGTGAGTGCTTTCGTGATTCTTGGTTGCTGTCTTTGAATTTGCAGCGGTCACTTGTAGGACTCTTTGCTATCCTAGCCTAGGTCAAGCGAAGCACTGACAACCCGTGGTCATCTGGGTTGGTTTGACATCCTGAGATCAGAAACTCCAAATTCGAGGTGGTCCTGGC
The DNA here is from genome assembly GCF_041296235.1 of Equus asinus. Classification (NCBI taxonomy): domain Eukaryota; kingdom Metazoa; phylum Chordata; class Mammalia; order Perissodactyla; family Equidae; genus Equus; species Equus asinus. Next base: position 82,701,545 of record NC_091820.1, on the reverse strand, counting down.
AACCCCCTTCATGGACATAATGTTTTTCTGAGACAAATTAGACAAATCTGATGAATTCCTCGCTCCAGGAAAGATATTTTTCTTTCTCTTTTGTGGAGTCGGGAAGTTTCGAACTTGACCCCTGACCCTTGAACATTGCCCTAGATTCCATCTAGATAAGGGCTGACTTTATTTCTATAGGCTGTGCCATTTGTTTGACCTACATCCTCAGCCCTGGCATGTTTATTTTTCTGGAAACAGAATTGTAATGTTCTAATTTTCAGCCAGCTTCCTTCCATATGGCGTCAAAGCACATAACCAATAATCCTTCTACGGCAAGAAGTCGGGGGAGAGAATTTCATTGGAGCCAAAGTGAGCACTCTAGCCTGGGAGGGCAGCCTCCACAAAGGAACCAAGCCCTCTGGAAAAGGGTGATTTTCAGCACACTTGTAGAGCCCTTCCCAACAAAGAGACCTACCCCAAGCATGACAGGGCTCCATTCCTTCAAGGCTTCCAAGACATCTCTTGGGACGCATTAGCATGTGGCCAGTGGGCCCCCGTGACGCCAGAGCTATGGAAAGTGAGACTGATCTTCGAAGAATGCTAGGGGCCTAGGAAAGGAGGCATCGACTCTTCTCTTCAACGTCCTCAAGAGATCCTTCTTGACTTTGGATTATGCTTAAGGCAGAAGGACACTGTAGGTCTGATAAGGCCCAAGTGCGGCCTCGTGTTTCCAATCAAGTTTCAAGCTTGAATCAGCATGGCCTCCCCATAGACTTGAATAGATGACAATGTTCTCCTCTCAGTGCTTGTCCCTCTATTCTGGCTTCTTGCCAAGGATTCCTTTCTTATCCCTGGCATCAGAGTCTGTTTGATCTCTTCCAGTTTCTGTGCCCGCTTTCTGTTTGTCAAAGCAGTTTCTGGGTATGTCTCCGTTTAATAGCCCAGCCTAGGCCAATCCTCAGACTGTAACCATGCGGCCGTCTTGGGGGACATGTTCACCGTGATGTCATAAAGGACCTCAGAAGGCCAAGTTGTCCTGACAACCTCCAAGCACACAGAGTTTCAGAGCCATCTCAGACCAGTCTGACTCCTCCCCCTTTCCAGGTAGGATAGTTTTCCTTTTTCTGGATTTCTTGTCGGTTTCTAACTTTCTCCTCGAACTTGGAAAGGCCTGCTCCCTTCTCTCTAGATACTGGTTTCTTTCCTGTAAGATTACCCTGGGTGTTATCTCTTATGTCTTGGGTAGATGGCCAAGTGGGTGGACCTTCCCCAGAGAAAGTCCTGGACTCCCTCCCAAGTTGAAGTTGCCCGGGCAATCCTCTGATGCGCAATGATCGTGTCATCTCCTAGCACTCTGCCAATTCCGCCTTGGCAGGTCCCATGTTTTCCTTCCTTCTTCCTTTGGGGAAGTGTACCAGATGCCTTCCTAGATTGGAATATTCTCACGGTTCTTTTTCTGGTGCGTATTGAGAACGGACCCTCACAATTGCTACTCCTTTATGACCTCTGTCCGCACCGTACCATGAAATCTCTATTCCCTAACAGTGCTAATGTGATCTGCACCCGCGCTGTGAAAGAGTGAGGCCCGGGCCACCCAAGAGGAACGTGGGCACTTGCCCGCTCCACCACAGGGCCGGCCCTGACTTGTACTTTTGGACCAACCTGTGGCCTGAACTTGGGAAGATGTGGGCCTGTTTGGATTATTCGTGAAGGGGATTAGTAGGAACATCATGGACGGTAACTTTTTCCGTTGGTTCCTGGGCTTAGCACGGATCAGGTTCTCTTGGTAGGATTCCTCTTCATGTATTTGGAATGGTCTACCTTTCTGTAGCATCAGTCAGGCTTTTGAGGTGATTTTCCATCCTTGGAAGTTCACCTTCTCTAATCTCTTTCAGCCCCCAAAGCTGTATGCCGTCATTCTGGACCCCTTTTTGGATGTTTGATTTTAGGTGGATTTATTGCCATAACCCTGCATTAGAACATGCTCTGTCTTTCAGATTTACATCCTCATCGATTTAGACTTCCGTGTAGGTTCCATCCTCTTCACCAGCGTAAGCCGAATCACAGTCCCTCACCACACACTTGTGCCTCATCATCTCTTTCACCCTCCCCCACCGCCCCGCTTTGCCTCTGGGCGCCCCCGATCAAATGTCCAGTGCCACCTGTTGGTTAGTGCTTGTTTTTTCTTCTCCTTGTAAGTGAGATCCTACGGTATTTGACTTTGTCCCTGGGGCTTGTTTCACTTCCCCTAAAACCCTCCCAGCCATTCTGGTGGTCACAAATGGCTGGATTGCATCCTTTGTTCCCGCTGAGTGGTCTGCCATTGTGTGGCTATAGCCCATGTTCCTTCTCCATTCGTCCCTTGCTGGGCACCAGGGCGGCTTCCAAGTCTTGGAGAGCGGGAGTAAGGCTGTGGTGAACTCAGCGGTGCACGTCTTTAGGTGGTAGTGTTTCCGAGTTCTTTGGCTAAACGCCCCCCAGAGGAATAGCTGGATCATATGGGACATGGATTCTTAAATTTCGGAGGCAGTTCCACACCGCTTCGCCTAGTGGCTGCACTGGTTTCCACTGCCAGCAGCAGTGCTGGAGGCTTCCCTTCTCTCCACCTCCTCTCTGACGCTTGTTGTTTCCTGTCTGCCTCCTTATAGCCATTCTGACCACAGTGAGCTGCTATGTCATTGCGGTTTGGATTTGCCTTGGCCTCAGACTTAATGAGGGTGAACAAGTTTTCATGCACCTGTTGGCCCTCTTTAGATCTTCTTGGGAGAAATCTCCGTGTCCATCTTTGGCCCAGGATTTCATTGGCTTGTTCTTTTTGTTGTGGAGACGTGTGAGTTGATTGTATCTTTGGGCTTTTCACCCCTTGTCCGATGTGTGCTTTGCAAACATCCACTCCCAGTTGTTGTGCTGTCTTTGCATTGAGTCGATGGTTTCCTTGACTGGGCAGAAGCGTCTGCATGTGAGGTGGTCCCGTTTGTTTCTTGTCTCCTTTGCTGCCCTTGCCCAGTCAGACAGGCTTCTTCCAAATAGGCGGCTCAGACAGATGGCAAAGAGCACTCTGCCTAGGTCTTCTCCTACAAGTTTCACGGTTTCAAGTGTGCCATTCAGGGCTTTAATCCATTCCAGGTGGTGTGTGTGCCAGGTGGCACATCATGGTCTACTCTCGTTGTGTTCCATTTGGCTGTGCAGGCTTCCCAGCACTGTTTCTTGGAGAGACTCTCCTTTGTCCACTGTCTCCTCTTGGCTCCCTGGTCGCAAATGGGCTGTCCTTGTATGTTTGAGTTGGGCTCTGGGCTCTCGATTCTGTTGCATGGGTCTGTGTGCCTGTTTTTGGGCCCGGACTGGGCCGTTTCGGTACCCAGCGCTTCGTCCTCTATGTTGAAATCAGAAAGTGTGATACGTCCTGCTTTGTTCATTTTCCTGAGGATTCCTTGGCCTATTCAGGGTCTCTTGTTGCTGGCTGGAAACTTTAGGATTCTCTCTTCTATCTCTCTGGCAAATATGGCTGCAACTTTGACTGGGATTGCATGGAATCCAGAGATTCCTTTCTCCGCTATGGACGTTTCAAGTGTGTTAATTCTTCCATTCCTAGGTCCCGGAATATCCTTCTTTTTCCTTGTGTCGTCTTGAATTTCTTTCCCCAAACGTTTGCTAGTTTTCGGTTGACATAGCTTTCACCTGTTTTGCTAAGGTTCTTCATAGACATCTTCTTCTTCGTACTGGCAAGCTGTGTTTTTTGTTCGTTTGTGTTTAGCTTCCATTTGTCTACTCTTTGCAACTTGTAATTGGTTCTGTTTTGGCAGAAGTGCATCGCTGTGCTCACATCTGCTGGCAATGCTCCTGTATTTGCTGTGGAAGTCTGGCCCTATCTAACGTCCCTTCCCATCTGCCTCTGCACCCCCTCGGACGCCTGCCCCAGAATGACTGAAGCAGTGGTGAGGAGGCTCACCCCCAGGATTCCACCCGGCCCACCCCGGGCCACCGACCCAGAAGCTGCGGACCTCACCGCTGCACCACCGGCCGGCCCCTTTCATGTTCCATTGGCAACCTGCAGTTGAGTGCAATGGGGCTTGAATATGCTGCTTGAGCCCAACTCTGGCACTGTGTAGATGAGGCCAGGTTGTTTGTCGGGGCCACTGTGACGTCAGAGGATTGGTCATAGTTGTGCGTGTGCTGTCCCGGCAAACTTCACGGACACAGGGCTTCAGAGCCCGTTTGGAGCAGTCTCATAACGCATCCTTCCCAGTGAGCCCAGGTTTGACCTTCGTTGCCGTTTTTTGGCTTGTGAATTTCTCTGACTTTCAAACGTTCCAGCACAGTGTGTCTAAAGACTGACATCTTTCATTGTGGATTATTCAGGTGTGATATCTGTTCGCCTTGCATTTTCTGGGACCTTTTTTTCTTTTCCACAGTATACTCGTCATGGTCTTTCTCAGCTATCTCCCTTAGATGTGCTCATCAGTCCGTTCTCCTTCAGTCCAAGTGATTAATTTTGTATTTCTTGAATCACCGTATGTTCTCTAGGCCGAGGTGTGAGTGCTTTCGTGATTCTTGGTTGCTGTCTTTGAATTTGCAGCGGTCACTTGTAGGACTCTTTGCTATCCTAGCCTAGGTCAAGCGAAGCACTGACAACCCGTGGTCATCTGGCTTGGTTTGACATCCTGAGATCAGAAACTCCAAATTCGAGGTGGTCCTGGCAACCCCCTTCATGGACATAATGTTTTTCTGAGACAAATTAGACAAATCTGATGAATTCCTCGCTCCAGGAAAGATATTTTTCTTTCTCTTTTGTGGAGTCGGGAAGTTTCGAACTTGACCCCTGACCCTTGAACATTGCCCTAGATTCCATCTAGATAAGGGCTGACTTTATTTCTATAGGCTGTGCCATTTGTTTGACCTACATCCTCAGCCCTGGCATGTTTATTTTTCTGGAAACAGAATTGTAATGTTCTAATTTTCAGCCAGCTTCCTTCCATATGGCGTCAAAGCACATAATCAATAATCCTTCTACGGCAAGAAGTCGGGGGAGAGAATTTCATTGGAGCCAAAGTGAGCACTCTAGCCTGGGAGGGCAGCCTCCACAAAGGAACCAAGCCCTCTGGAAAAGGGTGATTTTCAGCACACTTGTAGAGCCCTTCCCAACAAAGAGACCTACCCCAAGCATGACAGGGCTCCATTCCTTCAAGGCTTCCAAGACATCTCTTGGGACGCATTAGCATGTGGCCAGTGGGCCCCCGTGACGCCAGAGCTATGGAAAGTGAGACTGATCTTCGAAGAATGCTAGGGGCCTAGGAAAGGAGGCATCGACTCTTCTCTTCAACGTCCTCAAGAGATCCTTCTTGACTTTGGATTATGCTTAAGGCAGAAGGACACTGTAGGTCTGATAAGGCCCAAGTGCGGCCTCGTGTTTCCAATCAAGTTTCAAGCTTGAATCAGCATGGCCTCCCCATAGACTTGAATAGATGACAATGTTCTCCTCTCAGTGCTTGTCCCTCTATTCTGGCTTCTTGCCAAGGATTCCTTTCTTATCCCTGGCATCAGAGTCTGTTTGATCTCTTCCAGTTTCTGTGCCCGCTTTCTGTTTGTCAAAGCAGTTTCTGGGTATGTCTCCGTTTAATAGCCCAGCCTAGGCCAATCCTCAGACTGTAACCATGCGGCCGTCTTGGGGGACATGTTCACCGTGATGTCATAAAGGACCTCAGAAGGCCAAGTTGTCCTGACAACCTCCAAGCACACAGAGTTTCAGAGCCATCTCAGACCAGTCTGACTCCTCCCCCTTTCCAGGTAGGATAGTTTTCCTTTTTCTGGATTTCTTGTCGGTTTCTAACTTTCTCCTCGAACTTGGAAAGGCCTGCTCCCTTCTCTCTAGATACTGGTTTCTTTCCTGTAAGATTACCCTGGGTGTTATCTCTTATGTCTTGGGTAGATGGCCAAGTGGGTGGACCTTCCCCAGAGAAAGTCCTGGACTCCCTCCCAAGTTGAAGTTGCCCGGGCAATCCTCTGATGCGCAATGATCGTGTCATCTCCTAGCACTCTGCCAATTCCGCCTTGGCAGGTCCCATGTTTTCCTTCCTTCTTCCTTTGGGGAAGTGTACCAGATGCCTTCCTAGATTGGAATATTCTCACGGTTCTTTTTCTGGTGCGTATTGAGAACGGACCCTCACAATTGCTACTCCTTTATGACCTCTGTCCGCACCGTACCATGAAATCTCTATTCCCTAACAGTGCTAATGTGATCTGCACCCGCGCTGTGAAAGAGTGAGGCCCGGGCCACCCAAGAGGAACGTGGGCACTTGCCCGCTCCACCACAGGGCCGGCCCTGACTTGTACTTTTGGACCAACCTGTGGCCTGAACTTGGGAAGATGTGGGCCTGTTTGGATTATTCGTGAAGGGGATTAGTAGGAACATCATGGACGGTAACGTTTTCCGTTGGTTCCTGGGCTTAGCACGGATCAGGTTCTCTTGGTAGGATTCCTCTTCATGTATTTGGAATGGTCTACCTTTCTGTAGCATCAGTCAGGCTTTTGAGGTGATTTTCCATCCTTGGAAGTTCACCTTCTCTAATCTCTTTCAGCCCCCAAAGCTGTATGCCGTCATTCTGGACCCCTTTTTGGATGTTTGATTTTAGGTGGATTTATTGCCATAACCCTGCATTAGAACATGCTCTGTCTTTCAGATTTACATCCTCATCGATTTAGACTTCCGTGTAGGTTCCATCCTCTTCACCAGCGTAAGCCGAATCACAGTCCCTCACCACACACTTGTGCCTCATCATCTCTTTCACCCTCCCCCACCGCCCCGCTTTGCCTCTGGGCGCCCCCGATCAAATGTCCAGTGCCACCTGTTGGTTAGTGCTTGTTTTTTCTTCTCCTTGTAAGTGAGATCCTACGGTATTTGACTTTGTCCCTGGGGCTTGTTTCACTTCCCCTAAAACCCTCCCAGCCATTCTGGTGGTCACAAATGGCTGGATTGCATCCTTTGTTCCCGCTGAGTGGTCTGCCATTGTGTGGCTATAGCCCATGTTCCTTCTCCATTCGTCCCTTGCTGGGCACCAGGGCGGCTTCCAAGTCTTGGAGAGCGGGAGTAAGGCTGTGGTGAACTCAGCGGTGCACGTCTTTAGGTGGTAGTGTTTCCGAGTTCTTTGGCTAAACGCCCCCCAGAGGAATAGCTGGATCATATGGGACATGGATTCTTAAATTTCGGAGGCAGTTCCACACCGCTTCGCCTAGTGGCTGCACTGGTTTCCACTGCCAGCAGCAGTGCTGGAGGCTTCCCTTCTCTCCACCTCCTCTCTGACGCTTGTTGTTTCCTGTCTGCCTCCTTATAGCCATTCTGACCACAGTGAGCTGCTATGTCATTGCGGTTTGGATTTGCCTTGGCCTCAGACTTAATGAGGGTGAACAAGTTTTCATGCACCTGTTGGCCCTCTTTAGATCTTCTTGGGAGAAATCTCCGTGTCCATCTTTGGCCCAGGATTTCATTGGCTTGTTCTTTTTGTTGTGGAGACGTGTGAGTTGATTGTATCTTTGGGCTTTTCACCCCTTGTCCGATGTGTGCTTTGCAAACATCCACTCCCAGTTGTTGTGCTGTCTTTGCATTGAGTCGATGGTTTCCTTGACTGGGCAGAAGCGTCTGCATGTGAGGTGGTCCCGTTTGTTTCTTGTCTCCTTTGCTGCCCTTGCCCAGTCAGACAGGCTTCTTCCAAATAGGCGGCTCAGACAGATGGCAAAGAGCACTCTGCCTAGGTCTTCTCCTACAAGTTTCACGGTTTCAAGTGTGCCATTCAGGGCTTTAATCCATTCCAGGTGGTGTGTGTGCCAGGTGGCACATCATGGTCTACTCTCGTTGTGTTCCATTTGGCTGTGCAGGCTTCCCAGCACCGTTTCTTGGAGAGACTCTCCTTTGTCCACTGTCTCCTCTTGGCTCCCTGGTCGCAAATGGGCTGTCCTTGTATGTTTGAGTTGGGCTCTGGGCTCTCGATTCTGTTGCATGGGTCTGTGTGCCTGTTTTTGGGCCCGGACTGGGCCGTTTCGGTACCTAGCGCTTCGTCCTCTATGTTGAAATCAGAAAGTGTGATACGTCCTGCTTTGTTCATTTTCCTGAGGATTCCTTGGCCTATTCAGGGTCTCTTGTTGCTGGCTGGAAACTTTAGGATTCTCTCTTCTATCTCTCTGGCAAATATGGCTGCAACTTTGACTGGGATTGCATGGAATCCAGAGATTCCTTTCTCCGCTATGGACGTTTCAAGTGTGTTAATTCTTCCATTCCTAGGTCCCGGAATATCCTTCTTTTTCCTTGTGTCGTCTTGAATTTCTTTCCCCAAACGTTTGCTAGTTTTCGGTTGACATAGCTTTCACCTGTTTTGCTAAGGTTCTTCATAGACATCTTCTTCTTCGTACTGGCAAGCTGTGTTTTTTGTTCGTTTGTGTTTAGCTTCCATTTGTCTACTCTTTGCAACTTGTAATTGGTTCTGTTTTGGCAGAAGTGCATCGCTGTGCTCACATCTGCTGGCAATGCTCCTGTATTTGCTGTGGAAGTCTGGCCCTATCTAACGTCCCTTCCCATCTGCCTCTGCACCCCCTCGGACGCCTGCCCCAGAATGACTGAAGCAGTGGTGAGGAGGCTCACCCCCAGGATTCCACCCGGCCCACCCCGGGCCACCGACCCAGAAGCTGCGGACCTCACCGCTGCACCACCGGCCGGCCCCTTTCATGTTCCATTGGCAACCTGCAGTTGAGTGCAATGGGGCTTGAATATGCTGCTTGAGCCCAACTCTGGCACTGTGTAGATGAGGCCAGGTTGTTTGTCGGGGCCACTGTGACGTCAGAGGATTGGTCATAGTTGTGCGTGTGCTGTCCCGGCAAACTTCACGGACACAGGGCTTCAGAGCCCGTTTGGAGCAGTCTCATAACGCATCCTTCCCAGTGAGCCCAGGTTTGACCTTCGTTGCCGTTTTTTGGCTTGTGAATTTCTCTGACTTTCAAACGTTCCAGCACAGTGTGTCTAAAGACTGACATCTTTCATTGTGGATTATTCAGGTGTGATATCTGTTCGCCTTGCATTTTCTGGGACCTTTTTTTCTTTTCCACAGTATACTCGTCATGGTCTTTCTCAGCTATCTCCCTTAGATGTGCTCATCAGTCCGTTCTCCTTCAGTCCAAGTGATTAATTTTGTATTTCTTGAATCACCGTATGTTCTCTAGGCCGAGGTGTGAGTGCTTTCGTGATTCTTGGTTGCTGTCTTTGAATTTGCAGCGGTCACTTGTAGGACTCTTTGCTATCCTAGCCTAGGTCAAGCGAAGCACTGACAACCCGTGGTCATCTGGCTTGGTTTGACATCCTGAGATCAGAAACTCCAAATTCGAGGTGGTCCTGGCAACCCCCTTCATGGACATAATGTTTTTCTGAGACAAATTAGACAAATCTGATGAATTCCTCGCTCCAGGAAAGATATTTTTCTTTCTCTTTTGTGGAGTCGGGAAGTTTCGAACTTGACCCCTGACCCTTGAACATTGCCCTAGATTCCATCTAGATAAGGGCTGACTTTATTTCTATAGGCTGTGCCATTTGTTTGACCTACATCCTCAGCCCTGGCATGTTTATTTTTCTGGAAACAGAATTGTAATGTTCTAATTTTCAGCCAGCTTCCTTCCATATGGCGTCAAAGCACATAATCAATAATCCTTCTACGGCAAGAAGTCGGGGGAGAGAATTTCATTGGAGCCAAAGTGAGCACTCTAGCCTGGGAGGGCAGCCTCCACAAAGGAACCAAGCCCTCTGGAAAAGGGTGATTTTCAGCACACTTGTAGAGCCCTTCCCAACAAAGAGACCTACCCCAAGCATGACAGGGCTCCATTCCTTCAAGGCTTCCAAGACATCTCTTGGGACGCATTAGCATGTGGCCAGTGGGCCCCCGTGACGCCAGAGCTATGGAAAGTGAGACTGATCTTCGAAGAATGCTAGGGGCCTAGGAAAGGAGGCATCGACTCTTCTCTTCAACGTCCTCAAGAGATCCTTCTTGACTTTGGATTATGCTTAAGGCAGAAGGACACTGTAGGTCTGATAAGGCCCAAGTGCGGCCTCGTGTTTCCAATCAAGTTTCAAGCTTGAATCAGCATGGCCTCCCCATAGACTTGAATAGATGACAATGTTCTCCTCTCAGTGCTTGTCCCTCTATTCTGGCTTCTTGCCAAGGATTCCTTTCTTATCCCTGGAATCAGAGTCTGTTTGATCTCTTCCAGTTTCTGTGCCCGCTTTCTGTTTGTCAAAGCAGTTTCTGGGTATGTCTCCATTTAATAGCCCAGCCTAGGCCAATCCTCAGACTGTAACCATGCGGCCGTCTTGGGGGACATGTTCACCGTGATGTCATAAAGAACCTCAGAAGGCCAAGTTGTCCTGACAACCTCCAAGCACACAGAGTTTCAGAGCCATCTCAGACCAGTCTGACTCCTCCCCCTTTCCAGGTAGGATAGTTTTCCTTTTTCTGGATTTCTTGTCGGTTTCTAACTTTCTCCTCGAACTTGGAAAGGCCTGCTCCCTTCTCTCTAGATACTGGTTTCTTTCCTGTAAGATTACCCTGGGTGTTATCTCTTATGTCTTGGGTAGATGGCCAAGTGGGTGGACCTTCCCCAGAGAAAGTCCTGGACTCCCTCCCAAGTTGAAGTTGCCCGGGCAATCCTCTGATGCGCAATGATCGTGTCATCTCCTAGCACTCTGCCAATTCCGCCTTGGCAGGTCCCATGTTTTCCTTCCTTCTTCCTTTGGGGAAGTGTACCAGATGCCTTCCTAGATTGGAATATTCTCACGGTTCTTTTTCTGGTGCGTATTGAGAACGGACCCTCACAATTGCTACTCCTTTATGACCTCTGTCCGCACCGTACCATGAAATCTCTATTCCCTAACAGTGCTAATGTGATCTGCACCCGCGCTGTGAAAGAGTGAGGCCCGGGCCACCCAAGAGGAACGTGGGCACTTGCCCGCTCCACCACAGGGCCGGCCCTGACTTGTACTTTTGGACCAACCTGTGGCCTGAACTTGGGAAGATGTGGGCCTGTTTGGATTATTCGTGAAGGGGATTAGTAGGAACATCATGGACGGTAAGGTTTTCCGTTGGTTCCTGGGCTTAGCACGGATCAGGTTCTCTTGGTAGGATTCCTCTTCATGTATTTGGAATGGTCTACCTTTCTGTAGCATCAGTCAGGCTTTTGAGGTGATTTTCCATCCTTGGAAGTTCACCTTCTCTAATCTCTTTCAGCCCCCAAAGCTGTATGCCGTCATTCTGGACCCCTTTTTGGATGTTTGATTTTAGGTGGATTTATTGCCATAACCCTGCATTAGAACATGCTCTGTCTTTCAGATTTACATCCTCATCGATTTAGACTTCCGTGTAGGTTCCATCCTCTTCACCAGCGTAAGCCGAATCACAGTCCCTCACCACACACTTGTGCCTCATCATCTCTTTCACCCTCCCCCACCGCCCCGCTTTGCCTCTGGGCGCCCCCGATCAAATGTCCAGTGCCACCTGTTGGTTAGTGCTTGTTTTTTCTTCTCCTTGTAAGTGAGATCCTACGGTATTTGACTTTGTCCCTGGGGCTTGTTTCACTTCCCCTAAAACCCTCCCAGCCATTCTGGTGGTCACAAATGGCTGGATTGCATCCTTTGTTCCCGCTGAGTGGTCTGCCATTGTGTGGCTATAGCCCATGTTCCTTCTCCATTCGTCCCTTGCTGGGCACCAGGGCGGCTTCCAAGTCTTGGAGAGCGGGAGTAAGGCTGTGGTGAACTCAGCGGTGCACATGTCTTTAGGCGGTAGTGTTTCTGAGTTCTTTGGCTAAACGCGCCCCAGAGGAATAGCTGGATCATATGGGACATGGATTCTTAAATTTCGGAGGCAGTTCCACACCGCTTCGCCTAGTGGCTGCACCGGTTTCCACTGCCAGCAGCAGTGCAGGAGGCTTCCCTTCTCTCCACCTCCTCTCTGACGCTTGTTGTTTCCTGTCTGCCTCCTTATAGCCATTCTGACCACAGTGAGCTGCTATGTCATTGCGGTTTGGATTTGCCTTGGCCTCAGACTTAATGAGGGTGAACAAGTTTTCATGCACCTGTTGGCCCTCTTTAGATCTTCTTGGGAGAAATCTCTCTGTCCATCTTTGGCCCAGGATTTCATTGGCTTGTTCTTTTTCTTGTGGAGACGTGTGAGTTGATTGTATCTTTGGGCTTTTCACCCCTTGTCTGATGTGTGCTTAGCAAACATCCACTCCCAGTTGTTGTGCTGTCTTTGCATTGAGTCGATGGTTTCCTTGACTGTCAGAAGCGTCTGCATGTGAGGTGGTCCCGTTTGTTTCTTGTCTCCTTTGCTGCCCTTGCCCAGTCAGACAGGCTTCTTCCAAATAGGCGGCTCAGACAGATGGCAAAGAGCACTCTGCCTAGGTCTTCTCCTACAAGTTTCACGGTTTCAAGTGTGCCATTCAGGGCTTTAATCCATTCCAGGTGGTGCGTGTGCCAGGTGGCACATCATGGTCTACTCTCGTTGTGTTCCATGTGGCTGTGCAGGCTTCCCAGCACCGTTTCTTGGAGAGACTCTCCTTTGTCCACTGTCTCCTCTTGGCTCCCTGGTCGCAAATGGGCGGTCCTTGTATGTTTGAGTTGGGCTCTGGGCTCTCGATTCTGTTGCATGGGTCTGTGTGCCTGTTTTGGGCCCGGACTGCGCCGTTTCGGTATATAGCGCTTCGTCCTCTATGTTGAAATCAGAAAGTGTGATACGTCCTGCTTTGTTCATTTTCCTGAGGATTCCTTGGCCTATTCAGGGTCTCTTGTTGCTGGCTGGAAACTTTAGGATTCTCTCTTCTATCTCTCTGGCAAATATGGCTGCAACTTTGACTGGGATTGCATGGAATCCAGAGATTCCTTTCTCCGCTAGGGACGTTTCAAGTGTGTTAATTCTTCCATACCTACGTCCTGGAATATCCTTCCTTTTCCTTGTGTCGTCTTGAATTTCTTTCCCCAAACGTTTGCTAGTTTCCGGTTGACATAGCTTTCACCTGTTTTGCTAAGGTTCTTCATAGACATCTTCTTCTTCGTACTGGCAAGCTGTGTTTTTTGTTCGTTTGTGTTTAGCTTCCGTTTGTCTACTCTTTGCAACTTGTAATTGGTTCTGTTTTGGCAGAAGTGCATCGCTGTGCTCACATCTGCTGGCAATGCTCCTGTATTTGCTGTGGAAGTCTGGCCCTATCTAACGTCCCTTCCCATCTGCCTCTGCACCCCCTCGGACGCCTGCCCCAGAATGACTGAAGCAGTGGTGAGGAGGCTCACCCCCAGGATTCCACCCGGCCCACCCCGGGCCACCGACCCAGAAGCTGCGGACCTCACCGCTGCACCACCGGCCGGCCCCTTTCATGTTCCATTGGCAACCTGCAGTTGAGTGCAATGGGGCTTGAATATGCTGCTTGAGCCCAACTCTGGCACTGTGTAGATGAGGCCAGGTTGTTTGTCGGGGCCACTGTGACGTCAGAGGATTGGTCATAGTTGTGCGTGTGCTGTCCCGGCAAACTTCACGGACACAGGGCTTCAGAGCCCGTTTGGAGCAGTCTCATAACGCATCCTTCCCAGTGAGCCCAGGTTTGACCTTCGTTGCCGTTTTTTGGCTTGTGAATTTCTCTGACTTTCAAACGTTCCAGCACAGTGTGTCTAAAGACTGACATCTTTCATTGTGGATTATTCAGGTGTGATATCTGTTCGCCTTGCATTTTCTGGGACCTTTTTTTCTTTTCCACAGTATACTCGTCATGGTCTTTCTCAGCTATCTCCCTTAGATGTGCTCATCAGTCCGTTCTCCTTCAGTCCAAGTGATTAATTTTGTATTTCTTGAATCACCGTATGTTCTCTAGGCCGAGGTGTGAGTGCTTTCGTGATTCTTGGTTGCTGTCTTTGAATTTGCAGCGGTCACTTGTAGGACTCTTTGCTATCCTAGCCTAGGTCAAGCGAAGCACTGACAACCCGTGGTCATCTGGCTTGGTTTGACATCCTGAGATCAGAAACTCCAAATTCGAGGTGGTCCTGGCAACCCCCTTCATGGACATAATGTTTTTCTGAGACAAATTAGACAAATCTGATGAATTCCTCGCTCCAGGAAAGATATTTTTCTTTCTCTTTTGTGGAGTCGGGAAGTTTCGAACTTGACCCCTGACCCTTGAACATTGCCCTAGATTCCATCTAGATAAGGGCTGACTTTATTTCTATAGGCTGTGCCATTTGTTTGACCTACATCCTCAGCCCTGGCATGTTTATTTTTCTGGAAACAGAATTGTAATGTTCTAATTTTCAGCCAGCTTCCTTCCATATGGCGTCAAAGCACATAATCAATAATCCTTCTACGGCAAGAAGTCGGGGGAGAGAATTTCATTGGAGCCAAAGTGAGCACTCTAGCCTGGGAGGGCAGCCTCCACAAAGGAACCAAGCCCTCTGGAAAAGGGTGATTTTCAGCACACTTGTAGAGCCCTTCCCAACAAAGAGACCTACCCCAAGCATGACAGGGCTCCATTCCTTCAAGGCTTCCAAGACATCTCTTGGGACGCATTAGCATGTGGCCAGTGGGCCCCCGTGACGCCAGAGCTATGGAAAGTGAGACTGATCTTCCAAGAATGATAGGGGCCTAGGAAAGGAGGCATCGACTCTTCTCTTCAACGTCCTCAAGAGATCCTTCTTGACTTTGGATTATGCTTAAGGCAGAAGGACACTGTAGGTCTGATAAGGCCCAAGTGCGGCCTCGTGTTTCCAATCAAGTTTCAAGCTTGAATCAGCATGGCCTCCCCATAGACTTGAATAGATGACAATGTTCTCCTCTCAGTGCTTGTCCCTCTATTCTGGCTTCTTGCCAAGGATTCCTTTCTTATCCCTGGAATCAGAGTCTGTTTGATCTCTTCCAGTTTCTGTGCCCGCTTTCTGTTTGTCAAAGCAGTTTCTGGGTATGTCTCCATTTAATAGCCCAGCCTAGGCCAATCCTCAGACTGTAACCATGCGGCCGTCTTGGGGGACATGTTCACCGTGATGTCATAAAGAACCTCAGAAGGCCAAGTTGTCCTGACAACCTCCAAGCACACAGAGTTTCAGAGCCATCTCAGACCAGTCTGACTCCTCCCCCTTTCCAGGTAGGATAGTTTTCCTTTTTCTGGATTTCTTGTCGGTTTCTAACTTTCTCCTCGAACTTGGAAAGGCCTGCTCCCTTCTCTCTAGATACTGGTTTCTTTCCTGTAAGATTACCCTGGGTGTTATCTCTTATGTCTTGGGTAGATGGCCAAGTGGGTGGACCTTCCCCAGAGAAAGTCCTGGACTCCCTCCCAAGTTGAAGTTGCCCGGGCAATCCTCTGATGCGCAATGATCGTGTCATCTCCTAGCACTCTGCCAATTCCGCCTTGGCAGGTCCCATGTTTTCCTTCCTTCTTCCTTTGGGGAAGTGTACCAGATGCCTTCCTAGATTGGAATATTCTCACGGTTCTTTTTCTGGTGCGTATTGAGAACGGACCCTCACAATTGCTACTCCTTTATGACCTCTGTCCGCACCGTACCATGAAATCTCTATTCCCTAACAGTGCTAATGTGATCTGCACCCGCGCTGTGAAAGAGTGAGGCCCGGGCCACCCAAGAGGAACGTGGGCACTTGCCCGCTCCACCACAGGGCCGGCCCTGACTTGTACTTTTGGACCAACCTGTGGCCTGAACTTGGGAAGATGTGGGCCTGTTTGGATTATTCGTGAAGGTGATTAGTAGGAACATCATGGACGGTAACGTTTTCCGTTGGTTCCTGGGCTTAGCACGGATCAGGTTCTCTTGGTAGGATTCCTCTTCATGTATTTGGAATGGTCTACCTTTCTGTAGCATCAGTCAGGCTTTTGAGGTGATTTTCCATCCTTGGAAGTTCACCTTCTCTAATCTCTTTCAGCCCCCAAAGCTGTATGCCGTCATTCTGGACCCCTTTTTGGATGTTTGATTTTAGGTGGATTTATTGCCATAACCCTGCATTAGAACATGCTCTGTCTTTCAGATTTACATCCTCATCGATTTAGACTTCCGTGTAGGTTCCATCCTCTTCACCAGCGTAAGCCGAATCACAGTCCCTCACCACACACTTGTGCCTCATCATCTCTTTCACCCTCCCCCACCGCCCCGCTTTGCCTCTGGGCGCCCCCGATCAAATGTCCAGTGCCACCTGTTGGTTAGTGCTTGTTTTTTCTTCTCCTTGTAAGTGAGATCCTACGGTATTTGACTTTGTCCCTGGGGCTTGTTTCACTTCCCCTAAAACCCTCCCAGCCATTCTGGTGGTCACAAATGGCTGGATTGCATCCTTTGTTCCCGCTGAGTGGTCTGCCATTGTGTGGCTATAGCCCATGTTCCTTCTCCATTCGTCCCTTGCTGGGCACCAGGGCGGCTTCCAAGTCTTGGAGAGCGGGAGTAAGGCTGTGGTGAACTCAGCGGTGCACGTCTTTAGGTGGTAGTGTTTCTGAGTTCTTTGGCTAAACGCCCCCCAGAGGAATAGCTGGATCATATGGGACATGGATTCTTAAATTTCGGAGGCAGTTCCACACCGCTTCGCCTAGTGGCTGCACTGGTTTCCACTGCCAGCAGCAGTGCTGGAGGCTTCCCTTCTCTCCACCTCCTCTCTGACGCTTGTTGTTTCCTGTCTGCCTCCTTATAGCCATTCTGACCACAGTGAGCTGCTATGTCATTGCGGTTTGGATTTGCCTTGGCCTCAGACTTAATGAGGGTGAACAAGTTTTCATGCACCTGTTGGCCCTCTTTAGATCTTCTTGGGAGAAATCTCCGTGTCCATCTTTGGCCCAGGATTTCATTGGCTTGTTCTTTTTGTTGTGGAGACGTGTGAGTTGATTGTATCTTTGGGCTTTTCACCCCTTGTCCGATGTGTGCTTTGCAAACATCCACTCCCAGTTGTTGTGCTGTCTTTGCATTGAGTCGATGGTTTCCTTGACTGGGCAGAAGCGTCTGCATGTGAGGTGGTCCCGTTTGTTTCTTGTCTCCTTTGCTGCCCTTGCCCAGTCAGACAGGCTTCTTCCAAATAGGCGGCTCAGACAGATGGCAAAGAGCACTCTGCCTAGGTCTTCTCCTACAAGTTTCACGGTTTCAAGTGTGCCATTCAGGGCTTTAATCCATTCCAGGTGGTGTGTGTGCCAGGTGGCACATCATGGTCTACTCTCGTTGTGTTCCATTTGGCTGTGCAGACTTCCCAGCACCGTTTCTTGGAGAGACTCTCCTTTGTCCACTGTCTCCTCTTGGCTCCCTGGTCGCAAATGGGCTGTCCTTGTATGTTTGAGTTGGGCTCTGGGCTCTCGATTCTGTTGCATGGGTCTGTGTGCCTGTTTTTGGGCCCGGACTGTGCCGTTTCGGTACCTAGCGCTTCGTCCTCTATGTTGAAATCAGAAAGTGTGATACGTCCTGCTTTGTTCATTTTCCTGAGGATTCCTTGGCCTATTCAGGGTCTCTTGTTGCTGGCTGGAAACTTTAGGATTCTCTCTTCTATCTCTCTGGCAAATATGGCTGCAACTTTGACTGGGATTGCATGGAATCCAGAGATTCCTTTCTCCGCTATGGACGTTTCAAGTGTGTTAATTCTTCCATTCCTAGGTCCCGGAATATCCTTCTTTTTCCTTGTGTCGTCTTGAATTTCTTTCCCCAAACGTTTGCTAGTTTTCGGTTGACATAGCTTTCACCTGTTTTGCTAAGGTTCTTCATAGACATCTTCTTCTTCGTACTGGCAAGCTGTGTTTTTTGTTCGTTTGTGTTTAGCTTCCATTTGTCTACTCTTTGCAACTTGTAATTGGTTCTGTTTTGGCAGAAGTGCATCGCTGTGCTCACATCTGCTGGCAATGCTCCTGTATTTGCTGTGGAAGTCTGGCCCTATCTAACGTCCCTTCCCATCTGCCTCTGCACCCCCTCGGACGCCTGCCCCAGAATGACTGAAGCAGTGGTGAGGAGGCTCACCCCCAGGATTCCACCCGGCCCACCCCGGGCCACCGACCCAGAAGCTGCGGACCTCACCGCTGCACCACCGGCCGGCCCCTTTCATGTTCCATTGGCAACCTGCAGTTGAGTGCAATGGGGCTTGAATATGCTGCTTGAGCCCAACTCTGGCACTGTGTAGATGAGGCCAGGTTGTTTGTCGGGGCCACTGTGACGTCAGAGGATTGGTCATAGTTGTGCGTGTGCTGTCCCGGCAAACTTCACGGACACAGGGCTTCAGAGCCCGTTTGGAGCAGTCTCATAACGCATCCTTCCCAGTGAGCCCAGGTTTGACCTTCGTTGCCGTTTTTTGGCTTGTGAATTTCTCTGACTTTCAAACGTTCCAGCACAGTGTGTCTAAAGACTGACATCTTTCATTGTGGATTATTCAGGTGTGATATCTGTTCGCCTTGCATTTTCTGGGACCTTTTTTTCTTTTCCACAGTATACTCGTCATGGTCTTTCTCAGCTATCTCCCTTAGATGTGCTCATCAGTCCGTTCTCCTTCAGTCCAAGTGATTAATTTTGTATTTCTTGAATCACCGTATGTTCTCTAGGCCGAGGTGTGAGTGCTTTCGTGATTCTTGGTTGCTGTCTTTGAATTTGCAGCGGTCACTTGTAGGACTCTTTGCTATCCTAGCCTAGGTCAAGCGAAGCACTGACAACCCGTGGTCATCTGGCTTGGTTTGACATCCTGAGATCAGAAACTCCAAATTCGAGGTGGTCCTGGCAACCCCCTTCATGGACAGAATGTTTTTCTGAGACAAATTAGACAAATCTGATGAATTCCTCGCTCCAGGAAAGATATTTTTCTTTCTCTTTTGTGGAGTCGGGAAGTTTCGAACTTGACCCCTGACCCTTGAACATTGCCCTAGATTCCATCTAGATAAGGGCTGACTTTATTTCTATAGGCTGTGCCATTTGTTTGACCTACATCCTCAGCCCTGGCATGTTTATTTTTCTGGAAACAGAATTGTAATGTTCTAATTTTCAGCCAGCTTCCTTCCATATGGCGTCAAAGCACATAATCAATAATCCTTCTACGGCAAGAAGTCGGGGGAGAGAATTTCATTGGAGCCAAAGTGAGCACTCTAGCCTGGGAGGGCAGCCTCCACAAAGGAACCAAGCCCTCTGGAAAAGGGTGATTTTCAGCACACTTGTAGAGCCCTTCCCAACAAAGAGACCTACCCCAAGCATGACAGGGCTCCATTCCTTCAAGGCTTCCAAGACATCTCTTGGGACGCATTAGCATGTGGCCAGTGGGCCCCCGTGACGCCAGAGCTATGGAAAGTGAGACTGATCTTCGAAGAATGCTAGGGGCCTAGGAAAGGAGGCATCGACTCTTCTCTTCAACGTCCTCAAGAGATCCTTCTTGACTTTGGATTATGCTTAAGGCAGAAGGACACTGTAGGTCTGATAAGGCCCAAGTGCGGCCTCGTGTTTCCAATCAAGTTTCAAGCTTGAATCAGCATGGCCTCCCCATAGACTTGAATAGATGACAATGTTCTCCTCTCAGTGCTTGTCCCTCTATTCTGGCTTCTTGCCAAGGATTCCTTTCTTATCCCTGGCATCAGAGTCTGTTTGATCTCTTCCAGTTTCTGTGCCCTCTTTCTGTTTGTCAAAGCAGTTTCTGGGTATGTCTCCCTTTAATAGCCCAGCCTAGGCCAATCCTCAGACTGTAACCATGCGGCCATCTTGGGGGACATGTTCACCGTGATGTCATAAAGAACCTCAGAAGGCCAAGTTGTCCTGACAACCTCCAAGCACACAGAGTTTCAGAGCCATCTCAGACCAGTCTGACTCCTCCCCCTTTCCAGGTAGGATAGTTTTCCTTTTTCTGGATTTCTTGTCGGTTTCTAACTTTCTCCTCGAACTTGGAAAGGCCTGCTCCATTCTCTCTAGACACTGGTCTCTTTCCTGTAAGATTACCCTGGGTGTTATCTCTTATGTCTTGGGTAGATGGCCAAGTGGGTGGACCTTCCCCAGAGAAAGTCCTGGACTCCCTCCCAAGTTGAAGTTGCCCAGGCAATCCTCTGATGCGCAATGATCGTGTCATCTCCTAGCACTCTGCCAATTCCGCCTTGGCAGGTCCCATGTTTTCCTTCCTTCTTCCTTTGGGGAAGTGTACCAGATGCCTTCCTAGATTGGAATATTCTCACGGTTCTTTTTCTGGTGCGTATTGAGAACGGACCCTCACAATTGCTACTCCTTTATGACCTCTGTCCGCACCGTACCATGAAATCTCTATTCCCTAACAGTGCTAATGTGATCTGCACCCGCGCTGTGAAAGAGTGAGGCCCGGGCCACCCAAGCGGAACGTGGGCACTTGCCCGCTCCACCACAGGGCCGGCCCTGACTTGTACTTTTGGACCAACCTGTGGCCTGAACTTGGGAAGATGTGGGCCTGTTTGGATTATTCGTGAAGGGGATTAGTAGGAACATCATGGACGGTAACGTTTTCCGTTGGTTCCTGGGCTTAGCACGGATCAGGTTCTCTTGGTAGGATTCCTCTTCATGTATTTGGAATGGTCTACCTTTCTGTAGCATCAGTCAGGCTTTTGAGGTGATTTTCCATCCTTGGAAGTTCACCTTCTCTAATCTCTTTCAGCCCCCAAAGCTGTATGCCGTCATTCTGGACCCCTTTTTGGATGTTTGATTTTAGGTGGATTTATTGCCATAACCCTGCATTCGAACATCCTATGTCTTTCAGATTTACATCCTCATCGATTTAGACTTCCGTGTAGGTTCCATCCTCTTCACCAGCGTAAGCCGAATCACAGGCCCTCACCACACACTTGTGCCTCATCATCTCTTTCACCCTCCCCCACCGCCCCGCTTTGCCTCTGGGCGCCCCCGATCAAATGTCCAGTGCCACCTGTTGGTTAGTGCTTGTTTTTTCTTCTCCTTGTAAGTGAGATCCTACGGTATTTGACTTTGTCCCTGGGGCTTGTTTCACTTCCCCTAAAACCCTCCCAGCCATTCTGGTGGTCACAAATGGCTGGATTGCATCCTTTGT
This sequence comes from Equus asinus, assembly GCF_041296235.1. Taxonomy (NCBI): domain Eukaryota; kingdom Metazoa; phylum Chordata; class Mammalia; order Perissodactyla; family Equidae; genus Equus; species Equus asinus. The sequence goes on along the minus strand of NC_091820.1, from coordinate 82,680,540 downwards.
TCCCGCTGAGTGGTCTGCCATTGTGTGGCTATAGCCCATGTTCCTTCTCCATTCGTCCCTTGCTGGGCACCAGGGCGGCTTCCAAGTCTTGGAGAGCGGGAGTAAGGCTGTGGTGAACTCAGCGGTGCACATGTCTTTAGGCGGTAGTGTTTCTGAGTTCTTTGGCTAAACGCGCCCCAGAGGAATAGCTGGATCATATGGGACATGGATTCTTAAATTTCGGAGGCAGTTCCACACCGCTTCGCCTAGTGGCTGCACCGGTTTCCACTGCCAGCAGCAGTGCAGGAGGCTTCCCTTCTCTCCACCTCCTCTCTGACGCTTGTTGTTTCCTGTCTGCCTCCTTATAGCCATTCTGACCACAGTGAGCTGCTATGTCATTGCGGTTTGGATTTGCCTTGGCCTCAGACTTAATGAGGGTGAACAAGTTTTCATGCACCTGTTGGCCCTCTTTAGATCTTCTTGGGAGAAATCTCTGTGTCCATCTTTGGCCCAGGATTTCATTGGCTTGTTCTTTTTCTTGTGGAGACGTGTGAGTTGATTGTATCTTTGGGCTTTTCACCCCTTGTCTGATGTGTGCTTAGCAAACATCCACTCCCAGTTGTTGTGCTGTCTTTGCATTGAGTCGATGGTTTCCTTGACTGTCAGAAGCGTCTGCATGTGAGGTGGTCCCGTTTGTTTCTTGTCTCCTTTGCTGCCCTTGCCCAGTCAGACAGGCTTCTTCCAAATAGGCGGCTCAGACAGATGGCAAAGAGCACTCTGCCTAGGTCTTCTCCTACAAGTTTCACGGTTTCAAGTGTGCCATTCAGGGCTTTAATCCATTCCAGGTGGTGCGTGTGCCAGGTGGCACATCATGGTCTACTCTCGTTGTGTTCCATGTGGCTGTGCAGGCTTCCCAGCACCGTTTCTTGGAGAGACTCTCCTTTGTCCACTGTCTCCTCTTGGCTCCCTGGTCGCAAATGGGCGGTCCTTGTATGTTTGAGTTGGGCTCTGGGCTCTCGATTCTGTTGCATGGGTCTGTGTGCCTGTTTTGGGCCCGGACTGCGCCGTTTCGGTATATAGCGCTTCGTCCTCTATGTTGAAATCAGAAAGTGTGATACGTCCTGCTTTGTTCATTTTCCTGAGGATTCCTTGGCCTATTCAGGGTCTCTTGTTGCTGGCTGGAAACTTTAGGATTCTCTCTTCTATCTCTCTGGCAAATATGGCTGCAACTTTGACTGGGATTGCATGGAATCCAGAGATTCCTTTCTCCGCTAGGGACGTTTCAAGTGTGTTAATTCTTCCATACCTACGTCCTGGAATATCCTTCCTTTTCCTTGTGTCGTCTTGAATTTCTTTCCCCAAACGTTTGCTAGTTTCCGGTTGACATAGCTTTCACCTGTTTTGCTAAGGTTCTTCATAGACATCTTCTTCTTCGTACTGGCAAGCTGTGTTTTTTGTTCGTTTGTGTTTAGCTTCCGTTTGTCTACTCTTTGCAACTTGTAATTGGTTCTGTTTTGGCAGAAGTGCATCGCTGTGCTCACATCTGCTGGCAATGCTCCTGTATTTGCTGTGGAAGTCTGGCCCTATCTAACGTCCCTTCCCATCTGCCTCTGCACCCCCTCGGACGCCTGCCCCAGAATGACTGAAGCAGTGGTGAGGAGGCTCACCCCCAGGATTCCACCCGGCCCACCCCGGGCCACCGACCCAGAAGCTGCGGACCTCACCGCTGCACCACCGGCCGGCCCCTTTCATGTTCCATTGGCAACCTGCAGTTGAGTGCAATGGGGCTTGAATATGCAGATTGAGCCCAACTCTGGCACTGTGTAGATGAGGCCAGGTGGTTTGTCGGGGCCACTGTGACGTCAGAGGATTGGTCATAGTTGTGCGTCTACTGTCCCGGCAAACTTCACGGACACAGGGCTTCAGAGCCCGCTTGGAGCAGTCTCATAACGCACCCTTCCCAGTGAGCCCAGGTTTGACCTTCGTTGCCGTTTTTTGGCTTGTGAATTTCTCTGACTTTCAAACCTTCCAGCACAGTGTGTCTAAAGACTGACATCTTTCATTGTGGATTATTCAGGTGTGATATCTGTTCGCCTTGCATTTTCTGGGACCTTTTTTTCTTTTCCACAGTATACTCGTCATGGTCTTTCTCAGCTATCTCCCTTAGATGTGCTCATCAGTCCGTTCTCCTTCAGTCCAAGTGATTAATTTTGTATTTCTTGAATCACCGTATGTTCTCTAGGCCGAGGTGTGAGTGCTTTCGTGATTCTTGGTTGCTGTCTTTGAATTTGCAGCGGTCACTTGTAGGACTCTTTGCTATCCTAGCCTAGGTCAAGCGAAGCACTGACAACCCGTGGTCATCTGGCTTGGTTTGACATCCTGAGATCAGAAACTCCAAATTCGAGGTGGTCCTGGCAACCCCCTTCATGGACAGAATGTTTTTCTGAGACAAATTAGACAAATCTGATGAATTCCTCGCTCCAGGAAAGATATTTTTCTTTCTCTTTTGTGGATTCGGGAAGTTTCGAACTTGACCCCTGACCCTTGAACATTGCCCTAGATTCCATCTAGATAAGGGCTGACTTTATTTCTATAGGCTGTGCCATTTGTTTGACCTACATCCTCATCCCTGGCATGTTTATTTTTCTGGAAACAGAATTGTAATGTTCTAATTTTCAGCCAGCTTCCTTCCATATGGCGTCAAAGCACATAATCAATAATCCTTCTACGGCAAGAAGTCGGGGGAGAGAATTTCATTGGAGCCAAAGTGAGCACTCTATCCTGGGAGGGCAGCCTTCACAAAGGAACCAAGCCCTCTGGAAAAGGGTGATTTTCAGCACACTTGTAGAGCCCTTCCCAACAAAGAGACCTACCCCAAGCATGACAGGGCTCCATTCCTTCGAGGCTTCCAAGACATCTCTTGGGACGCATTAGCATGTGGCCAGTGGGCCCCCGTGACGCCAGAGCTATGGAAAGTGAGACTGATCTTCCAAGAATGATAGGGGCCTAGGAAAGGAGGCATCGACTCTTCTCTTCAACGTCCTCAAGAGATCCTTCTTGACTTTGGATTATGCTTAAGGCAGAAGGACACTGTAGGTCTGATAAGGCCCAAGTGCGGCCTCGTGTTTCCAATCAAGTTTCAAGCTTGAATCAGCATGGCCTCCCCATAGACTTGAATAGATGACAATGTTCTCCTCTCAGTGCTTGTCCCTCTATTCTGGCTTCTTGCCAAGGATTCCTTTCTTATCCCTGGCATCAGAGTCTGTTTGATCTCTTCCAGTTTCTGTGCCCGCTTTCTGTTTGTCAAAGCTGTTTCTGGGTATGTCTCCCTTTAATAGCCCAGCCTAGGCCAATCCTCAGACTGTAACCATGCGGCCATCTTGGGGGACATGTTCACCGTGATGTCATAAAGAACCTCAGAAGGCCAAGTTGTCCTGACAACCTCCAAGCACACAGAGTTTCAGAGCCATCTCAGACCAGTCTGACTCCTCCCCCTTTCCAGGTAGGATAGTTTTCCTTTTTCTGGATTTCTTGTCGGTTTCTAACTTTCTCCTCGAACTTGGAAAGGCCTGCTCCATTCTCTCTAGACACTGGTTTCTTTCCTGTAAGATTACCCTGGGTGTTATCTCTTATGTCTTGGGTAGATGGCCAAGTGGGTGGACCTTCCCCAGAGAAAGTCCTGGACTCCCTCCCAAGTTGAAGTTGCCCGGGCAATCCTCTGATGCGCAATGATCGTGTCATCTCCTAGCACTCTGCCAATTCCGCCTTGGCAGGTCCCATGTTTTCCTTCCTTCTTCCTTTGGGGAAGTGTACCAGATGCCTTCCTAGATTGGAATATTCTCACGGTTCTTTTTCTGGTGCGTATTGAGAACGGACCCTCACAATTGCTACTCCTTTATGACCTCTGTCCGCACCGTACCATGAAATCTCTATTCCCTAACAGTGCTAATGTGATCTGCACCCGCGCTGTGAAAGAGTGAGGCCCGGGCCACCCAAGCGGAACGTGGGCACTTGCCCGCTCCACCACAGGGCCGGCCCTGACTTGTACTTTTGGACCAACCTGTGGCCTGAACTTGGGAAGATGTGGGCCTGTTTGGATTATTCGTGAAGGGGATTAGTAGGAACATCATGGACGGTAACGTTTTCCGTTGGTTCCTGGGCTTAGCACGGATCAGGTTCTCTTGGTAGGATGCCTCTTCATGTATTTGGAATGGTCTACCTTTCTGTAGCATCAGTCAGGCTTTTGAGGTGATTTTCCATCCTTGGAAGTTCACCTTCTCTAATCTCTTTCAGCCCCCAAAGCTGTATGCCGTCATTCTGGACCCCTTTTTGGATGTTTGATTTTAGGTGGATTTATTGCCATAACCCTGCATTCGAACATCCTATGTCTTTCAGATTTACATCCTCATCGATTTAGACTTCCGTGTAGGTTCCATCCTCTTCACCAGCGTAAGCCGAATCACAGGCCCTCACCACACACTTGTGCCTCATCATCTCTTTCACCCTCCCCCACCGCCCCGCTTTGCCTCTGGGCGCCCCCGATCAAATGTCCAGTGCCACCTGTTGGTTAGTGCTTGTTTTTTCTTCTCCTTGTAAGTGAGATCCTACGGTATTTGACTTTGTCCCTGGGGCTTGTTTCACTTCCCCTAAAACCCTCCCAGCCATTCTGGTGGTCACAAATGGCTGGATTGCATCCTTTGTTCCCGCTGAGTGGTCTGCCATTGTGTGGCTATAGCCCATGTTCCTTCTCCATTCGTCCCTTGCTGGGCACCAGGGCGGCTTCCAAGTCTTGGAGAGCGGGAGTAAGGCTGTGGTGAACTCAGCGGTGCACATGTCTTTAGGCGGTAGTGTTTCTGAGTTCTTTGGCTAAACGCGCCCCAGAGGAATAGCTGGATCATATGGGACATGGATTCTTAAATTTCGGAGGCAGTTCCACACCGCTTCGCCTAGTGGCTGCACCGGTTTCCACTGCCAGCAGCAGTGCAGGAGGCTTCCCTTCTCTCCACCTCCTCTCTGACGCTTGTTGTTTCCTGTCTGCCTCCTTATAGCCATTCTGACCACAGTGAGCTGCTATGTCATTGCGGTTTGGATTTGCCTTGGCCTCAGACTTAATGAGGGTGAACAAGTTTTCATGCACCTGTTGGCCCTCTTTAGATCTTCTTGGGAGAAATCTCTGTGTCCATCTTTGGCCCAGGATTTCATTGGCTTGTTCTTTTTCTTGTGGAGACGTGTGAGTTGATTGTATCTTTGGGCTTTTCACCCCTTGTCTGATGTGTGCTTAGCAAACATCCACTCCCAGTTGTTGTGCTGTCTTTGCATTGAGTCGATGGTTTCCTTTACTGTCAGAAGCGTCTGCATGTGAGGTGGTCCCGTTTGTTTCTTGTCTCCTTTGCTGCCCTTGCCCAGTCAGACAGGCTTCTTCCAAATAGGCGGCTCAGACAGATGGCAAAGAGCACTCTGCCTAGGTCTTCTCCTACAAGTTTCACGGTTTCAAGTGTGCCATTCAGGGCTTTAATCCATTCCAGGTGGTGCGTGTGCCAGGTGGCACATCATGGTCTACTCTCGTTGTGTTCCATGTGGCTGTGCAGGCTTCCCAGCACCGTTTCTTGGAGAGACTCTCCTTTGTCCACTGTCTCCTCTTGGCTCCCTGGTCGCAAATGGGCGGTCCTTGTATGTTTGAGTTGGGCTCTGGGCTCTCGATTCTGTTGCATGGGTCTGTGTGCCTGTTTTGGGCCCGGACTGCGCCGTTTCGGTATATAGCGCTTCGTCCTCTATGTTGAAATCAGAAAGTGTGATACGTCCTGCTTTGTTCATTTTCCTGAGGATTCCTTGGCCTATTCAGGGTCTCTTGTTGCTGGCTGGAAACTTTAGGATTCTCTCTTCTATCTCTCTGGCAAATATGGCTGCAACTTTGACTGGGATTGCATGGAATCCAGAGATTCCTTTCTCCGCTAGGGACGTTTCAAGTGTGTTAATTCTTCCATACCTACGTCCTGGAATATCCTTCCTTTTCCTTGTGTCGTCTTGAATTTCTTTCCCCAAACGTTTGCTAGTTTCCGGTTGACATAGCTTTCACCTGTTTTGCTAAGGTTCTTCATAGACATCTTCTTCTTCGTACTGGCAAGCTGTGTTTTTTGTTCGTTTGTGTTTAGCTTCCGTTTGTCTACTCTTTGCAACTTGTAATTGGTTCTGTTTTGGCAGAAGTGCATCGCTGTGCTCACATCTGCTGGCAATGCTCCTGTATTTGCTGTGGAAGTCTGGCCCTATCTAACGTCCCTTCCCATCTGCCTCTGCAACCCCTCGGACGCATGCCCCAGAATGACTGAAGCAGTGGTGAGGAGGCTCACCCCCAGGATTCCACCCGGCCCACCCCGGGCCACCGACCCAGAAGCTGCGGACCTCACCGCTGCACCACCGGCCGGCCCCTTTCATGTTCCATTGGCAACCTGCAGTTGAGTGCAATGGGGCTTGAATATGCAGATTGAGCCCAACTCTGGCACTGTGTAGATGAGGCCAGGTGGTTTGTCGGGGCCACTGTGACGTCAGAGGATTGGTCATAGTTGTGCGTCTACTGTCCCGGCAAACTTCACGGACACAGGGCTTCAGAGCCCGCTTGGAGCAGTCTCATAACGCACCCTTCCCAGTGAGCCCAGGTTTGACCTTCGTTGCCGTTTTTTGGCTTGTGAATTTCTCTGACTTTCAAACCTTCCAGCACAGTGTGTCTAAAGACTGACATCTTTCATTGTGGATTATTCAGGTGTGATATCTGTTCGCCTTGCATTTTCTGGGACCTTTTTTTCTTTTCCACAGTATACTCGTCATGGTCTTTCTCAGCTATCTCCCTTAGATGTGCTCATCAGTCCGTTCTCCTTCAGTCCAAGTGATTAATTTTGTATTTCTTGAATCACCGTATGTTCTCTAGGCCGAGGTGTGAGTGCTTTCGTGATTCTTGGTTGCTGTCTTTGAATTTGCAGCGGTCACTTGTAGGACTCTTTGCTATCCTAGCCTAGGTCAAGCGAAGCACTGACAACCCGTGGTCATCTGGCTTGGTTTGACATCCTGAGATCAGAAACTCCAAATTCGAGGTGGTCCTGGCAACCCCCTTCATGGACAGAATGTTTTTCTGAGACAAATTAGACAAATCTGATGAATTCCTCGCTCCAGGAAAGATATTTTTCTTTCTCTTTTGTGGATTCGGGAAGTTTCGAACTTGACCCCTGACCCTTGAACATTGCCCTAGATTCCATCTAGATAAGGGCTGACTTTATTTCTATAGGCTGTGCCATTTGTTTGACCTACATCCTCAGCCCTGGCATGTTTATTTATCTGGAAACAGAATTGTAATGTTCTAATTTTCAGCCAGCTTCCTTCCATATGGCGTCAAAGCACATAATCAATAATCCTTCTACGGCAAGAAGTCGGGGGAGAGAATTTCATTGGAGCCAAAGTGAGCACTCTATCCTGGGAGGGCAGCCTTCACAAAGGAACCAAGCCCTCTGGAAAAGGGTGATTTTCAGCACACTTGTAGAGCCCTTCCCAACAAAGAGACCTACCCCAAGCATGACAGGGCTCCATTCCTTCGAGGCTTCCAAGACATCTCTTGGGACGCATTAGCATGTGGCCAGTGGGCCCCCGTGACGCCAGAGCTATGGAAAGTGAGACTGATCTTCCAAGAATGATAGGGGCCTAGGAAAGGAGGCATCGACTCTTCTCTTCAACGTCCTCAAGAGATCCTTCTTGACTTTGGATTATGCTTAAGGCAGAAGGACACTGTAGGTCTGATAAGGCCCAAGTGCGGCCTCGTGTTTCCAATCAAGTTTCAAGCTTGAATCAGCATGGCCTCCCCATAGACTTGAATAGATGACAATGTTCTCCTCTCAGTGCTTGTCCCTCTATTCTGGCTTCTTGCCAAGGATTCCTTTCTTATCCCTGGCATCAGAGTCTGTTTGATCTCTTCCAGTTTCTGTGCCCGCTTTCTGTTTGTCAAAGCTGTTTCTGGGTATGTCTCCCTTTAATAGCCCAGCCTAGGCCAATCCTCAGACTGTAACCATGCGGCCGTCTTGGGGGACATGTTCACCGTGATGTCATAAAGAACCTCAGAAGGCCAAGTTGTCCTGACAACCTCCAAGCACACAGAGTTTCAGAGCCATCTCAGACCAGTCTGACTCCTCCCCCTTTCCAGGTAGGATAGTTTTCCTTTTTCTGGATTTCTTGTCGGTTTCTAACTTTCTCCTCGAACTTGGAAAGGCCTGCTCCATTCTCTCTAGACACTGGTTTCTTTCCTGTAAGATTACCCTGGGTGTTATCTCTTATGTCTTGGGTAGATGGCCAAGTGGGTGGACCTTCCCCAGAGAAAGTCCTGGACTCCCTCCCAAGTTGAAGTTGCCCAGGCAATCCTCTGATGCGCAATGATCGTGTCATCTCCTAGCACTCTGCCAATTCCGCCTTGGCAGGTCCCATGTTTTCCTTCCTTCTTCCTTTGGGGAAGTTTACCAGATGCCTTCCTAGATTGGAATATTCTCACGGTTCTTTTTCTGGTGCGTATTGATAAGGGACCCTCACAATTGCTACTCCTTTATGACCTCTGTCCGCACCGTACCATGAAATCTCTATTCCCTAACAGTGCTAATGTGATCTGCACCCGCGCTGTGAAAGAGTGAGGCCCGGGCCACCCAAGCGGAATGTGGGCACTTGCCCGCTCCACCACAGGGCCGGCCCTGACTTGTACTTTTGGACCAACCTGTGGCCTGAACTTGGGAAGATGTGGGCCTGTTTGGATTATTCGTGAAGGGGATTAGTAGGAACATCATGGACGGTAACGTTTTCCGTTGGTTCCTGGGCTTAGCACGGATCAGGTTCTCTTGGTAGGATTCCTCTTCATGTATTTGGAATGGTCTACCTTTCTGTAGCATCAGTCAGGCTTTTGAGGTGATTTTCCATCCTTGGAAGTTCACCTTCTCTAATCTCTTTCAGCCCCCAAAGCTGTATGCCATCATTCTGGACCCCTTTTTGGATGTTTGATTTTAGGTGGATTTATTGCCATAACCCTGCATTAGAACATCCTATGTCTTTCAGATTTACATCCTCATCGATTTAGACTTCCGTGTAGGTTCCATCCTCTTCACCAGCGTAAGCCGAATCACAGGCCCTCACCACACACTTGTGCCTCATCATCTCTTTCACCCTCCCCCACCGCCCCACTTTGCCTCTGGGCGCCCCCGATCAAATGTCCAGTGCCACCTGTTGGTTAGTGCTTGTTTTTTCTTCTCCTTGTAAGTGAGATCCTACGGTATTTGACTTTGTCCCTGGGGCTTGTTTCACTTCCCCTAAAACCCTCCCAGCCATTCTGGTGGTCACAAATGGCTGGATTGCATCCTTTGTTCCCGCTGAGTGGTCTGCCATTGTGTGGCTATAGCCCATGTTCCTTCTCCATTCGTCCCTTGCTGGGCACCAGGGCGGCTTCCAAGTCTTGGAGAGCGGGAGTAAGGCTGTGGTGAACTCAGCGGTTCACATGTCTTTAGGCGGTAGTGTTTCTGAGTTCTTTGGCTAAACGCGCCCCAGAGGAATAGCTGGATCATATGGGACATGGATTCTTAAATTTCGGAGGCAGTTCCACACCGCTTCGCCTAGTGGCTGCGCCGGTTTCCACTGCCAGCAGCAGTGCAGGAGGCTTCCCTTCTCTGAACCTCCTCTCTGACGCTTGTTGTTTCCTGTCTGCCTCCTTATAGCCATTCTTACCACAGTGAGCTGCTATGTCATTGCGGTTTGGATTTGCCTTGGCCTCAGACTTAATGAGGGTGAACAAGTTTTCATGCACCTGTTGGCCCTCTTTAGATCTTCTTGGGAGAAATCTCTGTGTCCATCTTTGGCCCAGGATTTCATTGGCTTGTTCTTTTTCTTGTGGAGACGTGTGAGTTGATTGTATCTTTGGGCTTTTCACCCCTTGTCTGATGTGTGCTTTGCAAACATCCACTCCCAGTTGTTGTGCTGTCTTTGCATTGAGTCGATGGTTTCCTTGACTGTCAGAAGCGTCTGCATGTGAGGTGGTCCCGTTTGTTTCTTGTCTCCTTTGCTGCCCTTGCCCAGTCAGACAGGCTTCTTCCCAATAGGCGGCTCAGACAGATGGCAAAGAGCACTCTGCCTAGGTCTTCTCCTACAAGTTTCACGGTTTCAAGTGTGCCATTCAGGGCTTTAATCCATTCCAGGTGGTGCGTGTGCCAGGTGGCACATCATGGTCTACTCTCGTTGTGTTCCATGTGGCTGTGCAGGCTTCCCAGCACCGTTTATCGGAGAGACTCTCCTTTGTCCACTGTCTCCTCTTGGCTCCCTGGTCGCAAATGGGCTGTCCATGTATGTTTGAGTTGGGCTCTGGGCTCTCGATTCTGTTGCATGGGTCTGTGTGCCTGTTTTTGGGCCCGGACTGTGCCGTTTCCGTACCTAGCGCTTCGTCCTCTATGTTGAAATCAGAAATTGTGATACGTCCTGCTTTGTTCATTTTCCTGAGGATTCCTTGGCCTATTCAGGGTCTCTTGTTGCTGGCTGGAAGCTTTAGGATTCTCTCTTCTATCTCTCTGGCAAATATGGCTGCAACTTTGACTGGGATTGCATGGAATCCAGAGATTCCTTTCTCCGCTAGGGACGTTTCAAGTGTGTTAATTCTTCCATTCCTAGTTCCCGGAATATCCTTCTTTTTCCTTGTGTCGTCTTGAATTTCTTTCCCCAAACGTTTGCTAGTTTTCGGTTGACATAGCTTTCACCTGTTTTGCTAAGGCTCTTCATAGACATCTTCTTCTTCGTACTGGCAAGCTGTGTTTTTTGTTCGTTTGTGTTTAGCTTCCGTTTGTCTACTCTTTGCAACTTGTAATTGGTTCTGTTTTGGCAGAAGTGCATCGCTGTGCTCACATCTGCTGGCAATGCTCCTGTATTTGCTGTGGAAGTCTGGCCCTATCTAACGTCCCTTCCCATCTGCCTCTGCACCCCCTCGGACGCCTGCCCCAGAATGACTGAAGCAGTGGTGAGGAGGCTCACCCCCAGGATTCCACCCGGCCCACCCCGGGCCACCGACCCAGAAGCTGCGGACCTCACCGCTGCACCACCGGCCGGCCCCTTTCATGTTCCATTGGCAACCTGCAGTTGAGTGCAATGGGGCTTGAATATGCTGCTTGAGCCCAACTCTGGCACTGTGTAGATGAGGCCAGGTTGTCTGTCGGGGCCACTGTGACGTCAGAGGATTGGTCATAGTTGTGCGTCTGCTGTCCCGGCAAACTTCAGGGACACAGGGCTTCAGAGCCCGCTTGGAGCAGTCTCATAACGCACCCTTCCCAGTGAGCCCAGGTTTGACCTTCGTTGCCGTTTTTTGGCTTGTGAATTTCTCTGACTTTCAAACGTTCCAGCACAGTGTGTCTAAAGACTGACATCTTTCATTGTGGATTATTCAGGTGTGATATCTGTTCGCCTTGCATTTTCTGGGACCTTTTTTTCTTTTCCACAGTATACTCGTCATGGTCTTTCTCAGCTATCTCCCTTAGATGTGCTCATCAGTCCGTTCTCCTTCAGTCCAAGTGATTAATTTTGTATTTCTTGAATCACCGTATGTTCTCTAGGCCGAGGTGTGAGTGCTTTCGTGATTCTTGGTTGCTGTCTTTGAATTTGCAGCGGTCACTTGTAGGACTCTTTGCTATCCTAGCCTAGGTCAAGCGAAGCACTGACAACCCGTGGTCATCTGGCTTGGTTTGACATCCTGAGATCAGAAACTCCAAATTCGAGGTGGTCCTGGCAACCCCCTTCATGGACATAATGTTTTTCTGAGACAAATTAGACAAATCTGATGAATTCCTCGCTCCAGGAAAGATATTTTTCTTTCTCTTTTGTGGATTCGGGAAGTTTCGAACTTGACCCCTGACCCTTGAACATTGCCCTAGATTCCATCTAGATAAGGGCTGACTTTATTTCTATAGGCTGTGCCATTTGTTTGACCTACATCCTCAGCCCTGGCATGTTTATTTTTCTGGAAACAGAATTGTAATGTTCTAATTTTCAGCCAGCTTCCTTCCATATGGCGTCAAAGCACATAATCAATAATCCTTCTACGGCAAGAGGTCGGGGGAGAGAATTTCATTGGAGCCAAAGTGAGCACTCTAGCCTGGGAGGGCAGCCTTCACAAAGGAACCAAGCCCTCTGGAAAAGGGTGATTTTCAGCACACTTGTAGAGCCCTTCCCAACAAAGAGACCTACCCCAAGCATGACAGGGCTCCATTCCTTCAAGGCTTCCAAGACATCTCTTGGGACGCATTAGCATGTGGCCAGTGGGCCCCCGTGACGCCAGAGCTATGGAAAGTGAGACTGATCTTCCAAGAATGCTAGGGGCCTAGGAAAGGAGGCATCGACTCTTCTCTTCAACGTCCTCAAGAGATCCTTCTTGACTTTGGATTATGCTTAAGGCAGAAGGACACTGTAGGTCTGATAAGGCCCAAGTGCGGCCTCGTGTTTCCAATCAAGTTTCAAGCTTGAATCAGCATGGCCTCCCCATAGACTTGAATAGATGACAATGTTCTCCTCTCAGTGCTTGTCCCTCTATTCTGGCTTCTTGCCAAGGATTCCTTTCTTATCCCTGGCATCAGAGTCTGTTTGATCTCTTCCAGTTTCTGTGCCCGCTTTCTGTTTGTCAAAGCAGTTTCTGGGTATGTCTCCCTTTAATAGCCCAGCCTAGGCCAATCCTCAGACTGTAACCATGCGGCCATCTTGGGGGACATGTTCACCGTGATGTCATAAAGAACCTCAGATGGCCAAGTTGTCCTGACAACCTCCAAGCACACAGAGTTTCAGAGCCATCTCAGACCAGTCTGACTCCTCCCCCTTTCCGGGTAGGATAGTTTTCCTTTTTCTGGATTTCTTGTCGGTTTCTAACTTTCTCCTCGAACTTGGAAAGGCCTGCTCCATTCTCTCTAGACACTGGTTTCTTTCCTGTAAGATTACCCTGGGTGTTATCTCTTATGTCTTGGGTAGATGGCCAAGTGGGTGGACCTTCCCCAGAGAAAGTCCTGGACTCCCTCCCAAGTTGAAGTTGCCCAGGCAATCCTCTGATGCGCAATGATCGTGTCATCTCCTAGCACTCTGCCAATTCCGCTTTGGCAGGTCCCATGTTTTCCTTCCTTCTTCCTTTGGGGAAGTGTACCAGATGCCTTCCTAGATTGGAATATTCTCACGGTTCTTTTTCTGGTGCGTATTGATAAGGGACCCTCACAATTGCTACTCCTTTATGACCTCTGTCCACACCGTACCATGAAATCTCTATTCCCTAACAGTGCTAATGTGATCTGCACCCGCGCTGTGAAAGAGTGAGGCCCGGGCCACCCAAGCGGAACGTGGGCACTTGCCCGCTCCACCACAGGGCCGGCCCTGACTTGTACTTTTGGACCAACCTGTGGCCTGAACTTGGGAAGATGTGCGCCTGTTTGGATTATTCGTGAAGGGGATTAGTAGGAACATCATGGACGGTAACGTTTTCCGTTGGTTCCTGGGCTTAGCACGGATCAGGTTCTTTTGGTAGGATTCCTCTTCATGTATTCGGAATGGTCTACCTTTCTGTAGCATCAGTCAGGCTTTTGAGGTGATTTTCCATCCTTGGAAGTTCACCTTCTCTAATCTCTTTCAGCCCCCAAAGCTGTATGCCGTCATTCTGGACCCCTTTTTGGATGTTTGATTTTAGGTGGATTTATTGCCATAACCCTGCATTCGAACATCCTATGTCTTTCAGATTTACATCCTCATCGATTTAGACTTCCGTGTAGGTTCCATCCTCTTCACCAGCGTAAGCCGAATCACAGGCCCTCACCACACACTTGTGCCTCATCATCTCTTTCACCCTCCCCCACCGCCCCGCTTTGCCTCTGGGCGCCCCCGATCAAATGTCCAGTGCCACCTGTTGGTTAGTGCTTGTTTTTTCTTCTCCTTGTAAGTGAGATCCTACGGTATTTGACTTTGTCCCTGGGGCTTGTTTCACTTCCCCTAAAACCCTCCCAGCCATTCTGGTGGTCACAAATGGCTGGATTGCATCCTTTGTTCCCGCTGAGTGGTCTGCCATTGTGTGGCTATAGCCCATGTTCCTTCTCCATTCGTCCCTTGCTGGGCACCAGGGCGGCTTCCAAGTCTTGGAGAGCGGGAGTAAGGCTGTGGTGAACTCAGCGGTGCACATGTCTTTAGGCGGTAGTGTTTCTGAGTTCTTTGGCTAAACGCGCCCCAGAGGAATAGCTGGATCATATGGGACATGGATTCTTAAATTTCGGAGGCAGTTCCACACCGCTTCGCCTAGTGGCTGCGCCGGTTTCCACTGCCAGCAGCAGTGCAGGAGGCTTCCCTTCTCTCCACCTCCTCTCTGACGCTTGTTGTTTCCTGTCTGCCTCCTTATAGCCATTCTGACCACAGTGAGCTGCTATGTCATTGCGGTTTGGATTTGCCTTGGCCTCAGACTTAATGAGGGTGAACAAGTTTTCATGCACCTGTTGGCCCTCTTTAGATCTTCTTGGGAGAAATCTCTGTGTCTATCTTTGGCCCAGGATTTCATTGGCTTGTTCTTTTTCTTGTGGAGACGTGTGAGTTGATTGTATCTTTGGGCTTTTCACCCCTTGTCTGATGTGTGCTTTGCAAACATCCACTCCCAGTTGTTGTGCTGTCTTTGCATTGAGTCGATGGTTTCCTTGACTGTCAGAAGCGTCTGCATGTGAGGTGGTCCCGTTTGTTTCTTGTCTCCTTTGCTGCCCTTGCCCAGTCAGACAGGCTTCTTCCAAATAGGCGGCTCAGACAGATGGCAAAGAGCACTCAGCCTAGGTCTTCTCCTACAAGTTTCACGGTTTCAAGTGTGCCATTCAGGGCTTTAATCCATTCCAGGTGGTGCGTGTGCCAGGTGGCACATCATGGTCTACTCTCGTTGTGTTCCATGTGGCTGTGCAGGCTTCCCAGCACCGTTTATTGGAGAGACTCTCCTTTGTCCACTGTCTCCTCTTGGCTCCCTGGTCGCAAATGGGCTGTCCTTGTATGTTTGATTTGGGCTCTGGGCTCTCGAATCTGTTGCATGGGTCTGTGTGCCTGTTTGTGGGCCCGGACTGTGCCGTTTCTGTACCTAGCGCTTCGTCCTCTATGTTGAAATCAGAAATTGTGATACGTCCTGCTTTGTTCATTTTCCTGAGGATTCCTTGGCCTATTCAGGGTCTCTTGTTGCTGGCTGGAAACTTTAGGATTCTCTCTTCTATCTCTCTGGCAAATATGGCTGCAACTTTGACTGGGATTGCATGGAATCCAGAGATTCCTTTCTCCGCTATGGATGTTTCAAGTGTGTTAATTCTTCCATTCCTAGGTCCCGGAATATCCTTCTTTTTCCTTGTGTCGTCTTGAATTTCTTTCCCCAAACGTTTGCTAGTTTTCGGTTGACATAGCTGTCACCTGTTTTGCTAAGGCTCTTCATAGACATCTTCTTCTTCGTACTGGCAAGCTGTGTTTTTTGTTCGTTTGTGTTTAGCTTCCGTTTGTCTACTCTTTGCAACTTGTAATTGGTTCTGTTTTGGCAGAAGTGCATCGCTGTGCTCACATCTGCTGGCAATGCTCCTGTATTTGCTGTGGAAGTCTGGCCCTATCTAACGTCCCTTCCCATCTGCCTCTGCACCCCCTCGGACGCCTGCCCCAGAATGACTGAAGCAGTGGTGAGGAGGCTCACCCCCAGGATTCCACCCGGCCCACCCCGGTCCACCGACCCAGAAGCTGCGGACCTCACCGCTGCACCACCGGCTGGCCCCTTTCGTGTTCCATTGGCAACCTGCAGTTGAGTGCAATGGGGCTTGAATATGCTGCTTGAGCCCAACTCTGGCACTGTGTAGATGAGGCCAGGTGGTCTGTCGGGGCCACTGTGACGTCAGAGGATTGGTCATAGTTGTGCGTCTGCTGTCCCAGCAAACTTCACGGACACAGGGCTTCAGAGCCCGCTTGGAGCAGTCTCATAACGCACCCTTCCCAGTGAGCCCAGGTTTGACCTTCGTTGCCGTTTTTTGGCTTGTGAATTTCTCTGACTTTCAAACGTTCCAGCACAGTGTGTCTAAAGACTGACATCTTTCATTGTGGATTATTCAGGTGTGATATCTGTTCGCCTTGCATTTTCTGGGACCTTTTTTTCTTTTCCACAGTATACTCGTCATGGTCTTTCTCAGCTATCTCCCTTAGATGTGCTCATCAGTCCGTTCTCCTTCAGTCCAAGTGATTAATTTTGTATTTCTTGAATCACCGTATGTTCTCTAGGCCGAGGTGTGAGTGCTTTCGTGATTCTTGGTTGCTGTCTTTGAATTTGCAGCGGTCACTTGTAGGACTCTTTGCTATCCTAGCCTAGGTCAAGCGAAGCACTGACAACCCGTGGTCATCTGGCTTGGTTTGACATCCTGAGATCAGAAACTCCAAATTCGAGGTGGTCCTGGCAACCCCCTTCATGGACATAATGTTTTTCTGAGACAAATTAGACAAATCTGATGAATTCCTCGCTCCAGGAAAGATATTTTTCTTTCTCTGTTGTGGAGTCGGGAAGTTTCGAACTTGACCCCTGACCCTTGAACATTGCCCTAGATTCCATCTAGATAAGGGCTGACTTTATTTCTATAGGCTGTGCCATTTGTTTGACCTACATCCTCAGCCCTGGCATGTTTATTTTTCTGGAAACAGAATTGTAATGTTCTAATTTTCAGCCAGCTTCCTTCCATATGGCGTCAAAGCACATAATCAATAATCCTTCTACGGCAAGAAGTCGGGGGAGAGAATTTCATTGGAGCCAAAGTGAGCACTCTAGCCTGGGAGGGCAGCCTTCACAAAGGAACCAAGCCCTCTGGAAAAGGGTGATTTTCAGCACACTTGTAGAGCCCTTCCCAACAAAGAGACCTACCCCAAGCATGACAGGGCTCCATTCCTTCAAGGCTTCCAAGACATCTCTTGGGACGCATTAGCATGTGGCCAGTGGGCCCCCGTGACGCCAGAGCTATGGAAAGTGAGACTGATCTTCCAAGAATGCTAGGGGCCTAGGAAAGGAGGCATCGACTCTTCTCTTCAACGTCCTCAAGAGATCCTTCTTGACTTTGGATTATGCTTAAGGCAGAAGGACACTGTAGGTCTGATAAGGCCCAAGTGCGGCCTCGTGTTTCCAATCAAGTTTCAAGCTTGAATCAGCATGGCCTCCCCATAGACTTGAATAGATGACAATGTTCTCCTCTCAGTGCTTGTCCCTCTATTCTGGCTTCTTGCCAAGGATTCCTTTCTTATCCCTGGCATCAGAGTCTGTTTGATCTCTTCCAGTTTCTGTGCCCGCTTACTGTTTGTCAAAGCTGTTTCTGGGTATGTCTCCCTTTAATAGCCCAGCCTAGGCCAATCCTCAGACTGTAACCATGCGGCCATCTTGGGGGACATGTTCACCGTGATGTCATAAAGAACCTCAGAAGGCCAAGTTGTCCTGACAACCTCCAAGCACACAGAGTTTCAGAGCCATCTCAGACCAGTCTGACTCCTCCCGCTTTCCAGGTAGGATAGTTTTCCTTTTTCTGGATTTCTTGTCGGTTTCTAACGTTCTCCTCGAACTTGGAAAGGCCTGCTCCATTCTCTCTAGACACTGGTTTCTTTCCTGTAAGATTACCCTGGGTGTTATCTCTTATGTCTTGGGTAGATGGCCAAGTGGGTGGACCTTCCCCAGAGAAAGTCCTGGACTCCCTCCCAAGTTGAAGTTGCCCAGGCAATCCTCTGATGCGCAATGATCGTGTCATCTCCTAGCACTCTGCCAATTCCGCCTTGGCAGGTCCCATGTTTTCCTTCCTTCTTCCTTTGGGGAAGTGTACCAGATGCCTTCCTAGATTGGAATATTCTCACGGTTCTTTTTCTGGTGCGTATTGAGAACGGACCCTCACAATTGCTACTCCTTTATGACCTCTGTCCGCACCGTACCATGAAATCTCTATTCCCTAACAGTGCTAATGTGATCTGCACCCGCGCTGTGAAAGAGTGAGGCCCGGGCCACCCAAGCGGAACGTGGGCACTTGCCCGCTCCACCACAGGGCCGGCCCTGACTTGTACTTTTGGACCAACCTGTGGCCTGAACTTGGGAAGATGTGGGCCTGTTTGGATTATTCGTGAAGGGGATTAGAAAGGAACATCATGGACGGTAACGTTTTCCGTTGGTTCCTGGGCTTAGCACGGATCAGGTTCTCTTGGTAGGATGCCTCTTCATGTATTTGGAATGGTCTACCTTTCTGTAGCATCAGTCAGGCTTTTGAGGTGATTTTCCATCCTTGGAAGTTCACCTTCTCTAATCTCTTTCAGCCCCCAAAGCTGTATGCCGTCATTCTGGACCCCTTTTTGGATGTTTGATTTTAGGTGGATTTATTGCCATAACCCTGCATTCGAACATCCTATGTCTTTCAGATTTACATCCTCATCGATTTAGACTTCCGTGTAGGTTCCATCCTCTTCACCAGCGTAAGCCGAATCACAGGCCCTCACCACACACTTGTGCCTCATCATCTCTTTCACCCTCCCCCACCGCCCCGCTTTGCCTCTGGGCGCCCCCGATCAAATGTCCAGTGCCACCTGTTGGTTAGTGCTTGTTTTTTCTTCTCCTTGTAAGTGAGATCCTACGGTATTTGACTTTGTCCCTGGGGCTTGTTTCACTTCCCCTAAAACCCTCCCAGCCATTCTGGTGGTCACAAATGGCTGGATTGCATCCTTTGTTCCCGCTGAGTGGTCTGCCATTGTGTGGCTATAGCCCATGTTCCTTCTCCATTCGTCCCTTGCTGGGCACCAGGGCGGCTTCCAAGTCTTGGAGAGCGGGAGTAAGGCTGTGGTGAACTCAGCGGTGCACATGTCTTTAGGCGGTAGTGTTTCTGAGTTCTTTGGCTAAACGCGCCCCAGAGGAATAGCTGGATCATATGGGACATGGATTCTTAAATTTCGGAGGCAGTTCCACACCGCTTCGCCTAGTGGCTGCGCCGGTTTCCACTGCCAGCAGCAGTGCAGGAGGCTTCCCTTCTCTCCACCTCCTCTCTGACGCTTGTTGTTTCCTGTCTGCCTCCTTATAGCCATTCTGACCACAGTGAGCTGCTATGTCATTGCGGTTTGGATTTGCCTTGGCCTCAGACTTAATGAGGGTGAACAAGTTTTCATGCACCTGTTGGCCCTCTTTAGATCTTCTTGGGAGAAATCTCTGTGTCTATCTTTGGCCCAGGATTTCATTGGCTTGTTCTTTTTCTTGTGGAGACGTGTGAGTTGATTGTATCTTTGGGCTTTTCACCCCTTGTCTGATGTGTGCTTTGCAAACATCCACTCCCAGTTGTTGTGCTGTCTTTGCATTGAGTCGATGGTTTCCTTGACTGTCAGAAGCGTCTGCATGTGAGGTGGTCCCGTTTGTTTCTTGTCTCCTTTGCTGCCCTTGCCCAGTCAGACAGGCTTCTTCCAAATAGGCGGCTCAGACAGATGGCAAAGAGCACTCAGCCTAGGTCTTCTCCTACAAGTTTCACGGTTTCAAGTGTGCCATTCAGGGCTTTAATCCATTCCAGGTGGTGCGTGTGCCAGGTGGCACATCATGGTCTACTCTCGTTGTGTTCCATGTGGCTGTGCAGGCTTCCCAGCACCGTTTATTGGAGAGACTCTCCTTTGTCCACTGTCTCCTCTTGGCTCCCTGGTCGCAAATGGGCTGTCCTTGTATGTTTGATTTGGGCTCTGGGCTCTCGAATCTGTTGCATGGGTCTGTGTGCCTGTTTGTGGGCCCGGACTGTGCCGTTTCTGTACCTAGCGCTTCGTCCTCTATGTTGAAATCAGAAATTGTGATACGTCCTGCTTTGTTCATTTTCCTGAGGATTCCTTGGCCTATTCAGGGTCTCTTGTTGCTGGCTGGAAACTTTAGGATTCTCTCTTCTATCTCTCTGGCAAATATGGCTGCAACTTTGACTGGGATTGCATGGAATCCAGAGATTCCTTTCTCCGCTATGGATGTTTCAAGTGTGTTAATTCTTCCATTCCTAGGTCCCGGAATATCCTTCTTTTTCCTTGTGTCGTCTTGAATTTCTTTCCCCAAACGTTTGCTAGTTTTCGGTTGACATAGCTGTCACCTGTTTTGCTAAGGCTCTTCATAGACATCTTCTTCTTCGTACTGGCAAGCTGTGTTTTTTGTTCGTTTGTGTTTAGCTTCCGTTTGTCTACTCTTTGCAACTTGTAATTGGTTCTGTTTTGGCAGAAGTGCATCGCTGTGCTCACATCTGCTGGCAATGCTCCTGTATTTGCTGTGGAAGTCTGGCCCTATCTAACGTCCCTTCCCATCTGCCTCTGCACCCCCTCGGACGCCTGCCCCAGAATGACTGAAGCAGTGGTGAGGAGGCTCACCCCCAGGATTCCACCCGGCCCACCCCGGTCCACCGACCCAGAAGCTGCGGACCTCACCGCTGCACCACCGGCTGGCCCCTTTCGTGTTCCATTGGCAACCTGCAGTTGAGTGCAATGGGGCTTGAATATGCTGCTTGAGCCCAACTCTGGCACTGTGTAGATGAGGCCAGGTGGTCTGTCGGGGCCACTGTGACGTCAGAGGATTGGTCATAGTTGTGCGTCTGCTGTCCCAGCAAACTTCACGGACACAGGGCTTCAGAGCCCGCTTGGAGCAGTCTCATAACGCACCCTTCCCAGTGAGCCCAGGTTTGACCTTCGTTGCCGTTTTTTGGCTTGTGAATTTCTCTGACTTTCAAACGTTCCAGCACAGTGTGTCTAAAGACTGACATCTTTCATTGTGGATTATTCAGGTGTGATATCTGTTCGCCTTGCATTTTCTGGGACCTTTTTTTCTTTTCCACAGTATACTCGTCATGGTCTTTCTCAGCTATCTCCCTTAGATGTGCTCATCAGTCCGTTCTCCTTCAGTCCAAGTGATTAATTTTGTATTTCTTGAATCACCGTATGTTCTCTAGGCCGAGGTGTGAGTGCTTTCGTGATTCTTGGTTGCTGTCTTTGAATTTGCAGCGGTCACTTGTAGGACTCTTTGCTATCCTAGCCTAGGTCAAGCGAAGCACTGACAACCCGTGGTCATCTGGCTTGGTTTGACATCCTGAGATCAGAAACTCCAAATTCGAGGTGGTCCTGGCAACCCCCTTCATGGACATAATGTTTTTCTGAGACAAATTAGACAAATCTGATGAATTCCTCGCTCCAGGAAAGATATTTTTCTTTCTCTGTTGTGGAGTCGGGAAGTTTCGAACTTGACCCCTGACCCTTGAACATTGCCCTAGATTCCATCTAGATAAGGGCTGACTTTATTTCTATAGGCTGTGCCATTTGTTTGACCTACATCCTCAGCCCTGGCATGTTTATTTTTCTGGAAACAGAATTGTAATGTTCTAATTTTCAGCCAGCTTCCTTCCATATGGCGTCAAAGCACATAATCAATAATCCTTCTACGGCAAGAAGTCGGGGGAGAGAATTTCATTGGAGCCAAAGTGAGCACTCTAGCCTGGGAGGGCAGCCTTCACAAAGGAACCAAGCCCTCTGGAAAAGGGTGATTTTCAGCACACTTGTAGAGCCCTTCCCAACAAAGAGACCTACCCCAAGCATGACAGGGCTCCATTCCTTCAAGGCTTCCAAGACATCTCTTGGGACGCATTAGCATGTGGCCAGTGGGCCCCCGTGACGCCAGAGCTATGGAAAGTGAGACTGATCTTCCAAGAATGCTAGGGGCCTAGGAAAGGAGGCATCGACTCTTCTCTTCAACGTCCTCAAGAGATCCTTCTTGACTTTGGATTATGCTTAAGGCAGAAGGACACTGTAGGTCTGATAAGGCCCAAGTGCGGCCTCGTGTTTCCAATCAAGTTTCAAGCTTGAATCAGCATGGCCTCCCCATAGACTTGAATAGATGACAATGTTCTCCTCTCAGTGCTTGTCCCTCTATTCTGGCTTCTTGCCAAGGATTCCTTTCTTATCCCTGGCATCAGAGTCTGTTTGATCTCTTCCAGTTTCTGTGCCCGCTTACTGTTTGTCAAAGCTGTTTCTGGGTATGTCTCCCTTTAATAGCCCAGCCTAGGCCAATCCTCAGACTGTAACCATGCGGCCATCTTGGGGGACATGTTCACCGTGATGTCATAAAGAACCTCAGAAGGCCAAGTTGTCCTGACAACCTCCAAGCACACAGAGTTTCAGAGCCATCTCAGACCAGTCTGACTCCTCCCGCTTTCCAGGTAGGATAGTTTTCCTTTTTCTGGATTTCTTGTCGGTTTCTAACGTTCTCCTCGAACTTGGAAAGGCCTGCTCCATTCTCTCTAGACACTGGTTTCTTTCCTGTAAGATTACCCTGGGTGTTATCTCTTATGTCTTGGGTAGATGGCCAAGTGGGTGGACCTTCCCCAGAGAAAGTCCTGGACTCCCTCCCAAGTTGAAGTTGCCCAGGCAATCCTCTGATGCGCAATGATCGTGTCATCTCCTAGCACTCTGCCAATTCCGCCTTGGCAGGTCCCATGTTTTCCTTCCTTCTTCCTTTGGGGAAGTGTACCAGATGCCTTCCTAGATTGGAATATTCTCACGGTTCTTTTTCTGGTGCGTATTGAGAACGGACCCTCACAATTGCTACTCCTTTATGACCTCTGTCCGCACCGTACCATGAAATCTCTATTCCCTAACAGTGCTAATGTGATCTGCACCCGCGCTGTGAAAGAGTGAGGCCCGGGCCACCCAAGCGGAACGTGGGCACTTGCCCGCTCCACCACAGGGCCGGCCCTGACTTGTACTTTTGGACCAACCTGTGGCCTGAACTTGGGAAGATGTGGGCCTGTTTGGATTATTCGTGAAGGGGATTAGAAAGGAACATCATGGACGGTAACGTTTTCCGTTGGTTCCTGGGCTTAGCACGGATCAGGTTCTCTTGGTAGGATGCCTCTTCATGTATTTGGAATGGTCTACCTTTCTGTAGCATCAGTCAGGCTTTTGAGGTGATTTTCCATCCTTGGAAGTTCACCTTCTCTAATCTCTTTCAGCCCCCAAAGCTGTATGCCGTCATTCTGGACCCCTTTTTGGATGTTTGATTTTAGGTGGATTTATTGCCATAACCCTGCATTCGAACATCCTATGTCTTTCAGATTTACATCCTCATCGATTTAGACTTCCGTGTAGGTTCCATCCTCTTCACCAGCGTAAGCCGAATCACAGGCCCTCACCACACACTTGTGCCTCATCATCTCTTTCACCCTCCCCCACCGCCCCGCTTTGCCTCTGGGCGCCCCCGATCAAATGTCCAGTGCCACCTGTTGGTTAGTGCTTGTTTTTTCTTCTCCTTGTAAGTGAGATCCTACGGTATTTGACTTTGTCCCTGGGGCTTGTTTCACTTCCCCTAAAACCCTCCCAGCCATTCTGGTGGTCACAAATGGCTGGATTGCATCCTTTGTTCCCGCTGAGTGGTCTGCCATTGTGTGGCTATAGCCCATGTTCCTTCTCCATTCGTCCCTTGCTGGGCACCAGGGCGGCTTCCAAGTCTTGGAGAGCGGGAGTAAGGCTGTGGTGAACTCAGCAGTGCACATGTCTTTAGGCGGTAGTGTTTCTGAGTTCTTTGGCTAAACGCGCCCCAGAGGAATAGCTGGATCATATGGGACATGGATTCTTAAATTTCGGAGGCAGTTCCACACCGCTTCGCCTAGTGGCTGCGCCGGTTTCCACTGCCAGCAGCAGTGCAGGAGGCTTCCCTTCTCTCCACCTCCTCTCTGACGCTTGTTGTTTCCTGTCTGCCTCCTTATAGCCATTCTGACCACAGTGAGCTGCTATGTCATTGCGGTTTGGATTTGCCTTGGCCTCAGACTTAATGAGGGTGAACAAGTTTTCATGCACCTGTTGGCCCTCTTTAGATCTTCTTGGGAGAAATCTCTGTGTCCATCTTTGGCCCAGGATTTCATTGGCTTGTTCTTTTTCTTGTGGAGACGTGTGAGTTGATTGTATCTTTGGGCTTTTCACCCCTTGTCTGATGTGTGCTTTGCAAACATCCACTCCCAGTTGTTGTGCTGTCTTTGCATTGAGTCGATGGTTTCCTTGACTGTCAGAAGCGTCTGCATGTGAGGTGGTCCCGTTTGTTTCTTGTCTCCTTTGCTGCCCTTGCCCAGTCAGACAGGCTTCTTCCAAATAGGCGGCTCAGACAGATGGCAAAGAGCACTCTGCCTAGGTCTTCTCCTACAAGTTTCACGGTTTCAAGTGTGCCATTCAGGGCTTTAATCCATTCCAGGTGGTGCGTGTGCCAGGTGGCACATCATGGTCTACTCTCGTTGTGTTCCATGTGGCTGTGCAGGCTTCCCAGCACCGTTTATCGGAGAGACTCTCCTTTGTCCACTGTCTCCTCTTGGCTCCCTGGTCGCAAATGGGCTGTCCTTGTATGTTTGAGTTGGGCTCTGGGCTCTCGATTCTGTTGCATGGGTCTGTGTGACTGTTTGTGGGCCCGGACTGTGCCGTTTCGGTACCTAGCGCTTCGTCCTCTATGTTGAAATCAGAAATTGTGATACGTCCTGCTTTGTTCATTTTCCTGAGGATTCCTTGGCCTATTCAGGGTCTCTTGTTGCTGGCTGGAAACTTTAGGATTCTCTCTTCTATCTCTCTGGCAAATATGGCTGCAACTTTGACTGGGATTGCATGGAATCCAGAGATTCCTTTCTCCGCTAGGGACGTTTCAAGTGTGTTAATTCTTCCATTCCTAGGTCCCGGAATATCCTTCTTTTTCCTTGTGTCGTCTTGAATTTCTTTCCCCAAACGTTTGCTAGTTTTCGGTTGACATAGCTTTCACCTGTTTTGCTAAGGCTCTTCATAGACATCTTCTTCTTCGTACTGGCAAGCTGTGTTTTTTGTTCGTTTGTGTTTAGCTTCGGTTTGTCTACTCTTTGCAACTTGTAATTGGTTCTGTTTTGGCAGAAGTGCATCGCTGTGCTCACATCTGCTGGCAATGCTCCTGTATTTGCTGTGGAAGTCTGGCCCTATCTAACGTCCCTTCCCATCTGCCTCTGCACCCCCTCGGACGCCTGCCCCAGAATGACTGAAGCAGTGGTGAGGAGGCTCACCCCCAGGATTCCACCCGGCCCACCCCGGGCCACCGACCCAGAAGCTGCGGACCTCACCGCTGCACCACCGGCTGGCCCCTTTCATGTTCCATTGGCAACCTGCAGTTGAGTGCAATGGGGCTTGAATATGCTGCTTGAGCCCAACTCTGGCACTGTGTAGATGAGGCCAGGTTGTCTGTCGGGGCCACTGTGACGTCAGAGGATTGGTCATAGTTGTGCGTCTACTGTCCCGGCAAACTTCACGGACACAGGGCTTCAGAGCCCGCTTGGAGCAGTCTCATAACGCACCCTTCCCAGTGATCCCAGGTTTGACCTTCGTTGCCGTTTTTTGGCTTGTGAATTTCTCTGACTTTCAAACGTTCCAGCACAGTGTGTCTAAAGACTGACATCTTTCATTGTGGATTATTCAGGTGTGATATCTGTTCGCCTTGCATTTTCTGGGACCTTTTTTTCTTTTCCACAGTATACTCGTCATGGTCTTTCTCAGCTATCTCCCTTAGATGTGCTCATCAGTCCGTTCTCCTTCAGTCCAAGTGATTAATTTTGTATTTCTTGAATCACCGTATGTTCTCTAGGCCGAGGTGTGAGTGCTTTCGTGATTCTTGGTTGCTGTCTTTGAATTTGCAGCGGTCACTTGTAGGACTCTTTGCTATCCTAGCCTAGGTCAAGCGAAGCACTGACAACCCGTGGTCATCTGGCTTGGTTTGACATCCTGAGATCAGAAACTCCAAATTCGAGGTGGTCCTGGCAACCCCCTTCATGGACATAATGTTTTTCTGAGACAAATTAGACAAATATGATGAATTCCTCGCTCCAGGAAAGATATTTTTCTTTCTCTTTTGTGGATTCGGGAAGTTTCGAACTTGACCCCTGACCCTTGAACATTGCCCTAGATTCCATCTAGATAAGGGCTGACTTTATTTCTATAGGCTGTGCCATTTGTTTGACCTACATCCTCAGCCCTGGCATGTTTATTTTTCTGGAAACAGAATTGTAATGTTCTAATTTTCAGCCAGCTTCCTTCCATATGGCGTCAAAGCACATAATCAATAATCCTTCTACGGCAAGAAGTCGGGGGAGAGAATTTCATTGGAGCCAAAGTGAGCACTCTAGCCTGGGAGGGCAGCCTTCACAAAGGAACCAAGCCCTCTGGAAAAGGGTGATTTTCAGCACACTTGTAGAGCCCTTCCCAACAAAGAGACCTACCCCAAGCATGACAGGGCTCCATTCCTTCAAGGCTTCCAAGACATCTCTTGGGACGCATTAGCATGTGGCCAGTGGGCCCCCGTGACGCCAGAGCTATGGAAAGTGAGACTGATCTTCGAAGAATGCTAGGGGCCTAGGAAAGGAGGCATCGACTCTTCTCTTCAACGTCCTCAAGAGATCCTTCTTGACTTTGGATTATGCTTAAGGCAGAAGGACACTGTAGGTCTGATAAGGCCCAAGTGCGGCCTCGTGTTTGCAGTCAAGTTTCAAGCTTGAATCAGCATGGCCTCCCCATAGACTTGAATAGATGACAATGTTCTCCTCTCAGTGCTTGTCCCTCTATTCTGGCTTCTTGCCAAGGATTCCTTTCTTATCCCTGGCATCAGAGTCTGTTTGATCTCTTCCAGTTTCTGTGCCCGCTTTCTGTTTGTCAAAGCTGTTTCTGGGTATGTCTCCCTTTAATAGCCCAGCCTAGGCCAATCCTCAGACTGTAACCATGCGGCCATCTTGGGGGACATGTTCACCGTGATGTCATAAAGAACCTCAGAAGGCCAAGTTGTCCTGACAACCTCCAAGCACACAGAGTTTCAGAGCCATCTCAGACCAGTCTGACTCCTCCCCCTTTCCAGGTAGGATAGTTTTCCTTTTTCTGGATTTCTTGTCGGTTTCTAACGTTCTCCTCGAACTTGGAAAGGCCTGCTCCATTCTCTCTAGACACTGGTTTCTTTCCTGTAAGATTACCCTGGGTGTTATCTCTTATGTCTTGGGTAGATGGCCAAGTGGGTGGACCTTCCCCAGAGAAAGTCCTGGACTCCCTCCCAAGTTGAAGTTGCCCAGGCAATCCTCTGATGCGCAATGATCGTGTCATCTCCTAGCACTCTGCCAATTCCGCCTTGGCAGGTCCCATGTTTTCCTTCCTTCTTCCTTTGGGGAAGTGTACCAGATGCCTTCCTAGATTGGAATATTCTCACGGTTCTTTTTCTGGTGCGTATTGAGAACGGACCCTCACAATTGCTACTCCTTTATGACCTCTGTCCGCACCGTACCATGAAATCTCTATTCCCTAACAGTGCTAATGTGATCTGCACCCGCGCTGTGAAAGAGTGAGGCCCGGGCCACCCAAGCGGAACGTGGGCACTTGCCCGCTCCACCACAGGGCCGGCCCTGACTTGTACTTTTGGACCAACCTGTGGCCTGAACTTGGGAAGATGTGGGCCTGTTTGGATTATTCGTGAAGGGGATTAGTAGGAACATCATGGACGGTAACGTTTTCCGTTGGTTCCTGGGCTTAGCACGGATCAGGTTCTCTTGGTAGGATGCCTCTTCATGTATTTGGAATGGTCTACCTTTCTGTAGCATCAGTCAGGCTTTTGAGGTGATTTTCCATCCTTGGAAGTTCACCTTCTCTAATCTCTTTCAGCCCCCAAAGCTGTATGCCGTCATTCTGGACCCCTTTTTGGATGTTTGATTTTAGGTGGATTTATTGCCATAACCCTGCATTAGAACATGCTCTGTCTTTCAGATTTACATCCTCATCGATTTAGACTTCCGTGTAGGTTCCATCCTCTTCACCAGCGTAAGCCGAATCACAGGCCCTCACCACACACTTGTGCCTCATCATCTCTTTCACCCTCCCCCACCGCCCCGCTTTGCCTCTGGGCGCCCCCGATCAAATGTCCAGTGCCACCTGTTGGTTAGTGCTTGTTTTTTCTTCTCCTTGTAAGTGAGATCCTACGGTATTTGACTTTGTCCCTGGGGCTTGTTTCACTTCCCCTAAAACCCTCCCAGCCATTCTGGTGGTCACAAATGGCTGGATTGCATCCTTTGTTCCCGCTGAGTGGTCTGCCATTGTGTGGCTATAGCCCATGTTCCTTCTCCATTCGTCCCTTGCTGGGCACCAGGGCGGCTTCCAAGTCTTGGAGAGCGGGAGTAAGGCTGTGGTGAACTCAGCAGTGCACATGTCTTTAGGCGGTAGTGTTTCTGAGTTCTTTGGCTAAACGCGCCCCAGAGGAATAGCTGGATCATATGGGACATGGATTCTTAAATTTCGGAGGCAGTTCCACAGCGCTTCGCCTAGTGGCTGCGCCGGTTTCCACTGCCAGCAGCAGTGCAGGAGGCTTCCCTTCTCTCCACCTCCTCTCTGACGCTTGTTGTTTCCTGTCTGCCTCCTTATAGCCATTCTGACCACAGTGAGCTGCTATGTCATTGCGGTTTGGATTTGCCTTGGCCTCAGACTTAATGAGGGTGAACAAGTTTTCATGCACCTGTTGGCCCTCTTTAGATCTTCTTGGGAGAAATCTCTGTATCCATCTTTGGCCCAGGATTTCATTGGCTTGTTCTTTTTCTTGTGGAGACGTGTGAGTTGATTGTATCTTTGGGCTTTTCACCCCTTGTCTGATGTGTGCTTTGCAAACATCCACTCCCAGTTGTTGTGCTGTCTTTGCATTGAGTCGATGGTTTCCTTGACTGTCAGAAGCGTCTGCATGTGAGGTGGTCCCGTTTGTTTCTTGTCTCCTTTGCTGCCCTTGCCCAGTCAGACAGGCTTCTTCCAAATAGGCGGCTCAGACAGATGGCAAAGAGCACTCTGCCTAGGTCTTCTCCTACAAGTTTCACGGTTTCAAGTGTGCCATTCAGGGCTTTAATCCATTCCAGGTGGTGCGTGTGCCAGGTGGCACATCATGGTCTACTCTCGTTGTGTTCCATGTGGCTGTGCAGGCTTCCCAGCACCGTTTATCGGAGAGACTCTCCTTTGTCCACTGTCTCCTCTTGGCTCCCTGGTCGCAAATGGGCTGTCCTTGTATGTTTGAGTTGGGCTCTGGGCTCTCGATTCTGTTGCATGAGTCTGTGTGCCTGTTTGTGGGCCCGGACTGTGCCGTTTCGGTACCTAGCGCTTCGTCCTCTATGTTGAAATCAGAAATTGTGATACGTCCTGCTTTGTTCATTTTCCTGAGGATTCCTTGGCCTATTCAGGGTCTCTTGTTGCTGGCTGGAAACTTTAGGATTCTCTCTTGTATCTCTCTGGCAAATATGGCTGCAACTTTGACTGGGATTGCATGGAATCCAGAGATTCCTTTCTCCGCTAGGGACGTTTCAAGTGTGTTAATTCTTCCATTCCTAGTTCCCGGAATATCCTTCTTTTTCCTTGTGTCGTCTTGAATTTCTTTCCCCAAACGTTTGCTAGTTTTCGGTTGACATAGCTTTCACCTGTTTTGCTAAGGCTCTTCATAGACATCTTCTTCTTCGTACTGGCAAGCTGTGTTTTTTGTTCGTTTGTGTTTAGCTTCCGTTTGTCTACTCTTTGCAACTTGTAATTGGTTCTGTTTTGGCAGAAGTGCATCGCTGTGCTCACATCTGCTGGCAATGCTCCTGTATTTGCTGTGGAAGTCTGGCCCTATCTAACGTCCCTTCCCATCTGCCTCTGCACCCCCTCGGACGCCTGCCCCAGAATGACTGAAGCAGTGGTGAGGAGGCTCACCCCCAGGATTCCACCCGGCCCACCCCGGGCCACCGACCCAGAAGCTGCGGACCTCACCGCTGCACCACCGGCCGGCCCCTTTCATGTTCCATTGGCAACCTGCAGTTGAGTGCAATGGGGCTTGAATATGCTGCTTGAGCCCAACTCTGGCACTGTGTAGATGAGGCCAGGTTGTCTGTCGGGGCCACTGTGACGTCAGAGGATTGGTCATAGTTGTGCGTCTGCTGTCCCGGCAAACTTCACGGACACAGGGCTTCAGAGCCCGCTTGGAGCAGTCTCATAACGCACCCTTCCCAGTGAGCCCAGGTTTGACCTTCGTTGCCGTTTTTTGGCTTGTGAATTTCTCTGACTTTCAAACGTTCCAGCACAGTGTGTCTAAAGACTGACATCTTTCATTGTGGATTATTCAGGTGTGATATCTGTTCGCCTTGCATTTTCTGGGACCTTTTTTTCTTTTCCACAGTATACTCGTCATGGTCTTTCTCAGCTATCTCCCTTAGATGTGCTCATCAGACCGTTCTCCTTCAGTCCAAGGGATTAATTTTGTATTTCTTGAATCACCGTATGTTCTCTAGGCCGAGGTGTGAGTGCTTTCGTGATTCTTGGTTGCTGTCTTTGAATTTGCAGCGGTCACTTGTAGGACTCTTTGCTATCCTAGCCTAGGTCAAGCGAAGCACTGACAACCCGTGGTCATCTGGCTTGGTTTGACATCCTGAGATCAGAAACTCCAAATTCGAGGTGGTCCTGGCAACCCCCTTCATGGACAGAATGTTTTTCTGAGACAAATTAGACAAATCTGATGAATTCCTCGCTCCAGGAAAGATATTTTTCTTTCTCTTTTGTGGATTCAGGAAGTTTCGAACTTGACCCCTGACCCTTGAACATTGCCCTAGATTCCATCTAGATAAGGGCTGACTTTATTTCTATAGGCTGTGCCATTTGTTTGACCTACATCCTCAGCCCTGGCATGTTTATTTTTCTGGAAACAGAATTGTAATGTTCTAATTTTCAGCCAGCTTCCTTCCATATGGCGTCAAAGCACATAATCAATAATCCTTCTAGGGCAAGAGGTCGGGGGAGAGAATTTCATTGGAGCCAAAGTGAGCACTCTAGCCTGGGAGGGCAGCCTTCACAAAGGAACCAAGCCCTCTGGAAAAGGGTGATTTTCAGCACACTTGTAGAGCCCTTCCCAACAAAGAGACCTACCCCAAGCATGACAGGGCTCCATTCCTTCAAGGCTTCCAAGACATCTCTTGGGACGCATTAGCATGTGGCCAGTGGGCCCCCGTGACGCCAGAGCTATGGAAAGTGAGACTGATCTTCCAAGAATGCTAGGGGCCTAGGAAAGGAGGCATCGACTCTTCTCTTCAACGTCCTCAAGAGATACTTCTTGACTTTGGATTATGCTTAAGGCAGAAGGATACTGTAGGTCTGATAAGGCCCAAGTGCGGCCTCGTGTTTCCAATCAAGTTTCAAGCTTGAATCAGCATGGCCTCCCCATAGACTTGAATAGATGACAATGTTCTCCTCTCAGTGCTTGTCCCTCTATTCTGGCTTCTTGCCAAGGATTCCTTTCTTATCCCTGGCATCAGAGTCTGTTTGATCTCTTCCAGTTTCTGTGCCCGCTTTCTGTTTGTCAAAGCTGTTTCTGGGTATGTCTCCCTTTAATAGCCCAGCCTAGGCCAATCCTCAGACTGTAACCATGCGGCCATCTTGGGGGACATGTTCAACGTGATGTCATAAAGAACCTCAGAAGGCCAAGTTGTCCTGACAACCTCCAAGCACACAGAGTTTCAGAGCCATCTCAGACCAGTCTGACTCCTCCCACTTTCCAGGTAGGATAGTTTTCCTTTTTCTGGATTTCTTGTCGGTTTCTAACTTTCTCCTCGAACTTGGAAAGGCCTGCTCCATTCTCTCTAGACACTGGTCTCTTTCCTGTAAGATTACCCTGGGTGTTATCTCTTATGTCGTGGGTAGATGGCCAAGTGGGTGGACCTTCCCCAGAGAAAGTCCTGGACTCCCTCCCAAGTTGAAGTTGCCCGGGCAATCCTCTGATGCGCAATGATCGTGTCATCTCCTAGCACTCTGCCAATTCCGCCTTGGCAGGTCCCATGTTTTCCTTCCTTCTTCCTTTGGGGAAGTGTACCAGATGCCTTCCTAGATTGGAATATTCTCACGGTGCTTTTTCTGGTGCGTATTGATAAGGGACCCTCACAATTGCTACTTCTTTATGACCTCTGTCCGCACCGTACCATGAAATCTCTATTCCCTAACAGTGCTAATGTGATCTGCACCCGGGCCGTGAAAGAGTGAGGCCCGGGCCACCCAAGCGGAACGTGGGCACTTGCCCACTCCACCACAGGGCCGGCCCTGACTTGTACTTTTGGACCAACCTGTGGCCTGAACTTGGCAAGATGTGGGCCTGTTTGGATTATTCGTGAAGTGGATTAGTAGGAACATCATGGACGGTAACGTTTTCCGTTGGTTCCTGGGCTTAGCACGGATCAGGTTCTCTTGGTAGGATTCCTCTTCATGTATTTGGAATGGTCTACCTTTCTGTAGCATCAGTAAGGCTTTTGAGGTGATTTTCCATCCTTGGAAGTTCACCTTCTCTAATCTCTTTCAGCCCCCAAAGCTGTATGCCGTCATTCTGGACCCCTTTTTGGATGTTTGATTTTAGGTGGAATTATTGCCATAACCCTGCATTCGAACATCCTATGTCTTTCAGATTTACATCCTCATCGATTTAGACTTCCGTGTAGGTTCCATCCTCTTCACCAGCGTAAGCCGAATCACAGGCCCTCACCACACACTTGTGCCTCATCATCTCTTTCACCCTCCCCCACCGCCCCGCTTTGCCTCTGGGCACCCCCGATCAAATCTCCAGTGCCGCCTGTTGGTCAGTGCTTGTTTTTTCTTCTCCTTGTAAGTGAGATCCTACGGTATTTGACTTTGTCCCTGGGGCTTGTTTCACTTCCCCTAAAACCCTCCCAGCCATTCTGGTGGTCACAAATGGCTGGATTGCATCCTTTGTTCCCGCTGAGTGGTATGCCATTGTGTGGCTATAGCCCATGTTCCTTCTCCATTCGTCCCTTGCTGGGCACCAGGGCGGCTTCCAAGTCTTGGAGAGCGGGAGTAAGGCTGTGCTGAACTCAGCGGTGCACATGTCTTTAGGCGGTAGTGTTTCCGAGTTCTTTGGCTAAACGCGCCCCAGAGGAATAGCTGGATCATATGGGACATGGATTCTTAAATTTCGGAGGCAGTTCCACACCGCTTGGCCTAGTGGCTGCACCGGTTTCCACTGCCAGCAGCAGTGCAGGAGGCTTCCCTTCTCTCCACCTCCTCTCTGACGCTTGTTGTTTCCTGTCTGCCTCCTTATAGCCATTCTGACCACAGTGAGCTGCTATGTCCTTGTGGTTTGGATTAGCCTTGGCCTCAGGCTTAATGAGGGTGAACAAGTTTTCATGCACCTGTTGGCCCTCTTTAGATCTTCTTGGGAGAAATCTCTGTGTCCATCTTTGGCCCAGGTTTTCATTGGCTTGTATTTTTTCTTGTGGAGACGTGTGAGTTGATTGTATCTTTGGGCTTTTCACCCCTTGTCCGATGTGTGCTTTGCAAACATCCACTCCCAGTTGTTGTGCTGTCTTTGCATTGAGTCGATGGTTTCCTTGACTGGGCAGAAGCGTCTGCATGTGAGGTGGTCCCGTTTGTTTCTTGTCTCCTTTGCTGCCCTTGCCCAGTCAGACAGACTTCTTCCCAATAGGCGGCTCAGACAGATGGCAAAGAGCACTCTGCCTAGGTCTTCTCCTACAAGTTTCATGGTTTCAAGTTCGCCATTCAGGGCTTTAATCCATTCCAGGTGGTGCGTGTGCCAGGTGGAACATCATGGTCTACTCTCGTTGTGTTCCATGTGGCTGTGCAGGCTTCCCAGCACCGTTTATCGGAGAGACTCTCCTTTGTCCACTGTCTCCTCTTGGCTCCCTGGTCGCAAATGGGCTGTCCATGTATGTTTGAGTTGGGCTCTGGGCTCTCGATTCTGTTGCATGGGTCTGTGTGCCTGTTTTTGGGCCCGGACTGTGCCGTTTCGGTACCCAGCGCTTCGTCCTCTATGTTGAAATCAGAAAGTGTGATACGTCCTGCTTTGTTCGTTTTCCTGAGGATTCCTTGGCCTATTCAGGGTCTCTTGTTGCTGGCTGGAAACTTTAGGATTCTCTCTTCTATCTCTCTGGCAAATATGGCTGCAACTTTGACTGGGATTGCATGGAATCCAGAGATTCCTTTCTCCGCTATGGACGTTTCAAGTGTGTTAATTCTTCCATTCCTAGGTCCCGGAATATCCTTCTTTTTCCTTGTGTCGTCTTGAATTTCTTTCCCCAAACGTTTGCTAGTTTTCGGTTGACATAGCTTTCACCTGTTTTGCTAAGGCTCTTCATAGACATCTTCTTCTTCGTACTGGCAAGCTGTGTTTTTTGTTCGTTTGTGTTTAGCTTCCGTTTTTCTATTCTTTGCAACTTGCAATTGGTTCTGTTTTGGCAGAAGTGCATCGCTGTGCTCACATCTGCTGGCAATGCTCCTGTATTTGCTGTGGAAGTCTGGCCCTATCTAACGTCCCTTCCCATCTGCCTCTACACCCCCTCGGACGCCTGCCCCAGAATGACTGAAGCAGTGGTGAGGAGGCTCACCCCCAGGATTCCACCCGGCCCACCCCGGGCCACTGACCCAGAAGCTGCGGACCTCACCGCTGCACCACCGGCCGGCCCCTTTCATGTTCCATTGGCAACCTGCAGTTGAGTGCAATGGGGCTTGAATATGCTGCTTGAGCCCAGCTCTGGCACTGTGTAGATGAGGCCAGGTGGTTTGTCGGGGCCACTGTGACGTCAGAGGATTGGTCATAATTGTGTGTCTGCTGTCCCGGCAAGCTTCATGGACACAGGGCTTCAGAGCACGCTTGGAGCAGTCTCATAACTCACCCTTCCCAGTGAGCCCAGGTTTGACCTTCGCTGCCGTGTTTTGGCTTGTGAATTTCTCTGACTTTCAAACGTTCCAGCAGAGCCTGTCTAAAGACTGACATCTTTCATTGTGGACTATTCAGGTGTGATATCTGTTCGCCTTGCATTTTCTGGGACCTTTTTTTCTTTTCCACAGTATGCTCGTCATGGTCTTTCTCAGCTATCTCCCTTAGATGTGCTTATCAGTCCGTTCTCCTTCAGTCCAAGGGATTAATTTTGTATTTCTTGAATCACCGTATGTTCTCTAGGCCGAGGTGTGAGTGCTTTCGTGATTCTTGGTTGCTGTCTTTGAATTTGCAGCGGTCACTTGTAGGACTCTTTGCTATCCTAGCCTAGGTCAAACGAAGCACTGAGAACCCGTGGTCACCTGGGTTGGTTTGACATCCTGAGATCAGAAACTCCAAATTCGAGGTGGTCCTGGCAACCCCCTTCATGGACATCATGTTTTTCCGAGACAAATTGTACAAATCTGATGAATTCCTCGCTCCAGGAAAGATATTTTTCTTTCTCTTTTGTGGATTTGGGAAGTTTCGAACTTGACCCCTGACCCTTGGACGTTGCCCTAGATTCCGCCTAGATGCGGGCTGACTGTATTTCTATAGGCTGTGCCATTTGTTTGACCTACATCCTCAGCCCTGGCATGTTTATTTTTCTGGAAACAGAATTGTAATGTTCTAATTTTCAGCCAGCTTCCTTCCATATGGCGTCAAAGCACATAATCAATAATCCTTCTACGGCAAGAGGTCGGGGGAGAGAATTTCATTGGAGCCAAAGTGAGCACTCTAGCCTGGGAGGGCAGCCTTCACAAAGGAACCAAGCCCTCTGGAAAAGGGTGATTTTCAGCACACTTGTAGAGCCCTTCCCAACAAAAAGACCTACCCCAAGCATGAGAGGGCTCCATTCCTTCGAGGCTTCCAAGACATCTCTTGGGACGCATTAGCATGTGGCCAGTGGGCCCCCGTGACGCCAGAGCTATGGAAAGTGAGACTGATCTTCCAAGAATGCTAGGGGCCTAGGAAAGGAGGCATCGACTCTTCTCTTCAATGTCCTCAAGAGATCCTTCTTGACTTTGGATTATGCTTAAGGCAGAAGGACACTGTAGGTCTGATAAGGCCCAAGTGCGGCCTCGTGTTTCCAGTCAAGTTTCAAGCTTGAATCAGCATGGCCTCCCCATAGACTTGAATAGATGACAATGTTCTCCTCTCAGTGCTTGTCCCTCTATTCTCGCTTCTTGCCAAGGATTCCTTTCTTATCCCTGGCATCAGAGTCTGTTTGATCTCTTCCAGTTTCTGTGCCCGCTTTCTGTTTGTCAAAGCTGTTTCTGGGTATGTCTCCCTTTAATAGCCCAGCCTAGGCCAATCCTCAGACTGTACCCATGCGGCCATCTTGGGGGACATGTTCACCGTGATGTCATAAAGAACCTCAGAAGGCTAAGTTGTCCTGACAACCTCCAAGCACACAGAGTTTCAGAGCCATCTCAGACCAGTCTGACTCCTCCCCCTTTCCGGGTAGGATAGTTTTCCTTTTTCTGGATTTCTTGTCGGTTTCTAACTTTCTCCTCGAACTTGGAAAGGCCTGCTCCATTCTCTCTAGACACTGGTCTCTTTCCTGTAAGATTACCCTGGGTGTTATCTCTTATGTCGTGGGTAGATGGCCAAGTGGGTGGACCTTCCCCAGAGAAAGTCCTGGACTCCCTCCCAAGTTGAAGTTGCCCGGGCAATCCTCTGATGCGCAATGATCGTGTCATCTCCTAGCACTCTGCCAATTCCGCCTTGGCAGGTCCCATGTTTTCCTTCCTTCTTCCTTTGGGGAAGTGTACCAGATGCCTTCCTAGATTGGAATATTCTCACGGTGCTTTTTCTGGTGCGTATTGATAAGGGACCCTCACAATTGCTACTTCTTTAGGACCTCCGTCCGCACCGTACCATGAAATCTCTATTCCCTAACAGTGCTAATGTGATCTGCACCCGTGCTGTGAAAGAGTGAGGCCCGGGCCACCCAAGCGGAACGTGGGCACTTGCCCGCTCCACCACAGGGCCGGCCCTGACTTGCACTTTTGGACCAACCTGTGGCCTGAACTTGGGAAGATGTGGGCCTGTTTGGATTATTCGTGAAGGTGATTAGTAGGAACATCATGGACGGTAACGTTTTCCGTTGGTTCCTGGGCTTAGCACGGATCAGGTTCTCTTGGTAGGATTCCTCTTCATGTATTTGGAATGGTCTACCTTTCTGTAGCATCAGTAAGCCTTTTGAGGTGATTTTCCATCCTTGGAAGTTCACCTTCTCTAATCTCTTTCAGCCCCCAAAGCTGTATGCCGTCATTCTGGACCCCTTTTTGGATGTTTGATTTTAGGTGGATTTATTGCCATAACCCTGCATTCGAACATCCTATGTCTTTCAGATTTACATCCTCATCGATTTAGACTTCCGTGTAGGTTCCATCCTCTTCACCAGCGTAAGCCGAATCACAGGCCCTCACCACACACTTGTGCCTCATCATCTCTTCCACCCTCCCCCACCGCCCCGCTTTGCCTCTGGGCACCCCCGATCAAATGTCCAGTGCCGCCTGTTGGTCAGTGCTTGCTTTTTCTTCTCCTTGTAAGTGAGATCCTACGGTATTTGACTTTGTCCCTGGGGCTTGTTTCACTTCCCCTAAAACCCTCCCAGCCATTCTGGTGGTCACAAATGGCTGGATTGCATCCTTTGTTCCCGCTGAGTGGTATGCCATTGTGTGGCTATAGCCCATGTTCCTTCTCCATTCGTCCCTTGCTGGGCACCAGGGCGGCTTCCAAGTCTTGGAGAGCGGGAGTAAGGCTGTGCTGAACTCAGCGGTGCACATGTCTTTAGGCGGTAGTGTTTCCGAGTTCTTTGGCTAAACGCGCCCCAGAGGAACAGCTGGATCATATGGGACATGGATTCTTAAATTTCGGAGGCAGTTCCACACCGCTTGGCCTAGTGGCTGCACCGGTTTCCACTGCCAGCAGCAGTGCAGGAGGCTTCCCTTCTCTCCACCTCCTCTCTGACGCTTGTTGTTTCCTGTCTGCCTCCTTATAGCCATTCTGACCACAGTGAGCTGCTATGTCCTTGCGGTTTGGATTTGCCTTGGCCTCAGGCTTAATGAGGGTGAACAAGTTTTCATGCACCTGTTGGCCCTCTTTAGATCTTCTTGGGAGAAATCTCTGTGTCCATCTTTGGCCCAGGTTTTCATTGGCTTGTTCTTTTTCTTGTGGAGACGTGTGAGTTGATTGTATCTTTGGGCTTTTCACCCCTTGTCCGATGTGTGCTTTGCAAACATCCACTCCCAGTTGTTGTGCTGTCTTTGCATTGAGTCGATGGTTTCCTTGACTGGGCAGAAGCGTCTGCATGTGAGGTGGTCCCGTTTGTTTGTTGTCTCCTTTGCTGCCCTTGCCCAGTCAGACAGGCTTCTTCCCAATAGGCGGCTCAGACAGATGGCAAAGAGCACTCTGCCTAGGTCTTCTCCTACAAGTTTCACGGTTTCAAGTGTGCCATTCAGGGCTTTAATCGATTCCAGGTGGTGCGTGTGCCAGGTGGAACATCATGGTCTACTCTCGTTGTGTTCCATGTGGCTGTGCAGGCTT
This sequence comes from Equus asinus, assembly GCF_041296235.1. Lineage (NCBI taxonomy): Eukaryota > Metazoa > Chordata > Mammalia > Perissodactyla > Equidae > Equus > Equus asinus. The sequence goes on along the minus strand of NC_091820.1, from coordinate 82,642,199 downwards.
CCCAGCACCGTTTATCGGAGAGACTCTCCTTTGTCCACTGTCTCCTCTTGGCTCCCTGGTCGCAAATGGGCTGTCCATGTATGTTTGAGTTGGGCTCTGGGCTCTCGATTCTGTAGCATGGGTCTGTGTGCCTGTTTTTGGGCCCGGACTGTGCCGTTTCGGTACCCAGCGCTTCGTCCTCTATGTTGAAATCAGAAAGTGTGATACGTCCTGCTTTGTTCATTTTCCTCAGGATTCCTTGGCCTATTCAGGGTCTCTTGTTGCTGGCTGGAAACTTTAGGATTCTCTCTTCTATCTCTCTGGCAAATATGGCTGCAACTTTGACTGGGATTGCATGGAATCCAGAGATTCCTTTCTCTGCTATGGACGTTTCAAGTGTGTTAATTCTTCCATTCCTAGGTCCCGGAATATCCTTCTTTTTCCTTGTGTCGTCTTGAATTTCTTTCCCCAAACGTTTGCTAGTTTTCGGTTGACATAGCTTTCACCTGTTTTGCTAAGGCTCTTCATAGACATCTTCTTCTTCGTACTGGCAAGCTGTGTTTTTTGTTCGTTTGTGTTTAGCTTCCGTTTTTCTATTCTTTGCAACTTGTAATTGGTTCTGTTTTGGCAGAAGTGCATCGCTGTGCTCACATCTGCTGGCAACGCTCCTGTATTTGCTGTGGAAGTCTGGCCCTATCTAACGTCCCTTCCCATCTGCCTCTACACCCCCTCGGACGCCTGCCCCAGAATGACTGAAGCAGTGTTGAGGAGGCTCACCCCCAGGATTCCACCCGGCCCACCCCGGGCCACCGACCCAGAAGCTGCGGACCTCACCACTGCACCACCGGCCGGCCCCTTTCATGTTCCATTGGCAACCTGCAGTTGAGTGCAATGGGGCTTGAATATGCTGCTTGAGCCCAGCTCTGGCACTGTGTAGATGAGGCCAGGTGGTCTGTCGGGGCCACTGTGACGTCAGAGGATTGGTCATAATTGTGTGTCTGCTGCCCCGGCAAGCTTCATGGACACAGGGCTTCAGAGCCCGCTTGGAGCAGTCTCATAACGCACCCTTCCCAGTGAGCCCAGGTTTGACCTTCGCTGCCGTGTTTTGGCTTGTGAATTTCTCTGACTTTCAAACGTTCCAGCAGAGCCTGTCTAAAGACTGACATCTTTCATTGTGCATTATTCAGGTGTGATATCTGTTCGCCTTGCATTTTCTGGGACCTTTTTTTCTTTTCCACAGTATCCTCGTCATGGTCTTTCTCAGCTATCTCCCTTAGATGTGCTTATCAGTCCGTTCTCCTTCAGTCCAAGGGATTAATTTTGCATTTCTTGAATGACCGTATGTTCTCTAGGCCGAGGTAGAGTGCTTTCGTGATTCTTGGTTGCTGTCTTTGAATTTGCAGCGGTCACTTGTAGGACTATTTGCTATCCTAGCCTAGGTCAAACGAAGCACTGAGAACCCGTGTTCATCTGGGTTGGTTTGACATCCTGAGATCAGAAACTCCAAATTCGAGGTGGTCCTGGCAACCCCCTTCATGGACATCATGTTTTTCCGAGACAAATTAGACAAATCTGATGAATTCCCCGCTCCAGGAAAGATATTTTTCTTTCTCTTTTGTGGATTTGGGAAGTTTCGAACTTGACCCCTGACCCTTGGACGTTGCCCTAGATTCCGTCTAGATGCGGGCTGACTGTATTTCTATAGGCTGTGCCATTTGTTTGACCTACATCCTCAGCCCTGGCATGTTTATTTTTCTGGAAACAGAATTGTAATGTTCTAATTTTCAGCCAGCTTCCTTCCATATGGCGTCAAAGCACATAATCAATAATCCTTCTACGGCAAGAGGTCGGGGGAGAGAATTTCATTGGAGCCAAAGTGAGCACTCTAGCCTGGGAGGGCAGCCTTCACAAAGGAACCAAGCCCTCTGGAAAAGGGTGATTTTCAGCACACTTGTAGAGCCCTTCCCAACAAAGAGACCTACCCCAAGCATGAGAGGGCTCCATTCCTTCGAGGCTTCCAAGACATCTCTTGGGACGCATTAGCATGTGGCCAGTGGGCCCCCGTGACGCCAGAGCTATGGAAAGTGAGACTGATCTTCCAAGAACGCTAGGGGCCTAGGAAAGGAGGCATCGACTCTTCTCTTCAATGTCCTCAAGAACTCCTTCTTGACTTTGGATTATGCTTAAGGCAGAAGGACACTGTAGGTCTGATAAGGCCCAAGTGCGGCCTCGTGTTTCCAGTCAAGTTTCAAGCTTGAATCAGCATGGCCTCCCCATAGACTTGAATAGATGACAATGTTCTCCTCTCAGTGCTTGTCCCTCTATTCTCGCTTCTTGCCAAGGATTCCTTTCTTATCCCTGGCATCAGAGTCTGTTTGATCTCTTCCAGTTTCTGTGCCCGCTTTCTGTTTGTCAAAGCTGTTTCTGGGTATGTCTCCCTTTAATAGCCCAGCCTAGGCCAATCCTCAGACTGTACCCATGCGGCCATCTTGGGGGACATGTTCACCGTGATGTCATAAAGAACCTCAGAAGGCTAAGTTGTCCTGACAACCTCCAAGCACACAGAGTTTCAGAGCCATCTCAGACCAGTCTGACTCCTCCCCCTTTCCGGGTAGGATAGTTTTCCTTTTTCTGGATTTCTTGTCGGTTTCTAACTTTCTCCTCGAACTTGGAAAGGCCTGCTCCATTCTCTCTAGACACTGGTCTCTTTCCTGTAAGATTACCCTGGGTGTTATCTCTTATGTCGTGGGTAGATGGCCAAGTGGGTGGACCTTCCCCAGAGAAAGTCCTGGACTCCCTCCCAAGTTGAAGTTGCCCGGGCAATCCTCTGATGCGCAATGATCGTGTCATCTCCTAGCACTCTGCCAATTCCGCCTTGGCAGGTCCCATGTTTTCCTTCCTTCTTCCTTTGGGGAAGTGTACCAGATGCCTTCCTAGATTGGAATATTCTCACGGTGCTTTTTCTGGTGCGTATTGATAAGGGACCCTCACAATTGCTACTTCTTTAGGACCTCCGTCCGCACCGTACCATGAAATCTCTATTCCCTAACAGTGCTAATGTGATCTGCACCCGTGCTGTGAAAGAGTGAGGCCCGGGCCACCCAAGCGGAACGTGGGCACTTGCCCGCTCCACCACAGGGCCGGCCCTGACTTGCACTTTTGGACCAACCTGTGGCCTGAACTTGGGAAGATGTGGGCCTGTTTGGATTATTCGTGAAGGTGATTAGTAGGAACATCATGGACGGTAACGTTTTCCGTTGGTTCCTGGGCTTAGCACGGATCAGGTTCTCTTGGTAGGATTCCTCTTCATGTATTTGGAATGGTCTACCTTTCTGTAGCATCAGTAAGCCTTTTGAGGTGATTTTCCATCCTTGGAAGTTCACCTTCTCTAATCTCTTTCAGCCCCCAAAGCTGTATGCCGTCATTCTGGACCCCTTTTTGGATGTTTGATTTTAGGTGGATTTATTGCCATAACCCTGCATTAGAACATCCTATGTCTTTCAGATTTACATCCTCATCGATTTAGACTTCCGTGTAGGTTCCATCCTCTTCACCAGCGTAAGCCGAATCACAGGCCCTCACCACATACTTGTGCCTCATCATCTCTTCCACCCTCCCCCACCGCCCCGCTTTGCCTCTGGGCACCCCCGATCAAATGTCCAGTGCCGCCTGTTGGTCAGTGCTTGCTTTTTCTTCTCCTTGTAAGTGAGATCCTACGGTATTTGACTTTGTCCCTGGGGCTTGTTTCACTTCCCCTAAAACCCTCCCAGCCATTCTGGTGGTCACAAATGGCTGGATTGCATCCTTTGTTCCCGCTGAGTGGTATGCCATTGTGTGGCTATAGCCCATGTTCCTTCTCCATTCGTCCCTTGCTGGGCACCAGGGCGGCTTCCAAGTCTTGGAGAGCGGGAGTAAGGCTGTGCTGAACTCAGCGGTGCACATGTCTTTAGGCGGTAGTGTTTCCGAGTTCTTTGGCTAAACGCGCCCCAGAGGAACAGCTGGATCATATGGGACATGGATTCTTAAATTTCGGAGGCAGTTCCACACCGCTTGGCCTAGTGGCTGCACCGGTTTCCACTGCCAGCAGCAGTGCAGGAGGCTTCCCTTCTCTCCACCTCCTCTCTGACGCTTGTTGTTTCCTGTCTGCCTCCTTATAGCCATTCTGACCACAGTGAGCTGCTATGTCCTTGCGGTTTGGATTTGCCTTGGCCTCAGGCTTAATGAGGGTGAACAAGTTTTCATGCACCTGTTGGCCCTCTTTAGATCTTCTTGGGAGAAATCTCTGTGTCCATCTTTGGCCCAGGTTTTCATTGGCTTGTTCTTTTTCTTGTGGAGACGTGTGAGTTGATTGTATCTTTGGGCTTTTCACCCCTTGTCCGATGTGTGCTTTGCAAACATCCACTCCCAGTTGTTGTGCTGTCTTTGCATTGAGTCGATGGTTTCCTTGACTGGGCAGAAGCGTCTGCATGTGAGGTGGTCCCGTTTGTTTGTTGTCTCCTTTGCTGCCCTTGCCCAGTCAGACAGGCTTCTTCCCAATAGGCGGCTCAGACAGATGGCAAAGAGCACTCTGCCTAGGTCTTCTCCTACAAGTTTCACGGTTTCAAGTGTGCCATTCAGGGCTTTAATCGATTCCAGGTGGTGCGTGTGCCAGGTGGAACATCATGGTCTACTCTCGTTGTGTTCCATGTGGCTGTGCAGGCTTCCCAGCACCGTTTATCGGAGAGACTCTCCTTTGTCCACTGTCTCCTCTTGGCTCCCTGGTCGCAAATGGGCTGTCCATGTATGTTTGAGTTGGGCTCTGGGCTCTCGATTCTGTTGCATGGGTCTGTGTGCCTGTTTTTGGGCCCGGACTGTGCCGTTTCGGTACCCAGCGCTTCGTCCTCTATGTTGAAATCAGAAAGTGTGATACGTCCTGCTTTGTTCATTTTCCTCAGGATTCCTTGGCCTATTCAGGGTCTCTTGTTGCTGGCTGGAAACTTTAGGATTCTCTCTTCTATCTCTCTGGCAAATATGGCTGCAACTTTGACTGGGATTGCATGGAATCCAGAGATTCCTTTCTCCGCTAGGGACGTTTCAAGTGTGTTAATTCTTCCATTCCTAGGTCCCGGAATATCCTTCTTTTTCCTTGTGTCGTCTTGAATTTCTTTCCCCAAACGTTTGCTAGTTTTCGGTTGACATAGCTTTCACCTGTTTTGCTAAGGCTCTTCATAGACATCTTCTTCTTCGTACTGGCAAGCTGTGTTTTTTGTTCGTTTGTGTTTAGCTTCCGTTTTTCTATTCTTTGCAACTTGTAATTGGTTCTGTTTTGGCAGAAGTGCATCGCTGTGCTCACATCTGCTGGCAACGCTCCTGTATTTGCTGTGGAAGTCTGGCCCTATCTAACGTCCCTTCCCATCTGCCTCTACACCCCCTCGGACGCCTGCCCCAGAATGACTGAAGCAGTGTTGAGGAGGCTCACCCCCAGGATTCCACCCGGCCCACCCCGGGCCACCGACCCAGAAGCTGCGGACCTCACCGCTGCACCACCGGCCGGCCCCTTTCATGTTCCATTGGCAACCTGCAGTTGAGTGCAATGGGGCTTGAATATGCTGCTTGAGCCCAGCTCTGGCACTGTGTAGATGAGGCCAGGTGGTCTGTCGGGGCCACAGTGACGTGAGAGGATTGGTCATAATTGTGTGTCTGCTGCCCCGGCAAGCTTCATGGACACAGGGCTTCAGAGCCCGCTTGGAGCAGTCTCATAACTCACCCTTCCCAGTGAGCCCAGGTTTGACCTTCGCTGCCGTGTTTTGGCTTGTGAATTTCTCCGACTTTCAAACGTTCCAGCAGAGCCTGTCTAAAGACTGACATCTTTCATTGTGCATTATTCAGGTGTGATATCTGTTCGCCTTGCATTTTCTGGGACCTTTTTTTCTTTTCCACAGTATCCTCGTCATGGTCTTTCTCAGCTATCTCCCTTAGATGTGCTTATCAGTCCGTTCTCCTTCAGTCCAAGGGATTAATTTTGCATTTCTTGAATGACCGTATGTTCTCTAGGCCGAGGTGTGAGTGCTTTCGTGATTCTTGGTTGCTGTCTTTGAATTTGCAGCGGTCACTTGTAGGACTATTTGCTATCCTAGCCTAGGTCAAACGAAGCACTGAGAACCCGTGTTCATCTGGGTTGGTTTGACATCCTGAGATCAGAAACTCCAAATTCGAGGTGGTCCTGGCAACCCCCTTCATGGACATCATGTTTTTCCGAGACAAATTAGACAAATCTGATGAATTCCCCGCTCCAGGAAAGATATTTTTCTTTCTCTTTTGTGGATTTGGGAAGTTTCGAACTTGACCCCTGACCCTTGGACGTTGCCCTAGATTCCGCCTAGATGCGGGCTGACTGTATTTCTATAGGCTGTGCCATTTGTTTGACCTACATCCTCAGCCCTGGCATGTTTATTTTTCTGGAAACAGAATTGTCATGTTCTAATTTTCAGCCAGCTTCCTTCCATATGGCGTCAAAGCACATAATCAATAATCCTTCTACGGCAAGAGGTCGGGGGAGAGAATTTCATTGGAGCCAAAGTGAGCACTCTAGCCTGGGAGGGCAGCCTTCACAAAGGAACCAAGCCCTCTGGAAAAGGGTGATTTTCAGCACACTTGTAGAGCCCTTCCCAACAAAGAGACGTACCCCAAGCATGACAGGGCTCCATTCCTTCGAGGCTTCCAAGACATCTCTTGGGACGCATTAGCATGTGGCCAGTGGGCCCCCGTGACGCCAGAGCTATGGAAAGTGAGACTGATCTTCCAAGAACGCTAGGGGCCTAGGAAAGGAGGCATCGACTCTTCTCTTCAATGTCCTCAAGAGATCCTTCTTGACTTTGGATTATGCTTAAGGCAGAAGGACACTGTAGGTCTGATAAGGCCCAAGTGCGGCCTCGTGTTTCCAGTCAAGTTTCAAGCTTGAATCAGCATGGCCTCCCCATAGACTTGAATAGATGACAATGTTCTCCTCTCAGTGCTTGTCCCTCTATTCTGGCTTCTTGCCAAGGATTCCTTTCTTATCCCTGGCATCAGAGTCTGTTTGATCTCTTCCAGTTTCTGTGCCCGCTTTCTGTTTGTCAAAGCTGTTTCTGGGTATGTCTCCCTTTAATAGCCCAGCCTAGGCCAATCTTCAGACTGTAACCATGCGGCCATCTTGGGGGACATGTTCACCGTGATGTCATAAAGAACCTCAGAAGGCTAAGTTGTCCTGACAACCTCCAAGCACACAGAGTTTCAGAGCCATCTCAGACCAGTCTTACTCCTCCCCCTTTCCAGGTAGGATAGTTTTCCTTTTTCTGGATGTCTTGTCGGTTTCTAACTTTCTCCTCGAACTTGGAAAGGCCTGCTCCATTCTCTCTAGACACTGGTCTCTTTCCTGTAAGATTACCCTGGGTGTTATCTCTTATGTCGTGGGTAGATGGCCAAGTGGGTGGACCTTCCCCAGAGAAAGTCCTGGACTCCCTCCCAAGTTGAAGTTGCCCGGGCAATCCTCTGATGCGCAATGATCGTGTCATCTCCTAGCACTCTGCCAATTCCGCCTTGGCAGGTCCCATGTTTTCCTTCCTTCTTCCTTTGGGGAAGTGTACCAGATGCCTTCCTAGATTGGAATATTCTCACGGTGCTTTTTCTGGTGCGTATTGATAAGGGACCCTCACAATTGCTACTTCTTTAGGACCTCCGTCCGCACCGTACCATGAAATCTCTATTCCCTAACAGTGCTAATGTGATCTGCACCCGTGCTGTGAAAGAGTGAGGCCCGGGCCACCCAAGCGGAACGTGGGCACTTGCCCGCTCCACCACAGGGCCGGCCCTGACTTGTACTTTTGGACCAACCTGTGGCCTGAACTTGGGAAGATGTGGGCCTGTTTGGATTATTCGTGAAGGTGATTAGTAGGAACATCATGGACGGTAACGTTTTCCGTTGGTTCCTGGGCTTAGCACGGATCAGGTTCTCTTGGTAGGATTCCTCTTCATGTATTTGGAATGGTCTACCTTTCTGTAGCATCAGTAAGCCTTTTGAGGTGATTTTCCATCCTTGGAAGTTCACCTTCTCTAATCTCTTTCAGCCCCCAAAGCTGTATGCCGTCATTCTGGACCCCTTTTTGGATGTTTGATTTTAGGTGGATTTATTGCCATAACCCTGCATTCGAACATCCTATGTCTTTCAGATTTACATCCTCATCGATTTAGACTTCCGTGTAGGTTCCATCCTCTTCACCAGCGTAAGCCGAATCACAGGCCCTCACCACATACTTGTGCCTCATCATCTCTTCCACCCTCCCCCACCGCCCCGCTTTGCCTCTGGGCACCCCCGATCAAATGTCCAGTGCCGCCTGTTGGTCAGTGCTTGCTTTTTCTTCTCCTTGTAAGTGAGATCCTACGGTATTTGACTTTGTCCCTGGGGCTTGTTTCACTTCCCCTAAAACCCTCCCAGCCATTCTGGTGGTCACAAATGGCTGGATTGCATCCTTTGTTCCCGCTGAGTGGTATGCCATTGTGTGGCTATAGCCCATGTTCCTTCTCCATTCGTCCCTTGCTGGGCACCAGGGCGGCTTCCAAGTCTTGGAGAGCGGGAGTAAGGCTGTGCTGAACTCAGCGGTGCACATGTCTTTAGGCGGTAGTGTTTCCGAGTTCTTTGGCTAAACGCGCCCCAGAGGAACAGCTGGATCATATGGGACATGGATTCTTAAATTTCGGAGGCAGTTCCACACCGCTTGGCCTAGTGGCTGCACCGGTTTCCACTGCCAGCAGCAGTGCAGGAGGCTTCCCTTCTCTCCACCTCCTCTCTGACGCTTGTTGTTTCCTGTCTGCCTCCTTATAGCCATTCTGACCACAGTGAGCTGCTATGTCCTTGCGGTTTGGATTTGCCTTGGCCTCAGGCTTAATGAGGGTGAACAAGTTTTCATGCACCTGTTGGCCCTCTTTAGATCTTCTTGGGAGAAATCTCTGTGTCCATCTTTGGCCCAGGTTTTCATTGGCTTGTTCTTTTTCTTGTGGAGACGTGTGAGTTGATTGTATCTTTGGGCTTTTCACCCCTTGTCCGATGTGTGCTTTGCAAACATCCACTCCCAGTTGTTGTGCTGTCTTTGCATTGAGTCGATGGTTTCCTTGACTGGGCAGAAGCGTCTGCATGTGAGGTGGTCCCGTTTGTTTGTTGTCTCCTTTGCTGCCCTTGCCCAGTCAGACAGGCTTCTTCCCAATAGGCGGCTCAGACAGATGGCAAAGAGCACTCTGCCTAGGTCTTCTCCTACAAGTTTCACGGTTTCAAGTGTGCCATTCAGGGCTTTAATCGATTCCAGGTGGTGCGTGTGCCAGGTGGAACATCATGGTCTACTCTCGTTGTGTTCCATGTGGCTGTGCAGGCTTCCCAGCACCGTTTATCGGAGAGACTCTCCTTTGTCCACTGTCTCCTCTTGGCTCCCTGGTCGCAAATGGGCTGTCCATGTATGTTTGAGTTGGGCTCTGGGCTCTCGATTCTGTTGCATGGGTCTGTGTGCCTGTTTTTGGGCCCGGACTGTGCCGTTTCGGTACCCAGCGCTTCGTCCTCTATGTTGAAATCAGAAAGTGTGATACGTCCTGCTTTGTTCATTTTCCTCAGGATTCCTTGGCCTATTCAGGGTCTCTTGTTGCTGGCTGGAAACTTTAGGATTCTCTCTTCTATCTCTCTGGCAAATATGGCTGCAACTTTGACTGGGATTGCATGGAATCCAGAGATTCCTTTCTCCGCTAGGGACGTTTCAAGTGTGTTAATTCTTCCATTCCTAGGTCCCGGAATATCCTTCTTTTTCCTTGTGTCGTCTTGAATTTCTTTCCCCAAACGTTTGCTAGTTTTCGGTTGACATAGCTTTCACCTGTTTTGCTAAGGCTCTTCATAGACATCTTCTTCTTCGTACTGGCAAGCTGTGTTTTTTGTTCGTTTGTGTTTAGCTTCCGTTTTTCTATTCTTTGCAACTTGTAATTGGTTCTGTTTTGGCAGAAGTGCATCGCTGTGCTCACATCTGCTGGCAACGCTCCTGTATTTGCTGTGGAAGTCTGGCCCTATCTAACGTCCCTTCCCATCTGCCTCTACACCCCCTCGGACGCCTGCCCCAGAATGACTGAAGCAGTGTTGAGGAGGCTCACCCCCAGGATTCCACCCGGCCCACCCCGGGCCACCGACCCAGAAGCTGCGGACCTCACCGCTGCACCACCGGCCGGCCCCTTTCATGTTCCATTGGCAACCTGCAGTTGAGTGCAATGGGGCTTGAATATGCTGCTTCAGCCCAGCTCTGGCACTGTGTAGATGAGGCCAGGTGGTCTGTCGGGGCCACAGTGACGTGAGAGGATTGGTCATAATTGTGTGTCTGCTGCCCCGGCAAGCTTCATGGACACAGGGCTTCAGAGCCCGCTTGGAGCAGTCTCATAACTCACCCTTCCCAGTGAGCCCAGGTTTGACCTTCGCTGCCGTGTTTTGGCTTGTGAATTTCTCCGACTTTCAAACGTTCCAGCAGAGCCTGTCTAAAGACTGACATCTTTCATTGTGCATTATTCAGGTGTGATATCTGTTCGCCTTGCATTTTCTGGGACCTTTTTTTCTTTTCCACAGTATCCTCGTCATGGTCTTTCTCAGCTATCTCCCTTAGATGTGCTTATCAGTCCGTTCTCCTTCAGTCCAAGGGATTAATTTTGCATTTCTTGAATGACCGTATGTTCTCTAGGCCGAGGTGTGAGTGCTTTCGTGATTCTTGGTTGCTGTCTTTGAATTTGCAGCGGTCACTTGTAGGACTATTTGCTATCCTAGCCTAGGTCAAACGAAGCACTGAGAACCCGTGTTCATCTGGGTTGGTTTGACATCCTGAGATCAGAAACTCCAAATTCGAGGTGGTCCTGGCAACCCCCTTCATGGACATCATGTTTTTCCGAGACAAATTAGACAAATCTGATGAATTCCCCGCTCCAGGAAAGATATTTTTCTTTCTCTTTTGTGGATTTGGGAAGTTTCGAACTTGACCCCTGACCCTTGGACGTTGCCCTAGATTCCGCCTAGATGCGGGCTGACTGTATTTCTATAGGCTGTGCCATTTGTTTGACCTACATCCTCAGCCCTGGCATGTTTATTTTTCTGGAAACAGAATTGTCATGTTCTAATTTTCAGCCAGCTTCCTTCCATATGGCGTCAAAGCACATAATCAATAATCCTTCTACGGCAAGAGGTCGGGGGAGAGAATTTCATTGGAGCCAAAGTGAGCACTCTAGCCTGGGAGGGCAGCCTTCACAAAGGAACCAAGCCCTCTGGAAAAGGGTGATTTTCAGCACACTTGTAGAGCCCTTCCCAACAAAGAGACCTACCCCAAGCATGACAGGGCTCCATTCCTTCGAGGCTTCCAAGACATCTCTTGGGACGCATTAGCATGTGGCCAGTGGGCCCCCGTGACGCCAGAGCTATGGAAAGTGAGACTGATCTTCCAAGAACGCTAGGGGCCTAGGAAAGGAGGCATCGACTCTTCTCTTCAATGTCCTCAAGAGATCCTTCTTGACTTTGGATTATGCTTAAGGCAGAAGGACACTGTAGGTCTGATAAGGCCCAAGTGCGGCCTCGTGTTTCCAGTCAAGTTTCAAGCTTGAATCAGCATGGCCTCCCCATAGACTTGAATAGATGACAATGTTCTCCTCTCAGTGCTTGTCCCTCTATTCTGGCTTCTTGCCAAGGATTCCTTTCTTATCCCTGGCATCAGAGTCTGTTTGATCTCTTCCAGTTTCTGTGCCCGCTTTCTGTTTGTCAAAGCTGTTTCTGGGTATGTCTCCCTTTAATAGCCCAGCCTAGGCCAATCTTCAGACTGTAACCATGCGGCCATCTTGGGGGACATGTTCACCGTGATGTCATAAAGAACCTCAGAAGGCTAAGTTGTCCTGACAACCTCCAAGCACACAGAGTTTCAGAGCCATCTCAGACCAGTCTTACTCCTCCCCCTTTCCAGGTAGGATAGTTTTCCTTTTTCTGGATGTCTTGTCGGTTTCTAACTTTCTCCTCGAACTTGGAAAGGCCTGCTCCATTCTCTCTAGACACTGGTCTCTTTCCTGTAAGATTACCCTGGGTGTTATCTCTTATGTCGTGGGTAGATGGCCAAGTGGGTGGACCTTCCCCAGAGAAAGTCCTGGACTCCCTCCCAAGTTGAAGTTGCCCGGGCAATCCTCTGATGCGCAATGATCGTGTCATCTCCTAGCACTCTGCCAATTCCGCCTTGGCAGGTCCCATGTTTTCCTTCCTTCTTCCTTTGGGGAAGTGTACCAGATGCCTTCCTAGATTGGAATATTCTCACGGTGCTTTTTCTGGTGCGTATTGATAAGGGACCCTCACAATTGCTACTTCTTTAGGACCTCCGTCCGCACCGTACCATGAAATCTCTATTCCCTAACAGTGCTAATGTGATCTGCACCCGTGCTGTGAAAGAGTGAGGCCCGGGCCACCCAAGCGGAACGTGGGCACTTGCCCGCTCCACCACAGGGCCGGCCCTGACTTGTACTTTTGGACCAACCTGTGGCCTGAACTTGGGAAGATGTGGGCCTGTTTGGATTATTCGTGAAGGTGATTAGTAGGAACATCATGGACGGTAACGTTTTCCGTTGGTTCCTGGGCTTAGCACGGATCAGGTTCTCTTGGTAGGATTCCTCTTCATGTATTTGGAATGGTCTACCTTTCTGTAGCATCAGTAAGCCTTTTGAGGTGATTTTCCATCCTTGGAAGTTCACCTTCTCTAATCTCTTTCAGCCCCCAAAGCTGTATGCCGTCATTCTGGACCCCTTTTTGGATGTTTGATTTTAGGTGGATTTATTGCCATAACCCTGCATTCGAACATCCTATGTCTTTCAGATTTACATCCTCATCGATTTAGACTTCCGTGTAGGTTCCATCCTCTTCACCAGCGTAAGCCGAATCACAGGCCCTCACCACATACTTGTGCCTCATCATCTCTTCCACCCTCCCCCACCGCCCCGCTTTGCCTCTGGGCACCCCCGATCAAATGTCCAGTGCCGCCTGTTGGTCAGTGCTTGCTTTTTCTTCTCCTTGTAAGTGAGATCCTACGGTATTTGACTTTGTCCCTGGGGCTTGTTTCACTTCCCCTAAAACCCTCCCAGCCATTCTGGTGGTCACAAATGGCTGGATTGCATCCTTTGTTCCCGCTGAGTGGTATGCCATTGTGTGGCTATAGCCCATGTTCCTTCTCCATTCGTCCCTTGCTGGGCACCAGGGCGGCTTCCAAGTCTTGGAGAGCGGGAGTAAGGCTGTGCTGAACTCAGCGGTGCACATGTCTTTAGGCGGTAGTGTTTCCGAGTTCTTTGGCTAAACGCGCCCCAGAGGAACAGCTGGATCATATGGGACATGGATTCTTAAATTTCGGAGGCAGTTCCACACCGCTTGGCCTAGTGGCTGCACCGGTTTCCACTGCCAGCAGCAGTGCAGGAGGCTTCCCTTCTCTCCACCTCCTCTCTGACGCTTGTTGTTTCCTGTCTGCCTCCTTATAGCCATTCTGACCACAGTGAGCTGCTATGTCCTTGCGGTTTGGATTTGCCTTGGCCTCAGGCTTAATGAGGGTGAACAAGTTTTCATGCACCTGTTGGCCCTCTTTAGATCTTCTTGGGAGAAATCTCTGTGTCCATCTTTGGCCCAGGTTTTCATTGGCTTGTTCTTTTTCTTGTGGAGACGTGTGAGTTGATTGTATCTTTGGGCTTTTCACCCCTTGTCCGATGTGTGCTTTGCAAACATCCACTCCCAGTTGTTGTGCTGTCTTTGCATTGAGTCGATGGTTTCCTTGACTGGGCAGAAGCGTCTGCATGTGAGGTGGTCCCGTTTGTTTGTTGTCTCCTTTGCTGCCCTTGCCCAGTCAGACAGGCTTCTTCCCAATAGGCGGCTCAGACAGATGGCAAAGAGCACTCTGCCTAGGTCTTCTCCTACAAGTTTCACGGTTTCAAGTGTGCCATTCAGGGCTTTAATCGATTCCAGGTGGTGCGTGTGCCAGGTGGAACATCATGGTCTACTCTCGTTGTGTTCCATGTGGCTGTGCAGGCTTCCCAGCACCGTTTATCGGAGAGACTCTCCTTTGTCCACTGTCTCCTCTTGGCTCCCTGGTCGCAAATGGGCTGTCCATGTATGTTTGAGTTGGGCTCTGGGCTCTCGATTCTGTTGCATGGGTCTGTGTGCCTGTTTTTGGGCCCGGACTGTGCCGTTTCGGTACCCAGCGCTTCGTCCTCTATGTTGAAATCAGAAATTGTGATACGTCCTGCTTTGTTCATTTTCCTCAGGATTCCTTGGCCTATTCAGGGTCTCTTGTTGCTGGCTGGAAACTTTAGGATTCTCTCTTCTATCTCTCTGGCAAATATGGCTGCAACTTTGACTGGGATTGCATGGAATCCAGAGATTCCTTTCTCCGCTAGGGACGTTTCAAGTGTGTTAATTCTTCCATTCCTAGGTCCCGGAATATCCTTCTTTTTCCTTGTGTCGTCTTGAATTTCTTTCCCCAAACGTTTGCTAGTTTTCGGTTGACATAGCTTTCACCTGTTTTGCTAAGGCTCTTCATAGACATCTTCTTCTTCGTACTGGCAAGCTGTGTTTTTTGTTCGTTTGTGTTTAGCTTCCGTTTTTCTATTCTTTGCAACTTGTAATTGGTTCTGTTTTGGCAGAAGTGCATCGCTGTGCTCACATCTGCTGGCAACGCTCCTGTATTTGCTGTGGAAGTCTGGCCCTATCTAACGTCCCTTCCCATCTGCCTCTACACCCCCTCGGACGCCTGCCCCAGAATGACTGAAGCAGTGTTGAGGAGGCTCACCCCCAGGATTCCACCCGGCCCACCCCGGGCCACCGACCCAGAAGCTGCGGACCTCACCGCTGCACCACCGGCCGGCCCCTTTCATGTTCCATTGGCAACCTGCAGTTGAGTGCAATGGGGCTTGAATATGCTGCTTGAGCCCAGCTCTGGCACTGTGTAGATGAGGCCAGGTGGTCTGTCGGGGCCACAGTGACGTGAGAGGATTGGTCATAATTGTGTGTCTGCTGCCCCGGCAAGCTTCATGGACACAGGGCTTCAGAGCCCGCTTGGAGCAGTCTCATAACTCACCCTTCCCAGTGAGCCCAGGTTTGACCTTCGCTGCCGTGTTTTGGCTTGTGAATTTCTCCGACTTTCAAACGTTCCAGCAGAGCCTGTCTAAAGACTGACATCTTTCATTGTGCATTATTCAGGTGTGATATCTGTTCGCCTTGCATTTTCTGGGACCTTTTTTTCTTTTCCACAGTATCCTCGTCATGGTCTTTCTCAGCTATCTCCCTTAGATGTGCTTATCAGTCCGTTCTCCTTCAGTCCAAGGGATTAATTTTGCATTTCTTGAATGACCGTATGTTCTCTAGGCCGAGGTGTGAGTGCTTTCGTGATTCTTGGTTGCTGTCTTTGAATTTGCAGCGGTCACTTGTAGGACTATTTGCTATCCTAGCCTAGGTCAAACGAAGCACTGAGAACCCGTGTTCATCTGGGTTGGTTTGACATCCTGAGATCAGAAACTCCAAATTCGAGGTGGTCCTGGCAACCCCCTTCATGGACATCATGTTTTTCCGAGACAAATTAGACAAATCTGATGAATTCCCCGCTCCAGGAAAGATATTTTTCTTTCTCTTTTGTGGATTTGGGAAGTTTCGAACTTGACCCCTGACCCTTGGACGTTGCCCTAGATTCCGCCTAGATGCGGGCTGACTGTATTTCTATAGGCTGTGCCATTTGTTTGACCTACATCCTCAGCCCTGGCATGTTTATTTTTCTGGAAACAGAATTGTCATGTTCTAATTTTCAGCCAGCTTCCTTCCATATGGCGTCAAAGCACATAATCAATAATCCTTCTACGGCAAGAGGTCGGGGGAGAGAATTTCATTGGAGCCAAAGTGAGCACTCTAGCCTGGGAGGGCAGCCTTCACAAAGGAACCAAGCCCTCTGGAAAAGGGTGATTTTCAGCACACTTGTAGAGCCCTTCCCAACAAAGAGACGTACCCCAAGCATGACAGGGCTCCATTCCTTCGAGGCTTCCAAGACATCTCTTGGGACGCATTAGCATGTGGCCAGTGGGCCCCCGTGACGCCAGAGCTATGGAAAGTGAGACTGATCTTCCAAGAACGCTAGGGGCCTAGGAAAGGAGGCATCGACTCTTCTCTTCAATGTCCTCAAGAGATCCTTCTTGACTTTGGATTATGCTTAAGGCAGAAGGACACTGTAGGTCTGATAAGGCCCAAGTGCGGCCTCGTGTTTCCAGTCAAGTTTCAAGCTTGAATCAGCATGGCCTCCCCATAGACTTGAATAGATGACAATGTTCTCCTCTCAGTGCTTGTCCCTCTATTCTGGCTTCTTGCCAAGGATTCCTTTCTTATCCCTGGCATCAGAGTCTGTTTGATCTCTTCCAGTTTCTGTGCCCGCTTTCTGTTTGTCAAAGCTGTTTCTGGGTATGTCTCCCTTTAATAGCCCAGCCTAGGCCAATCTTCAGACTGTAACCATGCGGCCATCTTGGGGGACATGTTCACCGTGATGTCATAAAGAACCTCAGAAGGCTAAGTTGTCCTGACAACCTCCAAGCACACAGAGTTTCAGAGCCATCTCAGACCAGTCTTACTCCTCCCCCTTTCCAGGTAGGATAGTTTTCCTTTTTCTGGATGTCTTGTCGGTTTCTAACTTTCTCCTCGAACTTGGAAAGGCCTGCTCCATTCTCTCTAGACACTGGTCTCTTTCCTGTAAGATTACCCTGGGTGTTATCTCTTATGTCGTGGGTAGATGGCCAAGTGGGTGGACCTTCCCCAGAGAAAGTCCTGGACTCCCTCCCAAGTTGAAGTTGCCCGGGCAATCCTCTGATGCGCAATGATCGTGTCATCTCCTAGCACTCTGCCAATTCCGCCTTGGCAGGTCCCATGTTTTCCTTCCTTCTTCCTTTGGGGAAGTGTACCAGATGCCTTCCTAGATTGGAATATTCTCACGGTGCTTTTTCTGGTGCGTATTGATAAGGGACCCTCACAATTGCTACTTCTTTAGGACCTCCGTCCGCACCGTACCATGAAATCTCTATTCCCTAACAGTGCTAATGTGATCTGCACCCGTGCTGTGAAAGAGTGAGGCCCGGGCCACCCAAGCGGAACGTGGGCACTTGCCCGCTCCACCACAGGGCCGGCCCTGACTTGTACTTTTGGACCAACCTGTGGCCTGAACTTGGGAAGATGTGGGCCTGTTTGGATTATTCGTGAAGGTGATTAGTAGGAACATCATGGACGGTAACGTTTTCCGTTGGTTCCTGGGCTTAGCACGGATCAGGTTCTCTTGGTAGGATTCCTCTTCATGTATTTGGAATGGTCTACCTTTCTGTAGCATCAGTAAGCCTTTTGAGGTGATTTTCCATCCTTGGAAGTTCACCTTCTCTAATCTCTTTCAGCCCCCAAAGCTGTATGCCGTCATTCTGGACCCCTTTTTGGATGTTTGATTTTAGGTGGATTTATTGCCATAACCCTGCATTCGAACATCCTATGTCTTTCAGATTTACATCCTCATCGATTTAGACTTCCGTGTAGGTTCCATCCTCTTCACCAGCGTAAGCCGAATCACAGGCCCTCACCACATACTTGTGCCTCATCATCTCTTCCACCCTCCCCCACCGCCCCGCTTTGCCTCTGGGCACCCCCGATCAAATGTCCAGTGCCGCCTGTTGGTCAGTGCTTGCTTTTTCTTCTCCTTGTAAGTGAGATCCTACGGTATTTGACTTTGTCCCTGGGGCTTGTTTCACTTCCCCTAAAACCCTCCCAGCCATTCTGGTGGTCACAAATGGCTGGATTGCATCCTTTGTTCCCGCTGAGTGGTATGCCATTGTGTGGCTATAGCCCATGTTCCTTCTCCATTCGTCCCTTGCTGGGCACCAGGGCGGCTTCCAAGTCTTGGAGAGCGGGAGTAAGGCTGTGCTGAACTCAGCGGTGCACATGTCTTTAGGCGGTAGTGTTTCCGAGTTCTTTGGCTAAACGCGCCCCAGAGGAACAGCTGGATCATATGGGACATGGATTCTTAAATTTCGGAGGCAGTTCCACACCGCTTGGCCTAGTGGCTGCACCGGTTTCCACTGCCAGCAGCAGTGCAGGAGGCTTCCCTTCTCTCCACCTCCTCTCTGACGCTTGTTGTTTCCTGTCTGCCTCCTTATAGCCATTCTGACCACAGTGAGCTGCTATGTCCTTGCGGTTTGGATTTGCCTTGGCCTCAGGCTTAATGAGGGTGAACAAGTTTTCATGCACCTGTTGGCCCTCTTTAGATCTTCTTGGGAGAAATCTCTGTGTCCATCTTTGGCCCAGGTTTTCATTGGCTTGTTCTTTTTCTTGTGGAGACGTGTGAGTTGATTGTATCTTTGGGCTTTTCACCCCTTGTCCGATGTGTGCTTTGCAAACATCCACTCCCAGTTGTTGTGCTGTCTTTGCATTGAGTCGATGGTTTCCTTGACTGGGCAGAAGCGTCTGCATGTGAGGTGGTCCCGTTTGTTTGTTGTCTCCTTTGCTGCCCTTGCCCAGTCAGACAGGCTTCTTCCCAATAGGCGGCTCAGACAGATGGCAAAGAGCACTCTGCCTAGGTCTTCTCCTACAAGTTTCACGGTTTCAAGTGTGCCATTCAGGGCTTTAATCGATTCCAGGTGGTGCGTGTGCCAGGTGGAACATCATGGTCTACTCTCGTTGTGTTCCATGTGGCTGTGCAGGCTTCCCAGCACCGTTTATCGGAGAGACTCTCCTTTGTCCACTGTCTCCTCTTGGCTCCCTGGTCGCAAATGGGCTGTCCATGTATGTTTGAGTTGGGCTCTGGGCTCTCGATTCTGTTGCATGGGTCTGTGTGCCTGTTTTTGGGCCCGGACTGTGCCGTTTCGGTACCCAGCGCTTCGTCCTCTATGTTGAAATCAGAAATTGTGATACGTCCTGCTTTGTTCGTTTTCCTCAGGATTCCTTGGCCTATTCAGGGTCTCTTGTTGCTGGCTGGAAACTTTAGGATTCTCTCTTCTATCTCTCTGGCAAATATGGCTGCAACTTTGACTGGGATTGCATGGAATCCAGAGATTCCTTTCTCCGCTAGGGACGTTTCAAGTGTGTTAATTCTTCCATTCCTAGGTCCCGGAATATCCTTCTTTTTCCTTGTGTCGTCTTGAATTTCTTTCCCCAAACGTTTGCTAGTTTTCGGTTGACATAGCTTTCACCTGTTTTGCTAAGGCTCTTCATAGACATCTTCTTCTTCGTACTGGCAAGCTGTGTTTTTTGTTCGTTTGTGTTTAGCTTCCGTTTTTCTATTCTTTGCAACTTGTAATTGGTTCTGTTTTGGCAGAAGTGCATCGCTGTGCTCACATCTGCTGGCAACGCTCCTGTATTTGCTGTGGAAGTCTGGCCCTATCTAACGTCCCTTCCCATCTGCCTCTACACCCCCTCGGACGCCTGCCCCAGAATGACTGAAGCAGTGTTGAGGAGGCTCACCCCCAGGATTCCACCCGGCCCACCCCGGGCCACCGACCCAGAAGCTGCGGACCTCACCGCTGCACCACCGGCCGGCCCCTTTCATGTTCCATTGGCAACCTGCAGTTGAGTGCAATGGGGCTTGAATATGCTGCTTGAGCCCAGCTCTGGCACTGTGTAGATGAGGCCAGGTGGTCTGTCGGGGCCACAGTGACGTCAGAGGATTGGTCATAATTGTGTGTCTGCTGCCCCGGCAAGCTTCATGGACACAGGGCTTCAGAGCCCGCTTGGAGCAGTCTCATAACTCACCCTTCCCAGTGAGCCCAGGTTTGACCTTCGCTGCCGTGTTTTGGCTTGTGAATTTCTCCGACTTTCAAACGTTCCAGCAGAGCCTGTCTAAAGACTGACATCTTTCATTGTGCATTATTCAGGTGTGATATCTGTTCGCCTTGCATTTTCTGGGACCTTTTTTTCTTTTCCACAGTATCCTCGTCATGGTCTTTCTCAGCTATCTCCCTTAGATGTGCTTATCAGTCCGTTCTCCTTCAGTCCAAGGGATTAATTTTGCATTTCTTGAATGACCGTATGTTCTCTAGGCCGAGGTGTGAGTGCTTTCGTGATTCTTGGTTGCTGTCTTTGAATTTGCAGCGGTCACTTGTAGGACTATTTGCTATCCTAGCCTAGGTCAAACGAAGCACTGAGAACCCGTGTTCATCTGGGTTGGTTTGACATCCTGAGATCAGAAACTCCAAATTCGAGGTGGTCCTGGCAACCCCCTTCATGGACATCATGTTTTTCCGAGACAAATTAGACAAATCTGATGAATTCCCCGCTCCAGGAAAGATATTTTTCTTTCTCTTTTGTGGATTTGGGAAGTTTCGAACTTGACCCCTGACCCTTGGACGTTGCCCTAGATTCCGCCTAGATGCGGGCTGACTGTATTTCTATAGGCTGTGCCATTTGTTTGACCTACATCCTCAGCCCTGGCATGTTTATTTTTCTGGAAACAGAATTGTCATGTTCTAATTTTCAGCCAGCTTCCTTCCATATGGCGTCAAAGCACATAATCAATAATCCTTCTACGGCAAGAGGTCGGGGGAGAGAATTTCATTGGAGCCAAAGTGAGCACTCTAGCCTGGGAGGGCAGCCTTCACAAAGGAACCAAGCCCTCTGGAAAAGGGTGATTTTCAGCACACTTGTAGAGCCCTTCCCAACAAAGAGACCTACCCCAAGCATGACAGGGCTCCATTCCTTCGAGGCTTCCAAGACATCTCTTGGGACGCATTAGCATGTGGCCAGTGGGCCCCCGTGACGCCAGAGCTATGGAAAGTGAGACTGATCTTCCAAGAACGCTAGGGGCCTAGGAAAGGAGGCATCGACTCTTCTCTTCAATGTCCTCAAGAGATCCTTCTTGACTTTGGATTATGTTTAAGGCAGAAGGACACTGTAGGTCTGATAAGGCCCAAGTGCGGCCTCGTGTTTCCAGTCAAGTTTCAAGCTTGAATCAGCATGGCCTCCCCATAGACTTGAATAGATGACAATGTTCTCCTCTCAGTGCTTGTCCCTCTATTCTGGCTTCTTGCCAAGGATTCCTTTCTTATCCCTGGCATCAGAGTCTGTTTGATCTCTTCCAGTTTCTGTGCCCGCTTTCTGTTTGTCAAAGCTGTTTCTGGGTATGTCTCCCTTTAATAGCCCAGCCTAGGCCAATCCTCAGACTGTAACCATGCGGCCATCTTGGGGGACATGTTCACCGTGATGTCATAAAGAACCTCAGAAGGCTAAGTTGTCCTGACAACCTCCAAGCACACAGAGTTTCAGAGCCATCTCAGACCAGTCTTACTCCTCCCCCTTTCCAGGTAGGATAGTTTTCCTTTTTCTGGATGTCTTGTCGGTTTCTAACTTTCTCCTCGAACTTGGAAAGGCCTGCTCCATTCTCTCTAGACACTGGTCTCTTTCCTGTAAGATTACCCTGGGTGTTATCTCTTATGTCGTGGGTAGATGGCCAAGTGGGTGGACCTTCCCCAGAGAAAGTCCTGGACTCCCTCCCAAGTTGAAGTTGCCCGGGCAATCCTCTGATGCGCAATGATCGTGTCATCTCCTAGCACTCTGCCAATTCCGCCTTGGCAGGTCCCATGTTTTCCTTCCTTCTTCCTTTGGGGAAGTGTACCAGATGCCTTCCTAGATTGGAATATTCTCACGGTGCTTTTTCTGGTGCGTATTGATAAGGGACCCTCACAATTGCTACTTCTTTAGGACCTCCGTCCGCACCGTACCATGAAATCTCTATTCCCTAACAGTGCTAATGTGATCTGCACCCGTGCTGTGAAAGAGTGAGGCCCGGGCCACCCAAGCGGAACGTGGGCACTTGCCCGCTCCACCACAGGGCCGGCCCTGACTTGCACTTTTGGACCAACCTGTGGCCTGAACTTGGGAAGATGTGGGCCTGTTTGGATTATTCGTGAAGGTGATTAGTAGGAACATCATGGACGGTAACGTTTTCCGTTGGTTCCTGGGCTTAGCACGGATCAGGTTCTCTTGGTAGGATTCCTCTTCATGTATTTGGAATGGTCTACCTTTCTGTAGCATCAGTAAGCCTTTTGAGGTGATTTTCCATCCTTGGAAGTTCACCTTCTCTAATCTCTTTCAGCCCCCAAAGCTGTATGCCGTCATTCTGGACCCCTTTTTGGATGTTTGATTTTAGGTGGATTTATTGCCATAACCCTGCATTCGAACATCCTATGTCTTTCAGATTTACATCCTCATCGATTTAGACTTCCGTGTAGGTTCCATCCTCTTCACCAGCGTAAGCCGAATCACAGGCCCTCACCACACACTTGTGCCTCATCATCTCTTCCACCCTCCCCCACCGCCCCGCTTTGCCTCTGGGCACCCCCGATCAAATGTCCAGTGCCGCCTGTTGGTCAGTGCTTGCTTTTTCTTCTCCTTGTAAGTGAGATCCTACGGTATTTGACTTTGTCCCTGGGGCTTGTTTCACTTCCCCTAAAACCCTCCCAGCCATTCTGGTGGTCACAAATGGCTGGATTGCATCCTTTGTTCCCGCTGAGTGGTATGCCATTGTGTGGCTATAGCCCATGTTCCTTCTCCATTCGTCCCTTGCTGGGCACCAGGGCGGCTTCCAAGTCTTGGAGAGCGGGAGTAAGGCTGTGCTGAACTCAGCGGTGCACATGTCTTTAGGCGGTAGTGTTTCCGAGTTCTTTGGCTAAACGCGCCCCAGAGGAACAGCTGGATCATATGGGACATGGATTCTTAAATTTCGGAGGCAGTTCCACACCGCTTGGCCTAGTGGCTGCACCGGTTTCCACTGCCAGCAGCAGTGCAGGAGGCTTCCCTTCTCTCCACCTCCTCTCTGACGCTTGTTGTTTCCTGTCTGCCTCCTTATAGCCATTCTGACCACAGTGAGCTGCTATGTCCTTGCGGTTTGGATTTGCCTTGGCCTCAGGCTTAATGAGGGTGAACAAGTTTTCATGCACCTGTTGGCCCTCTTTAGATCTTCTTGGGAGAAATCTCTGTGTCCATCTTTGGCCCAGGTTTTCATTGGCTTGTTCTTTTTCTTGTGGAGACGTGTGAGTTGATTGTATCTTTGGGCTTTTCACCCCTTGTCCGATGTGTGCTTTGCAAACATCCACTCCCAGTTGTTGTGCTGTCTTTGCATTGAGTCGATGGTTTCCTTGACTGGGCAGAAGCGTCTGCATGTGAGGTGGTCCCGTTTGTTTGTTGTCTCCTTTGCTGCCCTTGCCCAGTCAGACAGGCTTCTTCCCAATAGGCGGCTCAGACAGATGGCAAAGAGCACTCTGCCTAGGTCTTCTCCTACAAGTTTCACGGTTTCAAGTGTGCCATTCAGGGCTTTAATCGATTCCAGGTGGTGCGTGTGCCAGGTGGAACATCATGGTCTACTCTCGTTGTGTTCCATGTGGCTGTGCAGGCTTCCCAGCACCGTTTATCGGAGAGACTCTCCTTTGTCCACTGTCTCCTCTTGGCTCCCTGGTCGCAAATGGGCTGTCCATGTATGTTTGAGTTGGGCTCTGGGCTCTCGATTCTGTAGCATGGGTCTGTGTGCCTGTTTTTGGGCCCGGACTGTGCCGTTTCGGTACCCAGCGCTTCGTCCTCTATGTTGAAATCAGAAAATGTGATACGTCCTGCTTTGTTCGTTTTCCTCAGGATTCCTTGGCCTATTCAGGGTCTCTTGTTGCTGGCTGGAAACTTTAGGATTCTCTCTTCTATCTCTCTGGCAAATATGGCTGCAACTTTGACTGGGATTGCATGGAATCCAGAGATTCCTTTCTCCGCTATGGACGTTTCAAGTGTGTTAATTCTTCCATTCCTAGGTCCCGGAATATCCTTCTTTTTCCTTGTGTCGTCTTGAATTTCTTTCCCCAAACGTTTGCTAGTTTTCGGTTGACATAGCTTTCACCTGTTTTGCTAAGGCTCTTCATAGACATCTTCTTCTTCGTACTGGCAAGCTGTGTTTTTTGTTCGTTTGTGTTTAGCTTCCGTTTTTCTATTCTTTGCAACTTGTAATTGGTTCTGTTTTGGCAGAAGTGCATCGCTGTGCTCACATCTGCTGGCAACGCTCCTGTATTTGCTGTGGAAGTCTGGCCCTATCTAACGTCCCTTCCCATCTGCCTCTACACCCCCTCGGACGCCTGCCCCAGAATGACTGAAGCAGTGTTGAGGAGGCTCACCCCCAGGATTCCACCCGGCCCACCCCGGGCCACCGACCCAGAAGCTGCGGACCTCACCGCTGCACCACCGGCCGGCCCCTTTCATGTTCCATTGGCAACCTGCAGTTGAGTGCAATGGGGCTTGAATATGCTGCTTGAGCCCAGCTCTGGCACTGTGTAGATGAGGCCAGGTGGTCTGTCGGGGCCACTGTGACGTCAGAGGATTGGTCATAATTGTGTGTCTGCTGCCCCGGCAAGCTTCATGGACACAGGGCTTCAGAGCCCGCTTGGAGCAGTCTCATAACTCACCCTTCCCAGTGAGCCCAGGTTTGACCTTCGCTGCCGTGTTTTGGCTTGTGAATTTCTCTGACTTTCAAACGTTCCAGCAGAGCCTGTCTAAAGACTGACATCTTTCATTGTGCATTATTCAGGTGTGATATCTGTTCGCCTTGCATTTTCTGGGACCTTTTTTTCTTTTCCACAGTATCCTCGTCATGGTCTTTCTCAGCTATCTCCCTTAGATGTGCTTATCAGTCCGTTCTCCTTCAGTCCAAGGGATTAATTTTGTATTTCTTGAATCACCGTATGTTCTCTAGGCCGAGGTGTGAGTGCTTTCGTGATTCTTGGTTGCTGTCTTTGAATTTGCAGCGGTCACTTGTAGGACTCTTTGCTATCCTAGCCTAGGTCAAACGAAGCACTGAGAACCCGTGGTCACCTGGGTTGGTTTGACATCCTGAGATCAGAAACTCCAAATTCGAGGTGGTCCTGGCAACCCCCTTCATGGACATCATGTTTTTCCGAGACAAATTATACAAATCTGATGAATTCCTCGCTCCAGGAAAGATATTTTTCTTTCTCTTTTGTGGATTTGGGAAGTTTCGAACTTGACCCCTGACCCTTGGACGTTGCCCTAGATTCCGCCTAGATGCGGGCTGACTGTATTTCTATAGGCTGTGCCATTTGTTTGACCTACATCCTCAGCCCTGGCATGTTTATTTTTCTGGAAACAGAATTGTCATGTTCTAATTTTCAGCCAGCTTCCTTCCATATGGCGTCAAAGCACATAATCAATAATCCTTCTACGGCAAGAGGTCGGGGGAGAGAATTTCATTGGAGCCAAAGTGAGCACTCTAGCCTGGGAGGGCAGCCTTCACAAAGGAACCAAGCCCTCTGGAAAAGGGTGATTTTCAGCACACTTGTAGAGCCCTTCCCAACAAAGAGACCTACCCCAAGCATGACAGGGCTCCATTCCTTCGAGGCTTCCAAGACATCTCTTGGGACGCATTAGCATGTGGCCAGTGGGCCCCCGTGACGCCAGAGCTATGGAAAGTGAGACTGATCTTCCAAGAACGCTAGGGGCCTAGGAAAGGAGGCATCGACTCTTCTCTTCAATGTCCTCAAGAGATCCTTCTTGACTTTGGATTATGTTTAAGGCAGAAGGACACTGTAGGTCTGATAAGGCCCAAGTGCGGCCTCGTGTTTCCAGTCAAGTTTCAAGCTTGAATCAGCATGGCCTCCCCATAGACTTGAATAGATGACAATGTTCTCCTCTCAGTGCTTGTCCCTCTATTCTGGCTTCTTGCCAAGGATTCCTTTCTTATCCCTGGCATCAGAGTCTGTTTGATCTCTTCCAGTTTCTGTGCCCGCTTTCTGTTTGTCAAAGCTGTTTCTGGGTATGTCTCCCTTTAATAGCCCAGCCTAGGCCAATCCTCAGACTGTAACCATGCGGCCATCTTGGGGGACATGTTCACCGTGATGTCATAAAGAACCTCAGAAGGCTAAGTTGTCCTGACAACCTCCAAGCACACAGAGTTTCAGAGCCATCTCAGACCAGTCTTACTCCTCCCCCTTTCCAGGTAGGATAGTTTTCCTTTTTCTGGATGTCTTGTCGGTTTCTAACTTTCTCCTCGAACTTGGAAAGGCCTGCTCCATTCTCTCTAGACACTGGTCTCTTTCCTGTAAGATTACCCTGGGTGTTATCTCTTATGTCGTGGGTAGATGGCCAAGTGGGTGGACCTTCCCCAGAGAAAGTCCTGGACTCCCTCCCAAGTTGAAGTTGCCCGGGCAATCCTCTGATGCGCAATGATCGTGTCATCTCCTAGCACTCTGCCAATTCCGCCTTGGCAGGTCCCATGTTTTCCTTCCTTCTTCCTTTGGGGAAGTGTACCAGATGCCTTCCTAGATTGGAATATTCTCACGGTGCTTTTTCTGGTGCGTATTGATAAGGGACCCTCACAATTGCTACTTCTTTAGGACCTCCGTCCGCACCGTACCATGAAATCTCTATTCCCTAACAGTGCTAATGTGATCTGCACCCGTGCTGTGAAAGAGTGAGGCCCGGGCCACCCAAGCGGAACGTGGGCACTTGCCCGCTCCACCACAGGGCCGGCCCTGACTTGCACTTTTGGACCAACCTGTGGCCTGAACTTGGGAAGATGTGGGCCTGTTTGGATTATTCGTGAAGGTGATTAGTAGGAACATCATGGACGGTAACGTTTTCCGTTGGTTCCTGGGCTTAGCACGGATCAGGTTCTCTTGGTAGGATTCCTCTTCATGTATTTGGAATGGTCTACCTTTCTGTAGCATCAGTAAGCCTTTTGAGGTGATTTTCCATCCTTGGAAGTTCACCTTCTCTAATCTCTTTCAGCCCCCAAAGCTGTATGCCGTCATTCTGGACCCCTTTTTGGATGTTTGATTTTAGGTGGATTTATTGCCATAACCCTGCATTCGAACATCCTATGTCTTTCAGATTTACATCCTCATCGATTTAGACTTCCGTGTAGGTTCCATCCTCTTCACCAGCGTAAGCCGAATCACAGGCCCTCACCACACACTTGTGCCTCATCATCTCTTCCACCCTCCCCCACCGCCCCGCTTTGCCTCTGGGCACCCCCGATCAAATGTCCAGTGCCGCCTGTTGGTCAGTGCTTGCTTTTTCTTCTCCTTGTAAGTGAGATCCTACGGTATTTGACTTTGTCCCTGGGGCTTGTTTCACTTCCCCTAAAACCCTCCCAGCCATTCTGGTGGTCACAAATGGCTGGATTGCATCCTTTGTTCCCGCTGAGTGGTATGCCATTGTGTGGCTATAGCCCATGTTCCTTCTCCATTCGTCCCTTGCTGGGCACCAGGGCGGCTTCCAAGTCTTGGAGAGCGGGAGTAAGGCTGTGCTGAACTCAGCGGTGCACATGTCTTTAGGCGGTAGTGTTTCCGAGTTCTTTGGCTAAACGCGCCCCAGAGGAACAGCTGGATCATATGGGACATGGATTCTTAAATTTCGGAGGCAGTTCCACACCGCTTGGCCTAGTGGCTGCACCGGTTTCCACTGCCAGCAGCAGTGCAGGAGGCTTCCCTTCTCTCCACCTCCTCTCTGACGCTTGTTGTTTCCTGTCTGCCTCCTTATAGCCATTCTGACCACAGTGAGCTGCTATGTCCTTGCGGTTTGGATTTGCCTTGGCCTCAGGCTTAATGAGGGTGAACAAGTTTTCATGCACCTGTTGGCCCTCTTTAGATCTTCTTGGGAGAAATCTCTGTGTCCATCTTTGGCCCAGGTTTTCATTGGCTTGTTCTTTTTCTTGTGGAGACGTGTGAGTTGATTGTATCTTTGGGCTTTTCACCCCTTGTCCGATGTGTGCTTTGCAAACATCCACTCCCAGTTGTTGTGCTGTCTTTGCATTGAGTCGATGGTTTCCTTGACTGGGCAGAAGCGTCTGCATGTGAGGTGGTCCCGTTTGTTTGTTGTCTCCTTTGCTGCCCTTGCCCAGTCAGACAGGCTTCTTCCCAATAGGCGGCTCAGACAGATGGCAAAGAGCACTCTGCCTAGGTCTTCTCCTACAAGTTTCACGGTTTCAAGTGTGCCATTCAGGGCTTTAATCGATTCCAGGTGGTGCGTGTGCCAGGTGGAACATCATGGTCTACTCTCGTTGTGTTCCATGTGGCTGTGCAGGCTTCCCAGCACCGTTTATCGGAGAGACTCTCCTTTGTCCACTGTCTCCTCTTGGCTCCCTGGTCGCAAATGGGCTGTCCATGTATGTTTGAGTTGGGCTCTGGGCTCTCGATTCTGTAGCATGGGTCTGTGTGCCTGTTTTTGGGCCCGGACTGTGCCGTTTCGGTACCCAGCGCTTCGTCCTCTATGTTGAAATCAGAAAATGTGATACGTCCTGCTTTGTTCGTTTTCCTCAGGATTCCTTGGCCTATTCAGGGTCTCTTGTTGCTGGCTGGAAACTTTAGGATTCTCTCTTCTATCTCTCTGGCAAATATGGCTGCAACTTTGACTGGGATTGCATGGAATCCAGAGATTCCTTTCTCCGCTATGGACGTTTCAAGTGTGTTAATTCTTCCATTCCTAGGTCCCGGAATATCCTTCTTTTTCCTTGTGTCGTCTTGAATTTCTTTCCCCAAACGTTTGCTAGTTTTCGGTTGACATAGCTTTCACCTGTTTTGCTAAGGCTCTTCATAGACATCTTCTTCTTCGTACTGGCAAGCTGTGTTTTTTGTTCGTTTGTGTTTAGCTTCCGTTTTTCTATTCTTTGCAACTTGTAATTGGTTCTGTTTTGGCAGAAGTGCATCGCTGTGCTCACATCTGCTGGCAACGCTCCTGTATTTGCTGTGGAAGTCTGGCCCTATCTAACGTCCCTTCCCATCTGCCTCTACACCCCCTCGGACGCCTGCCCCAGAATGACTGAAGCAGTGTTGAGGAGGCTCACCCCCAGGATTCCACCCGGCCCACCCCGGGCCACCGACCCAGAAGCTGCGGACCTCACCGCTGCACCACCGGCCGGCCCCTTTCATGTTCCATTGGCAACCTGCAGTTGAGTGCAATGGGGCTTGAATATGCTGCTTGAGCCCAGCTCTGGCACTGTGTAGATGAGGCCAGGTGGTCTGTCGGGGCCACTGTGACGTCAGAGGATTGGTCATAATTGTGTGTCTGCTGCCCCGGCAAGCTTCATGGACACAGGGCTTCAGAGCCCGCTTGGAGCAGTCTCATAACTCACCCTTCCCAGTGAGCCCAGGTTTGACCTTCGCTGCCGTGTTTTGGCTTGTGAATTTCTCTGACTTTCAAACGTTCCAGCAGAGCCTGTCTAAAGACTGACATCTTTCATTGTGCATTATTCAGGTGTGATATCTGTTCGCCTTGCATTTTCTGGGACCTTTTTTTCTTTTCCACAGTATCCTCGTCATGGTCTTTCTCAGCTATCTCCCTTAGATGTGCTTATCAGTCCGTTCTCCTTCAGTCCAAGGGATTAATTTTGTATTTCTTGAATCACCGTATGTTCTCTAGGCCGAGGTGTGAGTGCTTTCGTGATTCTTGGTTGCTGTCTTTGAATTTGCAGCGGTCACTTGTAGGACTCTTTGCTATCCTAGCCTAGGTCAAACGAAGCACTGAGAACCCGTGGTCACCTGGGTTGGTTTGACATCCTGAGATCAGAAACTCCAAATTCGAGGTGGTCCTGGCAACCCCCTTCATGGACATCATGTTTTTCCGAGACAAATTATACAAATCTGATGAATTCCTCGCTCCAGGAAAGATATTTTTCTTTCTCTTTTGTGGATTTGGGAAGTTTCGAACTTGACCCCTGACCCTTGGACGTTGCCCTAGATTCCGCCTAGATGCGGGCTGACTGTATTTCTATAGGCTGTGCCATTTGTTTGACCTACATCCTCAGCCCTGGCATGTTTATTTTTCTGGAAACAGAATTGTCATGTTCTAATTTTCAGCCAGCTTCCTTCCATATGGCGTCAAAGCACATAATCAATAATCCTTCTACGGCAAGAGGTCGGGGGAGAGAATTTCATTGGAGCCAAAGTGAGCACTCTAGCCTGGGAGGGCAGCCTTCACAAAGGAACCAAGCCCTCTGGAAAAGGGTGATTTTCAGCACACTTGTAGAGCCCTTCCCAACAAAGAGACCTACCCCAAGCATGACAGGGCTCCATTCCTTCGAGGCTTCCAAGACATCTCTTGGGACGCATTAGCATGTGGCCAGTGGGCCCCCGTGACGCCAGAGCTATGGAAAGTGAGACTGATCTTCCAAGAACGCTAGGGGCCTAGGAAAGGAGGCATCGACTCTTCTCTTCAATGTCCTCAAGAGATCCTTCTTGACTTTGGATTATGCTTAAGGCAGAAGGACACTGTAGGTCTGATAAGGCCCAAGTGCGGCCTCGTGTTTCCAGTCAAGTTTCAAGCTTGAATCAGCATGGCCTCCCCATAGACTTGAATAGATGACAATGTTCTCCTCTCAGTGCTTGTCCCTCTATTCTCGCTTCTTGCCAAGGATTCCTTTCTTATCCCTGGCATCAGAGTCTGTTTGATCTCTTCCAGTTTCTGTGCCCGCTTTCTGTTTGTCAAAGCTGTTTCTGGGTATGTCTCCCTTTAATAGCCCAGCCTAGGCCAATCCTCAGACTGTACCCATGCGGCCATCTTGGGGGACATGTTCACCGTGATGTCATAAAGAACCTCAGAAGGCTAAGTTGTCCTGACAACCTCCAAGCACACAGAGTTTCAGAGCCATCTCAGACCAGTCTGACTCCTCCCCCTTTCCAGGTAGGATAGTTTTCCTTTTTCTGGATTTCTTGTCGGTTTCTAACTTTCTCCTCGAACTTGGAAAGGCCTGCTCCATTCTCTCTAGACACTGGTCTCTTTCCTGTAAGATTACCCTGGGTGTTATCTCTTATGTCGTGGGTAGATGGCCAAGTGGGTGGACCTTCCCCAGAGAAAGTCCTGGACTCCCTCCCTAGTTGAAGTTGCCCGGGCAATCCTCTGATGCGCAATGATCGTGTCATCTCCTAGCACTCTGCCAATTCCGCCTTGGCAGGTCCCATGTTTTCCTTCCTTCTTCCTTTGGGGAAGTGTCCCAGATGCCTTCCTAGATTGGAATATTCTCACGGTGCTTTTTCTGGTGCGTATTGATAAGGGACCCTCACAATTGCTACTTCTTTAGGACCTCCGTCCGCACCGTACCATGAAATCTCTATTCCCTAACAGTGCTAATGTGATCTGCACCCGTGCTGTGAAAGAGTGAGGCCCGGGCCACCCAAGCGGAACGTGGGCACTTGCCCGCTCCACCACAGGGCCGGCCCTGACTTGCACTTTTGGACCAACCTGTGGCCTGAACTTGGGAAGATGTGGGCCTGTTTGGATTATTCGTGAAGGTGATTAGTAGGAACATCATGGACGGTAACGTTTTCCGTTGGTTCCTGGGCTTAGCACGGATCAGGTTCTCTTGGTAGGATTCCTCTTCATGTATTTGGAATGGTCTACCTTTCTGTAGCATCAGTAAGCCTTTTGAGGTGATTTTCCATCCTTGGAAGTTCACCTTCTCTAATCTCTTTCAGCCCCCAAAGCTGTATGCCGTCATTCTGGACCCCTTTTTGGATGTTTGCTTTTAGGTGGATTTATTGCCATAACCCTGCATTCGAACATCCTATGTCTTTCAGATTTACATCCTCATCGATTTAGACTTCCGTGTAGGTTCCATCCTCTTCACCAGCGTAAGCCGAATCACAGGCCCTCACCACACACTTGTGCCTCATCATCTCTTCCACCCTCCCCCACCGCCCCGCTTTGCCTCTGGGCACCCCCGATCAAATGTCCAGTGCCGCCTGTTGGTCAGTGCTTGCTTTTTCTTCTCCTTGTAAGTGAGATCCTACGGTATTTGACTTTGTCCCTGGGGCTTGTTTCACTTCCCCTAAAACCCTCCCAGCCATTCTGGTGGTCACAAATGGCTGGATTGCATCCTTTGTTCCCGCTGAGTGGTATGCCATTGTGTGGCTATAGCCCATGTTCCTTCTCCATTCGTCCCTTGCTGGGCACCAGGGCGGCTTCCAAGTCTTGGAGAGCGGGAGTAAGGCTGTGCTGAACTCAGCGGTGCACATGTCTTTAGGCGGTAGTGTTTCCGAGTTCTTTGGCTAAACGCGCCCCAGAGGAACAGCTGGATCATATGGGACATGGATTCTTAAATTTCGGAGGCAGTTCCACACCGCTTGGCCTAGTGGCTGCACCGGTTTCCACTGCCAGCAGCAGTGCAGGAGGCTTCCCTTCTCTCCACCTCCTCTCTGACGCTTGTTGTTTCCTGTCTGCCTCCTTATAGCCATTCTGACCACAGTGAGCTGCTATGTCCTTGCGGTTTGGATTTGCCTTGGCCTCAGGCTTAATGAGGGTGAACAAGTTTTCATGCACCTGTTGGCCCTCTTTAGATCTTCTTGGGAGAAATCTCTGTGTCCATCTTTGGCCCAGGTTTTCATTGGCTTGTTCTTTTTCTTGTGGAGACGTGTGAGTTGATTGTATCTTTGGGCTTTTCACCCCTTGTCCGATGTGTGCTTTGCAAACATCCACTCCCAGTTGTTGTGCTGTCTTTGCATTGAGTCGATGGTTTCCTTGACTGGGCAGAAGCGTCTGCATGTGAGGTGGTCCCGTTTGTTTGTTGTCTCCTTTGCTGCCCTTGCCCAGTCAGACAGGCTTCTTCCCAATAGGCGGCTCAGACAGATGGCAAAGAGCACTCTGCCTAGGTCTTCTCCTACAAGTTTCACGGTTTCAAGTGTGCCATTCAGGGCTTTAATCGATTCCAGGTGGTGCGTGTGCCAGGTGGAACATCATGGTCTACTCTCGTTGTGTTCCATGTGGCTGTGCAGGCTTCCCAGCACCGTTTATCGGAGAGACTCTCCTTTGTCCACTGTCTCCTCTTGGCTCCCTGGTCGCAAATGGGCTGTCCATGTATGTTTGAGTTGGGCTCTGGGCTCTCGATTCTGTAGCATGGGTCTGTGTGCCTGTTTTTGGGCCCGGACTGTGCCGTTTCGGTACCCAGCGCTTCGTCCTCTATGTTGAAATCAGAAAGTGTGATACGTCCTGCTTTGTTCGTTTTCCTCAGGATTCCTTGGCCTATTCAGGGTCTCTTGTTGCTGGCTGGAAACTTTAGGATTCTCTCTTCTATCTCTCTGGCAAATATGGCTGCAACTTTGACTGGGATTGCATGGAATCCAGAGATTCCTTTCTCCGCTATGGACGTTTCAAGTGTGTTAATTCTTCCATTCCTAGGTCCCGGAATATCCTTCTTTTTCCTTGTGTCGTCTTGAATTTCTTTCCCCAAACGTTTGCTAGTTTTCGGTTGACATAGCTTTCACCTGTTTTGCTAAGGCTCTTCATAGACATCTTCTTCTTCGTACTGGCAAGCTGTGTTTTTTGTTCGTTTGTGTTTAGCTTCCGTTTTTCTATTCTTTGCAACTTGTGATTGGTTCTGTTTTGGCAGAAGTGCATCGCTGTGCTCACATCTGCTGGCAACGCTCCTGTATTTGCTGTGGAAGTCTGGCCCTATCTAACGTCCCTTCCCATCTGCCTCTACACCCCCTCGGACGCCTGCCCCAGAATGACTGAAGCAGTGTTGAGGAGGCTCACCCCCAGGATTCCACCCGGCCCACCCCGGGCCACCGACCCAGAAGCTGCGGACCTCACCGCTGCACCACCGGCCGGCCCCTTTCATGTTCCATTGGCAACCTGCAGTTGAGTGCAATGGGGCTTGAATATGCTGCTTGAGCCCAGCTCTGGCACTGTGTAGATGAGGCCAGGTGGTCTGTCGGGGCCACTGTGACGTCAGAGGATTGGTCATAATTGTGTGTCTGCTGCCCCGGCAAGCTTCATGGACACAGGGCTTCAGAGCCCGCTTGGAGCAGTCTCATAACTCACCCTTCCCAGTGAGCCCAGGTTTGACCTTCGCTGCCGTGTTTTGGCTTGTGAATTTCTCTGACTTTCAAACGTTACAGCAGAGCCTGTCTAAAGACTGACATCCTTCAGTGTGGATTATTCAGGTGTGATATCTGTTCGCCTTGCATTTTCTGGGACCTTTTTTTCTTTTCCACAGTATACTCGTCATGGTCTTTCTCAGCTATCTCCCTTAGATGTGCTCATCAGTCCGTTCTCCTTCAGTCCAAGTGATTAATTTTGTATTTCTTGAATCACCGTATGTTCTCTAGGCCGAGGTGTGAGTGCTTTCGTGATTCTTGGTTGCTGTCTTTGAATTTGCAGCGGTCACTTGTAGGACTCTTTGCTATCCTAGCCTAGGTCAAGCGAAGCACTGAGAACCCGTGGTCATCTGGCTTGGTTTGACATCCTGAGATCAGAAACTCCAAATTCGAGGTGGTCCTGGCAACCCCCTTCACGGACATAATGTTTTTCTGAGACAAATTAGACAAATCTGATGAATTCCTCGCTCCAGGAAAGATATTTTTCTTTCTCTTTTGTGGATTCGGGAAGTTTCGAACTTGACCCCTGACCCTTGAACATTGCCCTAGATTCCATCTAGATAAGGGCTGACTTTATTTCTATAGGCTGTGCCATTTGTTTGACCTACATCCTCAGCCCTGGCATGTTTATTTTTCTGGAAACAGAATTGTAATGTTCTAATTTTCAGCCAGCTTCCTTCCATATGGCGTCAAAGCACATAATCAATAATCCTTCTACGGCAAGAGGTCGGGGGAGAGAATTTCATTGGAGCCAAAGTGAGCACTCTATCCTGGGAGGGCAGCCTTCACAAAGGAACCAAGCCCTCTGGAAAAGGGTGATTTTCAGCACACTTGTAGAGCCCTTCCCAACAAAGAGACCTACCCGAAGCATGACAGGGCTCCATTCCTTCAAGGCTTCCAAGACATCTCTTGGGAAGCATTAGCATGTGGCCAGTGGGCCCCCGTGACGTCAGAGCTATGGAAAGTGAGACTGATCTTCGAAGAATGCTAGGGGCCTAGGAAAGGAGGCATCGACTCTTCTCTTCAATGTCCTCAAGAGATCCTTCTTGACTTTGGATTATGCTTAAGGCAGAAGGACACTGTAGGTCTGATAAGGCCCAAGTGCGGCTTCGTGTTTCCAATCAAGTTTCAAGCTTGAATCAGCATGGCCTCCCCATAGCCTTGAATAGATGACAATGTTCTCCTCTCAGTGCTTGTCCCTCTATTCTGGCTTCTTGCCAAGGATTCCTTTCTTATCCCTGGCATCAGAGTCTGTTTGATCTCTTCCAGTTTCTGTGCCCGCTTTCTGTTTGTCAAAGCAGTTTCTGGGTATGTCTCCCTTTAATAGCCCAGCCTAGGCCAATCCTCAGACTGTAACCATGCGGCCATCTTGGGGGACATGTTCACCGTGATGTCATAAAGAACCTCAGAAGGCCAAGTTGTCCTGACAACCTCCAAGCACACAGAGTTTCAGAGCCATCTCAGACCAGTCTGACTCCTCCCCCTTTCCAGGTAGGATAGTTTTCCTTTTTCTGGATTTCTTGTCGGTTTCTAACTTTCTCCTCGAACTTGGAAAGGCCTGCTCCATTCTCTCTAGACACTGGTTTCTTTCCTGTAAGATTACCCTGGGTGTTATCTCTTATGTCTTGGGTAGATGGCCAAGTGGGTGGACCTTCCCCAGAGAAAGTCCTGGACTCCCTCCCAAGTTGAAGTTGCCCAGGCAATCCTCTGATGCGCAATGATCGTGTCATCTCCTAGCACTCTGCCAATTCCGCCTTGGCAGGTCCCATGTTTTCCTTCCTTCTTCCTTTGGGGAAGTGTACCAGATGCCTTCCTAGATTGGAATATTCTCACGGTTCTTTTTCTGGTGCGTATTGAGAACGGACCCTCACAATTGCTACTCCTTTATGACCTCTGTCCGCACCGTACCATGAAATCTCTATTCCCTAACAGTGCTAATGTGATCGGCACCCGCGCTGTGAAACAGTGAGGCCCGGGCCACCCAAGAGGAACGTGGGCACTTGCCCGCTCCACCACAGGGCCGGCCCTGACTTGTACTTTTGGACCAACCTGTGGCCTGAACTTGGGAAGATGTGGGCCTGTTTGGATTATTCGTGAAGGTGATTAGTAGGAACATCATGGACGGTAACGTTTTCCGTTGGTTCCTGGGCTTAGCACGGATCAGGTTCTCTTGGTAGGATTCCTCTTCATGTATTTGGAATGGTCTACCTTTCTGTAGCATCAGTAAGCCTTTTGAGGTGATTTTCCATCCTTGGAAGTTCACCTTCTCTAATCTCTTTCAGCCCCCAAAGCTGTATGCCGTCATTCTGGACCCCTTTGTGGATTTTTGATTTTATGTGGATTTATTGCCATAACCCTGCATTTGAACATCCTATGTGTTTCAGATTTACATCCTCATCGATTTAGACTTCCGCGTAGGTTCCATCCTCTTCACCAGCGTAAGCCGAATCACAGGCCCTCACCACACACTTGTGCCTCATCATCTCTTTCACCCTCCCCCACCGCCCCGCTTTGCCTCAGGGCACCCATGATCAAATGTCCAGTGCCGCCTGTTGGTCAGTGCTTGTTTTTTCTTCTCCTTGTAAGTGAGATCCTACGGTATTTGACTTTGTCCCTGGGGCTTGTTTCACTTCCCCTAAAACCCTCCCAGCCATTCTGGTGGTCACAAATGGCTGGATTGCATCCTTTGTTCCCGCTGAGTGGTCTGCCATTGTGTGGCTATAGCCCATGTTCCTTCTCCATTCGTCCCTTGCTGGGCACCAGGGCGGCTTCCAAGTCTTGGAGAGCGGGAGTAAGGCTGTGGTGAACTCAGCGGTGCACATGTATTTAGGTGGTAGTGTTTCCGAGTTCTTTGGCTAAATGCGCCCCAGAGGAATAGCTGGATCATATGGGACATGGATTCTTAAATTTCGGAGGCAGTTCCACACCGCTTGGCCTAGTGGCTGCACCGGTTTCCACTGCCAGCAGCAGTGCAGGAGGCTTCCCTTCTCTCCACCTCCTCTCTGACGCTTGTTGTTTCCTGGCTGCCTCCTTATAGCCATTCTGGCCACAGTGAGCTGCTATGTCCTTGCGGTTTGGATTTTCCTTGGCCTCAGGCTTAATGAGGGTGAACAAGTTTTCATGCACCTGTTGGCCCTCTTTAGATCTTCTTGGGAGAAATCTCTGTGTCCATCTTTGGCCCAGGTTTTCATTGGCTTGTTCTTTTTCTTGTGGAGACGTGTGAGTTGATTGTATCTTTGGGCTTTTCACCCCTTGTCCGATGTGTGCTTTGCAAACATCCACTCCCAGTTGTTGTGCTGTCTTTGCCTTGAGTCGATGGTTTCCTTGACTGGGCAGAAGCGTCTGCATTTGAGGTGGTCCCGTTTGTTTCTTGTCTCCTTTGCTGCCCTTGCCCAGTCAGACAGGCTTCTTCCCAATAGGCGGCTCAGACAGATGGCAAAGAGCACTCTGCCTAGGTCTTCTCCTACAAGTTTCACGGTTTCAAGTGTGCCATTCAGGGCTTTAATCCATTCCAGGTGGTGCGTGTGCCAGGTGGCACATCATGGTCTACTCTCGTTGTGTTCCATGTGGCTGTGCAGGCTTCCCAGCACCGTTTCTTGGAGAGACTCTCCTTTGTCCACTGTCTCCTCTTGGCTCCCTGGTCGCAAATGGGCTGTCCTTGTATGTTTGAGTTGGGCTCTGGGCTCTCGATTCTGTTGCATGGGTCTGTGTGCCTGTTTTTGGGCCCGGACTGTGCCGTTTCGGTACCTAGCGCTTCGTCCTCTATGTTGAAATCAGAAAGTGTGATACGTCCTGCTTTGTTCATTTTCCTGAGGATTCCTTGGCCTATTCAGGGTCTCTTGTTGCTGGCTGGAAACTTTAGGATTCTCTCTTCTATCTCTCTGGCAAATATGGCTGCAACTTTGACTGGGATTGCATGGAATGCAGAGATTCCTTTCTCCGCTAGGGACGTTTCAAGTGTGTTAATTCTTCCATTCCTAGGTCCCGGAATATCCTTCTTTTTCCTTGTGTCGTCTTGAATTTCTTTCCCCAAACGTTTGCTAGTTTTCGGTTGACATAGCTTTCACCTGTTTTGCTAAGGTTCTTCATAGACATCTTCTTCTTCGTACTGGCAAGCTGTGTTTTTTGTTCGTTTGTGTTTAGCTTCCGTTTGTCTATTCTTTGCAACTTGTAATTGGTTCTGTTTTGGCAGAAGTGCATCGCTGTGCTCACATCTGCTGGCAATGCTCCTGTATTTGCTGTGGAAGTCTGGCCCTATCTAACGTCCCTTCCCATCTGCCTCTGCACCCCCTCGGATGCCTGCCCCAGAATGACTGAAGCAGTGGTGAGGAGGCTCACCCCCAGGATTCCACCCGGCCCACCCCGGGCCACCGACCCAGAAGCTGCGGACCTCACCGCTGCACCACCGGCCGGCCCCTTTCATGTTCCATTGGCAACCTGCAGTTGAGTGCAACGGGGCTTGAATATGCTGCTTGAGCCCAGCTCTGGCACTGTGTAGATGAGGCCAGGTTGTTTGTCGGGGCCACTGTGACGTCAGAGGATTGGTCATAGTTGTGTGTCTGCTGTCCCAGAAAACTTCATGGACACAGGGCTTCAGAGCCCGCTTGGAGCAGTCTCATAACGCACCCTTACCAGTGAGCCCAGGTTTGACCTTCACTGCCGTGTTTTGGCTTGTGAATTTCTCTGACTTTCAAACGTTCAAGCAGAGCCTGTCTAAAGACTGACATCTTTCATTGTGGATTATTCAGGTGTGATATCTGTTCGCCTTGCATTTTATGGGACCTTTTTTTCTTTTCCACAGTATACTCGTCATGGTCTTTCTCAGCTATCTCCCTTACATGTGCTTATCAGTCCGTTCTCCTTCAGTCCAAGGGATTAATTTTGTATTTCTTGAATCACCGTATGTTCTCTAGGCCGAGGTGTGAGTGCTTTCGTGATTCTTGGTTGCTGTCTTTGAATTTGCACCGGTCACTTGTAGGACTCTTTGCTATCCTAGCCTAGGTCAAACGAAGCACTGAGAACCCGTGGTCATCTGGCTTGGTTTGACATCCTGAGATCAGAAACTCCAAATTCGAGGTGGTCCTGGCAACCCCCTTCATGGACATCATGTTTTTCCGAGACAAATTAGACAAATCTGATGAATTCCCAGGTCCAGGAAACATATTTTTCTTTCTCTTTTGTGGATTTGGGAAGTTTCGAACTTGACCCCTGACCCTTGGACGTTGCCCTAGATTCCGTCTAGATACGGGCTTACTTTATTTCTATAGGCTGTGCCATTTGTTTGACCTACATCCTCAGCCCTGGCATGTTTATTTTTCTGGAAACAGAATTGTAATGTTCTAATTTTCAGCCAGCTTCCTTCCATATGGCGTCAAAGCACATAATCAATAATCCTTCTACGGCAAGAGGTCGGGGGAGAGAATTTCATTGGAGCCAAAGTGAGCACTCTAGCCTGGGAGGGCAGCCTTCACAAAGGAACCAAGCCCTCTGGAAAAGGGTGATTTTCAGCACACTTGTAGAGCCCTTCCCAACAAAGAGACCTACCCCAAGCATGACAGGGCTCCATTCCTTCAAGGCTTCCAAGACATCTCTTGGGACGCATTAGCATGTGGCCAGTGGGCCACCGTGACGCCAGAGCTATGGAAAGTGAGACTGATCTTCCAAGAACGCTAGGGGCCTAGGAAAGGAGGCATCGACTCTTCTCTTCAATGTCCTCAAGAGATCCTTCTTGACTTTGGATTATGCTTAAGGCAGAAGGACACTGTAGGTCTGATAAGGCCCAAGTGCGGCCTCATGTTTCCAGTCAAGTTTCAAGCTTGAATCAGCATGGCCTCCCCATAGACTTGAATAGATGACAATGTTCTCCTCTCAGTGCTTGTCCCTCTATTCTGGCTTCTTGCCAAGGATTCCTTTCTTATCCCTGGCATCAGAGTCTGTTTGATCTCTTCCAGTTTCTGTGCCCGCTTTCTGTTTGTCAAAGCTGTTTCTGGGTATGTCTCCCTTTAAATCCCAGCCTAGGCCAATCCTCAGACTGTAACAATGCGGCCATCTTGGGGGACATGTTCACCGTGATGTCATAAAGAACCTCAGAAGGCCAAGTTGTCCTGACAACCTCCAAGCACACAGAGTTTCAGAGCCATCTCAGACCAGTCTGACTCCTCCCCCTTTCCAGGTAGGATAGTTTTCCTTTTTCTGGATGTCTTGTCGGTTTCTAACTTTCTCCTCGAACTTGGAAAGGCCTGCTCCCTTCTCTCTAGACACTGGTCTCTTTCCTGTAAGATTACCCTGGGTGTTATCTCTTATGTCGTGGGTAGATGGCCAAGTGGGTGGACCTTCCCCAGAGAAAGTCCTGGACTCCCTCCCAAGTTGAAGTTGCCCGGGCAATCCTCTGATGCGCAATGATCGTGTCATCTCCTAGCACTCTGCCAATTCTGCCTTGGCAGGTCCCATGTTTTCCTTCCTTCTTCCTTTGGGGAAGTGTACCAGATGCCTTCCTAGATTGGAATATTCTCACGGTGCTTTTTCTGGTGCGTATTGATAAGGGACCCTCACAATTGCTACTACTTTAGGACCTCTGTCCGCACCGTACCATGAAATCTCTATTCCCTAACAGTGCTAATGTGATCTGCACCCGTGCTGTGAAAGAGTGAGGCCCGGGCCACCAAAGCGGAACGTGGGCACTTGCCCGCTCCACCACAGGCCCGGCCCTGACTTGTACTTTTGGACCGACCTGTGGCCTGAACTTGGGAAGATGTGGGCCTGTTTGGATTATTCGTGAAGGTGATTAGTAGGAACATCATGGACGGTAACGTTTTCCGTTGGTTCCTGGGCTTAGCACGGATCAGGTTCTCTTGGTAGGATTCCTCTTCATGTATTTGGAATGGTCTACCTTTCTGTAGCATCAGTCAGGCTTTTGAGGTGATTTTCCATCCTTGGAAGTTCACCTTCTCTAATCTCTTTCAGCCCCCAAAGCTGTATGCCGTCATTCTGGACCCCTTTTTGGATTTTTGATTTTAGGTGGATTTATTGCCATAACCCTGCATTCGAACATCCTATGTCTTTCAGATTTACATCCTCATCGATTTAGACTTCCGTGTAGGTTCCATCCTCTTCACCAGCGTAAGCCGAATCACAGGCCCTCACCACACACTTGTGCCTCATCATCTCTTTCACCCTCCCCCACCGCCCCGCTTTGCCTCTGGGCACCCCCGATCAAATGCCCAGTGCCGCCTGTTGGTCAGTGCTTGTTTTTTCTTCTCCTTGTAAGTGAGATCCTACGGTATTTGACTTTGTCCCTGGGGCTTGTTTCACTTCCCCTAAAACCCTCCCAGCCATTCTGGTGGTCACAAATGGCTGGATTGCATCCTTTGTTCCCGCTGAGTGGTATGCCATTGTGTGGCTATAGCCCATGTTCCTTCTCCATTCGTCCCTTGCTGGGCACCAGGGCGGCTTCCAAGTCTTGGAGAGCGGGAGTAAGGCTGTGGTGAACTCAGCGGTGCACATGTCTTTAGGCGGTAGTGTTTCCGAGTTCTTTGTCTAAACGTGCCCCAGAGGAATAGCTGGATCATATGGGACATGGATTCTTAAATTTCGGAGGCAGTTCCACACCGCTTGGCCTAGTGGCTGCACCGGTTTCCACTGCCAGCAGCAGTGCAGGAGGCTTCCCTTCTCTCCACCTCCTCTCTGACGCTTGTTGTTTCCTGTCTGCCTCCTTATAGCCATTCTGACCACAGTGAGCTGCTATGTCCATGCGGCTTGGATTTGCCTTGGCCTCAGGCTT
The DNA here is from genome assembly GCF_041296235.1 of Equus asinus. NCBI lineage: Eukaryota > Metazoa > Chordata > Mammalia > Perissodactyla > Equidae > Equus > Equus asinus. The sequence continues at coordinate 82,600,546 of NC_091820.1, read as the reverse complement.
AATGAGGGTGAACAAGTTTTCATGCACCTGTTGGCCCTCTTTAGATCTTCTTGGGAGAAATCTCTGTGTCCATCTTTGGCCCAGGTTTTCATTGGCTTGTTCTTTTTCTTGTGGAGACGTGTGAGTTGATTGTATCTTTGGGCTTTTCACCCCTTGTCCGATGTGTGCTTTGCAAACATCCACTCCCAGTTGTTGTGCTGTCTTTGCATTGAGTCGATGGTTTCCTTGACTGGGCAGAAGCGTCTGCATGTGAGGTGGTCCCGTTTGTTTCTTGTCTCCTTTGCTGCCCTTGCCCAGTCAGACAGGCTTCTTCCAAATAGGCGGCTCAGACAGATGGCAAAGAGCACTCTGCCTAGGTCTTCTCCTACAAGTTTCACGGTTTCAAGTGTGCCATTCAGGGCTTTAATCCATTCCAGGTGGTGCGTGTGCCAGGTGGCACATCATGGTCTACTCTCGTTGTGTTCCATGTGGCTGTGCAGGCTTCCCAGCACCGTTTCTTGGAGAGACTCTCCTTTGTCCACTGTCTCCTCTTGGCTCCCTGGTCGCAAATGGGCTGTCCTTGTATGTTTGAGTTGGGCTCTGGGCTCTCGATTCTGTTGCATGGGTCTGTGTGCCTGTTTTTGGGCCCGGACTGTGCCGTTTCGGTACCTAGCGCTTCGTCCTCTATGTTGAAATCAGAAAGTGTGATACGTCCTGCTTTGTTCATTTTCCTGAGGATTCCTTGGCCTATTCAGGGTCTCTTGTTGCTGGCTGGAAACTTTAGGATTCTCTCTTCTATCTCTCTGGCAAATATGGCTGCAACTTTGACTGGGATTGCATGGAATCCAGAGATTCCTTTCTCCGCTATGGACGTTTCAAGTGTGTTAATTCTTCCATTCCTAGGTCCCGGAATATCCTTCTTTTTCCTTGTGTCGTCTTGAATTTCTTTCCCCAAACGTTTGCTAGTTTTCGGTTGACATAGCTTTCACCTGTTTTGCTAAGGTTCTTCATAGACATCTTCTTCTTCGTGCTGGCAAGCTGTGTTTTTTGTTCGTTTGTGTTTAGCTTCCGTTTGTCTACTCTTTGCAACTTGTGATTGGTTCTGTTTTGGCAGAAGTGCATCGCTGTGCTCACATCTGCTGGCAATGCTCCTGTATTTGCTGTGGAAGTCTGGCCCTATCTAACGTCCCTTCCCATCTGCCTCTGCACCCCCTCGAACGCCTGCCCCAGAATGACTGAAGCAGTGGTGAGGAGGCTCACCCCCAGGATTCCACCCGGCCCACCCCGGGCCACCGACCCAGAAGCTGCGGACCTCACTGCTGCACCACCGGCCGGCCCCTTTCATGTTCCATTGGCAACCTGCAGTTGAGTGCAATGGGGCTTGAATATGCTGCTTGAGCCCAACTCTGGCACTGTGTAGATGAGGCCAGGTGGTTTGTCGGGGCCACTGTGACGTCAGAGGATTGGTCATAGTTGTGCGTCTGCTGTCCCGGCAAACTTCATGGACACAGGGCTTCAGAGCCCGCTTGGAGCAGTCTCATAACGCACCCTTCCCAGTGAGCCCAGGTTTGACCTTCGTTACCGTTTTTTGGCTTGTGAATTTCTCTGACTTTCAAACGTTCCAGCACAGTGTGTCTAAAGACTGACATCTTTCATTGTGGATTATTCAGGTGTGATATCTGTTCGCCTTGCATTTTCTGGGACCTTTTTTTCTTTTCCACAGTATACTCGTCATGGTCTTTCTCAGCTATCTCCCTTAGATGTGCTCATCAGTCCGTTCTCCTTCAGTCCAAGTGATTAATTTTGTATTTCTTGAATCACCGTATGTTCTCTAGGCCGAGGTGTGAGTGCTTTCGTGATTCTTGGCTGCTGTCTTTGAATTTGCACCGGTCACTTGTAGGACTCTTTGCTAGCCTAGCCTAGGTCAAAGGAAGCACTGAGAAACCGTGGTCATCTGGCTTGGTTTGACATCCTGAGATCAGAAACTCCAAATTCGAGGTGGTCCTGGCAACCCCCTTCATGGACATAATGTTTTTCTGAGACAAATTAGACAAATCTGATGAATTCCTCGCTCCATTAAAGATATTTTTCTTTCTCTTTTGTGGATTCGGGAAGTTTCGAACTTGACCCCTGACCCTTGAACATTGCCCTAGATTCCATCTAGATAAGGGCTGACTTTATTTCTATAGGCTGTGCCATTTGTTTGACCTACATCCTCAGCCCTGGCATGTTTATTTATCTGGAAACAGAATTGTAATGTTCTAATTTTCAGCCAGCTTCCTTCCATATGGCATCAAAGCACACAATCAATAATCCTTCTACGGCAAGAAGTCGGGGGAGAGAATTTCATTGGAGCCAAAGTGAGCACTCTAGCCTGGGAGGGCAGCCTTCACAAAGGAACCAAGCCCTCTGGAAAAGGGTGATTTTCAGCACACTTGTAGAGCCCTTCCCAACAAAGAGACCTACCCCAAGCATGACAGGGCTCCATTCCTTCAAGGCTTCCAAGACATCTCTTGGGACGCATTAGCATGTGGCCAGTGGGCCCCCGTGACGCCAGAGCTATGGAAAGTGAGACTGATCTTCCAAGAATGCTAGGGGCCTAGGAAAGGAGGCATCGACTCTTCTCTTCAACGTCCTCAAGAGATCCTTCTTGACTTTGGATTATGCTTAAGGCAGAAGGACACTGTAGGTCTGATAGGGCCCAAGTGCGGCCTCGTGTTTCCAATCAAGTTTCAAGCTTGAATCAGCATGGCCTCCCCATAGACTTGAATAGATGACAATGTTCTCCTCTCAGTGCTTGTCCCTCTATTCTCGCTTCTTGCCAAGGATTCCTTTCTTATCCCTGGCATCAGAGTCTGTTTGAGCTCTTCCAGTTTCTGTGCCCGCTTTCTGTTTGTCAAAGCAGTTTCTGGGTATGTCTCCCTTTAATAGCCCAGCCTAGGCCAATCCTCAGACTGTAACCATGCGGCCATCTTGGGGGACATGTTCACCGTGATGTCATAAAGAACCTCAGAAGGCCAAGTTGTCCTGACAACCTCCAAGCACACAGAGTTTCAGAGCCATCTCAGACCAGTCTGACTCCTCCCCCTTTCCAGGCAGGATAGTTTTCCTTTTTCTGGATTTCTTGTCGGTTTCTAACTTTCTCCTCGAACTTGGAAAGGCCTGCTCCCTTCTCTCTAGACACTGGTTTCTTTCCTGTAAGATTACCCTGGGTGTTATCTCTTATGTCTTGGGTAGATGGCCAAGTGGGTGGACCTTCCCCAGAGAAAGTCCTGGACTCCCTCCCAAGTTGAAGTTGCCCAGGCAATCCTCTGATGCGCAATGATCATGTCATCTCCTAGCACTCTGCCAATTCCGCCTTGGCAGGTCCCATGTTTTCCTTCCTTCTTCCTTTGGGGAAGTGTACCAGATGCCTTCCTAGATTGGAATATTCTCACGGTTCTTTTTCTGGTGCGTATTGAGAACGGAGCCTCACAATTGCTACTCCTTTATGACCTCTGTCCGCACCGTACCATGAAATCTCTATTCCCTAACAGTGCTAATGTGGTCTGCACCCGCGCTGTGAAAGAGTGAGGCCCGGGCCACCCAAGCGGAACGTGGGCACTTGCCTGCTCCACCACAGGGCCGGCCCTGACTTGTACTTTTGGACCAACCTGTGGCCTGAACTTGGGAAGATGTGGGCCTGTTTGGATTATTCGTGAAGGTGATTAGTAGGAACATCATGGACGGTAACGTTTTCCGTTGGTTCCTGGGCTTAGCACGGATCAGGTTCTCTTGGTAGGATTCCTCTTCATGTATTTGGAATGGTCTACCTTTCTGTAGCATCAGTCAGGCTTTTGAGGTGATTTTCCATCCTTCGAAGTTCACCTTCTCTAATCTCTTTCAGCCCCCAAAGCTGTATGCCGTCATTCTGGACCCCTTTTTGGATGTTTGATTTTAGGTGGATTTATTGCCATAACCCTGCATTAGAACATGCTATGTCTTTCAGATTTACATCCTCATCGATTTAGACTTCCGTGTAGGTTCCATCCTCTTCACCAGCGTAAGCCGAATCACAGGCCCTCACCACACACTTGTGCCTCATCATCTCTTTCACCCTCCCCCACCGCCCCGCTTTGCCTCTGGGCGCCCCCGATCAAATGTCCAGTGCCACCTGTTGGTTAGTGCTTGTTTTTTCTACTCCTTGTAAGTGAGATCCTACGGTATTTGACTTTGTCCCTGGGGCTTGTTTCACTTCCCCTAAAACCCTCCCAGCCATTCTGGTGGTCACAAATGGCTGGATTGCATCCTTTGTTCCCGCTGAGTGGTCTGCCATTGTGTGGCTATAGCCCATGTTCCTTCTCCATTCGTCCCTTGCTGGGCACCAGGGCGGCTTCCAAGTCTTGGAGAGCGGGAGTAAGGCTGTGGTGAACTCAGCGGTGCACGTCTTTAGGTGGTAGTGTTTCCGAGTTCTTTGGCTAAACGCCCCCCAGGGGAATAGCTGGATCATATGGGACATGGATTCTTAAATTTCGGAGGCAGTTCCACTTCGCTTGGCCTAGTGGCTGCACCGGTTTCCACTGCCAGCAGCAGTGCTGGAGGCTTCCCTTCTCTCCACCTCCTCTCTGACGCTTGTTCTTTCCTGTCTGCCTCCTTATAGCCATTCTGACCACAGTGAGCTGCTATGTCATTGCGGTTTGGATTTGCCTTGGCCTCAGACTTAATGAGGGTGAACAAGTTTTCATGCACCTGTTGGCCCTCTTTAGATCTTCTTGGGAGTAATCTCTGTGTCCATCTTTGGCCCAGGATTTCATTGGCTTGTTCTTTTTCTTGTGGAGACGTGTGAGTTGATTGTATCTTTGGGCTTTTCACCCCTTGTCCGATGTGTGCTTTGCAAACATCCACTCCCAGTTGTTGTGCTGTCTTTGCATTGAGTCGATGGTTTCCTTGACTGGGCAGAAGCGTCTGCATGTGAGGTGGTCCCGTTTGTTTCTTGTCTCCTTTGCTGCCCTTGCCCAGTCAGACAGGCTTCTTCCAAATAGGCGGCTCAGACAGATGGCAAAGAGCACTCTGCCTAGGTCTTCTCCTACAAGTTTCACGGTTTCAAGTGTGCCATTCAGGGCTTTAATCCATTCCAGGTGGTGCGTGTGCCAGGTGGCACATCATGGTCTACTCTCGTTGTGTTCCATGTGGCTGTGCAGGCTTCCCAGCACCGTTTCTTGGAGAGACTCTCCTTTGTCCACTGTCTCCTCTTGGCTCCCTGGTCGCAAATGGGCTGTCCTTGTATGTTTGAGTTGGGCTCTGGGCTCTCGATTCTGTTGCATGGGTCTGTGTGCCTGTTTTTGGGCCCGGACTGTGCCGTTTTGGTACCTAGCGCTTCGTCCTCTATGTTGAAATCAGAAAGTGTGATACGTCCTGCTTTGTTCATTTTCCTGAGGATTCCTTGGCCTATTCAGGGTCTCTTGTTGCTGGCTGGAAACTTTAGGATTCTCTCTTCTATCTCTCTGGCAAATATGGCTGCAACTTTGACTGGGATTGCATGGAATCCAGAGATTCCTTTCTCCGCTATGGACGTTTCAAGTGTGTTAATTCTTCCATTCCTAGGTCCCGGAATATCCTTCTTTTTCCTTGTGTCGTCTTGAATTTCTTTCCCCAAACGTTTGCTAGTTTTCGGTTGACATAGCTTTCACCTGTTTTGCTAAGGTTCTTCATAAACATCTTCTTCTTCGTACTGGCAAGCTGTGTTTTTTGTTCGTTTGTGTTTAGCTTCCATTTGTCTACTCTTTGCAACTTGTAATTGGTTCTGTTTTGGCAGAAGTGCATCGTTGTGCTCACATCTGCTGGCAATGCTCCTGTATTTGCTGTGGAAGTCTGGCCCTATCTAACGTCCCTTCCCATCTGCCTCTGCACCCCCTCGGACGCCTGCCCCAGAATGACTGAAGCAGTGGTGAGGAGGCTCACCCCCAGGATTCCACCCGGCCCACCCCGGGCCACCGACCCAGAAGCTGCGGACCTCACCGCTGCACCACCGGCCGGCCCCTTTCATGTTCCATTGGCAACCTGCAGTTGAGTGCAATGGGGCTTGAATATGCTGCTTGAGCCCAACTCTGGCACTGTGTAGATGAGGCCAGGTTGTTTGTCGGGGCCACTGTGACGTCAGAGGATTGGTCATAGTTGTGCGTCTGCTGTCCCGGCAAACTTCACGGACACAGGGCTTCAGAGCCCGCTTGGAGCAGTCTCATAACGCACCCTTCCCAGTGAGCCCAGGTTTGACCTTCGTTGCCGTTTTTTGGCTTGTGAATTTCTCTGACTTTCAAACGTTCCAGCACAGTGTGTCTAAAGACTGACATCTTTCATTGTGGATTATTCAGGTGTGATATCTGTTCGCCTTGCATTTTCTGGGACCTTTTTTTCTTTTCCACAGTATACTCGTCATGGTCTTTCTCAGCTATCTCCCTTAGATGTGCTCATCAGTCCGTTCTCCTTCAGTCGAAGGGATTAATTTTGTATTTCTTGAATCACCGTATGTTCTCTAGGCCGAGGTGTGAGTGCTTTCGTGATTCTTGGTTGCTGTCTTTGAATTTGCAGTGGTCACTTGTAGGACTCTTTGTTATCCTAGCCTAGGTCAAGCGAAGCACTGACAACCCGTGGTCATCTGGCTTGGTTTGACATCCTGAGATCAGAAACTCCAAATTCGAGGTGGTCCTGGCAACCCCCTTCATGGACATAATGTTTTTCTGAGACAAATTAGACAAATCTGATGAATTCCTCGCTCCAGGAAAGATATTTTTCTTTCTCTTTTGTGGAGTCGGGAAGTTTCGAACTTGACCCCTGACCCTTGAACATTGCCCTAGATTCCATCTAGATAAGGGCTGACTTTATTTCTATAGGCTGTGCCATTTGTTTGACCTACATCCTCAGCCCTGGCATGTTTATTTTTCTGGAAACAGAATTGTAATGTTCTAATTTTCAGCCAGCTTCCTTCCATATGGCGTCAAAGCACACAATCAATAATCCTTCTACGGCAAGAAGTCGGGGGAGAGAATTTCATTGGAGCCAAAGTGAGCACTCTAGCCTGGGAGAGCAGCCTTCACAAAGGAACCAAGCCCTCTGGAAAAGGGTGATTTTCAGCACACTTGTAGAGCCCTTCCCAACAAAGAGACCTACCCCAAGCATGACAGGGCTCCATTCCTTCAAGGCTTCCAAGACATCTCTTGGGACGCATTAGCATGTGGCCAGTGGGCCCCCGTGACGCCAGAGCTATGGAAAGTGAGACTGATCTTCGAAGAATGCTAGGGGCCTAGGAAAGGAGGCATCGACTCTTCTCTTCAACGTCCTCAAGAGATCCTTCTTGACTTTGGATTATGCTTAAGGCAGAAGGACACTGTAGGTCTGATAGGGCCCAAGTGCGGCCTCGTGTTTCCAATCAAGTTTCAAGCTTGAATCAGCATGGCCTCCCCATAGACTTGAATAGATGACAATGTTCTCCTCTCAGTGCTTGTCCCTCTATTCTGGCTTCTTGCCAAGGATTCCTTTCTTATCCCTGGCATCAGAGTCTGTTTGAGCTCTTCCAGTTTCTGTGCCCGCTTTCTGTTTGTCAAAGCAGTTTCTGGGTATGTCTCCCTTTAATAGCCCAGCCTAGGCCAATCCTCAGACTGTAACCATGCGGCCATCTTGGGGGACATGTTCACCGTGATGTCATAAAGAACCTCAGAATGCCAAGTTGTCCTGACAACCTCCAAGCACACAGAGTTTCAGAGCCATCTCAGACCAGTCTGACTCCTCCCCCTTTCCAGGCAGGATAGTTTTCCTTTTTCTGGATTTCTTGTCGGTTTCTAACTTTCTCCTCGAACTTGGAAAGGCCTGCTCCCTTCTCTCTAGACACTGGTTTCTTTCCTGTAAGATTACCCTGGGTGTTATCTCTTATGTCTTGGGTAGATGGCCAAGTGGGTGGACCTTCCCCAGAGAAAGTCCTGGACTCCCTCCCAAGTTGAAGTTGCCCAGGCAATCCTCTGATGCGCAATGATCATGTCATCTCCTAGCACTCTGCCAATTCCGCCTTGGCAGGTCCCATGTTTTCCTTCCTTC